>NC_134400.1:132167353-133367353 GCF_050003625.1 Haematobia irritans
TCATATTTTAGACCCATTTTCAATGGGACTGGATAGTTTCTACAGAGAATATATTTAATTCGCTATTTAAGTGTGTTAAGTGTGATTTAATTTGGTTCAGATTTAAATAAATCCTCAATATAGTTGTTCTTCCGGTTTATAAAAATATGGCCAAAATACCCACATTTTACACAAAAGTCTGTGATTTTCCCATATCGTTGTCATATCCTACGCACTGTAATGCCCGACTTTCCACAGAATGTTTGAATTTTTAATTTTAACCCTTTCACTACCGAAATAAACCTAATGTTAAAAACTTTTATTTTTCTTCCGTTTTTACTTGTACTAACAGCATGTAGAACAAAAATTGTCATTTTGAAAACCTACCTCAATTACTTCTAGAGCTATATGAGCTTGTTTTGAAAATTTGATTCTTGAATTGTGACCAAATGCACGCAGAGAAGGAATATGATCACCTCAAACATGTTCCAAGAGCAAAATGTTACTTTTTCACGGAAAACATGTAGCATGTTTGTCGAAACCATGTTCTTTTCTCGAAAATTATATATCTGATTTCAGAAAGCATGTTATGTTTGACGAGAAAAGAATATTTTTGCGACAAAAATGCCACATTGTCGCTGTGAAAAAGTAACATGGTGCTCTTGAAACATGTTTGAGGTGATCATATTCCTTTTCTGGGTGTGGCCTTACGAAAATAACCGCTATTTGACCTATAATATCTTTGAAAGTGAGAGAAAAAATACAAAAAAGAAACTGAAAAAGTATCATCTATAGTTTTTGTATAAATGTCCATTTACTAGAAACATACAGTAGAAAAATTGTCTCACATTTTCGTATTTTTCGTTTATTGTTAAAGAAGTTTATAAAAAGTGTATTTTAGACCTCACCAATATGGACAATATTGATAGCTTATTTAGATTAAAACCTCTACTTTAAAATAACATCGAGAAATAAATAGAAACTAAGTGGGAAAACAGAATTAATTTGGTGTCTTTTTCGAATGTCCTTCTAAGCGGACATCGGTAGTGAAAGGGTTAAATAAGGCTCCGACTTGTGAAAATATCGCCCGACTTGGCCAAATAATATATCAAAACCCACCATTGTCCCCATATCATGGCGAGGCTTGTAAAATCGCCACTGCTAAGTAGCAAAATTGTAAATATTACTCAAATTGTCCTATATCTCGAATACATATGTATAGCCCGATAAATCATAAATGCTCTTTTGTACAATTCATTAAAATTGCACTAGCTTTATATATCCCATATTTTTATACCATTCACCACTACTGTGGTACAGGGTATAATAAGTTTGTGCATTTGTATGTAACGCCAAGAAGGAGTAATCATAGACCAACCTTTTAGTATGCGGATCGGCTTAGAATTAAATTCTGAGTCTGTTGATGTATTTTTGTGTGCAAAGTACAGCTCGCAGTTTTAGTCCGATTGTCCTAAAATTTGATATAGGGTCATGTTTCGGCTCAAAGACGATCCCTATTGATTTGGAAAAATTCGGTTCAGATTTAGATATAGCTGCCATATATATTTTTCACCGATCTGGTCATAATTGGTGTGTATATCAACCGATCTTCCTCAAATTCCGTACATCCGAATATTTTAAGAGTCTCGAAAAATTTGCAAACTATCAGCCAAATCGGTTCAGATTTAGATATAGCTCCCATATATAGCTTTCGCCCGATTTACACTCATTTGCCCACAGAGGCCAATTTTTTGCTCCGATTTAGTTGAAATTTTGCATAGGAAGTAGAGTTAGCATTGTAACTATGCGTGCCAAATTTGGTTGAAATCGGTTCATATTTGGATATATCTCCCATATATAGCTTTCGCCCGATTTACACTCATATGACCACAGAGGCCAATTTTTAACTCCGATTTAGTTGAAATTTTGCACAGGGAGTAGAATTAGCATTGTGGCTATGCGTGCCAAATTTGGTTGACATCGGTTCAGATTTAGATATAGCTCCCATATATATGTTTTTCTGATTTCGACAAAAATGGTCAAACTACCAACATTTTCCATGTAAAATCGCCACTGCTTAGTCGAAAAGTTGTAAAAATGTCTCTGATTTTCATAAACTTCTAATACATATATATCGATCGATAAATCATAAATAAACTTTTGCGAAGTTTCCTTAAAATTGCTTCAGATTTAAACGTTTCCCATATTTTGTTACTAAAATTGTGTTCCACCCTAGTGCATTAGCCAACTTAAATTTTGAGTCTATAGATTTTGTAAAAGTCTATCAAATTCTGTCCAAATCGAGTGATATTTAAATGTATGTATTTGGGACAAACCTTTATATATAGCACCCAACACATTTGACGGATCTGATATGGTATCGAAAATTTAGATCTACAAAGTGGTGCAGGGTATAATATAGTCGGCCCGCCCGACTTTAGACTTTACTTACTTGTTTTAGTTTAATATAATATATAATATAGTTTAATATACACCAGACGGTGTTATGAAGTTTTAAGATACCTTGCCATCGGCAAGTGTTACCGCAACCCAAGTAATTCAATTGTGGTGGACCGTCTTTAGTAGAAGTTTCTACGCAATCCATGGTGGAGGGTACATAAGATTCGGCCTGGGCGAACTTACGGCCGTATATACTTGTTTTTTATTTAAAAAAAATCGAAGAAATTCAAAAAAATCTAACAAAAGTAAAACGTTTCGGTACACGTTTTCCAAACGTTTATTTTCTTTGCGTGTATATTTTTGATCAGGGATAAATTCTAAGACTATATAACCATGTCCGTCTGTTTGACTGTCCATCTATCTGTGTATTGAAATTACGCTACAGCCTTCAATAGTGGAGCTAAAGTTCCGAAATTTGGCACAGATTCATTGTGTGTTTGCAGGAAGGTCAATTCCATGTTTTAATATAGCCCCTATATAAACCGGGCCCCTGAGCTTCTAGAAACCGTAGTTTCTATCCGATTTGCCTGATATTGGAAACCCAGATGTATTTAGGTTCATGGTCTATGTTGTGCTATAGCCCCCATTTAGACCGATCTTCTGATGTGACTTCTTGGGCTTTTACACGCCGCAATTTTTATCAAATTATACACCCAAAAAAATAATAGAGAAAAGTTCGGATTTTCTAAATCCAAGAAGAAAATTCTTAATTTAATCCCGAAAATATTAAGTACAGATTTCTTAATTTTAGAATTTTTCAATCGTGTTTTTGCTTCTTTAAGTACGGGAAGTGCTTGATTCAAGTCTAGTGAAGCTCTTTTTAATCCTAATCTGTACTTGATTCAATCCGCATTTAAAATTATCTTGAGCCAACAGAAATTTTTTTTAAACGGAATCGGGGCTTGGATCAATATTCTTGTACCCTCTACCATAGGATGGGGGTATATTAACTTTGTCATTCCATCGAAATATTGCTCTAAGACCCCATAAAGTATATATATTCTGGGTCGTGGTGAAATTCTGAGTCGATCTAAGCATGTCCGTCCGTCTGTTGAAATCACGCTAACTTTCGAACGAAACAAGCTATCGTCTTGAAACTTGGTACAAGTAGTTGTTGTTGGTGTAGGTCGGATGGTATTGCAAATGGACCATATCGGTTAACTTTTATGTAACATATATCTCCCATATAAACGGAACCCCAGATTTGGCTTGCGGAGCCTCTAAGAGAAGCAAATTTCATCCGATCCGGCTGAAATCTGGTACATGGTGTTAGTATACCGTCTCTAACAACCATGTAAAAATTGGTTCATATCGGTCCACTTTTACGTATAGCCCCCATATAAACGGACCCCCAAATTTGGCTTGTGATTGCTCTAAGAGAAGCAAATTTCATCCGATCCGGCTGAAATTTGGTACATGATGTTAGTATATGGTCTCTAACAACCATGCAAAAATTGGTCCATATCGGTTCATAATTACATATAGCCCCCATATAAACCGATCCTCGGATTTGGTTTGCGGAGCCTCTAAGAGAACCAAATTTCCTCTGATCCGGCTTAAATTTGGTACATGGTATTAGTATATGGTCTCTAACAACCATGTAAAAATTGGTTTATATCGGTCTACTTTTACATATAGCCCCCATATAAACGGACCCCCAAATTTGCCTTGTGATTGCTCTAAGAGAAGCAAATTTCATCCGATCCGGCTGAAATTTGGTACATGGTGTTAGTATATGGTCTCTAGCAACCATGCAAAAATTGGTCAATATCGGTTCATAATTACATATAGCCCCCATATAAACCGATCCCCCGATTTGGCTTGCGGAGCCTCTAAGAGAACCAAATTTCCTCCGATCCGGCTGAAATTTGGTACATGGTATTAGTATATGGTCTCTAACAACCATGCAAAAATTGGTCCACATCGGCCATAATTATATATAGCGCCCATATAAGCCGATCCCCAGATTTGACCTCCGGAGACTCTTAGAGGAGCAAAATTCATCCGATCCGGTTGAAATTTGGTACGTGGTGTTAGTAAATGGTCTCTAACAACCATGCACGAATTGGTCCATATCGGTCCATAATTATATATAGCCCCCATATAAGCCGTTCCCCAGATTTGACCTCCGGAGCCTCTTAGAGGAGCAAAATTCATCCGATCCGGTTGAAATTTGCAACGTGGTGTTAGTATAAGGCCGCAAAATTTTGTACATAACGGTCTATAGTTATATATAGGCGATCCCCAATCACACAAAAATTGGTCCTTATTTGTCAAAATTTTATTTCTATAGAAAATTTTGTCAGAATTTTATTTCTATAGAAAAGTTTGTCAGAATTTTATTTCTATACAAAATTTTATCCAAATTTTATTTCTGTAGAAAATTTTTTCCTAATTTTACTTCTATAGAAAATGTTGTCAAAATTTTATTTTGTCAAAATTTTCTTTCTATAGAAACTTTAAACTTAATTATATACGTATTTAATCGGGTTTTTTATACCCACCACCATAGAATGTTGACGGGGGTATAATAAGTTTGTCATTCCGTTTGTAACACATCGAAATATCGATTTCCGACTATATAAAGTATATATATTCTTGATCAGGGAGAAATTCTAAGACGATATAACGATTTCCGTCTGTCCGTCTGTCTGTCTGTTGTAATCACGCTACAGTCTTCAATAATGAAGCAATGTGCTGAAATTTTGGGCTATATCGGTCCAAGTTTTGATATAGTCCCCATATAAACCGACCTCCCGATTTGGGGTCTTGGGCTTATAGAAACCGTAGTTTTTATCCAATTCGTCTGAAATTGGAAATCTAGAGGTATTTTAGGACCATAAAGAGGTGTGCTGAAAATGATGAGTATCGGTCCATATTTTGGTGTAGCCCCCATATAGACCGATTTCCCGATTTTATTTCTTGGGCTTCTAGAATCCGAAGTTTTTATCCTATTTGCCTGAAACTGGAAATCTAGAGGTATTTTCGGGTCATAAAGAGGTGTGCCGAAAACGGTGAGTATCGGTCCATATTTTAGTATAGCCCCCATAAGAACGATCTCCCGATTTAACTCCTTGGGTTTCTAGAAACCGTAGTTTTTATCTGATTTGCTCGAAATTGTAAATATTCTGGTATCACAAAAACGTGTTTCAGCTCACTAAAACGTGTTTCGGATTAAGTTTTTATCGGACCATTTGGCAATGCCTCCATATAGACCGACTTCACTTCTTGAGGGTGTAGAAGGCGCACTGATCATGAAAATTGCTTGAAAGTCAATGTAAAATTTCCAGATTTTACTTCTACAGATTTAAGATTTCAAATCAAGACGTTATTTTATAATTTTCTTGCACACTTACAAGAGATGTTAATGATTCCTCTAAAACTCAAACAAAAATGGTTCTTATAAATCCAGAATCTGATATAGTCCTCATAGGTGAAATCTTTAAATTTATCTTCGGGAAGTGTCCTCAAGTCCTCAAGCCCTCCTGAAATTTCAAAGGAAACCCTAATATTTGGTTCATGGTGGTGGGTATTTAAGATTCGGCCCGGCCGAACTTAGTGCTGTATATACTTGTTTAGTTTAATATATATACCACGTATGGACTATGTGGTATATATTACGGTGTTAGGAAGTTTTAAGATACCTTGCCATCGGCAAGTGTTACCGCAACCCAAGTAATTCGATTGTGGATGACAGTCTTTAGTAGAAGTTTCTACGCAATCCATGGCGGAGGATACATAAGTTTCGGCCTGGCCGAACTTACGTCCGTGTAGATTGTTTATTCTTCAATATAATGTGCTTGTTTCAATAACGATCTGTTCTTAATTTAATCCCGAACCGTATTCAATATTATTTTATATGGGCTTGATTTTAGTGTAATTTGTATTTGTTTTAATAAATGTGTGCTTAATTCCCATAAAATAAAAATAGGTTCATATATTTTTAAAATATTTGTTATTATTCTTTTTTATATAAATATATATATTTGTAATGCAAAAAAAATACATAAAATTCGACTATGGCGGCCAAATCCAATGACGCTCAATTTAACCTGAGGGAATGGAATTGAAATGAAATATATATTTATTTAATTATTTTAAAATAATAAACTTTATTTTTACTTAGGTTAGGTTAGGTTGAGGATGACATCAATTTTTGTGTTGAAATTGATGATCCACGGATCCAGGCACCACCTACAGATATGATTGTCTTTAAGTCCTATTCTTTCCATGTGTTTCCCAAGTGTGTTATGTCTTGTTATGATACCAATCAGTGGCCTCAATTCTTATCTGTTCATCGACATCAAATAACTTCCGGATCCAGGCACCACCTACAGATATCATTGTCTTTAAGTCTTATTCTTTCCATGTGTTTCCCAAGTGTGTTATGTCTTGTTATGATACCAATCAGTGGCCGCAATTCTTATCTGTTCATCGACATCAAAATTTCGCAGTTCCTACGTTTCTTTTCGTCCCATATTAACTTGGTTTGCTCTCAACCAACCGAATAAACCCAGCGTCTTCGCCGTAGTTCGTCATATTTTACCTCTATCCTGTAATGATAAGAAGACAGTGGAGGAAAAACGTCTGCTAGGGCATTATTCGTTCCACGAGCACCCTCCTTAGCCAGCACATCCGCTTCCTCATTTCCTATTATCCCATAGTGCCGAGGTACCCAGCACAGAGTTATATTATGCTGTTCAGTGAGAACCTTGAGTTCTCTACGACAGCGGCTGACTACCTTAGACCATATGTCAGCACTGGACAATGCCTTTATAGCCGCATGACTGTCGATGAAGAAGCTAATATCGCTTCTGTATAACGGCCTCATCAACAGCGACTCAGCAGCCTTTGTGATCGCAGAAATCTCAGTCTGAAAAATACTACAATCACTATCCAGCGTGTAAGACTCCCTTATTTCTAGTTCACTGCAATAGATTCCGCTGCCCGTTCCTTCCTCCATCTTCGGCCCGTCCGTATACATGTTCTGGGTTCCGAAGGGTATACTCCTGTCTTCCCACTCCTCTATACCTTGTATAATGTATGTCGGTTTGTTATGATAACCATGCTCCGTGGCCATATGGTCCGTCTCTCTATACCGCCCGGCTCTTAAGTCTCAGAAGTGTCAGTTCCGCTGTCTTCCTTACGTGTAAATCGAGTGGTATAACTCCCATCAGTACCTCCAAAGCGGCAGTGGCTGTTGTCCTCATAGCGCCTGTCATGTAAATAAGTGCAGTCCTATTTATTCTCAACATATGATTTTGGTGGTTTACGATTGTCCACCAAACATGACAACCATATGTGGCCACAGGTCTTACAACCGCTGTATAAAGCCAGCCAAAAAGAGAAGGCCTCATTCCCCATCTCTGCCCGACCAATTTCTGGCACGAGTATAATGCCGCATAGGCCCTCTTTATGCGATCCGCAGTATTCTCCATCCATTTTTACTTACCTTTTAAATATTTGTATGATGCATTCACTTCTTTATATTCATAATTTTTCGTTCTCCTCATGGGAGGAGAAAAAAATACTTCACTGTCACTTAGGTTCTAAGTACACAATAATACTAAAAGAATTTAACAAACAAAATGCAATCGAAAAACCAGTTTTTGGAGGTTAAACATCTGTGAGAGTAACAAGGAGAGCAAAACTTTATTTTGCATTCCAATTGGCTAATAAATGAATATCAAGTAAAAGTTTTCTTGTTTTAAGCCAAAGTCGGCTTAAGATAGCAAATCAAATACAAGCCAAACAGTAAGCACACACACGCGATGCTCAGGGGTTCGATGAGAGCATCGAGGAGAAAAAAACTCTATTTTGTGCTCTCAGCACCTAACTCTCACAAACGAATTAAGTAACAATTTAAGTACTTGAATTGCACAAATAAGCATATTCTGTACTTAATATGAGTATAAGTTAGTACTTGCGTACTTAAAATTTTAAGTACAAATTCAGGCTAAAAATAAGAATTTGAAACTTGATTTTAGAAATCTACTTTTCTTTGTGTGTATACTTGACTTGAAGTCGAATTTAATTTGAAATTGAAACTACACAAATTTGTTTTTTCCTGGATTTACTTTAATGCAAACCCTACATATTTCCACATTGTATGATAAGGGTAAGTTTCTAGATTGGAATTTACCATACTCTTGTGGTTTATGAATTACTCACGAAAGGAGCGTTTTAGAGTTTTATTTCAGTTTTGCACTTTGCTATGACCTAAGCAAACTATTCTTAACAAACTCCTAAGAGTCGTTAGTCCACTCGGTTTTTTGCCTTTGTTTTCCTTTGTTCCACATCAATGTAAAAGGTCTCAAGACAAAGGATCTGTTTCAAACACAGGTGTTTTCTGGTAAGGTGTTGATATATCCTCACAAAGAGGAGAAATCTTAAACCTCAATAAAGAACACTTATGTTGTTTAAGATCATGAATATCTTTGCTAAAAATGGAACAAACATTTTAAACTCTTAATGCATATGTTTAACCTCATTTACAATCTCCCGTGGAGTGTCTTTTGATCATATTAACAAGCAGGTTAAGAAATAGCTATAATCGTCAGGAGTATAATACCCTAAACCGTCCCAACTAAATCTATATGCTAACCCACACCATGCACCCAAAGAAAAAATACTTTCCTCCGGAACGTAAGAGCAAATAACAAGTATATACGGCCGTAAGTTCGGCCAGGTCGAATCTTATGTACACTCCACCATGGATTGCGTAAAAACTTCTACTAAAGACGGTCATAACAGGTTGGCTGATAAGTCCCCGGTCTGACACATAGATGGCGTCGCTAGTAGTATTAAATGCATATTATTTTTATAAATGATTCGTGTCAAAATTTGAAGTCTGTAAGTCAATTCGTTTGTGAGATAGAGCGTCTTTTGTGAAGCAACTTTTGTTTTGATAAAATACTGTTTTCTGAAGGGAAACAATACGGTGGAAGCAAAAACTTGGCTTGATAATGAGTTTCCGGACTCTGCCCCAGGGAAATCAACAATAATTGATTGGTATGCAAAATTCAAGGGTGGTGAAATGAGCACGGAGGACGGTGAACGCAGTGGACGCCCGAAAGAAGTGGTTACCGACAAAAACATCAAAAAAATCCACAAAATGATTTTGAATGACCGTAAAATGAAGTTGATCGA
Source organism: Haematobia irritans (assembly GCF_050003625.1). NCBI lineage: Eukaryota > Metazoa > Arthropoda > Insecta > Diptera > Muscidae > Haematobia > Haematobia irritans. Next base: position 132,176,942 of record NC_134400.1, read on the forward strand.
GATAGCAGAGGCCTTAAAGATATCAAAGGAACGTGTTGGTCGTATCATTCATCAATATTTGGCTATGCGGAAGCTCTGTGCAAAATGGGTGCCGCGCGAGCTCACATTTGACCAAAAACAACAACGTGTTGATGATTCTGAACGGTGTTTGCAGCTGTTAACTCGTAATACACCCGAGTTTTTCCATCGATATGTGACAATGGATGAAACATGGCTCCTTCACTACACTCCTGAGTCCAATCGACAGTCGGCTGAGTGGACAGAGACCGGTGAACCGTCTCCGAAGCGTGGAAAGACTCAAAAGTCCGGCCTCTGTTTTTTGGGATGCGAATGGAATAATTTTTATCGATTATCTTGAGAAGGGAAAAACCATCAACAGTGACTATTATATGGCGTTATTGGAGCGTTTGAAAGTCGAAATCGCGGCAAAACGGCCCCATATGAAGAAGAAAAAAGTGTTGTTCCACCAAGACAACGCATCGTGCCACAAGTCATTGAGAACGATGGCAAAAATTCATGATTTGGGCTTCAAATTGCTTCCCCACTCACGGTATTCTCCAGATCTGGCCCCCAGTGACTTTTTCTTGATCTCAGACCTCAAAAGGATGCTCGCAGGGAAAAAAATTTGATTGCAATGAAGAGGTGATCGCCGAAACTGAGGCCTATTTTGAGTCAAAACCGTAGGAGTACTACCAAAATGGTATCAAAAATTGGAAGGTCGTTATAATCGTTGTATCGTTCTTGAAGGGAACTATGTTGAATAATAAAAACGAATTTTGACAAAAAAAAATGTTTTTCTTTGTTAGACCGGGACATATCAGCCAATCTGTTACACAATTGAATTACTTGGGTTGCGGCCGATAGCAAGGCATCTTAAAACTTCTTAATATCATCTTTTAAATTGTGAGTTAGTCCATGCGGGATATATATTAGGCAAAACAAAGGGCGAATAAATACGTATATATTCAGTACTTGACCGTATATATAGGGAAGAAATAATTGCGAAGCGATATGAACACTTGTGCGGTAATTATAAAGCCAGAATAGAAATATTGGGATCGCTTTATATGGGGGCTATATACAATTATGAACACGATTCTACCAAAAATTACAGATTTTTTACTGTTTGGTAGATTGGTAGAATTCTTGATGTTTTGGAAGATTTTGCAAAATATTCCTCTCTAACTAAGAGGTGCTTCATAAATTTTCTATAGAAATAAAATTTTGACAAAATTTTCTACAGAAATAAAATTGTCTGCAGCAATAGAATTTTGACAAACTTTTCTATAGAGATTATGTTTTGACAAAATTGTCTACAGAAATAAAATGTTGACAACATTTTCTATAAAAATTAATTTTTGACAAAATTTTCTATAGAAATATAAAATTTTGACAAAATTTTCTATGGCAATAAAATTTTGGTAGATCATTTTTGGCTCTTAGAGGCTCCGCAAGCCAAATATGGGGATCGGTTTATATGTGGGCTATATATAATTATGGACCGATGTGGACCAATTTTTGCATGGTCGTTAGAGACCATATACCAACATCAAGTACCAAGTTTCAGCCGGATCGGATGAAATTTGCTTCTCTTTGAGGCTCCACAAGCTAAATCTGGAGATCGGTTTATATGAGGACTATATATAATTATGGACCGATGTGGATCAATTTTTGGATGGTTGTTATAGACCCTATACCAACACTATGTACCAAATTTCAGCCAAATCGGATGAAATATGCTTCTCTTAGAGGCTCCGCAAGCCAAATCTGAGGATCCGTTTATATGGGGGCTATACGTAAAAGTGATCCGATATGGCCCATTTTCATTACCATCCGACCTACATCAATAACACCTACTTGTGCCAAGTTTCAAGTCGATAGCTTGTTCCGTTCGGAAGTTAGCGTGATTTCAACAGACGGACGGACGGACTTGCTTAGATCGACTCGGAATTTCACTTTTATTTGCATCGGCACGTGGACGCCAGGAACTATGCTATATAAATATAACTATTTGACAGTTTGCGTTGATGACTATAGCGATAATTTTCCGTTGATGACAATAACAGCTACGTAACCCAGTATAGTATAGTGTGTTGACTTACAAACTGTATGGTCCGCGGTTCGATTCTCCGTCCAGGCATTCCTAAACAATTTTTTGAGGGTTTTGAGAGAAATCTAGTTTTTTATACCCTCCACCATAGGATGGGGGGTATATTAACTTTGTCATTCCGTTTGTAATACATCAAAATATTGGTCTAAGATCCCATAAAGAATATATATTTTGGATCGTGGTGAAATTCTGAGTCGATCTAGCGATGTCCATCCGTCCGTCTCTGGAAATCACGCTAACTTCCGAACGAAATAAGCTGTCGACTTGAAACTTGTGCAAAAGTAGTTATTATTGATGTAGGTCGAATGGTATTACAAATGGCCCCATATAAACGGACCGAAATTTCAACCACCAATAAACAATGCAACCGACGATTGTCGGTGTTCGTTAGTATGAGTGTTGGTCTCTCGAAAACACCATAGTAAAGCAATCACACAAATTGGTTACCCATATCTCAGCAGTTTGGTATTCTCTTATTTGGTACTCTCTCAATTCTCTTCAGCAAAAGCCAACTGCTGGTAATTGTTGTTGTTGAGTGCAATCACACTTAAGTGCCAACCTCGTTATTTGTTTACCGAGCGATGTTACGATTTCGATTGGTTTAAGATTGCAAGACACTGCATACGAACATTGTTATATACTAGTGGTGTTTTTATTCTCGCATTTGTATCAATGTAAAAGATCGCATGGTAATCACTGCCACCGACATTTTGTGGGTAAGATTGCAATACGCACCGGTTGCAGTTCTCTGTTACGGAGCCTCTTGGAGGAGCAAATTTCATCCGATCTGGTTGAAATTTGGTACGTGTTGTTGATATGTGGTCTTTAACACCCATGAAAAAATGGTCCAAATCGGTCCATAATTATATATAGCCCCCATATAATCGGATCCCTAGATTTGACCTCCGTAGCCTCTTGGAGGAGCAACTTTCATCCGATCCGGTTGAAATTTGGTACGTGGTTTAAATATATGGTCTCTAACAACCATGCCAAAAATGTTCCATATCGGTCTATACCCAGCAAAAAAAGCGTCGCCAAAAAAGTAATGAAAATGTTCGTTTTGGATCCGGAAGTGGTGCAAAATTGACACAGAAGCGATGAATTTAACATGGGCTTGTCATAGGACGGAAGTCCTCCATTTCAATAGCCGTTGCACTGAATTTTCATCACTTCTTTAGGTGTGATCCGAATTCAATGTTTTGGATGTAAATTAAAAAATTCTGAAATATTTTGTCAAATAAATAATTTTTATAATTTTTAATGGTTTCTAACTCTTGTCGGAAACGTTTGACCTCAAATATTTTCAAAAATTCACAATTCAGATTGGATTTAGCACATATTGGGAAAAACTTCCGAATTTGTTTGTTGGGTTGTCCTGAACCTAAGATCCGTTTTCTTTTCTCTGCATGGATTTTCTTCTTTCCATCTCCTAACCACAAAGGTAATGCAGTTAATAGAGAAAACAAAAACGAGTAAAACATACTTTAAAACTAGCAAACTTCTTAGTTCATTTGTACTCCTGGAAAAGTACAACCATCTTTTGGGGTTGTCCTAGCAAAAACATAAGCCTTTGGCTTTTAAAAAGAGGTATTAGGAGAATTTTCTAAATTCTTTAGTCGAGATTTAGTTAAGGAAACAACATAAAAGTTTCTAATTTGTCTCTTTCAAGTCACAATGTCTGGGGAAAAAAGACAAAATTTGATATACACAACATGGCCTATCCTCCGACCACATTACCTAAGGACTCTTTGGTGTATTTGACACATTTGTTTTTAAACTCTGTTTTGTGATGGATTTCCATGATATGCTGAAATTTGTGGTTACATGCGGACAGGAAGAAAAAGGAATTCTTTTAATCAGATTTTCAAAGGAGATTCCTTTGCTGCTAATCTCAACAACAATACAGGGAGAGAAGGGAAAATGCGAGGTCAAAAGGATGACATACAAGGGCTATGGGTTATCTCCTGGCTTCAGGTGCAGAATGTTATTTGTTCTTTGCTTTGGTCATTCCCCTTACCTGCAAGGTATTAAATTCCTTTTGATTTATTTTACTTGCCTAAGGTCCTTGTTTTTCGCATAACCATAAGAGCTCGCCCCCTTAAAATGTAACGCAAGCAAGGATGAAGTAAAAACAAAAGAAGAGAAAGCCTGCCAGTTGCAAATGAAGTTCATTAAACAGATTTTCATGTCCTGTTCCAATGCAACACTATCCCTAGCAGTACTTCAACGTTTTCGTTGCTTGACTTTGTTGTTTAACATTATTTTTTTAGATTTGTTCGTATATCCTCTTATTAGAGGACACCAACCACGCATTTCTCATGGCTGAGCTATATCTTTTCCGAACAAGGGAGCTACACGCAGAGAAGGAATAACACCACTTCCCAGAGAAAAATATTATTTTTGGATGGGGAACATAGAACATTTTTCCATCGAAAATTTTGCTTTCTCGGCAAACATGAAATGCTCGTCGAAATCAGATGCATAATGTCCGAGAAAATAACATGATTCTGACTAATATGCTACATATTCACCAACCAAAAATAACATTTGTCTTTAAGGGATGACCATATTCTTTCTCTGGGTGTACTATCTATTCTTACTTCTTACTACACGCAAAGAAAAAATACATTTGGAAAACGTGTACCGAAAAATTTTTTTTTTTGCTAGAGTTTTTTGAATTGCTTCGAAAATTTTAAACTTTTATCACCAACAAAAAATCGTTTGTTACAAAATTTTTATTTTAACCACACGCAGAGAAGGAATATGATCACCCAAACCATGTTCCAAGAGCAAAATGTTACTTTTTCACGGAAACCATGTTGCATGTTTGTCGAAACCATGTTCTTTTCTCGGAAATTATGTATCTGATTTCGGAAAGCATGTTATGTTTGACGAGAAAAGAATATTTTTACGTCAAAAATGCTACATGGTCGCTGTAAAAAAGTAACATGGTGCTCTTGAAACATGTTTGAGGTGATCATATTCCTTCTCTGGGTGCTTACAGTAGTTCATTCTTACTATTATTGGGAATCGTACGAAAATTTTCATTTGTTTTAGTTAAAAATGAACTTATGTGTGCGGTCATTGAACTTTGTACTCGCGTTTGGTTCTTAAAATGTTTGTGACATACATAAAAAACGAAAATTTCATTGGACTGTGGAAAGTTTCGCAAAAAATAATAAAATTGAACTATAAACAAATAATTTTTTTGCAATAAAAATAAGTTAAATTTGCGTTAGTTTAACTACGGAAATTTTTTTCTTTGTTGAACATCTTTTCGGAATCTTCCGAACATATCTGGAATATATGTAAAAACAAGTATATATGGCCGTAAGTTCGGCCAGGCCTAATGGATTGCGTAGAAACTTCTTCTAAACACTGCCATCCACAATCGAATTACTTGGGTTATGGTATCTTAAATCGTTTTCTAAATTGTGAGTTAGTCCATACGTGGTATATATTAGACAAAAAAGGTATGTTTAGGTAAGTCTACAAATAATTACGAATCGATATGGCCTTTTGCACGGTACGTAGAGAGCCAGAATTGAAATATGGGGGTCGCTTATATGGGGGCTATATACAATTATGAACTTGATATGGACCAATTTTTGTGTGATTGGGGATCGATTTATCTGAGGGCTATATATAACTATAGACCGATATGGACCTAGTTAGGCATGGTTGTTAACGGCCATATACTAGCACAATGTACCAAATTTCAACTGACTCGGATGAATTTTGCTCCTCAAAGAGGCTCCAAAACCAAATCTCGGGATCGGTTTATATGGGGGCTATATATGATTATGGACTGATATGGACCACTTTTGGCATGGTTGTTAAATATCATATACTACCATCACGTACAAAATTTCAACCAGATCGGATGAATTTTTCTTCTCCAAAAGGCACCGGAGGTCAAATCTGGGGATCGGTTTATATGGGGGCTATATATAATTATGGACCGATTTAGACCAATTTTTGCAAGGGTGTTTGAGACCACATATTAACACCACGTACCAAATATCAACTGAATCAGATGAATTTTGGTCTTCCAAGAGGCTCCGAAGATCAAATCTGGTGATCGCTTTATATGGAGGCTATATATAATTATGCACCGATGTGGACCAATTTTTGCATTGTCATTAGAGTCCATATACTAACACCATGTACCAAATTTCAGCCGGGTCGGATGAAATTTGCTTAGAGGTTCCGAAAGCCAAATCGGGGGATCGGTTTATATAGGGGCTATATATAATTATGAACCGATGTGGACCAATTTTTGCATAGAGATCATATACTAACATCATGTACAAAATTTCAGTCGGATCGAATGAAATTTGCTTCTCTTAGAGGCTCCGAAAGCCAAATCGAGGGATCGGTTTATATAGGGGCTATATATAATTATGGACCGATGTGGACCAATTTTTGCATGGTTGTTAGAGATCATACTAACACCATGTACCAATTTTCAGCCGGATCGGATGAAATTTGCTTCTCTTAGAGGATCTGCAAGCTAAATTTGGGGGTCCGTTTATATGGAGGCTATACGTAAAAGTGGACCGATATGGCCCATTTGCAATACCATCCGACCTACATCAATAACAACTACTTGTGCCAAGTTTCAAGTCGATAGCTTGTTTAGTTCGGAAGTTAGCGTGATTTCAACAGACGGACGGACGGACATGCTCAGATCGACTCAGAATTTCACCACGACCCAGAATATAAATACTTTATGGGGTCTTAGAGCAATATTTCGATGTGTTACAAACGGAATGACAAAGTTAATATACCCCCATCCTATGGTGGAGGGTATAAAAAAACAAGTAAGTAAAGTTTAAAGTCGGGCGGGGCCGACTATATTATACCCTTCACCACTATGTAGACCAAAATTTGTGTTACTATCTGAACGCCTTCAAATTTGTTTGAAGGTTTATATTCCCATATTCTAATATCTATATCTTAAGCGATTTGAAGATATGTGGTCTATTGTGGGTTATGATATATTATTTGGCCAAGTCGGGCGTTATTTCCACAAGTCGGAGCCTTATTTAAAACTCAAGCATTTTGTTGCAAGTCTGGCATTACAGTGTGTAGGATATGATTACGATATTGGAAAATCATCACAGAATTTGGGTCAAATGTTGGTATTTTGGCCATATTTTTATAAACCGGAAGAGCAACTATATTGAGGATTTATTTAAATCTGAACCAAATTAGATCACACTTAACACACTTAAATAGCGAATTAAATATATTCTCCGTAGAAACTATCAAGTCACTTGGTGGAAAATGCCAATAAAAATGGGATTAAAATATGAAACATTCTACCATATTTCCCCAACTCTGGCGTACACATACACGGGAGCTGTATCTAAATCTGAACCGATTTTGACCAAATTTGGCGCAATTAACGATACCATAAAACGTACCTCTTGTGCAAAATTTAAAGCAAATCAGGGCAAAACTATGAATTTTGAGGCCATATAAGTGCAAATCGGATGAAAGATATATATGGGAGCTATATCTAAATCTGAACCGATTTCAACCAAATTTGGTACACTTACCGATACTATTAAACATACTCCTGGTGCAAAGTTTGAAGCAAGTCAGGGCAAATCGGACGAAAGATATATATGGGAGTTATATCTAAATCTGAAACGATTTAAATCAAATTTACCAAGCATTGATAGAATATCAATACTGCTCTCTTTGCAAAATTTCACGAAAATCGGTGGTAAACTTTGGCCTCTGTGGTCATATGAGTCTAAATCGGACGAAAAATATATATGGGAGCTATATCTAAATCTAAACCGATTTGGCTGATATTTTGCAAGTTTTTGAGACTCATATTCGGATGTACTGAATTTGAAGAACATCGGTTGATAAACACGCCAATTATGACCAGATCGGGGATAAATATATATGACAGCTATATCTAGGTTAGGCTCAGACTATTCAGTCCATTGTGATGCCACATTGGTGAACTTCTTTCTTATCACTGAGTGCTGCCCGATTTCATGTTAAGCTCAATGACAAGGGACCTCCTTTTTATAGACAGCAGGCAGACGGACAGACAGACAGACGGACATCGACTCAGAATTTAATTCTAAGACGATGCGTCTCCGACTTTTCCTTCTTGGCGTTACATACAAATGCACAAACTTATTATTCCCTGTTCCACAGTAGTGGTGAAGGGTATAAATATGGGAAACATTTAAATCTGAAGCAATTTTAAGGAAACTTCGCAAAAGTTTATTTATGATTTATCGCTCGATATATATGTATTAGATGTTTAGGAAAATTAGAGTCATTTTTACAACTTTTCGACTAAGCAGTGGCGATTTTACAAGGAAAATGTTGGTATTTTGATCATTTTTGTCGAAATCAGAAAAACATATATATGGGAGCTATATCTAAATCTGAAGCGATTTCAACCAAATTTGGCACGCATAACTACTATGCTAATTCTACTCCCTGTGCAAAATTTCAACTAAATCGGAACAAAAAATTGGCCTCTGTGGTCATATGAGTGTAAATCGGGGGAAAGCTATATATGGGAGCTATATCTAAATATGAACCGATTTCAATCAAATTTGGCACGCATAGCTACAATGCTAATTCTACTCCCTGTGCAAAATTTCAATTAAATCGGAGTAAAAGATTGGCCACTGTGGTCATATGAGTGTAAATCGGGCGAACGATATATATGGGAGCTATATCTAAATCTGAACCGATTTCAATAAAATTTGGCACGCATAGCTAAAATGCTAATTTGACTCCCTGTTCAAAATTTCAATAAAATCGGAGTAAAAGATTGGCCACTGTGGTCATATGAGTGTAAATCGGGCGAACGATATATATGGGAGCTATATCTAAATCTGAACCGATTTCAATAAAATTTGGCACAATTGGCAACACTACTAATTGTACTTCTAGTGCAAAATTTTAAGCAATATAAGTCCATATCGGACGAAATATATATTTGGGAGCTATATCTAAGTCTGAACCAATTTCTTCCAAAATCAATAGGGTTCTATTCTGAGCCAAAACACATACTTGTGCCAAATTTGAAGTCGATTGGACTAAAACTGCGACCTAGACTTTGATTACAAAATGTGTTCACGAACAGACGGACAGACGGACATGGCTATATCGACTCAGGAGCCCACCCTGAGCATTTTTTCGAAAGACACCATGTGTCTAGCTCGTCTCGTTCTGGTTTTTGCAAACATAAGTATAAAAAGTATATACGCACAAAGTTCGGCCGATGAAACCTAAATTCATACCCACATTACTCAAATGAGCACGGAAAATAAAATCGGCAAATTTTCCTTTTAGTTTCGTGCAATTTGGATGATCAGTGGGCCGTAAATCAAGTTCAAATTCTGGCCTCTGGCAACATATAAGTGTATATCGGGCGAATGATATATGTGGAAGCGATATCTACCAAAACTGAATCGTTTTTTCCTCTGTGGTCTTATGAATCTAATCGTGCAAATGATATATATGGGAGCTATGTCTAAATCTGAACCAATTTTGACCAAATTTGCCATGTATAACTACAATACTAATTCTACGCTCTGTGATCATTTGAGTGTAGGTTAGGTTAGGTTAGTTGGCAGCCCCATGTATCAGGCTCACTTAGACTATTCAGTCCATTGTGATACCACATTGGTGAACTTCTCTCTTATCGCTGAGTGCTGCCCGATTCCATGTTAAGCTCAATGACAAGGGACATCCTTTTTATAGCCGAGTCCGAACGGCGTTCCACATTGCAGTGAAACCACTTAGAGAAGCTTTGAAACCCTCAGAAATGTCACCAGCATTACTGAGGTGGGATAATCCACCGCTGAAAAACTTTTTTGGTGTTCGGTCGAAGCAGGAATCGAACCCACGACCTTGTGTATGCAAGGCGGGCATGCTAACCTTTGCACCACGGTGACGCATTTGAGTGTAAATCGGGCGAGAGATATATGGGAGCAATATCTAAATATGTACCTATTTGAATCAAATTTCGCACGCTTGACGATACTATTACTAGTATTACGCCCCAACTAGCGTAAATTTTTTATAGAAATAAATTTTGACAAAATTTTTTATAGAAATAAAATTTTTTACAAAATTTTCTATAGAAATAAAATTTTGATAAAATTTTATATAGAAATAAAATCTTAACAATAATTTCTATAGAAATACAATTTTGACAAAATTTTCTATAGCAATAAAGTTTTGGCAGAATTTTCTATAGAAATACAATTTTGACAAAATTTTCTATAGAAATAGAATTTTGATAAAATTTATTATAGAGATAATTTTTTTTTTGTATAAATAAAATTTTGACGAAATTTTCTATAGAAATAAAATTTTGACGAAATTTTCTATAGAAATTAAATTTTGACGAAATTTACTATAGAAATAAAATTTTGACACATTTTTCTTTAGAAATAAAATTTTGACAAAATTTTCTATAGAAATAAAATTTTGACAAAATTCTCTTTAGAAATAAAATTTTACCAAAATTTCAAAATAAAATTTGTATCACAAATGTCCATAACTAGACTTTCCCAAAAAAAAATTGTGAAATATGAAAGTCGACTACTGATATAAAAGTCGATTATTCAACTTTTATTATTATTATTCGACGTTTTGATAGTCGACCCTTGATTTTTTTCTTAGGGGAAAATCGAGGGAATCGATTCACTCATTTTGATAGTAACAAAAATCGCCTAATCTCATTATAACAATTAAAAAAAAATCTTATGGAAATGTAATTAAATGTACATTTTTAAAACTCATCAATAAATAAATAAGCACTAACTCAAAAGTTTACATTTCCAAAATAAAATTTCGTAGTTACATTTTTTCAAATTTTTAATTACAATCCCTAAACCTCCGCTAATCATTACACTTTGCTTACAAATAATAAAGTTCAGAGAACAATATTCAATTTGTATGGCCTTACAAGTTATTCCAGGAATCATGAGATGAGTATGTATTATTATTATCCTTATACCAAGACACAAAGTAGATATGAAAGCAAAATGCAAAATAATGTGGAATAAACATAGCTACGATAGCTTGAAGCCACATTTAATAAATCCAGCCACTGAAAAATGGGGAAGGTATAATAAGGAGATTAATAAAGCACAAACTGTAACGACCAATTATTGTAAGAAAAATTACTGAAATGGGTGAGGGAAGAGGATTACCTTAAAATTAAATTGAAATGAAAATTAAATTAAATTGAAATTTTGTGCAAACATTTTCTTTTTGTCACACGCCTACTCAACAGATATTTAAGTTTACTAAGGGCATAGTCACGAGGAGAATTTTTTTTAGCAATTAATGTCACCATTTTTTTCTAGAAGAATTTTCCAAATAAAGGAATACTTTATTGGAAAATGCGTCCATCACGATTTTGCCAGCAAAAAATTTCATTACCAAATAAAGTTGAAAGTAATATAGTTTGAAATTGGTAACCAATTACTGGCGAATTGAAATCATTCTTACTTTTGCAAAGACTTGTTCTATAAGGAAAGCATAAGGTTCATTTTTACACGGTTTTTTATACCCTCCACCATAGGTTGGGGGGTATAAATATTAACTTTGCCATTCCGTTTGTAACACATCGAAATATTGCTCTAAGGCCCCATAAAGTATATATATTCTGGGTCGTGGTGAAAAACTGAGTCGATCTAAGCATGTCCGTCCGTCCGTCCGTCTGTTGAAGTCACGCTAACTTTCGAACGAAACAAGCTATCGACTTGAAACTTGGCACAAGTACCCAGCAAAAAAGAGCTTCCAAAAAAGTATTTTGGATCCCCAATCTGTGATCCGGAAGAAAGGCAAACTTGGATCATCTCCAATGAATTTTACATGGGCTTGTCATAGTACGGAAGTACTCCCTTTTTGGATCCTTTGCACTGCTTTAGAAGTTGTGCCCTGGAAGTTAATTTGAATGAAGAAATTTAAAAAGCGAAAAAAACAATTTTTTTCAACCAATTTCACTTTTTTTTTTCATCCATATGTTTATTACACAATTATTTTCCTATTATCTAATTTTTACAATTTGAAAAACTTTTTCGTTCCGACCAGGGGTTGAACCTGTGTTTGCTGGCACCATAACAGAAAGCCTTAGCACACTCATCCACAAACGCCATTGAACATAAAGCGTCGAAAGGTCAATTCAAATGTTTGTGATATGATCGTAATACGCACCAAGTAATAACATTCTGATTGCTTCTCGAGATGTTCTTTATTAGTATGAACGAAAAAATAAACAAGTAAGGAAAGTCTAAAGTCGGGCGGGGCCGACTATATTATACCCTTCACCACTTTGTAAGTCCACATTTTCGATACCATATCAAATCCGTCCAATGTGTTGTATGCTATATGAATCCATACACATATATTCTGTATATGTGGGCAGATCTGTACAGAGTTCTGCAATACTTATAGATTTTACATTTAAGTCGGCTAATGCGCTGAGGTGGAACACAATGTTAGTAAAAAAATATAGGAAACATTTAAATATGAACCAATTTTGAGGCAACTTCGCAAAAGTGTATTTATGATTTATCGGTCGATAGATGTGTAATAGAGTAATAGGAAAATTTGAGTCATTTTGATAAGTTTTCGACTTAGCAGTGGCGATTTGGCCAGTTTTGTCTAAATAGGAAAAACATATATATGGAATCTATATCGAAATCTGAACCGATTGCAATAAAATTTTGTTACTATGTTGAATCTACTCCCTGTGCAAAATTTCACGTAAATCGGATAACAACTTTGACCTCCGTAGTCATATGAAGGGAAATCCGGCGAAAGATATATATGGGAGCTATATCAAAATCTGAACCGATTTCAACCAAAATAAACACGCATATGCAGAACCTTAATTCTACTGGTTGTGCAAAGTTTCAAGTTCAATTCTACTCCCTCTGCAAAATTTCAGGTAAATCAGAGTAGCACTTTTGCCTCTGTGGGCATATTAGTCCAAATAGGGCGAATTATATATATGGGAGCTAAATCTGAACCGACTTCAACTAAATTTTGCACAATTAACGATACTATAAAACGTACTCCTTGTGCAAAATTTCAAGCAACTCATAGCAAAACTCTGGCGTTTGAGGCTATATAAATCCAAATCGGACGAAAGATATATATGGGAGCTATATCTAAATCGGAACCGATTTTAACCAAATTAAGCACACTTAACGATACTATTAAACGTACTTGTTGTGCAAAATTTGAAGCAAATCAGGGCAAAACTCTGGCTTTTGGGGCCATATAAGTCCAAATCGGTCGAAAGATATATATGGGAGCTATATATAAATCTGAACCGATTTAGCTGATATTTGGCAGTTTTTACGGGACTGACAAAACATTCGGATGTACAAAATTTGAAGAACGTCAGTTCATAAATACGTGAATTATGATCAAATCGGTGATAACTATATATGGCAGCTATATCTAAATCTGAACCGATTTTTTCCAAAATCAATAGCGATTGTCTTCTACCCGAAGAAAGACGTTATGTCAAATTTGAGGACGATCGGACTTAAACTGCGACGTGTACTTTGTGCACAAAATTACATATACAGACAGACAGACGGACGGACAGACAGACAGATAGACGGACATCGCTAAATCGACTCAGAATTTAATTCTAAGCCGATCGGTATACTGGTATTCTAAGCCGATCGGTATATCAAAAGAACTTCCATGGAAGCGAAAAAGTCAAACGGCACAGGTTCAAATCCCAGCGGGGATTAAATTTATTTTTTTTATTATTTTTTTACTTTTTTATTAATTTTCTTTTTTTAGTTTTTTTATTAGTTTTCTATTTTTTTTGTAAAATTTAATTGTCCAAAATTGTCTTAAAATAGCCTGATTACGTTCTTTCTAATACTTGTCCACAATCGGAAGTGGAAAAAAACTCGATGAGGGATTCTGGGATGGGCTTTAAAAGAAATGTTTGTGGAACAACATCCAATTTTTTTTTGCTGGGTAGTTGTTATTGATATAGGTCGGATGGTATTGCAAATGGGCCATACTGGTTCACTTTTACTTATAGCCCCCATATAAACGGACCCCCAGATTTGGCTTGCGGAGCTTCTAAGCGAAGCATATTTCATCCGATCTGGCTGAAATTTGGTACATGGTGTTGCCCCCATATAAACCGATCCCCAGATTTGGGTTGCGGAGCCTCAAAGAGAAGCAAATTTCGTCCGATTCGGCTGAAATTTGGTACATGGTGTTGGTCTCTAACAACCATGCAAAAATTGGTCCACATCGGTCCATAATTATATATAGCACCCATATAAACGGACCCCAGGATTTGGCTTGCGGAACTTCTAAGAGAAGCATATTTCAACCGATATGGCTGAAATTTGGTACATGCTGTTGGTATATGGTCTTTAATAACCGTGCAAAAATTGGTCCACATCAGTCCATAATTATATATAGCGCCTCTCAGAGAAGCAAATTTCATCCGATCCGTTTGAAATTTGGTACATGATGTTGGTATATGGTATCTAACAACCATGCAAAAATTGGTCCACATCGGCCAATAATTATATATAGCCCCCATATAAACCGATCCCCAGATTTGGCTTGCGGAGCCTCAAAGTGAAGCAAATTTCATCCGATCGGGCTGAAATTTGGTACATGATGTTGGTATATGGTCCCTAAAAACCATGCAAAAATTGGTCTATATCGGTTCATAATTATATACGGCCCCCATGTAAACCCATCCCCAAATTTGACCTCCGGACTCTTGAAGGATCAAAATTCATCCGATCCGGTTGAAATTTGGCACATTTCGCTAGTGTATGGCCGATAGCAACAATGCCAAAATTGGTCCGTATCGATCTATATTAGATGTAGCCCCCAAATAAACCGATCCCCAATCACAGAAAAATCACGATTGCCACTCGATCCAAAAATAATATACCAAAATTTTATTGCCATAGGAAATTTTGTCAACATTTTATATTTCTAACGAAAATTTTGTCAAGCTTTTATTTCTATAGAAAATTTTGCCAACATTTTATGTTTTTAGGAAATTTTGGCAAAATATAATTTCTATACAAAATTTTGTCAAAAATTTATTTCAATAAAAAATTTTTTCAACATTCTGTTTCTATAGAAAATTTTTTCAGAATTTTATTTCTGTAGAAAATTTTGCCAAAATGTTATTTCTATAGAAAATTTATGTAGCATTTCATAGTTGGAGAGGAATATTTTTCAAAATCAATAATTGTACCAATCTACCAAACAGTAAAAAAAACTGCCATTTTGTGGTAGACTCGTGTTCATTATTGTATATAGCCGCCATATAAAGCGACCCCCATATATCAATTCTGGCTCTATAATTACAGCACAAAAGTTCATATCGTTTCGTAATTATTTCTCCCCTATATATACCGGTCAAGAACTGAATATATACGTATTTAATCGACCTTTCTTTTGTCTACTATATATCCTGCATGGACTAACTTACAATTTAGAAGATGATGTTAAGAAGTTTTAAGATGCCTTGCCATCGGCCGCAACCCAAGTAATTTAATTGTGGATGACCGTCTTTAGTAGAAGTTTCTACGCAATTCATGGTGGAGGGTCCATAAGATTCGGCCTGGCCGAACTTACGAAAATAAGCCCAAATATATTTTTGGGGTCTATTTTCATGCTTCAGTTAGGATTCATGTTCATTGGGCTCTTATTTATTATAAAAAGTCACCCCACATTTGGGAACATTTGGGTTTTGGGGCTCATTTTCCTGGGGCCTATTTTCATACATGAAGGAAATTCATGTATGAAAATACAGCCTTGAAATATTTGGTGCGGAAAACCAACAACAAAATGTATATTCTTTACCTTAAATCGTTGTTATGTTGTTTACTATGAAGTTGTGCTGATTGCCAGTACCATTTGGAGTCATTATTTCTTTAGATTTGTTAAAGTTCCATATATTCCACATCACAGATTCTTGACTATTATCCCATTTATGTTGCCATTATTGTCATCATTGTTGTTTTTTTTTTATTTTATTTCCTCATGTTTCCCATTCGACATCTCGTCGGAAGCTTGAGCTTGTACTTTTTCATCTTCATCATCACAATTGTGACACAAATCAAACTTTAAATTAGCTGAAGTTTTACAATCATTTCGTGACAGTTGCTTGTTTCCGCTTCCTGGCGAATGTTGAGTCCCATCTCTTATATATTCTTCGTTAACATTTTTTTTTACAATTTCAATTTATTTTTATTTGTTATTGGAAAAAAATAGGAAAATAGAAAAATGGGATGTCACTCCTTACTACGATTCCTTTCTATTTTCACGAAACTCTCATAATCGGACAATGGGAAAAGTTTTTTTTTCTGGTCCATATAATTGTTCGAGAAATGAAAAGCAAGTTCCTAAAGGGATTTCAATGAATGGTGGGGCCATGGAATGTATACCCATATTATTCCGACTATGAGAAGTTTATTTTTGATTGATGGCAAAATATCTGTATCTAAACGAAGCCTAAAGCGATAAAGATTTCTTGTCACAGCATTGGGTGAAGTAGGTACAAATAATGGGGGTCTAATTTTTATGAAATTCAATTGGGATAAGGAAGGGTGACAGTTGAGTAATAGGAAGGGGGTCATGCACTCTCGCCAAAAAATTACGGATTAAAAGAGTTCGACCTTCGCTTAAAGATTTTAGTATTGATTCTTACACTGACAAAAATATTGACCTAATATTAAAGAAATATACAACTTAATTCTAAACGCAATGTTATTGTTATAAAATTAAGGACAAATTTCCTTAAAATGTAAATTAAAAGAAAGTTCAGAATCTTTGCGTTAGACATTTCCTTCTAAAATTTAGAACACTAATCTTTGCGTTCCTTCGTTAAAGATGCATGTCTTTGAAGTGAGACCATTTTTCCTTAAAGTAAAGAAAAAAATATTTTGATTTAAAGAAATAATCTTTAAATTAACTGAGATGTTGAATCTTCGCATTAAAGATAAAAAAGCTTCAAAAATAGGGCAATACTTATTTTGAGGATTTTGCATCTTTTGTTTAGAGTGTTTTTTTTTTTTTTTTTGTTAATTAAGGAAATATTATCTACTTCGAAGTATTTGTCATAATGTGGATATTTTTTACTGACTTTTATTTTTACATGAATATATCGTAAAAAAAAGAATTAAAAGTCGATTAATGAGATCTCTATCCCAATTATAATTTTATAGAACCTAGATTTAATGGTAAATAGCTCCCTAAAAATGTCCTTAGTTTAAAAAAGCCATCTTCGGCTACGAATCAATACCAAAATCTTTAAGAAAAGGGAGCCATCTTGATGCAAAGGTTTGCATGACCGCCTTGCATACCTAGGGTCATCGGTTTAAACACAGTTTCGACCACAACACCAAAAAATTGTTCAGCGCTGGATTATCCCCTCTCAGTAATGCTGTTGCCATTTCTGAGTGTTTCAAAGCTTCTCTATGTGGTTTCACTGGAACGCCATTAGGACCCGACAATAAAATCGAGGTCCCTGGTCTCGCCAGCACTCAGTGATAAGGGAGAAGTTCACCACTGTGGTATAACAATCACGGTTGGCATTTTTGGTAGCATTCTACAAAAAATGGTAGATTTTTTACTGTTTGGTAGATTGGTCGAAATATTGATGTTTTGGTAAATCTTGCAGAATATTCCTCCCCATATATGAGGTATTTCCCAAATTACATATAAAAATAAAATTTTAACAACATTTTCTATAGAAATAAAATTTTAACAAAATTTTCTATAAAAATAAAATTTTGACAAAATTTTATAGAAATAAAATTTTATCTAATTATACAATTATTATTCGAGCTTTATGGACAGATATAGATTAAGGAACATGGTTAATAGAGCCATTGAAAAGAAAACGCCAGATACAAATCTATACACGCCTGGACTGTACATGTTTCGGTTCGGGCGAATGAACCTTTCCACAGCCTTTAGTATAGATCTGGCTGGGAGAGATAACTCAATTTTGGGCCCTTTATGCTAACTCCTTATGGAGAAAACATTTGGGAAATTTCCTCTTACAAATTGAATCATCTTTTCTCCCAATTTTAACAAAATTTTCTATAGAAATATAATTTTAACAAAATTTTCTATAGAAATAAAATTTTGACAAAGTTTTCAATAGAACAAAATTTTCTGTATATTTTGACAAAATTTTCAATAGAAATAAAATTTTGATAAAATTTTCTATAGAAATATATTTTTACGCCATATTATCAAAGTCTCCCTTTTTCTGCCTTTTATTTAGTAGTAACTTTCTCTTGTTGGTGCAAACTTAAAATATTTAAAACTTCGACACATTTACACTTCAAGGGATGATCAAAAAATAATAAATAAACTTCTAAAATAAAATAATAATCATTTGAAGAAATACTTTTCTTTTTTTATAATAACCACAAAAATTTGATTAAACACTGCAAAAAATTTATTCAAATTTTTGTAGAATGGCAACCGTGATCACAGTGGGTTGAATAGTCTAAGTGAACCTGAAATATCAAGCTAACATAACCTAAGGTAAGGTAAAAATCTTTGGATCCATGTATACCGAAAAAAAGTGAACTGCTTTATAGGAAGAATGAACTACATCGCACGAATATTAAACTAAATTTTACTCCAAATTTTGAGATTTCCACAAAGCATTGTTAAAACCAGGAAATTTTAATGCCCTGTTGTACTTTTGAACTGCAGTTCACGAAATTACATCATCTCATAGAAGAAAAAATTAACTAAAAGTAAAGAAGAAAATCATTGGCGCCAAATCATGACCATTTTAACCCTACAGTAGTTCATTCTTACTATTTTTGGGAATCGTACGAAAATCTTCTTTTGCTTTAGTTCATATTGAACTTATGTGTACGGTCATTGAACTTTATACCCACATTTAGTTCATAAAATTTTTGAGACATACTTAAAAAAAGTAAGATTTCATTAAGCTGTGGAAAATTTCAATAAAAAATAATAAAATTTAACTACAAGCAAATAATTTTTTCCAATAAAAATAAGTTAAATTTAGCGTTAGATTAACTACGGAATTTTTTTCTGTGTATTAATACTAATATCACGTACAAAATTTCAACCGGATCCGATGAAATTTACTCTTCAAATCTTGGGTGTCGGTTTATATGGAAGTTATACCTAACCGTGGTCCGATATGGCCCATTTGATATACCATCTGACCTACATCAATAGCACTTATTTGTTTCGTTCGGAAGCTAGCGTGATTTAAACAGACGGACGGATGTCGTTAGATCGATTTAAAATTTCACCACGACCCAGAATTTATATACTTTGTATGGTGGAGGACGGGGACTACCAGCGAAGAACGAAGACTATCAACTCTTGTTTCATTAAAATCTCTTTATTGTAAAGAATTTGTATAAATTTAGGTCAATATTTTTGCTGTATAGTTGTAATCGCAGACCTTTGCTAAAATTCATAATATTTGACAATAATACACTGAAAAGAAGAGCTTACCAAAGATTGTATATTTACACTAATGATTTTGCTATTGATTCCCAGTCAAAGAAGCGGAGAAATTTCTCCTTTAAATTTGAATTTTGCGTACTTGAGACTAAGAAACAAATTTAATTTATTAGTTTTTTTTATATTTTGTTATACCCTAAACCACATAGTGGTCAGAGTATAATAACTTTGATCTGCCAAAAAATGTGCCTACCAGAAATATTGATTTTAGACCCCATTAAATATATACCGATCGACAGAATCACCTCCTGAGTCGATCTAGCGCTTGGTGTCCGTCCAGCTGTCCATGTATTTGTTGTTCACAGGATTCCGGTGGCAATTATTAACCGATTTGGATGACATTTGGTACAGGCTGTTTTTTGGACGAACGCTATTGAATTTGGAAGAAATCCAATCAAGTTTAGATATAGCTCCCACACTCTTAGAAAAATATGTTTTTCATATGTTCCGATATAAACAAAATGTGTTTCGGGCACATTTTTAAAACACAATATATTTAAGTGCAAACATGTAATGTTCCTAAACTAACACTAAATGTTTGGGACATCTATGGTAATATGTTAGAATATATTATGTTTGGGGCATGAATGTTTCATAAAAATAATATGTGTGAATGCAAACATATATACATCTACAAATTTCGACTAAACATACATATGTTGTGATATTTTATTCAAAGCGACAGAGAGAGTATAGAGAAATAAATAAAGATGGAAACCGGGAGAGTTGACGAAAGATATCAACATAACACAGCGAAATAATCAAAAGAGAACAATTTATGTGAAACCGCTTGTATGTTGTTTAGGAAAACTGTTTTATGATAAGGCCAAAAATTTGATATGCTTAAGTCTAAATATTATTTAATTTGAATAAAGAGAATGGACATTCGCAACCAAGAGAATAGACATTTGAAAAACAAACAGCATATGTTTTCGCTTTGAGAGCAGCATTTTATGTTTGTGTGGACATGTGTTTTGTTTATCATTTTGGCATTATGGGCACAATTTTTTTCTTGGTTCGTTAAAAGAAATCAGGGGTCTTCATAAAAATAACGAAAGGGCACTATACTCTTTTTAGAGTTGGGACAGTAAAATGAAATAAAGAGGAAATAGTAATAGTGAAAAATTACACAATAAAATGTATAAAAACAAAGTTTAGTTCCTCTTTATTAATAAGTAGTCCACACGCTCACAAAAAATCGCTTCTGTAACATATACTCCCAAACATATTTTGCTTCAAGCATATATATTTTTGGGTATTGCCCAAACATTTATATGTTTGATCTCTTCCAATATATAATATGTTTGAAAGCATATTGGTCTAAACAATATATGTTTGGGTAGTCTAAGTTCCAAACATTTTGTATTTTTGCATCCAAATTCAATAATGTTGTCAATAATGCATTTTGCACCCAAAAATATTATATGCTTAAAAACAATTCTCCCAAACAATATTGTGCTCAAAATTTTATTTATTTATTTATATATTTACAATCATAATGAATTATGAAAATAAACAGGTAATATAGGTGCTAACAACATAGGTTTTCGACCTGAATGCTCAAAATTTTGTTTCTGCCCAATTGTATATTCCCCCACATCTTTCTCACTTCCACCAGATTTTTTAGTTCTTAGCACCTTTTTCTGTAATACAAACATTGTAGAAGAAATTATTCAATTGTATAATTTTTGTTCTTTTAATTTTACCTTTTGCCGGACGGGGATTCGAACAGCGGACCACACAGTTTGTAAGGATCAAAGAAGTAGCTGATCAATTGCCCAAGGAAAAATAAAATGTTAATTTTGTAATAACAAGCAACAACCACCAACTTAATTCAATATCGCTCCCTGTTAAATAGCGCTCCAAGCTACTAAACACATATATGTTTATAGGCTATTTATAAATTAATATATGTTTGCATCCAAGCATATTATATTTACAAACATAATATGTTCTAACATATTAACATATATGTCCCAAACATGTTATGCTAGTTTATGAAAATTATATGCTTGCACTCAAAAATATTGTGTTTAAAAATTTGTGTTCCAGACATATAATGTTTATAGCCAAACATATGAAAAACAGTCTTTTTCATCCGTGCACGAGGAGTTGACGGACACCTTCAAATGTAAAAGCGGGCATTAAGTTCGAGTTTTGCAGCTAAAACAATTTAAAAAGTTTATTTTCTTTAAAATGAATTATTGAAGAAAAATAAAAAGCATTTTAGAGCGATGGTGTTAAATGCTAGTAAAAAATTGTTCACGCCTAAATAAACGCCTAATCCACGTTCTTCTTCTGTTAGAGTTTTTGAATTCCTTTCAAATTTTAAAGTTTTGTACCAAAAACAGTTTTTTGTTACAAAATTGTTATTTTTGCATAACAAAATAATATTTTATACAAAAATCAGTCAATTTCGTTTATATCAAGTACTGTTACTGACTATAAATCTTTAATAACCCACATTTCGAAGTTTCATTATAAAAATTTAATTTATTATAAATATAAATGTGTAAATTAAAAAAAAAGTGTTCGGTCGGAGCAGGGATTGAACCCACGACCCTTTGCATGCAAGGCAGACATGCTAACCACTGCTCCACGTGGCAAACAAATGTATGTTTCTGTTAAATAATGTTATGTTTGCATGGGCTCCTGGGCGCTGCAAACTATGCTATATAAATGTAACTTATAACGATAATTATCTACTGGTGACTATAACAGCTACATAGCCCAGAGATAGTGTGTTGGCTTACAAACTGTATGGTCCTCGGTTCGATTCATCGTCCAGGCGAAAGGTAAAATTAAAAAAAAAAATTATAAAATTGAATACTTTCTTCAACATTATTTGTATTAAAGAAAAAGTTGCCAAGAACTAAAAAAATTTCGTGGAAGTGAAATTATGTTAGGGAATGAGCACAATCTTCTATGGGGAAAATTCTTCTAAGCATATAATATTTTTGGGCTCAAAATTCTTCCAAACATATAATATGTTCACATAAAACAAACATATTAATGTTTCGGCAGTATCTAATAATATATGTGCTTCCTGCCAAATATGTTTGGAACATATGTTAAAGAAGCAATTTTTTTGAGGGTGCATATATATGTATGTACCGCCCGATTTTTCTTCTATAGCACTAACTATATATGCAAAATATCATCCAAATCGGTTCAGATTTAGATACAGATCCCATATATATTTATAGCCCGATTTTCCAAAATGTGGCCATAACACTCTTATTTATTTACCAATGCTACTAAAGTTTAAAATTTTTATGTAATATCTGATCGTATTTAGACTTACATCTAACCCTTACATAATAATATTGCCCGATTTTCCCGAATTTTGATTTATTACCCACATTAATCGCTCCTCTTTTTTATACCCTCCACCATAGGATGGGGGGTATATTAACTTTGTTATTCCGTTTGTAACACATCGAAATATTGCTCGAAGACCCCATAAAGTATATATATTCTGGGTCGTGGTGAAATTCTGAGTCGATCTAAGCATGTCCGTCCGTCTGTTGAAATCACGCTAACTTCCGAACGAAACAAGCTATCGGCTCGAAACTTGGCACAAGTCGTTGTCATTGACGTGGGTCGGATGGTATTGCAAATGGGCCATATCGGTCCACTTTTACGTATAGTCCCCATATAAACCGACGCTCAGATTTGGTTGGAAGAGCTACGCAAAAATTGGTCCACATCGGTCAATAATTATATATAGCCCCCATCTAAACCGATCCCCCGATTTGGCTTGCGGAGCCTCTAAGAGAAGCAAATTTCATCCGATTCGGCTGAAATTTGGTACATGATGTTAGTATATGGTCTCTGACAACCATGCAAAAATTGGTCCATAATTATATGTAGCTCCACTTAAACCGATCCCCATATTTGACCTCCGGAGCTCTTGGAGGGCAAAATTCATCCGATCCGGTTGAATTTTGGTACGTGATGAAATTTGGTACATTGCGCTAGTATATGGCCGTTAAAAATCGTGCCAAAATTGGTCCATATCGGTCTATTGTTATATATAGCCGATACCCAAAAATAATCAACCTAAATTTTATTTCTATAGAAAATTTTGTTAAAATTTTATTCCTATAGGAAATTTTGTCAAAATTTTATTAATATACAAAGTTTTGTGAAGATTTGATTTTTATAGAACATTTTGTCAACATTTTATTGCTATAGAAAGTTTTGTCAAAATCTTATTTCTGTGGAAAATTTTGTCAAATTTTTATTTCTATAGAAAATTTCGTCAAACTGAATGATATACGTATTTAATCGACCTTTTTATTATACCCTCCACCATAGGATAGGGGTATAATAACTTTGTCATTCCGTTTGTAACAAATCGAAATATTGCTCTAAGACCCCATAAAGTACATATCTTCTGGGTCGTGGTGAAATTCTGAGTCGATCTGAGCATGTCCGTCCGTCCGTCCATCCGTCTGTTGAAATCACGCTAACTTCCGAACGAAACAAGCTATCGACTTGAAACTTGGCACAAGTAGTTGTTATTGATGTAGGTCGGACGGTATTGCAAATGGGCCATATTGGACGTATAGCCCCCATATAAACTTGGACGTATAGCCCCCATATAAACGGACCCTCAAATTTGGCTTGCGATTGCTCTAAGAGAAGCAAATTTCATCCGCTCCGGCTGAAATTTGGTACATGGTGTTGGTATATGGTCTCTAACAACCATGCAAAAATTGGTCCACATCGGTCCATAATTATATATAGCCCCCATATAAACCGATCCCCAGATTTGGCTTGCGGAGCCTCAAAGAGAAGCAAATTTCATCCGATACGGCTGAAATTTGGTACGTGGTATTAGTATATGGTCTCTATAAACCATGCAAAAATTGGTCCATATCGGTCCATAATTATATATAGCCCCCATATAAACCGATCCCAGATTTGAACTCCGGAGCCTCTTAGAGGAGCAAAATTCATCCGATCCGGTTGAAATTTGGTACGTGGTGTTAGTATATGGTCTCTAACAACCATGCAAAAATGGGTCCATATCGGTCCATAATTATATGTAGCCCCTATATAAACCAATCCCCAGATTTGAACTCCGGAGCCCCTTGGAAGAGCAAAATTAACCCGATCCGGTTGAAATTTGGTACGTGGTGTTAGTATATGGTCTTTAACAACCATGCAAAAATTGGTCCATATCGGTCCATAATTATATATAGCCCCCATATAAACCGATTCCCAGATTTGGTTTGCGGATCCTCTAAGAGAAGCAAATTTCATCCGATCCGGCTAAAATTTGGTACATGGTATTAGTATATAGTCTCTAAGAACCATTCAAAAATTGGTCCATATCAGTCCATAATTATATATTGCCCCTATATAAACCGATCCCCAGATTTGAACTCCGGAGCCACTTGGACGAGCAAAATTCATCCGATCCGGTTGAAATTTGCAACGTGGTGTTAATATATGGGCGCTGATAACCATGCCAAAATTGGTCCATATCGGTCTATAGTTATATATAGCCGATCCCCAATCACACAAAAATTGGTCCATATCGGTTCATAATCATGCTTGCCACTCGAGCAAAAATAATCTAGCAAAATTTTATTTCTGTAGAAAATTTTGTCGAAATTTTATTCCCATAGAAAATGTTGTCAAATTTTATTTCTATAGAAAATTTTGGCAATATTTTATTTTTGTAGAAAATGTTGTCAAAATTTTAAATCTTTTGAAAATTTTGTAAAAATTTTATTTCTATAGAACATTTTGTCAAAATGTTATTTCTATAGAAAATTTTGTTAAAATCGTATTTCTATAGAAAATTTTGTGCAAATTTTACTTCTATAAAAAATGTTGTCAAAATTTTATTTTGTCAAAATTTAGTCAAACTTAATTATATACGTATTTAATCGACCATTTTAAGTTTAATATATACCACATATGGACTACGTTACGGTATTAGGAAGTTTTAAGATACCTTGTCATCGGCAAAAGTTACCGCAACCCAAGTAATTCGATTGTGGATGACAGTCTTCAGTAGAAGTGGAGGGTACATTCATGGTGGAGGGTACATAAACTTCGGCCTGGCCGAACTTACGGCCGTATATACTTGTTTTTGTTTAATATACACCCCGTATGGACTACTTTACAATTGAGAAGACGGTGTTAAGAAGTTTTAATATGCCTTACCATGGGCAAGTGTTACCGCAACCCAAGTAATTCGATTGTGGATGACAGTCTTTAGAACAAGTTTCTATGCAATCTATGGTGGAGGGTACATAAGATTCGGTCTGGCCGAACTTACGGCTGTATATACTTTTTATACCCTTCACCACTACTGTGGTACAGGGTATAATAAGTTTGTGCATTTGTATGTAACGCAAAGAAGGAGTAATCATAGACCAACCTTTTAGTATACGGATCGGCTTAGAATTAAATACTGAGTCGATTTAGCGATGTCCGTCTGTCTGTCTGTCCGTCTGTCTGTCTGTCTGTCTGTCTGTTGATGTATTTTTGTGTGCAAAGTACAGCTCGCAGTTTTAGTCCGATTGTCCTAAAATTTGGTATAGGGTCCTGTTTCGGCGCAAAGACGATCCCTATTGATTTTGGAAAAAATCGGTTGAGATTTAGATATAGCTGCCATATATATTTTTCACCGATCTGGTCATAATTGGCGTGTATATCAACCGATCTTCCTCAAATTCCGTACATCCGAATATTTTATGAGTCTCGAAAAACTTGCAAAATATCAGCAAAATCGGTTCAGATTTAGATATAGCTCCCATATATAGTTTTCGCCCGATTTACACTCATTTGCCCACAGAGGTCAATTTTTTGCTCCGATTTAGTTGAAATTTTGCATAGGGAGTAGAATTAGCGTTGTAACTATGCGTGCCAAATTTGTTTGAAATCGGTTCAGATTTGGATATATCTCCCATATATAGTTTTCGCCCGATTTACACTCATTTGCCCACAGAGGTCAATTTTTTGCTCCGATTTAGTTGAAATTTTGCATAGGGAGTAGAATTAGCGTTGTAACTATGCGTGCCAAATTTGTTTGAAATCGGTTCAGATTTGGATATATCTCCCATATAAAGCTTTCGCCCGATTTACACTCATATGGCCACAGAGGCCAATTTTTAACTCCGATTTAGTTGAAATTTTGCACAGGGAGTGGAATTAGCATTGTTACTATGCGTGCCAAATTTGGTTGAAATCGGTTCAGATTTAGATATAGCTCCCATATATATGTTTTTCTTATTTCGACAAAAATGGTCAAAATACCAACATTTTCCTTGTAAAATCGCCACTGCTTAGTCGAAAAGTTGTAAAAATGACTCTAATTTTCCTAAACTTCTAATACATATATATCGAGCGATAAATCATAAATAAACTTTTTCGAAATTTCCTTAAAATTGCTTCAGATTTAAACGTTTCCCATATTTATACCCTTCACCACTACTGTGGTACAGGGTATAATAAGTTTGTGCATTTGTATGTAACGCAAAGAAGGAGTAATCATAGACCAACCTTTTAGTATACGGATCGGCTTAGAATTAAATTCTGAGTCGATTTAGCGATGTCCGTCTGTCTGTCCGTCTGTCTGTCCGTCTGTCTGTCTGTCTGTCTGTTGATGTATTTTTGTGTGCAAAGTACAGCTCGCAGTTTGAGTCCGATTGTCCTAAGATTTGGTACAGGGTCCTGTTTCGGCTCAAAGACGATCCCTATTGATTTTGGAAAAAATCGGTTCAGATTTAGATATAGCTGCCATATATATTTTTCACCGATCTGGTCATAATTGGCGTGTATATCAACCGATCTTCCTCAAATTCCGTACATCCGAATATTTTATGAGTCTCGAAAAACTTGCAAAATATCAGCAAAATCGGTTCAGATTTAGATATAGCTCCCATATATAGCTTTCGCCCGATTTACACTCATTTGCCCACAGAGGCCAATTTTTTGCTCCGATTTAGTTGAAATTTTGCACAGGGAGTAGAATTAGCATTCTAACTATGCGTGCCAAATTTGGTTGAAATCGGTTCAGATTTAGATATAGCTCCCATATATATGTTTTTCTGATTTCGACAAAAATGGTCAAAATACCAACATTTTCCTTGTGAAATCGCCAATGCTTAGTCGCAAAGTTGTAAAAATGACTCTAATTTTCCTAAACTTCTAATACATATATATCGAGGGATAAATCATAAATAAACTTTTGCCAAGTTTCCTTAAAAATTCAGATTTAAATGTTTCCCATATTTTTTACTAACATTGTGTCACCCTAGTGCATTAGCCGACTTACATTTTGAGTCAATTGATTTTGTTGAAGTCTATCAAATTCTTCCAGATCGAGTGATATTTAAATGTATGTATTTGGGACAAACCTTTATATATAGCCCCCAACACATTTGACGGATGTGATATGGTATCGAAAATTTAGTTCTACAAAGTGGTGCAGGGTATAATATAGTCGACCCCGCCCGACTTTAGACTTTCCTTACTGGTTTTTTTAATAAATTTAAAGTGTCACCTTTCCAGCATCATATTGTATGACACAATGTGATTGTCTTGAGCACTTGAGATTTACTTCTTCAACCACATGTACACTAAAAAAAAGTGAACTCTCTATTTAACTAAAGCCAATTTAACTTTGTTTTAGTTCATGGATTTTTATATATGGAGAAAGTTTCGTTTACTCTAATAATTTTTTGGGTACGTTAGTTAAATGAACTAAAATGCGGGAAAAAATTATACAAAAATGAAGTAAAAAGTTTTACTAAATTCGTACTTCTCACCAAATAGTTCATTATTTCTTTAAATTTGTAAATTTTACTACAAATTCGTCCATTATGAACTTCGAATGTCACTAAAGACATTCTTGCAATTTTGAACTCCATTTTTTTCCTTCAAACTACAAAATTTTCTTTAACAAGTGGAAAAAAATAATTATGTCTAATAAATTTTCTTGAATTTGTCGAAAAATAGTTACTTATTTTTGTGATATCGGCGTGATGTCAGCCTTTGTAATACTGTTTAGTTAAAATTTTCTAAAAATATAAAAAATTTTCTAAAATTAACTAAATGTTTTCTTTCTGGTGGGTTCACTGTTTTTTCAGTGTATTGAAAAAACCCAATATTCTAGATTTTAATAAATCCCAAACTAATATCGTATTACAATGCAATGACAAATTCCATTTAAAGCATAATGGAGGAAACAAAATTCATTGAAATCAAATTAGAACGTTGTCAAAAGTTCACTTTTAATAAATATTTTCGGAAAATTACTCTAACAAACATTTAATTAAAATACCAAAATGCCGTGAACAAAAAAAGGCGAAAAGGGAAATATGAAGCAAACATAGCACAACACCAATCGCATTTAGTGATCCTAAAGGAAAAATAAAGCACAAATGGAAATGTTATGACCCTCAAATCATTCTACTCACTGTTAGACTGATGCTAGCTTGCCTTCAGCAGTCCTCCTTCTGCAATGAATCTAAAAAGAAATTAACAAAAAAAAGCAACGAAATTAAAACAAAACACAGAAAATATGATAACGAACATATTGAAAAGCTTAAATAAGAAAAGATGAAATCTCTCGCAGTCATAAAAAATGTTGTTATATTTGTATCAGGCAAATTATGAGTTTCCATTTTTCCCCTGATGGTATTTGTAATTGAAGACCCATAGGAATTGACAGAGACGTATGTATGCAGGGAGGAAATTTATGATCTGTAATGCCTTATTTCAGCCCCTCATACCCACGTTTAGAAGTCCTCCACTAAACACATTTTATCACCCTTTAACATAGGGTGATATTGGCAGATAAGGCTTTCGTTTTCATATCCAAAACAAGTAAGAACAGACTAAAGTAGCGTGGGACCGACTATATCCTGCCCTATTCTGTAGACCGAAATTGTGATGGTAACCACAATGAAGGCATTCAAATTAGTTGGAAGCTTTGTGAAAAGCTACATATGACAACACCCTCACAAAAAAAAAACGCTTCTCTAACATATGTTCCAAACATATTTTGCAGGAAGCACATATATTATTGGATACTGCCGAAACATAAATATGTTTGTTTTATGTGAACATATTATATGTTTGGAAGAATTTTGAGCCCAAAAATATTATATGCTTGGAAGAATTTTCCCCAAAGAAGATTGTGCTCATTCCCTCACATAATTTTCCCTTCCACGAAATTTTTTAGTTCTTGCCACCTTTTTCTGTAAAACAAATAATGTTGAAGAAATTATTCAATTTTATAAATTTTACCTTTCGCCTGGACGGAGAATCGAACCGAGGACCATACAGTTTGTAAGCCAACACACTATCCACTAGGCTACGTAGCTGTTATAGTCACCAGTACACAATTATCGTTATAAGTTACATTTATATAGCATAGTTTGCAGCGCCCTCGAGCCCATGCAAACATAACATTATTTAACAGAAACATACATTTGTTGGCCACGCGGAGCAGTGGTTAGCATGTCTGCCTTTCATGCAAAAGGGTCGTGGTTTCAATCCCTGCTCCGACTGAACACCAATTTTTATACCCTCCATCATAGGATGGGGGTATATTAACTTTGTCATTCCGTTTGTAACACATCGAAATATTGCTCAAGACCCCATAAAGTATATATATTGTGGGTCGTGGTGAAATTCTGAGTCGATCTAAGCATGTCCGTCCGTCCGTCCGTCCGTCCTTCTGTTGAAATCACGCTAACTTCCGAACGAAACAAGCTATCGACTTGAAACATGGCACAAGTAGTTGTTATCGATGTAGGTCGGATGGTATTGAAAATGGGCCATATCGGTCCACTTTTACGTATAGCCCCCATATAAAGGGACCCTCAGATTTGGCTTGTGGAGCCTCTAACAGAAGCATGTTTCATCCGATCCAGCTGAAATTTGGTTCATGGTGTTGGTATATGGTCTCTAACAACCATGCAAAAATTGGTCCACATCGGTCCATAATTATATATAGCCCCCATATAAGCCGATCCCAAGATTTGGCTTGCGGAGCCTACAAGAGAAGCAAATTTCATCCGATCCGGCTGAAATTTGGTACATGGCGTTGGTATATGGTCTCTAACAATCATGCAAAAATTGGTCCACATCGGTCCATAACTATATATAACCCCCATATAAACCGATCCCCAGATTTGGCTTGCGGAGCCTCAAAGAGAAGCAAATTTCATCTGATCCGGCTGAAATTTGGTACATGGTGTTGGTATATGGTCTCTAACAACCATGCAAAAATTGATCCACATCGGTCCATAATTATATATAGCCCCCATATAAACCGATCCCCAGATTTGGCTTGCGGAGCTTAAAAGAGAAGCAAATTTCATCCGATCCGGCTGAAATTTGGTACATGGTGTTGGTATATGGTCTCTAACAATCATGCAAAAATTGGTCCACATCGGTCCATAACTATATATAACCCCCATATAAACCGATCCCCAGATTTGGCTTGCGGAGCCTCAAAGAGAAGCAAATTTAATCTGATCCGGCTGAAATTTGGTACATGATGTTGGTATATGGTCTCTAACAACTATGCAAAAATTGGTCCACATCGGTTCATAATTATATATAGCCCCCATATAAACTGATCCCCAGATTTGGCTTGTTGAGTCTCCAAGAGAAGCAAATTTCATCCAAGCCGGTTGTAATTTGGAACATGGTGTTAGTATATGATCTTTAACAACCGTGCCAGAATTGGTCCATATCGGTCCATAATTATATAGCCCCATATAAAACGTTCTCCAGATTTGACCTCCGGAGCCTCTTGGAGAAGCAAAATTCATCCGATCCGGTTCAAATTAGGAAAGTGGTGTTAGTATATGGTCGCTAACAACCATACCAAAAATGGTCCAATCACACAAAAATTGGTCCATATAGGTTCATAATCATGGTTGCCACTAGAGCCAAAAATAATCTACCAAAATTTTATTTCTATAGAAAATTTTGTCAAAATTTTATTTCTATAGAAAATTTTGTTAAAATTTTATTTCTAGAGAAAATTTTGTTCAAATTGTATTCGGTTCATAATCATGGTTGCCACTCGAGCCACAAATAATCTACCAAGATTTTATTTCTATAGAAAATTTTATCAAAAGTTTATTTCTATAGAAAATTTTGTTAAAATTTTATTTCTGTAGAAATTTTTGTCAAAATTTTCTTTCTATAGAAAATTTTGTCAAAATGTTTATTTCTATAGAAAATTTTGTGAAAATTTTATTTCTATAGAAAATTTTGTTAAAATTTTATTTCTGTAGAAAATTTTGTCAAAATTTTATGTCTACTTTTTCAAACTGAATTATATACGTATTGGATCGATCTTTTTTGATTTAATATATACCACGTATGGACTTACATACAATTTATAAGATGGTGTTAGGAGGTTTTAAGATACCATGCCATCGGCAAGCGTTACCGCAACTTAAGTAATTCGATTGTGGATGGCAGTGTTTAGAAGAAGTTTCTACGCAATCCCTGATGGAGGGTACATGAGCTTCGGCCTGGCCGAACTTACGGCCGTATATACTTGTTAATATTTAACAAATCGTATAAAAATAGCAGCATCTTGATGTTGAAGAATTTAAATCGCGGGATCGGTTTATATGGGGGCTATATCAAAACCTGGTGCACAAAAAACCAGTATGTATAAAATTTCAGGATAATGGGTTCATTATTGAATGGGTTCATTATAAAACTAGGTATACATCATATGATCGAAAATCTTTATTTCGATGTGTTGCAAACACCCAGCATCCTATGGTAGTTGGTGTAAAAAATGATTTGAAACTTGCACAGAATAATATATCCAATAATATCCAATGACTTTTTTTTTAAATATTTATCGAATATCTATTTTATATTAAATTTCTTTGTTTTCGCGTTAGCAATAATTTAAATATTTTTTCCCTTCTATATTTTCATGAATTCCCTATACAGCATGACGTTCCCCATGGCAAACATGCGTTAATTTTAGTTAAACAACCCAAAGGTAATTTGGTGTGGATCTCAACGCAGGATACGAGTAGTTCAACAAAAAGCTCGGCCAGTACCAATGAAAAAGATAAAAAATTTGAACCAAAACTGAAGACATGGTCGGATTGTGACAAAATTCAGGTAAATTTTATTCATAGGAAATCACCATAACTCACACATGCACAAACAAACATAGGTAACTAACAATGCATTTATAAATCACACATACATGAGCACATGAAGGTGGGTTGTACAATGGGCTTCACGAAATAGTAAATCTATACCCTAATAAGGCTTTATTTTAGAAAGTTTTCACTAAAATATATTACAAGTAAAACATTTCTAAAAAATTAAATCATGGTTCTAGTCAGTTGAAGAAATTTTTTTATATATAAAAAATTTCATACATCGAAAAAATTTATTGTTTACAAACTTAAACAAGTGAGTAAAGTAGAAAGTCGGGTGGGGCCGACTACATCATACACTAAACCACCCCCAGTGAATTAGTAAACATAAGCATTTGGGGGGTATCCTTGGTATAGGTTTGGGAGATGAACCGCATTTCCTTATTTATGAAAATTAAGGAGTACATGTTTATTGGAATTTTATCACAATCTGAACAGAAAAGCCTGATATTAGGAGCTATACTTCGTTTTACACCTACAGAGTTAGGTTAGGTTAGGTATAGTGGTAGACTATTCAGTCCATTGTGATACCACGGTGGTGAGCTTCTCTTTTATAACTGAGTGCTGCCCGATTCTATGTTAAGCTCCTTTTTAAAGCCAAGTCCGAACGGTGTTCCACATTGCAGTGAAACCACTTAGAGTAGCTTTGAAACACTCAGAAATATCACCAGCATTACTGACGTGGGATATTCCACCGCTGGAAAACTTTTTTGGTGTTTGGTCGAAACTGGGTTTGAACCCACGATGCTGTGTATGCAAGACTGGCAAGCTAACCATGGCACCACGGTGGCTCCCACCTACAGAGTTAGTAGGCCACTAATATTGAGTTCATTATTAAACAAGTAAGTAAAGTAGAAAGTCGGGCGGGGCCGACTATATCATACCCTAAACCACCCTTACTGAATTAGTAATCATAAGCATTTGTGGGGTAACATTGATATAAGTCTGGAAGATAAACCGCAGTTGCATATTTAAGAAAATTAAGGGGTACATGTTTATGGGTGCTATGTCTCAATCTGACTATAGCTCATAGTCAGTGTTGCCAGGGAAAATGTTCGGTTTACCCTACAAGGACAAAAAAAGTTCCCTAATTTCCCATACATTCCCAAACAATATTTTTCGTTAAATTTAAACAAATTTTACAAGATAAAAATGGTTCTAAGTACTTTCTTATCTTAAAACATGAAAATGCAACGTATATAACCTAGAAAATAAATTTGTATTACCACCACGATTGCCACAGTTGGTAGAATTCAACCAAAAAGTAGTAATTTTATTTGTTAAATCTCTATAGAAATAAAATTTTGGAAAACATTTCTATAAACAATTTTTTTGAGAAATTTTACTACAGAAATAAAATTTTGATAATAAATTCCATAGAAATAAAATTTTGAGAAAAAATTCCACAGAAATAAAATTTTGAGAAAAATTTTTATAGAAATTTTTTTTTTTTTTTTTAATTTCTATAGAAATAAAATGTTGACAACATTTTCTATAGAAATAAAATGTTGACAAAATTTTCAACAGGAATAAAGTTTTGACAAAAATTTCTATAGAAATATTTGTTTGCTAGATTTGTGGTAATTTGTGGTAATCTTCAAATTTTGTTAGATTTTTTTGGCACGAGTGGTAACTGTTGTTACCACACATTGTTAAAGATCAAGCCTTGCCGGCTTCTAATTTCCTCCTCTAGAGCCCCCAAAATGTAAAAATTATTACAAAATGTCCCTACATTGTGGCCCTACGTCCCTATAAGACGCTAAATATTAGAAAAAACCTACAAATAGGGAATTTCCCCTACTTCTAGCAACACTGGCTGTAGTTGATATTGCACCTACGGAGTTATTATGCCACAGCCCATTATTAAAAAAAGAGAAAATCGCTCAATTAGTGTGGGTAATAAATCCAAATTTGTAAAAATCGAGCAATATTCTTATGTAAGAGCTACAAGTACGTATAAATACGATCGGCTTGTACATCAAAATTTGAAATTTGAGTAACATTGGTTAATAAATAAGAGTATTATGGGCAAATTTGGGAAAATCGAACGATGCATATATATTGAAGCTATATGTAAATCTGAACCAATTTGCATAATATTTTGCGGGTTTAATTAATACCACAAAAGGTTACCTTGTGCAAAATTTGAGTAAAATCAGTTGAGAAATGAGGCCTCAAACATAAGGTTATTGGGGACAAATTTTTCAAAATCGGGCGATACATATATGGGAGTTATATCTACATCTGAACCGATTTCGATGAAATTTTGCACATACCGTTAGTACTATAGAGGACCGGATCTAACCAACTTTGAGTAAGATCGGATAATAAATAAGGGAAAATCGGGAAAAACATATATATGGGAGCTATATCTCAATCTGAACCGATTTCGATGAAATTTTGCACATACAGTTAGTGCTATAGAAGATTACATTTGGCCTAATTTGAGTACTATCGGTTGATAAATAAGGGTTTTATAGCCAAATTTAGAAAAATCGGGCGGTACATATATATGGGAGCTATAGCTAAATCTCAACCGATTTCGATGATTTTTTGCGCATTTAGTTAGTGATATAGAAGATTACATTTGGCCTACTTTGAGTACTATCGGTTGATAAATAAGGGTTTTATAGCCAAATCTGAACCAATTTCAATTAAATTTTGCAGACTTAAAGGGTGATGCAGAAGATTATTTTGTGCTTTATTTGGCGATGATCGGTTAGTAAAAAAGTGCAACGTGACCCCATTTGTCGAAATCGGGCGATACATATATATGGGAGCTATATCTAAATTTGATCCGATTTCTTCCATAGCGTTCGTCCTTGAGCCCAAAAAATTCCCTATACCATACCTTCATCCAAATCGGTTTATAATTGCGACCGGAATCCTGTGAACAATAAATACATGGACAGACGGACGGACACCAAGCATTAGATCGAGTCAGGAGGTGATTCTGAGTCGATCGGTATACATTTTATGGGGTCTAAAATCAATTTCTGGTAGGCAAATTTTTTGGCAGATCAAACTTATTATACCCTAACCACTATGTGGTTTAGGGTATAAAAATTAATTATGTCTAATAAATTTTCTTGAATTTGTCGAAAAATATTTACTTATTTATATAATATCGGCGTAATGTCAGCATTTGTAATACTGTTTAGTTAAAATTTTATGTAAAATGTTTGCAGTTTGAGGCTAACTACTGATTAAACCACTCTCCTTCCAAATTATAAAATATCCTATAGATATTCATCCATATCCAATATAGCCCTCGAACCCCCTCGATTATAATTAGACCCTGCGCCACACTGTGGAACAGGGTATTATAAGTTAGTGCATACCAGAAGGAGATGAGATAGACACATGGTGTCTTTAGCAAAAATGCTCAGGGTGGGCTCCTGAGTCGATATAGCCACGTCCGTCTGTCCGTGAACACATTTTTATAATCAAAGTCTAGGTCGCAGTTTTAGCCCAATCGACTTCAAATTTGGCACAAGTATGTGTTTTGGCTCAGAATAGAACCCTATTGATTTTGGAAGAAATTGGTTCAGATTAAGATATAGCTCCTATATATATTTCAACCGATATGGACTTATATGGCCCCAGAAGCCAGAGTTTTACCCTAATTTGCTTAAAATTTTGCACTAGAAGTACAATTAGTAGTGTTGCCAAGTGTGCCACTGTAATATGTTGCCACACTTGGCAACATATTACAGTGGCCAATCTTTTACTCCGATTTAATTGAAATTTTGCACAGGGAGTAGAATTAGCATTGTAGCTATGCGTGCCAAATTTGGTTGAAATCGGTTCAGATTTAGATATAGCTCCCATATATAGCTTTCGCCCGATTTACACTCATATGACCACAGAGACCAATTTTTTGTTCCGATTTAGTTGAAATTTTGCACAGGGAGTAGTATTGGCATTGTAGCTATGTGTGCCAAATTTGGTTGAAATCGGTTCAGATGTAGATATAGCTCCCATGTATATATGTTTTTCTGATTTCGACAAAAATGGTCAAAATACCAACATTTTCCTTGTAAAATCGCCACTTCATAGTCGAAAAGTTGTAAAAATTACTCTAATTTTCCTAAACTTCTAATACATATATATCGAGCGATAAATCATAAATAAACTTTTGCGAAGTTTCCTTAAAATTGCGTCAGATTTAAATGTTTCCCATATTTTTTACAAACATTGTATTCCACCCTAGTGCATTAGCCGACTTAAATTTTGAGTCCATATATTCTGTAGAAGTCTATCAAATTCTGTCCAGATCGAGTGATATTTAAATGTATGTATTTGGGACAAACCTTTATATATAGCCCCCAACACATTTGACGGTTGTGATATGGT
This sequence comes from Haematobia irritans, assembly GCF_050003625.1. Classification (NCBI taxonomy): domain Eukaryota; kingdom Metazoa; phylum Arthropoda; class Insecta; order Diptera; family Muscidae; genus Haematobia; species Haematobia irritans. Next base: position 132,214,133 of record NC_134400.1, read on the forward strand.
ATCGGAAATTTAGATCTACAAAGTGGTGCAGGGTATAATATAGTCGGCCCCGCCCGACTTTAGACTTTCCTTACTTGTTTTTTACTAACATTGTGTTCCACCCTAGTGCATTAGCTGACTTAAATTTTGAGTATATAGATTTTGTAGAAGTCTATCAAAATCTGTCCAGATCGAGTGATATTTAAATGTATGTTTTTGGGACATACCTTTATATATAGCCCCCAACACATTTGACGGATGTGATATGGTATCGAAAATTTAGATCTACAAAGTGGTGCAGGGTATAATATAGTCGGCCCCGCCCGACTATTTATGGATTCACATCATTAGTTGCTGTATATATAAAATAAATAAACAAATAAATAGGTAACCCTAAAAACTATTAAATATGTCAATATTATCTGTATCGATCATTAATTCAAAGTCACAATTTTCCTATATCACATTACGCTTTACCATTCGAATTTCACCTACAATCCAAAACATTGTATTAAGTTCATCGAAACTTTACACCTACCTTCCAATACCAATATTCAATTATTCCAATGAATGGTGTCAATAAAATCACGTATGACATGAAACCACAACAACCTATGTACTTATCAATTTTTCAGGAAATCATGATTATAGGGCCAAGGGTACGAATTAGTAATAATAAATGAATAACACGTAACGGCCACCTGTAACAAGAATTTGTGTTAATCATACGCTATGGTGGATGACAAGCCATAAATATGTTGGCCAAGTGCATGGCTATAAACGAAACATACATTAATAATTAATTTTTGAACAAATGACTATTCGTTGTAGATTTCTAGTTGAATTGGCCAATATAAGATATTCAGTTGATTGGATTTGTTTATCGTGACCAGAAATTGAAAGGGTTGATGGGAATTGAATTTGTGATATTTATTCTCATATCATATATCAAATTCGAATATCTTCACCGAAACATTCAAGGTTATGATAGCCAAAATGGAAATAGGAAATTTAAGTAAAACATGATATAAGCAATGTTGCATAGAATTTATGAATTTTAAGAATAGAAGAAAATAACAAGTATATACGGCCGTAAGTTCGACCAGGCCGAAGCTTATGTGCCCTCCATCATGGATTGCGTAGAAACTTCATCTAAACACTGCCATCCACAATCGAATTACTTAAGTTGCGGTAACGCTTGCCGATGGCAAGGTATCTTAAAACCTCCTAACACTATAGAAATAAAATTTTGACAATGATGAAAATTTTATTATGAACCGAATAAAATTGTAACAAAATTTTCTCTAGAAATAAAATTTTGACAAAATTTTCTATAGCAATAAAATTTTGGTAGATTATTTTTGGCTCTAGTGGCAACCATGATTATGAACCGATATGGACCAATTTTTGTGTGATTGGACCAATTTTGGTATGGTTGTTAGCGACCATATACTAACACCACGTGCCTAATTTGAACCGGATCGGATGAATTTTGCTCCTCCAAGAGGCTCCGGAGGTCAAATCTGGAGAATGTTTTATATGGGGCTATATATAATTATGGACCGATATGGACCAATTCTGGCACGGTTGTTAAAGATCATATACTAACACCATGTTCCAAATTACAACCGGATTGGATGAAATTTGCTTCTCTTGGAGACTTCGCAAGCCAAATCTGGGGATCGGTTTATATGGGGGCTATATATAATTATGAACGGATGTGGACCAATTTTTGCATGGTTGTTAGAGACCATATACCAATATCGTGTACCAAATTTCAGGCGGATCGGATGAAATTTCCTTCTCTTTGAGGCTCCGCAACCCAAATCTGGGGATCGGTTTATATGGGCGCCATATATAATTATGGACCGATGTGGACCAATTTTTGCAAGGGTGTTAGGGACCATATACCAATACCATGTACCAAATTTCAGCCGGATCGGATGCAATTTGCTCCTCTTTGAGGCTTCGCAAGCCAAATCTGGAGATCGGTTTATATGGGGTCTATATATAAATATGGACCGATGTGGACCAATTTTTGCATCGTTGTTAGAGACCATATACCAACATCATGTACCAAATTTCAGCCGGATCGGATGAAATTTACTTCTCTTTGAGGCTCCGCAAGCCAAATCTGGGAATCGGTTTATATGGGGGCTATATATAATTATGGACCGATGTGGACCAATTTTTGCATGATTGTTAGAGACCATATGCCAACACCATGTACCAAATTTCAGCCGGATTGGATGAAATATGCTTCTCTTAGAGGTTCCACAAGCCAAATCTGGGGATCGGTTTATATGGGGGCTATATATAATTAAGGACCGATATGGACCAATTTTTGCAAGGTTGTTAGAGACCATACACCAACACCATGTACCAAATTTCAGCCGGATCGTATGAAATTTTCTTCTCTTTTAGGCTCCGCAAGCCAAATCTGGGGATCGGTTTATATGGGGGCTATATATAATTATGGACCGATGTGGACCAATTTTTGCATGGTTGTTAGAGACCATATACCAACACCATATACCAAATTTCAGCCGGATTGGATGAAATATGCTTCATTTAGAGGCTCCACAAACCAAATCTGAGGGCCCCTTTATATGGGGGCTATACTTTACGTATACCGATATGGCCCATTTTCAATACCATCCGACCTACATCGATAACAACTACTTGTGCCAAGTTTCAAGTCGATAGCTTGTTTCGTTCGGAAGTTAGCGTGATTTCAACAGACGGACGGACGGACGGACATGCTTAGATCGACTCAGAATTTCACCACGACCCAGAATATATATACTTTATGGGGTCTTAGAGCAATATTTCGATGTGTTACAAACGGAATGACAAAGTTAATATACCCCCATCCTATGATGGAGGGTATAAAAATAAAATAAAACAAGTAAATACGGTCGAAAGTTCATCTAGATCGAATCACATGTAACCCCCACCATAGAAAATTCTACTAGACACTGTCATCTGGACTAATTTAGGGTTAGAATGAAATTTGCTCCTTCAATATGCTCTGGAGATCGAATTAGGGGATCGGTTTATATGGGAACTATATACAATTCAAGACCGATATGGAACAATTTTTGCATGGTTGTTAGATGGCATATATTAACATCAATTACCTGATCGGGTGAGATTTACTCTTCCACGTAGCTCAGAAGGTCATATTTGGAGAGAAATATACTTCTTCGATTTACTTGAAATTTACAGGGAAGTTGAGGGTAAGTTAAACCTGGCCACTTCATATTAGAAGGGAAGGGGAGACCAGCTCTTTGCCCAACACTTCGTCGTAGAGCAAAAAAAAAAACTTCTTCGATTTATTTGAAACTCAGTAATGTCAACTCCCGAAGCACAAAACACACCAAAAAATATATTCTCACAAACCAGTTCCCACCATAAAAACAACTCCAGCCAGCTAAAATTAAATGCTCTACTAAAAAAACAAAAAACAAGTATATATGGCCGTAAGTTCGGCCAGGCCGAATCTTATGTACCCTCCACCATGGATTGCGTAGAAGCTTCTACGAAAGACTGTCATCCACAATTGAATTACTTGGGTTGTGGTATCTTAAATCGTTTTCTAAATTGTGAGTTAGTCCATACGTGGTATATATTAGACAAAAAAGGTATGTGTAGGTAAGTCTACAACTAATTACGAATCGATATGGACTTTTGGGCGGTACGTAGGGAGCCAGAATTGAAATATGGGGGTCGCTTATATTGGGGCTATATACAATTATGAACTTGATATGGACCAATTTTTGTGTGATTGGGGATCGATTTATCTGAGGGCTATATATAACTATAGACCGATATGGACCTAGTTAGGCATGGTTGTTAACGGCCGTATACTAGCACAATGTACCAAATTTCAACTGACTCGGATGAAATTTGCTCCTCCAAGAGGCTCCAAAACCAAATCTCGGGATCGGTTTACAAATGATTATGGACTAATATGGACCACTTTTGGCATGGTTGTTAAATATCATATACTACCACCACGTACCAAATTTCAACCAGAGCGGATGAATTTTGCTTCTCCCAAAGACACCGGAGGTCAAATCTGGGGATCGGTTTATATGGGGGCTATACATAATTATGGACCGATTTCGACCAATTCTTGCATGGGTGTTTGAGGCCATATATTAACACCACGTACCAAATATCAAGTGAATCAGATGAATTTTGGTCTTCCAAGAGGCTACGGAGGTCAAATCTGGTGATCGGTTTATATGGGGGCTATATATTATTATGCACCGATGTGGACCAATTTTTGCATGGTCAGTAGAGGCCATATACTAACACCATGTACCAAATTTCATCCTGATCGGGTGAAATTTGCTTCTCTTAAAGGTTCCGCAAGCCAAATCGGGGGATCGGTTTATATGGGGGCTATATATAATTATGGACCGATGTGGACCAATTTTGGCGTGGTTGTTAGAGACCATATACTAACACCATGTACCAAATTTCAGCCGGATCGGATTGAATTTGCTTCTCCTAGAAACTCCGCAAGCCAAATCGGGGGATCGGTTTATATGGGGGCTATATATAATTATTGACCGATATGAACCAATTTTTGCGTGGTGTTTAAACATCACATACTAACACCATGTACCAAATTTCAGCCGGATCGGATGAAATTTGCTTCTCTTAGAGGCTCCGAAAACCAAATCGTGGGATCGGTTTATATAGGGGCTATATATAATTATGGACTGTTGCGGACCAATTTTGGCGTGGTTGTTAGAGACCATATACTAACACCATGTACCAAATTTCAGCCGGATCGGATTGAATTTGCTTCTCCTAGCAACTCCGCAAGCCAAATCGGGGGTTCGGTTTATATGGGGGCTATATATAATTATTGACCGATATGGACCAATTTTTGCATGGTTGTTAAACATCACATACTAACACCATGTACCAAATTTCAGCCGGATCGGATGCAATTTTCTTCTCTTAGAGGCTCTGCAAACCAAATTTGGGGGTCCGTTTATATGGGGGCTATACGTAAAAGTGGACCGATATGGCCCATTTACAATACCATCCGACCTACATCAATAAAAACTACTTGTGCCAAGTTTAAAGTCGATAGCTTGTTTCGTTCGGAAGTTAGCGTGATTTCAACAGACGGACGGACATGCTCAGTACGACTCAGAATTTCACCACGACCCAGAATATATATACTTTATGGGGTCTTAGAGCAATATTTCGATGTGTTACAAACGGAATGACAAAGTTAATATACCCCCATCCTATGGTGAAGGGTATAAAAAAAACTTTCAATGATTTATTATAGAACTTTTGGGTATTGATTTGATTTGTAGCATTTTTCATTTTATGAAAATATGAACCCCCATCCTCGTCGCTAGAAATTTCAAAAGAATACCCAAAACAATACCACCTTCGTAACATTTCGCAATATAGTTGAGATTCTTAACTTTTGACGGTCTAATCAGAGTTTTTGTATGAAAAGATGTCGACAATCAAACTCAATACTGTTCAAATTGAAAAAAGCACTAAAAGCACTAAATTAAAAAGCTAAATTGGTGCTTTTTTTTTGAAAAGGCACTAAAAAGGCAATTTGATGCTTTTTGGAAATCAAAAAGAACTAAATTTGGTGCTAAAAGCACCAGATACAACTTTTTTCAATTCAATTTAAATTATATGATTTAACATACTTAAGATTTCCAGCAAAGGTAAAGGAAATTCCGTGAAAATTGGAATTTTCCTCTTCTCCATTTCCTTATAAAAAGAACGTGGAGGGAGAGCTACACGCAAAGAAAACCCATTTGGAAAACGTGTACCGAAAACATTTTTTTAAGATTTTTGAATTTTTTCGAAAATTTAAACTTTTATCACAAAAAAAATATTTTGTTTTATTTTTCCAATAAAAAGATAACTTTTGTTGCAATAACACGGTTCATTTCGTTTATATCAAGCACTGTTCTTTTCTGACTTTAAGTCTTTAAGAAGAAATATTTTGAAGTTTCATAGTAAAAATTTAATATAATAGTATGTAATGTCGAACATCTTTTCGAAATCTTCCGAACATATTTGCTATACTCGTACAATGCCTGAAAGAAACAAACTTAAAAAAAAAATAAAAGAAAATTACTTGGTGTAAAATTTCTTATTCCAGAAAACAAATCAATTTTTTCGGTGTACATTTAAAGGAGATTCGGAACACTTATCAAATGCGCTTAAAATTAGTCTTAATGATTTTCGTAATTGTTCGTATACTAATTTATAAGAGATATTCGTTGGGGAATCCTAGTCGCCAAAAACGCCCTTTCGTACCTATTTTACTAAATAAGCTAATATTTATTTCAAAAATAATCAATAAACAAAAAGCAATAACCTTCCTAATTAATAAGGATGCTATAGTTTCAATCAAATAAACATTAATAATGATTAATTAAAGTTGGCCCATACATATACATGCATATAATAGGTGTTGTCGTCTTATTGATAATACTTATACGCACCCAAGACCATTAATTAATATTAATTATGCGTTACGGTGGTTCCATGCAAACATATAAGAAATAACGAAAGGTAAATAAAGAATATTAAAATAAATATTCTACAACAAAACCTATATAACATAAAGACCCACCCCCCTCGCCACAAGAAAATATGATATTGACATTGTTTTCTGTTCGAACATTATGTTTAGAGAAATTTAAATTTTCTATTCATTGCTGATATACCACATTCTCACCCACATTGATTATATCGGAAAATCTTAATCAAAACAACCACAATTTTGGTATCTAGTTAATAATTCCTTTTGTCCTTTTGATCTCATGCCAAGCCGCATAATTTTAATTAACCACTTGTTTATTATCGGTCTACTGGGCTTTTGTTCTACTATATATACCCGCATAACTTTCTTTGAGCAAGTTCGAGTATCATCATCATCATCATGGGCAAAATTGCTTTCTCTCTGCCATAATAAACAACCAACAAACGATACAAAAATTTTCATTCATTGGTTGTTGACCTAGACAATGCCTTCGGGAAAGTTTCCAAGTTGCGAGAGAATACTTTGTATTGCAAATGAAATGCAAATATAAACCAATGGATTTTGCAAAATGCCAATCTGTAGCTAGAATATCGGGGTGCAAAACTATGGAAGATAAAGGAAAGAGGATTTCATTTCATTTCTCTTACAATAAAACTAGAGCCCTGTTCAATTCTATTACAAAACCAAAAGACAATATGAACTATATTTTTTATTATTGTTATCTTTCTATTATTATCATAGCTATTGGGGTCTGTCTGATATGGGATTTAGCAAAATACATATATACACAAATACAAATGTAACTAGAGAAATATTTTCTCTGATCGGTATTAGATATTCTATGCAATTTACGTGGATAGATGAAAATGAAATTTATAAATAAGTGGTATTAGAATACCATAAACACAAGACCAAAAGGTCTAAATTGCTTTACTTTTGTTGTAATACTTGGTAATACAAGTTGTAGAAAAAAAGGAAATCACAATTTTGCCTGAAATTCAAGGCTTTAATTTACATACGTAAAATGAGTCGATTTATGTCACATATGCCCAGTTTCTGCAATAATTTTTTTCCCTTTTAAAGGTAATTGTGTTATGCCTCTCTCATTAAAGCCCTAATTTGTATTGGCAACAAATTAAGGGAATAGATTTGCACAAGTTATCAGCTTTTCCAAAGATGGTAATTACTTGGTACCAAGTGCGTTAGATGCTATTCGACAAATCGACTTTATATTAGAGGTATGCGCGTGACACCAAATACTCGTGACACGCATGAATCACGTGAGTCATGTAATCCAAATCAAAAGCAACTCTCGTGAATGTGGGTGAAAGGGACTAAAGGAAATATAATGTGCGTGAAAAATAAAGTCGGTTCGTGAATGTGCGTGAACAAAATCATGCTCACAAAGAAATAAAAATTTATTTCTTACTCGCATGTTAACTGAAATTAATTTAGCATTCGAATTATATTCTATTTTTATACCTTCCACCATAGGATGGGGGGTATATTAACTTTGTCATTCCGTTTGTAACATATCGAAATATTGCTCTAAGACCCCATATAGTATATATATTCTGGGTCGTCGGGAAATTCTGAGTCGATCTGAGCATGTCCGTCCGTCCGTCTGTTGAAATCACGCTAACTTCGGAACGAAACAAGCTATCGACTTGAAACTTGGCACAAGTACTTGTTATTGATGTAGGTCGGATGGTATTGCAAATGAGCCATATCGGACCACTTTTACGTATAGCCCCCATATAAACCGACGCTCAGATTTGGCTTTGGGAGCCTCTAGGTTAGGTTAGGTTAGGTGGCAGCCCGATGTATCAGGCTCACTTAGACTATTCAGTCCATTGTGATACCACATTTGTGAACTTCTCTCTTATCACTGAGTGCTGCCCGATTCCATGTCAAGCTCAATGACAAGGGACCTTCTTTTTATAGCCGAGTCCGAACGGCGTTCCACATTGCAGTGAAACCACTTAGAGAAGCTTTGAAACCCTCAGAAATGTCACCAGAATTATTGAGGAGGGATAATCCACCGCTGAAAAACTTTTTGCTGTTCGGTCGAAGCAGGAATCGAACCTACAACCTTGTGTATGCAAGGCGGGCATGCTAACCATTGAACCACGGGGCCTCTAAGAGAAGCAAATTTCATCCGATCCGGCTCACATTTGGTACATGGTGTTAGTATGTGGTCTCTAACAACTATGCAAAAATTGGTCCACATCGATCCATAACTATATATATCCCCCATATAAACCGATCCACGGATTTGGCTTGCGGAGCCTCTAAGGGAAGCAAATTTCATCCGATCCGGCTGCAATTAGGTACATGGTGTTAGCATATAGTCTCTAATAACCATGCAAAAATTGGTCCACATCGGTCCATAATTATATATAGCCCCCATATAAACCGATCCCCAGATTTGAACTCCGGAGCCCCTTGGAAGAGCAAAATTCACCCGATCCGGTTGAAATTTGGTACGTGGTGTTAGTATATGGTATCTAACAACCATGCAAAAATTGGTCCATATCGGTCCATAATTATATGTAGCCCCTATATAAACCGATCCCCAGATTTGAACTACGGAGCCTCGTGGATGAGCAAAATTCATCAGATTAAGTTGACATTTGGTACGTGGTGTTAGTATATGGTCTCTAACTAGCATGCAGGAATTGGTCCATATCGGTCCATAATTATATGTAGCCCCCAAATAAACCGATCCCCAGATTTGACTTCCGAAGCCCCTAGGAAGAGCAAAATTCACCTGATCTGGTTGAAATTTGGTACGTGGTGTTACTATATGGTCTCTAACAACCATGCAAAAATGGGTCCATATCGGTCCATAATTATATGTAGCCCCTATATAAACCAATCCCCAGATTTGAACTCCGGAGCCCCTTGGAAGAGCAAAATTCACACGATCCGGTTGAAATTTGGTACGTGGTGTTAGTATATGGTCTCTAACAACCATGCAAAATTTGGTCCATACCGGTCTTAATTATATATAAACCCCATTTAAACCGATCCCCAGATTTGACCTCCGGAGCTCTTGGAGGAGCAAAATTCATTCGATCCGGTTGAAATTTGTACGTGGTGAAATTTGGTACATTGCGCTAGTATATGGCCGCTAACAACCATGCCAAAGTTGGTCCATATCGGTCTATAGTTATATATAGGCGATCCCCAAAAATAATCTACCAAAACTTTATTTCTATATAGAAAATTTTGTCAAAATTTTATTACTATAGAAAATTTTGTCAACATTTTAATTCTATAGAAAATTTTGTCAAAATTTTATTGCTACAGAAAATTTTGTCAAAATTTTATTTCTATAGAAAATTTTGTAAAAACTTTATTTCTATATAAAATTTTGTCAAACTGAATTATATACGTATTTAATCGGCTTTTTTGTTTAACCCTTTCACTACCGAAATAAACCTAATGATAAAAACTTTTTTATAGAAAATTTTGTCAAAATTTTATTGCTATACAAAATTTTGTCAAGATTTTACTTCTATAGAAAATTTTGTCAAAATTTTATTTCTATAGAATTTTTTGTCAAAATTTTATTTCTATAGAAAATTTTGTCAAAATTTTATTGCTACAGAAAATTTTGTCAACATTTTATTTCTATAGAAAATTTTGTTAAAACTTTATTTCTATAGAAAATTTTGTCAAACTGAATTATATACGTATTTAATCGGCTTTTTTGTTTAATATAGACCCCGTATGAACTAACTTACAATTGAAAAGACGGTGTTTTTTATACCCTGCGCCACACTGTGGAACAGGGTATTATAAGTTAGTGCATATGTTTGTAACACCCAGAAGGAGACGAGATAGACACATGGTGTCTTTGGCAATAATGCTCAGGGTGGGTCCCTGAGTCGATATAACCATGTCCGTCTGTCCGTCTGTCCGTCCGTCCGTCTGTCTGTGAACACATTTTTGGGATCAAAGTCTAGGTCGCAATTTAAGTCCAATCGCCTTCAAATTTGGCACATGTTCTTAATTTGGGTCAGAATAGAACCCTATTGATTTTGGAAGAAATCGGTTCAGATTTAGATATAGCTTCCATATATATCTTTCGCCCGATATGCACCCAGCAGCCAGAGTTTTATACCAATTTGCTTGAAATTTTGTACAAACATAACACTTAGTCGTATAGTCAAGTGTGCAAAATTTGATTGAAATCGGTTCAGATTTAGATATAGCTCCCATATATATCTTTCGCCCGATGTGGACTTATATGGCCCCAGAAGCCAGATTTTTAGCCGAATTTGGTTGAAATTTTGCACTAGGAGTACAATTAGTAGTATAATCACGTGTGCAAAATTTGATTGAAATCGGTTCAGATTTAGATATAGCTCCCATATATATCTTTCGCCCGATATGGACTAATATGGTCCTAAAAGCCAGAGTTTTGGCCCAATTTGGTTGAAATTTTCCACAGGGAGTAGACTTAGCATTGTAGCTATGCGTGCCAAATTCCGTTGAAATCGATTCAGATTAAGATATAGCTCCCATATATATCTTTCGCCCGATATGCACTTACATGGACCCAGAAGCCAGAGTTTTATCCCGATTAGCTTGAAATTTTGCACAAGGAGTACAATTGGTAGTATAGTCATGTGTGCCAAATTTGATTGAAATCGGTTCAAATTTAGATATAGCTTCCATATATATTTTTCGCCCGATATGGACTTATATGGTCCCAGAAGTCAGAGTTTTGGCCCAATTTGGTTGAAATTTTGCACTAGGAGTACAATTAATAATAAAGTCATGTGTGCCAAATTTGATTGAAATCGGTTCAAATTTAGATATAACTCCCATATATATATTTTTCTGATTTCGACAAAGATGGTCAAAATACCAACATTTTCCTTGTAAAATCGCCACTGTTTAGTCGAAAAGTTGTAAAAATTACTCTAATTTTCCTAAACTTGTAATACATATATATCGAGCGATAAATCATAAATAAAGTTTTGCGAAGATTCCTTAAAATTGCTTCAGATTTAAATGTTTCCCATATTTTGTTACTAACATTGTGTTCCACCCTAGTACATTAGCTGACTTAAATTTTGAGTCTATAGATTTTGTAGAAGTCTATCAAATTCTGTCCGGATCGAGTGATATACATACATTTAGTATTTGGGACAAACCTTTATATATAGCCCCAACACATTTGACGGATGTGATATGGTATCGAAAATTTATATCTACAAAGTGGTGCAGGGTATAATATAGTCGGCCCCGCGCGACTTTAGACTTTCCTTACTTGTTTTTTTTTAAGTTTTAAGATACCTTGCCATCGGCAAGTGTTACGGCAACCCAAGTAATTCGATTGTAAATGACAGTCTTAAGTACAAGTTTCTATGCAATCCATGGGGGAGTTCGGCCTGGCCGAACTTACGGCCGTATATACTTGTTTTTTCTTATTTCGTAGTTGAAGGAAAAAAATTGAGTTCAAAATTACAAAAATGTCTTTAGTGCCATACGAAGTTCAAGATGGGAACATTATTAGTAAAATTCACAATTCGATTGTAAATGACAGTCTTAAGTACAAGTTTCTATGCAATCCATGGGGGAGATCGGCCTGGCCGAACTTACGGCCGTATATACTTGTTTTTTCTTATTTCGTAGTTGAAGGAAAAAAATTGAGTTCAAAATTACAAAAATGTCTTTAGTGCCATACGAAGTTCAAGATGGGAACATTATTAGTAAAATTCACAAATTTTGAGAAAATCTGAACTATTTTGTAGAAGACACGAATTAGATAAATATTACTCTAGATAAATATTTACTCTAAATCACTAAATTGGCTTTAGTGACATATAGGGTTCACTTTTTTTTTTTGAGTGTAGAAGACCTTTTAGTTTCAACCCAATTCCGCTTTATATTTTTATATTAATTATCCATGTAAAATAATATGTACTTAATAACAATTGCAATGCATTAATTTATATTCCAAAACAATGAAATTTTTAAAATTCATTTAGTATATCAATTTGCCAACTATTAATTCAACTTATTATCCCATTAGATATCATACATTCGATATGCATACACAAACACCTACTTCAGCTTAATATATCATAATAGTGTGTGTATCTACATAAATATTCATATAAAATATGCTTTTGATTTCCCTAGGATATATCAAATTACAAAGGAAATTCGACGGTAATTATGAAAGAAACCTCATAGAAATTCTTCTCCTTCTTCCTTTCCAAAGAGCACTTGACTACACAAAATTATTCTCCCTTCACATCCTTAGAGTAAAGTGTGTGCACTTTATTTCGATTTTATTTATTTCAATTTCTCCTAAGTAGATGTGTGTATGTAAAACTATAGTTATCTATGAGTGTGTATGTATGTATATGTAGTAAACACCAAAAATTTTGTGTGATTTTTCCATCCATTACTTTTTCATTCTAGCACGTTAAAACTCATAAAACGCAATCCCACAATAAAATGTGTATAACGAAATTTTTAATTACGAAATACAATACATACATCGCTAATCATGGAATTGATGATGCACAGAAAAAAACGTGTTTGCAAAAATTATACGCCAAATTAAGTTACCTTGTATTTTTAATTTGAGAAAAGAATTGTTTTTCCGATAAAACAATATTGTGGCAATGATCATTCAAATAGTCCTCAAATACAATATGCTTCATCACCATGCTAAATTATAAAATATGTGACAATTGCATGGTTACGGGTAAAATTGACATGTTTATCATGACTATGTATGTCCTCAAGTAAGAAATATAATTATCTCACAGGTATTCCAAAGATTGAAAATAATATTTTCTAGCAAGGTTCGTAATAAACTGAGTTGCAATGAATCCGGTGTGCCTTGATAAACGTACATATTCATGTTTAGATTTTCGGATAACAGCACATTTTCAAATCCCATCGGAGCAAAATTTTTAATTACATTTTCATTGTTTTGTATTGTTTTTTTTTATACCCTCCACCATAGGATGGTGGAAAAATTGCTCTAAGACCCCATCGAAATATTGCTCTAAGACCCCATAAAGTGTACATATGTATACTTTATATATTCTGGTTCGTGGTGAAATTCTGAGTCGATCTGAGCATGTCCGTCCGTCCGTCCGTCCGTCCGTCTGTTGAAATAACGCTAACTTCCGAACGAAACAAGCTATCGACTTGAAACTTGGCACAAGTAGCTGTTATTGATGTAGGTCGGATGGTATTGCAAATGGTCCACTTTTACGTATAGCCCCCATATAAACGGACCCCCAAATTTGGCTTGCAGACCCTCTAAGAGAAGCAAATTTCATCCGATCCGGCTGAAATTTGGTACATGGTGTTAGTATATGGTCTCTAATAACTATGCAAAAATTGGTCCACATCGGTCCATAATTATATATAGCCCCCATATAAACCGATCCCCAGATTTGACCTCCAGAGCCTCTTGGAAGACGAAAATTCATCTGATTCAGTTGAAATTTGGTACGTGGTGTTAATATATGGCCTCAAACACCCATGCAAAAATTGGTCGAAATCGGTCCATAATTATATATAGCCCCCATATAAACCGATCCCTAGATTTGACCTCCGGAGCCCCTTGGAAGAGCAAAATTCATCCGATTCGATTGAAATTTGGTACGTGATGTTAGTATATAGTATCCAACAACCATGCAGGAATTGGTTCATATCAGTCCATAATTATATATAGCCCCCTATAAACCCATCCCCAGATTTGACCTCCGGTGGATAAGCAAAATCCATCCGATCTGATTGAAATTTAGTACGTGGTGTTAGTATATGGTCTCTAACAACCATGTAGGTATTGGTCCATAATTATATATAGCCCCCATACAACCGATCCCGAGATTTGGTTTTTGGAGCCTCTTTGAGGAGCAAATTTCATCCGAGTCAGTTAAAATTTGGTACATTGTGCTAGTATATGGCCGTTAACAAACATGCCTAACTAGGTCCATATCGTTCTATAGTTATATAGTCACACACAAATTGGGGCATATCAAGTTCATAATTGTAGCCCCCATATAAGCGACCCCCATATTTCAATTCTGGTTCTCCGCGTACCGCGCAAAAGTCCATATCGATTCGTAATTATTTTTACACTTACCTATACATAACTTTTTTGTCTAATATATACCACGTATGGACTAACTCACAATTTAGAAAACGATGTTAAGTAGTGTTAAGATACCTTGCCATCGGTAAGTATTACCACAAAGCAAGTACATAATTCGATTGTGGGTGACAGTCTTTCGTAGAAGTTTCTACGCAATCCATGGTGGAGGGTACATAAGGTTCGGCCTGGCCGAACTTACGGCCGTATATACTTGGTTTTATTGCTGATTTTTCTATTACTTTCTGCTACATTTAAATGTCTAAAATATAGTATTTACTTAAATACGAGTAGGCAAACGAGCCTATTTTCTTAGACTTAGACCAAATGAAGTTAATCGAAAAGCGGAAAATTGATAGAGGATCCTGGGAGGCCCTTGCAAAGAAATGATTGTGAAACAAAACAATATCCAATTTTTTGCTGGGATACGAAAATTGTATTTAATATGAATCCAAAAATAGCACAGTCAATTTGAATAAGATTACTTATGGTCATGTAACATTTTCTCCCAAAGTAGACCTTCACCATCCAAAAGAAAAGGCGACCTCCAGGAGGTGTACAAAAATCGTTTGAAAAGCACATACAGTAAACGTTAAAGCAAAGTTATAAAGGGTTTGTTTTGATAAAAAGTTTTTGTATTGTTGAATTTTTTAATATTTGATTTTTATACCCTCCGCCATAGAATGATGGTATATTAACTTTGTCATTCCGTTTGTAACACATCGAAATATTGCTCTAAGACCCCATAAAGTATATATCTATTCTGGGTCGTGGTGAAATTCTGAATCGATGTAAGCATGTCCGTCCGTCCGTCTGTTGAAATCACGCTAACTTCCGAACGAAACAAGCTATCGACTTGGCACAAGTAGTTGTTATTGATGTAGGTTGGATGGTATTGCAAACGGGTCATATCGGTTCACTTTTACGTATAGCCTCCATATAAACGGACCCCCAGATTTGACTTGCGGAGCCTCTAAGAGAAGCAAATTTCATCCGATCTGGTCGAAATTTGGTACGTGGTGTTAGTATATGGTTTCTAAAAACCATGCAAAAATTGTTCTATATCGGTCCGTAATTATATATAGCCCCCATATAAACCCATCCCCAGATTTTACCTCCGGAGCCTCTTGGAGGGGCAAACTTCATCCGATCCGGTTGAAATTTGGTACGTGATGGACGTCTATGGTCTCTAACAACCATGCACGAAGTGCAGTTTCTACGCAATCCATAGTGGAGGGCACATAAGACTCGGCCTGGCCGAACTTACAACCGTATATACTTGTTAAAAAAAGGTTAACCACATTCTATATATATCAAATTCAAAGTATTTTTATACCCTCCACTATAGGATGGGGGTATATTAACTTTGTCATTCCGTTTGTAACACATCGAAATATTGCTCTAAGACCCCATAAAGTATATATATTCTGGGTCGTGGCGAAATTCTGAGTCGATCTAAGCATATCGGTTCACTTTTACGTAAAGCCCCCATATAAACGGACCCCCCAGACTTGGCTTGCGGAGCCTTTAAGAGAAGCATATTTCATCCGATCCGGCAGAAATTTGGTACATGGTGTTGGTATACGGTCTCTAACAACCATGTAAAAATTGGTCCGCAACAGTCTATAACTATACATAGCCCCCATATAAACCGATCCCCAGATTTGGCTTGCAGAGCCTCTAAAAGAAGCATACTTCATTCGATCTGGCTGAAATTTGGTACATGGTGTTGGTATACGGTCTCTAACAATCATGTAAAAATTGGTTCACATAAGTCCATAACTATATATAACCCCCATATAAACCGATCCCCAGATTTGGCTTGCGGAGCCTCAAAGAGAAGCAAATTTCATCCGATCCGACTGAAATTTGGTACATGGTGTTGGTATATGGTCTCTAAAAACCATGCACAAATTGGTCCACATCAGTCCATAACTATATATAGCCCCATATAAAACGATCCCACATTTTGTTTGCGGAGCCTTAGAGAGAAGCAAATTTCATTTGATCCGGTTGAAATTTGGTAAATGATGTTGGTATATAGTCTCTAGCAACCATGCAAAAATTGGTGCACATCGGTTCATAATTATATATAGCCCCCATATAAGCCGATCCCCAGATTTGACCTCCGAAGCCTCTTGGAGGAGCAAAATTCATCCGATCCGGTTGAAACTTAGTACGTGGTATTAGTATATGGTCTCTAATGACCATGCAAAAATTGGTACACATGGGTTCATAATTATATATAGTCCCCATATAAACCGATCCCCAGATTTGACCTCCGAAGCCTCTTGGAGGAGCAAAATTCATCCGATCCGGTTGAAACTTAGTACGAGGTGTAAGTATATGGTCTCTAATGACCTTGCAAAAATTGGTCCATATCGGTTCATAATTATATATAGCCCCCATATAAACCGATCCCCAGATTTGACCTCCGGAGCCTCTTCAAGAAGCAAAATTCATCCGATCCGGTTGAAATTTGGTACATTTCGCTTGTTTATGGCCGATAACTACCATGCCAAAATTGGATTAACTTACAATTTAGAAGATGATGTTAAGATGTTTTAAGATGCCTTGCCATCGGCAGCAACCCAAGTAATTTAATTGTGGATGATCGTCTTTAGTAGAAATTTCTACGCAATGGTGGAGGCATTAGCGTAGCTAGACAATTTTCCTAGGGGGGCTATAGCCCCCCTAGCTAAAACTTTGGAGACTGAACTTATAGGTTCAACTAATGTTTTATTTCATAAAATTGAGTAAAAAAATAGACATCAAGATAGCTCGACAATCAATTTATAATAAATCAACTAAAAGTACCCTACGGGAAATTGGTACAAATTGCCACTGACGGACCTATCACAGAACTGATACCTGTGCTCCAGTTAGTTGCAATTTTCACATTTAGTGAAATAAAATTATCAGAATAACCTTTTGTTCGACATATTTCAAATTTTTTTTTTTTATTTCGGAGCCCAAGTTGAAAGAGATTTCTTAGAGTTTGTCCGAGACTGGTTCCTGAGGACCTGTTTATGGGTTGCTCCTGCTAAATTGTCCCAGGACGTGTCCTTTGGGATGAGTCCAAGACGCGTCTTAAAATGTAAGTTTAATCCTTCAATGACAAACTCATGTTAAAGTGGACGGTCGCTTCCATACGTTTTGATCAGAACTGGGACTGGTCCATACACACCAGGAACTAGTCCTGTACCAGTTCTGTGGTTGATCCATTTCCCGTAGGGTAGTTCCACACTTTTCCCAGCAAAAAATTGGGAGTTGTTCTAAAGGCACAACTTTTAAGCACTTCCAAAAATGTCTTCACAAAGAAGTTAACTATTTTAACTACACAGAAAGTTTTTTACTTCATTTTTTTTTTATATTTTAATGCGCAGTTTTTTGTTTTCTTTTTTTAAATAGTTTAAAAAAGAGTAAGAATAAATAAAATAGTACAAGTTTTCAAATTTTGCCACAAAAATGCTAAATCCATTATAGAAAAATCGATAATATTTGAAAAAACCTTTCAAACAAGCGTTAGAATGCATTAAAAATCATAAAAAGTATAAAAATTATTTATTTGGGAAAATATCACAAAATTTTTAATTCACATTCAAAACACTGAATTCGGATCACACCTTAAGAAGTGATGCAAATTCATTACAGCGGTTGTTGAAACGGTGGACATTCATTCTATGACAAGTTCATATTACATTCATCGCTTCTCCGCCAATTTTGTACCACTTCCAGACCCAAAAAGAACATTTTAACTTCTTTTTTGGTGACGCTTTTTTGCAGCATTATTAAAATATTAATTTATGAAAGAATAGTTTTAATATCAATTACTATTTTTTATTCAACTAAATCATAAGTTCAACCACAGCTTTATTTCATAAATATCAGACTTCTACCACAACCCAAGTAATTCGATTGTGCATGAAAGTCTTTAGTGGAACTTTGTGCGTTGTACGAGTATATACTTGTTTAATTTTTATAAAAATGTAAAATCGTAAATAGGTTTTCAAATTCTGGGGGGAGCTAAGATTTTTCTGGGGGGTCTAAGCCCCCTCCCCAGAGGCCTTCCTACGCTTATGGGTGGAGGGTACATAAGATTCGGCCTGGCCGAACTTACGGCCGTATATACTTGTTTTTATTGCAGAACCGATTTACATTAAATTTTTGTAGAACGTTGAGGGTGATCATGTGGTGAAAATATGGTACCTCGTTTTTTGATATCTGGTGGAGAGGCCTCCTCCTTGCTCGACTTTTTCAAAATTGGCCCAAAGTTTTCCAATCTATACAAAGATCTGATACTTTTTTCTTTTGCCCGACTTTTTTAAAGCACAGTAAAAAACAAAAATTCTCCGACTTACTGGAAATTTACGGAAAGCCTAGGGGAGCTTATGCAATTTTTATGGGGTTCCATGATTTTTTAATATTTGGTCGGGGAATAAGAAAAGGACATAGGGAGACCTCCTTTTTCTCCAAGTACATACAGTGAAACAATTAAACTTTTTCAATTAACTGGAAATTGGGTAGCTGATTTTGTGAAATATGTAGTACCTGATTTTGTAATATTTGGTCGAGAAGAGGGGCCCTCCTTTTGAAAATTGGTCTTATGATTTGCTTGAAATTTTCAGGGAAGGTTGGGGGCGACTTTTACTCAAAGATACGCTATATATGTTAATTTTTCGACATTTGGTCGGGGATGAGGACCTTCTTTAAAACTGAAAAAGGCCGAACGAAACTTGAAGGAAAGTTCCCAGATTTTCTTGAAATTTTCTGGGAAGGTTAAGGGTGCTATCCAGTTCTGTATTTGTCGATGTTTGATGGTGGAAATTGATGTCTTCGTAAAAAATAGAGGAAAATCTAACCTTCTCCGATTTACTTGAAATTTACAGAGAACGTGGGAGAAGGTGATACGATTTACTTGAAACTATAGGGACCATTAGGTAGTTTATGAAATGAATATAGCCTACGTGATTTTCCGATATCTGTTCGGGGAGGAGCGAAAGAGAGGAGATGGTTCATTTTTGCCCGATTTTTGAAGATTAAAATTGACAGGCAACGTGGAGGATGCTTCATTTTCTGGCACTTGCACTTTTTCCGATTTATTGGGCGAGAAGCATAGATTCTTTGTATGTATGATGCTTCATTTTTCGCTATGCTGAGGAGAAGGATACCTCCCCTTGACAAACCACGCTTGAAATTCACAGGAAATATAGAGGATGATCCAATGACTTGAATACAGCACATAATTTTAACAAATGGTGGACGGGGAACACCCTCGACTTCTCCTCGCCCTTCTCTTTAAAAGAGTTCAAATGTTTTCGAATTTGTTTTTACCTCGAAGTATATACTCGTATATGGCCAAGTGAACGCAAAATGTCAGCAAAAATATGCTTCGGAAGGAGCAGCAAAGCGGGCCGGGTTACGCTAGTATTCAATGAAATCGTAGATATAAAGTCTGATATAAAAAGAATTTTGAAAATAATTCGTATGTACACTTTATCATGACTCTCATTGTAGTTTCTTAGATTTTGAAATTTATATTTAAAACAATTACGACATCACTTTACTGATATGGATGCTCTGAACAATGTTATCTAACAGCTGGGTAGCTACTAGAGGTATGCACGTGACACGAAATTGTCGTGACGGCAACGGCGTGAATGTGCGTGAGTCACGAAAATAATATCTTCGTCAGTGTGCGTGAGTAACGAATTTCACGAAAATAATCCCGCGTACGAACATAAAATGCTTACGAGTTGAATTCAATTGTAATTTTAGTGAAATATTTGGTGTTCTATAGTAGTATAGTAGAGGTGTGCACGTGACACGAAGTTGTCGTGAACAACGAGCGTGAGCGTGAGTCACGAAAATAATTTCTTCTTGAGTTTGCGTGAGTAACGAATTTCGGAGAAACACGCTCACAAAAAAAATCCCGCCCACGGACATAAAATGCTTACGAGATGAATTCTTTTACAATTTTAGTGACTCCTGGGATGTTAAGAGTTTAATAACGATCTCGATTTTAATAATGCTCATGTTTTAAAACACGTCCCGAAGGCAAATTAGCCATAAAATTATTCGTGAGCCACGACATTTTTCGTGAGTTTCGTGAATCATGGTATTTTTCGAAAATTTTCTTTTCGTGAGTGTGCGTCCTACCAAACAATATCGTGCATGAGTGTGCGTGAGCGTGAATAAAATTTTACTCACGTGCACACCTCTATTCTATAGGTAAATTACTCATAAAATTATTCGTGAGTCACAAGGTTTTTCGTGAGTCTCGACATTTTTCATGAGTCACGATAGTGAGTAAGATTTTCGTGCGTGAGTGATCGTGGGTCCTACCAAAAAATATCGTGCGTCAGTGTACGTGAATAAGATTTCTCCGTCGTGAGTGTACGTGAGCAAAATATTACTCACGTGCACACCTCTAATAGCTACCTACCAACTGCTAAACAAACTAATCTTCGTGGGCTCCGCTTTAGACATTTTCACCCACATATTACACAGAAAAAAATATCACCAAAATATTTCCAATTAAAAAGTTAATTGAAGTTGAAAATTTTTTCAATTAATAAATTAATTGATACAATTAACTTTTTAATCATGATATAAACATTAAGTTAATTAAGTCAATGATTGAAATTTTTAAAATGTTTAATTAAAAAATTAATTGATACAATTAACTTTTTAATCAAATTCGGAAGACTAATTCAGTTAAAAAAGTGCTGATTTTTTTTTTACTTTTTTAATTAAAAATGTATTTCAAACAATCATTTGTTAATCCAAATAAAAACTCTAAGCCAATCTAAGTAATTAAAAATAGTTACCTTTTTTAATTAATAAATTAATTGCGTTTTGCAATCAACATCAATTAAATTTTTAATTGAATCAATTAAAAAATTAATTGAATTTTGCTGAAAAAATCAATTAATTTTTTAATCAAGAATTTTTTCTATGCCCAATTAAAACTGTGATTGATACTATCATTTTCGTGATTGAAGACATTTCAATTAAAAAATTAATTGGATCAATTAATTTGGTGATTGAATCAGAGAAAAAATTTTTTGTGTGTACCTTGCTTCCCAATGACGGCCGGTGTCTCAAAGGTTCCCAAGTAAGATAAATAACACTTATGCATTCCAGATTTCACAAAAACAACAAAAATAAACTAAATCTTCTAAATTATGCCAGTAAATCTCATAAAAGTATGAAATCGTATAAGGATGCCCAAAAACCACAAATTTTCATTCATCCCAGCAGGATGATGAATGGTAATGCGGCTTAAGGAAATACCTGGCGCTAATGTTGCAGAGGAAAAATTAAGTGATTTACTACCATGGATTTTGCCATCTCACAGTTGAGTTTGTTCGAGGATACTGGCGCGACAGCCTATGGTATTAGTCATGGTATATGAATGCGCTTTGCTTCTGCTATTTGTTTTTTTGCAGTTATTTTTATCCCCAAGTATAGGCGTATAATTTGTATGTGTCTATTTTTTATAATTTATACCGCAGCAGATGAGAAACACCCACAGATTAAAATAAAGTATCGTAATCTATTTGAAATTCATACACGACAAAAAACCCTAATTCATTCCTCCCAAACGAATTTATAGACAAATAAGTATCGTCTACTATTTGCGTTTTGGAACAATAGGATAACCTGATATCACAATGGACTGAATAGTCTCAGTGAGCTTGAAAATAAATCGTGCTGCCACTTTAACCTAGGATATACTGATAAATGTTGACTCTTTTACACAATGTGAAAACAATTTAAAAAAGGCTGATAATTTGTTTTTTTTTTTTTAATTTCCTGCCAAATTTCATCTTCCTTAATATCGTTCCTATATCCACATGGTTTATTTATTTCTCAGCACTTTTTTCTGTAATACAAAGAATGTAGAAGAAATTATCTCATCTTTCTAAAATATTCAAACAGATAATCGAACCGCAGCTTGTAAGCAAACACACTAAACATTGAGCCATGTAGCTCGTATTACAACGCATATAGTAAAGCAGTTCTATTTATAGACCACAATGTTGGACACAGACAAGGTGATTTAAAGAAACTTTGATTAAAGAAAACAACCGGCTATAGTCGGTTTAGTTAGAGTATATGTGTTTAACAACCACAAGGAGGCGAGATAGACACAGGTTACTACAGTTGATAGAATTACCACAGTTAGTAGAATTCTACCAAAAATAGTAGATTTTTACAGTTTTGTAGATTGGTAGAATTCTTGATGTTTTCATAGATTTTGCAAAATATTCCTCTGTGACTAAGAAGTACTTCGTAAATTTTCTATAGAAATAAAATTTTGAAAAAAAATTCTGTAAAATAAAATTTTGACCAAATTTCCTGTAGAAATAAAATTTTGACAAAATTTCTGTAGAAATAAAATGTTGTCAAAATTTTCTATAGAAATAAATTTTTGTATTTCTATAGAAATACAATTTTGACAAAATTTTATGTATGTTAGAAATAAAATTTTAACAAAATTTTCTGTAGAAATAAAATTTTGACGAAATCTTTTATAGAAATAAAATATTGACAAAATTTTCTATATTTGGCAAAATAAGATTTTTTTGTTTAGTAGTGTTTTGGTAATATTTTCCCCAAATTTTGATAGATTATTTTTGGCTCGAGTGGCAACCGTGCCCCTGAGTCGATCTAACGATGTCTTTCTGTCTGATCAGATATTTTTGTAATCAAATTTGACATAAATATGTATTTTGGGTCAGAATAGAAACCCATCGATTTTGGCAGAAATCGGTTCAGATTTAGATATACATACTAATATGACCGTTGGAGGTAATATTTTCACTACGATCGAGTTGAAAATTTGCACATAAATTGGAATTATTGTAAATTATAAATGAATTTTCGTGAAATTGCATAAAAATGCTGTTATATTTAGATATTTACCATTTTTATACCTTCCATCATAGGATGGGGGTATATTAACTTTGTCATTCCGTTTGTAACACATCGAAATATTGCTCTAAGACCCCATAAAGTATATATATTCTGGGTCGTGGTGAAATTCTGAGTCGATCTGAGCATGTCTGTCCGTCCGTCCGTCTGTTGAAATCACGCTAACTTCCGAACGAAATAAGCTATCGACTTGAAACTTGGCACAAGTAGTTGTTGTTGATGTAGGTCGGACAGTATTGCAAATGGGCCATATCGGTCCACTTTTACGTATAGCCCCCATATAAACGGACCCCCAAATTTGGGTTGCGATTGCTCTAAGAGAAACAAATTTCATCCGATCCGGCTGAAATTTGGTACATGGTGTTAGTATATGGTCCCTAACAACCATGCAAAAACTGGTCCATATCGGTCCACTTTTACGTATATCCCCCATATAAAAGGACCCCCAAATTTGGCTTGCGATTGCTCTAAGAGAAGCAAATTTCATCAGATCCGGCTGAAATTTGGTACATGGTGTTAGTATATGGTCTCTAACAACCATGCAAAAACTGGTCCATATCGGTCCACTTTTACGTATAGCCCCCATATAAACGGACCCCCAAATTTGGCTTGCGATTGCTCTAAGAGAAGCTAATTTCATCCGATCCGGCTGAAATTTGGTACATGGTGTTAGTATATGGTCTCTAACAACCTTGCAAAAATTTGCCCATATCGGTCCATAATTACATATAGCCCCCATATAAACCGATCCCCCGATTTGGCTTGAGGAGCCTCTAAGAGTACCAAATTTCATCCGATCCGGCTGAAATTTGGTACATAGTGTTAGTATATGGTATCTAACAACCTTGCAAAAATTTGTCCACATCGGCCCATAATTATATATAGCCCCCATATAAGCCGATTCCCAGATTTGACCTCCGGAGCCTCTTAGGGGAGCAAAATTCATCCGATCCGGTTGAAATTTGGTACGTGATGTTAATATATGGTCTCTAACAACCATGCAAGAATTGGTCCATATCGGTCCATAATTATATATAGCCCCCATATAAATCGATCCCCATATCCATCTGGTCCATACTGGTTCATATTTCTGGTTGCCACTCGAAAATAATCTACCAAAATGTTATACCTATACAAATTTTTGTCAAAATTTTATTACTATAGAAAATTTGGTCAAAATTTTATTTCTATGAAAATGTCAAGATTTTATTAGTATAGAAAATTTTGTCAAAATTTTATTTCTATAGAAAATTTTGTCACAACTGTGTTTCTATAGAAAATTTTGTCAAAATTTATTTCTATAGAAAACTTTGTCAAAATTTTATTTCTATAGAAAATTTTGTCAAACTGAATTATATACGTATTTAAGCGGCCTTTTTATACACTCCACCATAGGATGGAGGGTATATTAACTTTGTCATTCCGTTTGTAACACATCGAAATATTGCTCTCAGACCCATAAAGTATATATATTCTGGGTCGTTGTGAAATTCAGAGTCGATCTAAGCATGCCCGTCCGTCCGTCCGTCTGTTGAAATCACGCTAACTTCCGAACGAAACAAGCTATCGACTTGAAACTTGGCACAAGTAGTTGTTATTGATGTAGGTCAGATGGTATTGCAAATCGGCCATATCGGATCACTTTTACGTATAGCCCCCATATAAACGGACCCCCAGATTTGGCTTGCGGAGCTTCTAAGAGAAGCATATTTCATCCGATCTGGCTGAAATTTGGTACATGGTATTGGTATATAGTCTCTAACAACCATGCAGAAATTGGTCCACATCGGTCCATAATTATATATAGCTCCCATATAAACCGATCCCCAGATTTGGCTTACAGACCCTCAAACAGAAGCAAATTGCATCCGATCTTTCTGAAATTTGGTACATGATATTGGTATATGGTCTCTAACAACCATGCAAAAATTGGTCCACATCGGTCAATAATTATATATAGTCCCCATATAAACTGATCCCCAGATTTGGCTTGCGGAGCCTCAAAGAGAAGCAGATTTCATCTGATCCGGCTGAAATTTGATACTTGATGTTGGTATATGGTATCTAACACGCATGGAAAACTTGGTCCATATCGGTCCATAATTATATATAGCCCCCATATAAACCGATCCCCAGATTTGGCTTGCGGAGCCTCTAAGAGCCAAAAATAATCTACCAAAATTTTATTGCCATAGAAAATTTTGTCAAAATTTTATATTTCTATAGAAAATTTTGTCAAACATTTATTTCTATAGAAAATTTTGTCAAATCATAATCTCTATAGAAAATTTTGTTAAAAATTTATTTCTATAGAAAATTTTGTCAAAATTTTATTTCTATAGAAATTTTTTTCCGAATTTTATTTCTGTAGAAAATTTTGTCAAAATTTTATTTCTATAGAAAATTTTTGAAGCCCCTTTTAGTTAGAGAGGAATAATTCGCAAAATCTTCCAAAACATCAAGAATTCTACCAATCTACCAAAAAATCTATCATTTTTGGTAGAATCGTTTTCATAATTGTATATAGCCCCCATATAAATCGACCCCCATATTTCATTACCGCACAATTCATATCGGTTCGCAATTATTTCTTCCCTATATATACCGGTCAAGAACTGAATATATACGTATTTATTCGGCCTTTGTTTTGCCTAATATATATCCCGCATGGACTAACTTACAATTTAAAAGATGATGTTAAGAAGTTTTAAGATGCCTTGCCATCGGCCGCAACCCAAGTAATTCAATTGTGTATGACCATCTTTAGTAGAAGTTTCTACGCAATCCATGGTGGAGGGTACATAAGATTCGGCCTGGCCGAACTTACGGCCGTATATACTTGTTTAAATATAATATGTGTGTATGCAAATATATATTAATTTAGAAATTGCCTATAAACATATATGTGCTTAGAAAGAGAGACTGAGAGAGTATGCTGCAAGTAAAAATATTAAGGTAACCAATTGGCGCATGAAAAATGTATACATATGTACACATAAGGAAAATTTCATGAAAAGTATTTTCTACCAGCATATACCAAAACTAAAACGTAATATGTTTGAACAATACAAACAATAGTTTGTTTGGACTAATTCTGAAAATACATATGCCTGAAGCAGAATGTGTTTGGGAATATATGTTACACGATTTTTTGAACGGTGCACTTGATTACAAGCCCATGTACAATGTATATTGTTTGTGATTCGATTTTGCACTACTTCTGGATGCAAGTAGAATTTTTCAATACTATACACTAATAGAAAAAGTTTCGTTATATTAATCAACATAACGTTTCATATTATTAACGAATATTTTCATTGTATTAATGAAAATGTTTCCTTGGCTTAATTTTAATGAAATTTTCTTTGTGCGTACCACACTATTTTTTGCTGGATTGTTGAATGAAACTGAATTCAATTAATTTGAATTAATTCAACTTAATCTTGGGATAAAAGGAGATAAATATCTAGTTAATTTCAAAGGATTATATAGGATTAATTTGCTTCGAATGTTTTTACATTTAATTCACAGAATTTTTAAAATATTACAAATATTCTGTACTTTCTTACACACATTAAAATTAGTCCTTGAAATATTTCATCATAAGTTCTATAGAAATTAGGGCAATGTGTGTATCTCTTTCTCTCTTACTATCTGTGCCTTGTAGTCTCAATAGTCTAACTACATAGACATTTCCATTGAAAACAAACACGCACGGCTAATACCTGCCCCCTTTCCCACTATGTGCAACAAATGAATGTGTGGCTGTGTGCCTAAAATCCTTAGCCATTTTTCTCCGAGTTCCAAGTCTGGACATTGTACGTTAATGATGCCTATATGTCTGTCTACCCTAGCCGTCTAGATATACGACATTGTTGCTATTATAAAAGTGGTGGAAACCACTGTAAAGCAGATAAATGGAGCAAGTGTGTATGTATGTATGTGTGAGAACATAATTTGATGCATTTGTTATCATTTTCTGTTTGAGGATTGGACATTTTCTAGCGTCTCCCTTTACAGATGAATAAGCAATTTTCATCTATTTTGCATTATACAAAGGCGGCATTTTTTTTTTTTGGTGCAAAGTATAACCGAAATCCCTTTGCCCGTGCATATTATGGGCAAATTATGGCAACGGTAGAATGGTGTAAGGTTTCTATATCACAATTTAACCAACTTGTGCATCGTTTTTCTTTATTCTCTGTTACATTTCCCTTCAAATGTTCCAGAAAGACAAGCTATTAAATAAATGGTTGAGACAAGCATTTCTTAGCATATTCATATCTCTTAAATAAGGCATTGTTTGCTACAGCAACCAATGTTGAAGAAAGGGGGTATGCAAACTTTCACGAAGGCCTTTAGTAGATCTTAGGTAGTATACAAGACTTGCTAAAACTTTTGGTATAAAAGACAGCACATTCAAAAGAACAGTGACCCCACCAGGAACTAAAACTCACGTTCATTTTAGAAATTTTGAACTAACCTATATTACAAATGCCAAAATAAATAAATATTTTTCAAAAAATCCAGAAAAACTTAAATATTTTTTGACCTTGTTAAACAAAATTTCTTATTTTGAACAAATAACTTTCTGTTCGAATTTGTAGAAATGTTTTTTAGCGCCATATGAAATTCAATATGCTCACATTTTTCATATAAAAAGTCAAGCAAGTATATACGGCCGTAACTTCGGTCAGGCCGAATCTTATGTGCACTCCACCATGGATTGCGTAAAAACACCACGTACCGAATTTCAGCCGGATCGGATAAAATTTACGCTTCCAAGAGGTTCCGGAAGTCGAATTTGGGTATCGGTATATATGGGAGCTATATATTATTATGGACCAATATAAACCAATTATTAGAGGGCATATGGAGGGCATATAGACCAATATAAACCAATTATTAGAGGGCATATATGGGAGCTATATATTATTATGGACCAATATAAACCAATAAGTGCAGCAAATGTGGTACAGGCTGGTAATGTGGTATAGTAGCTTTTTTTCTCTATCTAACAACATACGAATAACTAAACCAAGCTGAATAGACTGTGGTTGTCAGAGAATGAAGCAATCAAAGATCAGTTTGATCTTTGCAACTCTTTATTTGTGCCTGTTGGAAAAAAATCAAATTTACCTGTGCTCGAATGTTTTTTATACCCTCCACCATAGGATGGGGGTATATTAACTTTGTCATTCCGTTTGTAACACATCAAAATATTGCTCTAAGACCCCATAAGGTATATATATTCTGGGTCGTGGTGAAATTCTGGTTCGATTTGAGTATATCCGTCCGTCCGTTCGTCCGTCTGTTGAAATCATGCTTACTTCCGAACGAAACAAGCTATCGACTTGAAATTTGGCACAAGTAGTTGCTAGTGATGTAGGTCGGATGGTATTGGAAATGGGCCATATCGGTTCACTTTTACTTATAGCTCTCATATAAACGGACCGATCCCCAAATTTGGTTGCGGAGCCTCTAAGAGAAGCAAATTTCATCCGATCCGGCTGAAATTTGGTACATGGTGTTATTATATGGTCTCAAACAACTATGCAAAAATTGGTCCACATCGGTCAATAATTATATATAGCCCCCATATAAACCGATCCCCAAATTTGGTTTGCGGAGCCTCTAAGAGAAGCAAATTTCAACCGATCCGGTTGAAATTTGGTACATGGTATTAGTACATGGTATCTAACAGCCATGCAAAAATTGATCCATACCGGTCTTAATTATATATAGCCCCCATATAAACCGATCACCAAATTTGACCTCCGGAGCCTCTTGGAAGACCAAAATTCATCTGATTCAGTTGATATTTGGAACGTGGTGTTAATACATGGCCTCAAACACCCATGCAAAAATTGGTCGAAATCGATCCATAATTATATATAGCCCCCATATAAACCAATCCCCAGATTTGACCTCCAGAGTCCCTTGGAAGAGCAAAATCCATCTGATTCATTTGAAATTTGGTACGTGATGTTAGTATATGGTATCCAACAACCATGCAGGAATTGGTTCATAGCGGTCCATAATTATATATAGCCCCCATATAAACCGATCCCCAGATTTGACCTCATGTGCCTTTTGGAGAAGCAAAATTCATCCGATCTGGTTGAAATTTGGTACATGGTGTTAGTATATGGACTCTAACAACCATGCCAGAATTGGTCCATATCGGTCCATAATTGTATATAGCCCTTAAATAAACCGATCCCCATATTTGACCTCCGGAGCCTCTTGAAGGAGCAAAATTCATCCGATCCGATTGAAATTTGGTACATTTCGCTAGTGTATGGGCGATAACAATCATGCCAAAATTGGTCCGTATCGATCTATATTATGTATAGCCCCTAAATAAACCGATCCCCAATCACAAAAAAATCACGATTGCCAGTCGAGCCAAAAATAATCTACCAAAATTGTATTGCCATAGAAAATTTTGTCAACATTTTACATTTCTATAGAAAATTTTGTCAAAATATAATTTCTATACAAAATTTTGTCAAAAATTTAGTTCTATAGAAAATTTTGTCAAAATTTTATTTCTATAGAAAATTTTGT
Source organism: Haematobia irritans (assembly GCF_050003625.1). Classification (NCBI taxonomy): domain Eukaryota; kingdom Metazoa; phylum Arthropoda; class Insecta; order Diptera; family Muscidae; genus Haematobia; species Haematobia irritans. The sequence goes on from NC_134400.1 coordinate 132,244,306, forward strand.
CAGAATTTTATTTCTGTAGAAAAATTTTATTTCTATAGAAAATTTATGAAGCATTTCATAGTGGAGAGGGAAATTTTGCAAAATCTTCCAAAACATCAAGAATTCTACCAATCGCCATTTTTGGAAAGCGACGCCAATATTGCAAATGGGCAATAAAGGTCCACTTTTACGTATAGCCCCCATATAAAGGGACCCTCAGATTTGGCTTGTGGAGCCTCTAAGAGAAGCATATTTCATCCGATCCGGCTCAAATTTTGTACGTGGTGTTGGTCAATGGTCTCTAACAACCATGCAAAAATTGGTCCACATCGGTCCATAATTATATATAGCCCCCATATAAACCGATCCCCAGATTTGGCTTGCGAAGCATCAAAGAGAAGCAAATTTCATCCGATCTTGCTGAAATTTGGTACATGGTATTGGTATATGGTCTCTAACAACCATGCAAAACTTGGTCCACATTGGTCTATAATTATATATAGCCCCCATATAAACCTATCCCCAGATTTGGCTTGCGGAGCCTCAAAAAGAAGCAAATTTCATCCGATCCGGCTGAAATTTGGTATATGGTCTCTAACAACCATGCAAAAATTGGTCCACATCGGTCCATAATTATATATAGCACCCATATAAACCGTTCTCGGTTCATAATCATGGTTGCCACTCGAGCCAAAAATAATCTACCAAAATTTTATTTCTATACAAAATTTTGTCAACATTTTATTTCTATAGAAAATTTTGTTAAAATTTAATTTCTATAAAAATTTTTTGTTAAAATTTAATTTCTATAGAAAATTTTTGTTAAAATTTAATTTCTATAGAAAATTTTGTCAAAATTTTATTTCTATAAAAAATTTTTGAAAATTTAATTTCTATAGAAAATTTAGTCAAAATTTTATGTCTATAGAAAATTTTGTCAAACTGAATTATATACGTATTTGATCGATCTTTTTGATTTAATATATACCACGTATGGATTTACATACAATTTAAAAGACGGTGTTAGGAGGTTTTAAGATACCTTGCCATCGGCAAGCGTTACCGCAACTTAAGTAATTCGATTGTGGATGGCAGTGTTTAGAAGATGTTTCTAAGCAATCCATGGTGGAGGGTACATAAGCTTCGGCCTGGCCGAACTTACGGCCGTATATACTTGTTTGTTTTTTTTTTTGGTTCTTAATCATTTCGTTTTGTGTGAGAGTATATTTTCAATTTATTAATTTTCGGATGTAAATAACAGAGACCAAATTTTCATTCCGGTTTACTTGAAATCTTGCCCTGAGAGTAAAATTAAAATTTTAGCATTGTGTACCAAATGTAATTCAAATTGGTTAAGATTTGGATATAGCCCCCATATATATAAGCCTGATTTAGGGAAATATGGTTGAAAATTTCACCTTTTATACCCATTTCAACGGAATTTTATTGCAATTGATTTATTTTACACAGAAAAAGAATTTAACATTTTATCAAACTGTGTCGAATTTTATCAAAATCGGTTCATATTTAGAAAAGGCGCCATATATTCTTCTTATATAGGCAAAACTGGCACAACGTCAGCGAAGATGTCCCCGATACTTTCCACAGAAGATTTAGATAATGTTCCGCCTGTGTAAATGTCGCTCGATGTGGCCAAATATTGTCACAAACTCGGGCATAAAAATATATAAATTGAATTATGAATGTGTCGCAATTTTACAAGTTGTCGATTTAAACTTGATCAAAAACAAAAATTTACTACTTTACTAACTTGTTTTTCGATCCAGATATAAAAAAAAAAAAAAAACATTCTTTTAAGTGTTCATGCAGAGGCCCTTATTGTTTGTTTGCGGTAAATGGCAGTTCATTTATTTAGGTCTGCCAGTTCCTTGCTAACTTTACTCTCACAATGTCATAAACTTTTTTATCACTTTCCCATGCGGTCTTGAAAGGAGACTTGACAAAAAAAAACAATCGTGGATTTTGTTTGATGATTTATGAGACGTATTCGTTAAAGTACATTACACAGACTTTATGACGAACAACGTCAAAAGCAAGCTGTCATTTTAAGTAGTCGACCACACCGATTACGTACCTACATCAATAGATTTTAGCTACATAAAAAATATCACGATTTAAGCTGAGAAAACAGAAAATTAAATGGAGCATGTCGTTTTTACCTTACCCTCCGTTAAGGAACTAATAAAAGAAATATTGTATTGAGTAACTGAAAAATCATAGAAGGTTAGGTTAGGTATAGTGGCAGCCCGATATTTCAGGCTCACTTAGACTAGTCAGTCCATTGTGATACCACAGTGGTGAACTTCTCGCTTATCACTGTGTTAAGCTCAATGGCAAGGGACCTCCTTTTTTTAGTCGAGTCCGAACGGCGTTCCACATTGCAGTGAAACCAGTTAGAGAAGCTTTGAAACACTCAGAAATGTCACCAGCATTACTGAGGTGGGATAATCCACCGATGAAAAATGCTATGGTGTATCGTCGAAACTGGTTTTGAGCCCACGACCCTGTGGATGCAAGACGGACATGCTAACTTTTGCACCACGGTGGCTCCAAAATAATCATAGAAAAAAACTATATATTTTTCGGTGTCATTGCAAGAGATCGACCTACACCCTCAAAAAAAATTGCTTCTGTAACATATACCCCAAACACATTTTGCTTCAAGCATATATATTTTCAGGATTGGTCCAAACAATATATTGTTTGTATTGTTCAAACATACTATGTTTCACCTTAGGGCATAAACTTGTAGTAAAAAATTTTAATGAAATTTTCTTTGTGTGGATATATTTTTAAGGCGCCAATTGGTTATTTCCATTATTTTAATTGCAGCATACTCTCTAGGTCTCTCTTTCTAAACACATATATGTTTACAGATCATTGCCAAATTAATATATGTTTGCATCTAAACATATTATATTTATTTATTTTATTTATTTATTTATTTAATCAAACTGAGCCCCCATGGGCCATATGTTGATAGATATATAAAGTAGAGCAATAATGAGACTTAAAATATTAATTACATACATCAACAATTGCTAAGGCACTAACACGAAAAATTCTAAAACTATAAAAAAAAACTTAAAAATCTAAAAATCTAGCAAAATCCTCAATGCACATTTCTAAAAAAATAATGAATAAGTGTGAGACAGAGATTGTCAATGACTAAACTGCTAAGCTTCGTGAGAAAAATGGGATATTAACTTTTTTTTGAAAACATGAACACTATTCGATAATTGCTTTATGTTTTGAGGTAAGGAGTTCCAAGTCTGGTAACTCGAATTGCAAACGAGCGCTCCAGAATATTATGGTTGAAATGTTCAATGCGTATTTGAGTGGTCCTTGTTGTACTCAAGAACCGGAAATAAGATATAAGATATGCTGGTTTACCTGATTTCAAAACACTATAAAGAAAACAAAGACATCGAATATCAAGATAACGCTCAAACGAGCATCCCAGAAATTCATTAGCAAAGCGTGAATAGTTGTGTCTACACTTTTTACCGAATACAAAACGAAGCAGAGAATGGAAACATGTAGTAAGTTTAGACAAACTTGATCTACTTGACCCCATATAAACCTCTACACCGATAAAATATGTGGCATAAGTAGTGAATGCGCCAGCATTCGTTTCACAGGAAGCGGGAGAATAACGTTCAAACTATATAGTTTCTTCAGAACGAAGTTAACTTTAGAACATATCTTGGCTATATGGAAATAGAATTTAAGTCTATGGTCAATGTGAAACCCAAGAGAAATAATGGAGTCACTAAAACTAATTAAAGTGTCTTGGATCACAATATCTCTCAGTGTGATCGGCTGGCGGGGATTTTCAAAAGCCATGATCTTTGTTTTACTGACATTAATGGACAAGTTACAAACATTTGATGTCCCAAACATAATATGTTCTAACATATATGTCCCAAACATGTTATGCTAGTTTATGAACATTATATGCTTGCATTTAAAAATATTGTGTTAAAAAATTTGAGTTCCAAACATATAATTTACTGACTTCCCTATAGGGTTCCACCCACATCCTTCACTTAAAATGTCCAGCTAATGGGAGAACTAAGTCCAATTTTCAAAAATTCTGGCAAGTGGAAGGCCTATCCGACCAAATAGGCAAAAATGAGATACCCTATTTTCTACGTTCCCCCAAACTTTCAAGTAAATCAGCCGTTTCCGAGCATACTCAGAAATTACAAATAAACAAACATAATTCGATTTTTATATATAGCGTGGCTGATATTTAGTGCAAAAAGATAAAGTGCTGCACGAATTTTTCTCTGCGATATTTTGGCCCATTCTCGGCGATGCACCGTTTTGAAATGATCGACTCTTTGGTATTTTTTAGTACAGACCTTACACTCAAACAAGTATATACAGCAGTAAGTTCGGCCGGGCCGAATCTTAAATACCCACCACCATGAATCAAATATAATAGTTTCCGCCGAAAACTCTTAGAAGTAGCAGATTACTATAATATATAATATTTCAGGGTGTTTGATGACATATATTCTCCCAAGCCGATCAGTTCAACCAGTACGCTTTCCGAAGAGAAAGATTCTACCTATGATGAATACATCAGATACTAGATTTATAACAACCAGTTTTTGGGGGAATCATAAACATCTCGTGTAAGTGTACAAGAAAAATGATGAAATGACGCCTTGATTTGAAATCTAAAATCTGAAGATTTTTACCCCCATTATTTAAATGATTATGAGAAGTAAAATCGGGAAATTTTTCATTGAATTTCAAGCAGTTTTCATGATCAGTGCGCCTTCTATACCCTCAAGAAGCGAAATCGGTCTATATAGAGGCCTTACTAAATGGACCTCAAAAAACTAAATCCGATACAAGTTTTTGTGGGCAGTATACACGCACAGAAAAACCATGTTTGGACCTGGTTGCCGCATCCATTTAATGCTTATCTAGAGTATGTAATTGTCGCGAAAACCATGTACTTTGTCTTTGTAAAAATAATTTTCGAGCGGAGAAAAATATATGTTGGCAATAAGCATTTAAATGTTTCTCAGATGCCGCAAACATGTTCTATTATTTAAATGATAGAAGGTTAGGTTAAAGTGGCAGCCCGATTAAGTTTCAGACTCACTTAGACTATTCAGTCCATTGTGATGCCACATTTAACTAAAAGTACCAATTGCATATGGGTACTTATAGTTTTAACCACTGAACCTTTACTATTATTTTCTTATTTTCTTTCAACCAGATTGTTCCAAAAACATTAATAGACTGCTTATGTTAACGTTTTGCAGGTCCGCCAGTAATCTAAAGCTATATGCCCCTAAAATTCGCTCACGTCTTACACAAAATGCAGGACACTCACGCAAGAGGTGTTTAATTGATTCCTTTTCCTCCGCACCATGGCAGCTCATACAATAGTCATTATACTTGGCACCAATAGTTTTTGCAAAATCGCCTATCAGGCAGCGTCCCGTTATAGTAGATATCAGAAGTGATATCTGACGTCTTGAGAACACATATCTAGTGTGCGGTTCAAGTTTAAATGGGGCCATATTTGCTTGGTGTCGTTACAACCCTTGCAATAAGAGCTGGCAGGTAGCCAAAGACATACCAACAGATTGTAGTTCCCCTGGAATATGTAAGGTAGTTCCTAGCCTTGCTAACTCATCTGCTTCGCAGTGCCCCGGTATGTTCCTATGGCCAGGCTCCCATATTAGGTGAATATTGTACTGCTCAGCCATCTCGTTGAGAGATTTGCGGCAGTCGATGGCCGTTTTCGAGTTAAGGAATACAGAGTCCAAGGATTTTATTGCAGGTTGACTGTCTGAGTATATATTATTGCCAACATTTTTTGGAACATTACTTCTCAGCCAATTCGCCACCTCTCTTATTGCTAATATTTCAGCCTGAAAAACACTACAGTGATTAGGTAATCTTTTCACTATTCGAAGTTCCAGATCTTTAGAATATAATCCGATACCCACTTGTCCATCCAATTTGGAGCCATCAGTGTAGAAATCTATCATATTATATCATATTAGGTGAATATTGTACTGCTCAGCCATCTCCTTGAGAGATTTGCGGCAGTCGATGGCCGTTTTCGAGTTAAGGAACACAGAGTCAAAGGATTTTATTGTAGGTTGACTGTCTGAGTACATATTAATGCCAACATTTTTTGGAACATTACTTCACAGCCAATTCGCCACTTCTCTTATTGCTAATATTTCAGCCTGAAAAACACTACAGTGATTAGGTAATCTTTCCGAAACCCACATATCCATCCAATTTGGAGCCATCAGTATAGAAATCTATATATCTTTTATTCCCCAGGGTCTGTGTACACCACGCCTCACTGTTGGGAATTAGAGTTTCAAGCTTTTTGTCGAAAAGTGGTTTTGCGACCATTACATACATGGTCGGGAAAATCATGTAACTGACCATTACATTTTTGACTTTTTTGCAGGGAAAAAAGTATTTTTATAGGTTACGTATAGACATGTCATTAAATGGCCAAAAAGGCCATGTACATTGTTTTCGTGACGATTTATTTTTTAATTTTTTTGCAGCGAAAAGAATTTTATAAAACATTGACCAGGTACACACGATTTTCATTTTGCGCGTCAGTTGTGTGTTGATTGTTCTTTGGTGCTGTGTTTTGTGTTAATTTATTTATTCAGAAGTGCCACGTGGTTTTATGTGAACACAAAAAGGGAAGTGTAATTGAAACAAGTATATACAGCAGTAAGTTCGGCCGGGGCGAATCTTAAATACCCACCACCATGAACCAAATATTAGGGTTTCCTTTGAAATTTCAAGAGGGCTTGAGGACTTGAGGACACTTCCCGAAGATAAATTTAAAGATTTCACCTATGAGGACTATATCAGATTCTGGATTTATAAGAACCATTTTTGTTTGAGTTTTAGGGGAATCATTAACATCTCTTGTAAGTGTGCAACAAAATTATACAATAACGTCTTGATTTGAAATCTTAAATCTGTAGATTTTCACCCGAGAAGTAAAATCTGGCAATTTTACATTGAGCTTCAAGCAATTTTCATGATCAGTGCGCCCTCAAAAAGTGCAGTCGGTCTATATGGAGGCATTACCAAATGGACCGATAAAAACTTAATCCGATACACGTTTTTGTGAGTCTAAAATACCAGAATATTTACAATTTCAGGCAAATCGGATAAAAACTACGGTTTCTAGAAACCCGAGGAGTTAAATCGGGAGATCGTTCTCATGGGGGCTATACTAAAATATGGACCGATACTCACCGTTTTCAGCTCACCTCTTTATGGCCCGAAAATACCTCTAGATTTCCAATTTCAGGCAAATTGGATAAAAACTTCGGATTCTAGAAGCCTAAGAAGTAAAATCGGGATATCAATCTATATGGGGGCTATACCAAAACATGGACCGATACTCACCATTTGTGGCACACCTCTTTATGGACCTAAAATACCTATAAATTTCCAATTTAAGGCAAATTGTATATAAACTACGGATTCTATAAACCCAAGATGTAAAATCGGGAGATCGGTCTATATGGGGGCTATACCAAAACATGGAACGATACGGACCAGTTTCGGCACACCTTTTGATGGTCCTCAAGTACCTCTAGATTTTCAATTTCAGGCAAATTGGATAAAAACTACGGTTCCTATAAGCCCAAGACCCCAAATCGGGAGGTCGGTTTATATGAGGACCATACCAAAACATGGACCGATGCTCACAATTTTTGGCACACGTATTTGTGGTCCTACAATACCTCTAGATTTCCAATTTCAGGGAGAAATTCCAAGACGATATAACGATGTCCGTCAGTCCGTCTGTCTGTCTGTTGTAATCACGCTACAGTCTTCAATAATGAAGCAATTTTTGTCTGCAGGCAGGTCAAGTTCGAAGATGGGCTATATCGGTCCAGGTTTTGATATAGTCTCCATATAAATCGACCTCCCGATTTGAGGTCTTGGGCTTATACAAATCGTAGTTTTTATCCAATTTGCCTGAAATTTGAAATCTAGAGGTATTTTATGACCATAAAGAGGTGTGCCGAAAAAGGTGAGTATCGGTCCATGTTTTGGTATAGCCCCCATATAGACCGATCTCCCGATTTTACTTCTTGGGCTTATAGAAACCGCAGTTTTTATTCAATTTACCTGAAATTGGAAATCTAGAGGTATTGTAGGACCACAAATACGTGTGCCAAAAATTGTGAGTATCGGTCCATATTTTGGTATAGCCCCCATATAGACCGATCTCCCGATTTTACTTCTTGGGCTTATAGAAACCGCAGTTTTTATTCAATTTACCTGAAAATGGAAATCTAGAGGTATTGTAGGACCACAAATACCAAAAATTGTGAATATCGGTCCATGTTTTGGTATGGTCCCCATATAAAACGACCTCCCGATTTGGGGTCTTGGGCTTATAGAAACCGTAGTTTTTATCCAATTTGTCTGAAATTGGAAATCTAGAGGTATTTTAGGACCATAAAGAGGTGTGCCGAAAATGGTGAGTATCGGTCCATATTTTGGTATAGCCCTCATATAGACCGATTTTCCGATTTTACATCTTGGGTTTATAGAATCCGTAGTTTATATACAATTTGCCTTAAATTGGAAATTTATAGGTATTTTAGGTCCATAAAGAGGTGTGCCGAAAACGGTGAGTATCGGTCCATATTTTAGTATAGCCTCCATAAGAACGATCTCCCGATTTAACTCCTTGGGTTTCTAGAAACCGTAGTTTTTATCTGATTTGCCTGAAATTGTAAATATTCTGTTATTTTAGGCTCACCAAAACGTGTATCGGATTAAGTTTTATCGGTCCATTTGGTAATGCCTCCATATAGACCGACTTCACTTCTTGAGGGTGTAGAAGGCGCACTGATCATGAAAATTGCTTGAAACTCAATGTAAAATTTTCAGATTTTACTTCTACAGATTTAAGATTTCAAATCAAGACGTTATTTTTTAATTTTCTTGCACACTTACAAGAGAACATCCTCTAAAATTCAAACGAAAATGGTTCTTATAAATCCAGAATCTGATATAGTCCTCATAGGTAAAGTCTTTAAATTTATCTTCGGGAAGTGTCCTCAAGTCCTCAAGCCTTCCTGAAATTTCAAAGGAAACCCTAATATTTGCTTCATGGTGGTGGGTATTTAAGATTCGGCCCGGCCGAACTTAGTGCTGTATATACTTGTTATTATTTTAGCCACCCTGTATAGATATGAAACCATATCTAGTATTTTCGATGAATAAAAATGACAGCTATGTCTCCCTCGCTTAATAGAATTCTGCAAATTCTTGCCTTTAAACACACATCTTAGATATATAACACATTCATATTGGTGGTTTCATATATACAATAGTCAAGAATATACCATTGAATTCCCCTCTCTATGTATGTATGTATGTATGTACGAATACCAATGACAATGTCAGCAATTTATCACACAAAAAATATCCCAAAAGATGTAAGGTAAATATTAATTGTGTGTCATTACAACAATGTCACTGTTATCTATCCATTGATCCTTTCAGAACATCAACGGCAATGCGAATAAACCAAATTCCCAATACACAGACGTGTGCCATTGCGATGACATTCATGCGAATCAATTTTCTTAACCAAAACAATCAATTTTGTATACACTAAACTCCTGTGGCGAAAGGAATGTCATCCAAACGTCCAACAAAACAACATAGAAATCCAACCATCAATTCAACAGTCATGGATTACCAAAACCTGTCATTGGTTATTTGGATCAGAATAAATAAGCATGTGGTCTTATATGTCCACATGGGTGGGGTGCAGGAGGTCACGCCAAGGAAAATTTATGAAACTTAGGGTGTGTCCAAAATTTAAATCTAGCTTCCTAGAAAATGTTTTTATTTGAAAATGGCTTGAAATCAGTGAACAGTGTGCTTGGAGTACAACAGCGAAGTAATTTTGCCTTTTCTGTCTCCCTTCAATTTGCTCTTTATTTTGATCAGCAAATCTAAAATATAGATCGTGACATTGTTACATCTGGTAGGCAAAGAGAACTTGCCTGCACTGATATACAATATTATCGTGAGGTCAACGATTTCCTTTCCTTAAAATACGAATTTTGCTTAGCATAGAAGACTCATTTTTCTGCTATAAAGTGTTTTTCCTTCTCCAAAGGCCGATAAACTTTTCAATGAAGTATTTTGTGCTTATAATTAAGTGTTTCGACTTAAAAATGGGTATCTTAACGTGAAAGAACATTTTGTTTGACTAAGTCCAACTTGGCTTTAATAATTCTGAAAAGTTCTTGAAAATTAATGAATGTGTCTTTAAATTTGTTGATTTTTGTTTTGTATCTTAACTACAAAACAAACAAGTAAGGAAAGTCTAAAGTCGAGCGGGGCCGACTATATTATACCCTGCACCACTTTGTAGATCTAAATTTTCGATACCATATCACATCACCGTCAAATGTGTTGGGGGCTATATATAAAGCTTTGTCCCAAAAACATACATTTAAATATCACTCGATCTGGACAGAATTTGATAGACTTCTACAAAATCTATAGACTCAAAATTTAAGTCGGCTATTGCACTAGGGTGGATATATTAATTTTTTTGCTGGGATATATTAATTCTTGTAAACCTTTTTCAATCGGCCCTTATATACAATGTTCTCATAGATTGAGTTTTATGTATGTGTGTGTATTTGAACGAATGAGAAAAAAATTCTCCAATTTAACAAAGCCATCGTCACCTAATGTGTATGGATTATTTTATGGCCTTTCATATAGACAATCAAGGTGGGTGGAGGGGGATGCGTATGATACGTTTGCTCATTCCTAGTTGTGGGTAAATGTTTATTCTTAGTTAACGGAAGCGGATGTTATTTTTTTTTTGCAAGTGAAATCGATTAAAAGCAATTCAGGTAATCCGATTAACGACCTGCAGTTGCAGATGGATTATTGGTTCAGCACTTATCAAAGTTGTGGAAAATGACAAACATAAGCTGAAATCCCCAAAAAAAGTTCAGCCGGAAATACATTTTAAATTAATTACACAATTTTGAAAAAAAAAAACAATTAAGGAAAGTCTAAAGTCGGGCGGGGCCGACTATATTATACCCTGCACAACTTTGTAGATCTAAATTTTCGATACCATATCACATCCGTCAAATGTATTGGGGGCTATATATAAAGGTTTGTCCCAAATACATACATTTAAATATCACTCGATCTGGACAGAATTTGATAGACTTCTACAAAATCTATAGACTCAAAATTTATGTCGGCTAATGCACTAGGGTGGCACACAATGTTAGTAAAATAATATGGGAAAATATTTAAATCTGAAGCAATTTTAAGGAAACTTCGCAAAAGTTTATTTATGATTTATCGCTCGATATATATGTATTAGAAGCTTAGGAAAATTAGAGTCAGTTTTACAACTTTTCGACTAAGCAGTGGCGATTTTACAAGGAAAATGTTGGTATTTGGACCATTTTTGTCGAAATCAGAAAAACATATATATGGGAGCTATATCTACATCTGAACCGATTTCAACCAAATTTGGCACGCATAACTAAAGGGTGATACGGTCAAAATTTGGTCAATATAAACTTGACGTATTTCTTTCAAACCTGAAAACCTGAACACCCCTCATTTTGAAGGTGTGTGTGTGTAGAATGTTGCTCCTATTTTGATTTTGGAATTCACTCTTCAGTTGTCAAAATGCCGTCCAAGCAAGAAGAGTAGCGTATCAAAATTTTGTTCGCGCATCGCGAAAATCCGAGCTACTCGCACGCAAAGCTGGCAAAATCGCTAAAAGTTGCCAAATCAACCGTTACAAATGTAATTAAAGTGTTTGGGGAACGTTTGTCGACAGCCAGGAAGTCTGGATCGGGGGGAAATCTAAAACCGGAAGCCGCTGAGACGACAAAGAGAGTTACCGGTAGTTTCAAGCGAAACCCTAACCTCTCTCTCCGAGATGCCGCAAATAAGCTGGATGTATCGTCTACAACCGTGCATCGAGCCAAAAAACGAGCCGGACTATCGACTTACAAGATGGTAGTGACCCCAAATCGCGATGATAAACAAAATACGACGGCCAAAGCGCGATCCCGGAGGCTGTACACGACGATGCTGACGAAGTTTGACTGCGTGGTAATGGACGACGAAACCTACGTCAAAGCCGACTACAAGCAGCTTCCGGGACAGGAGTTTTATACGGCAAAAGGAAGGGGAAAGGTAGCAGATATTTTCAAGCACATAAAACTGTCAAAGTTCGCAAAGAAATATCTGGTTTGGCAAGCCATCTGTACCTGTGGCTTGAAAAGCAGCATTTTCTTAGCTTCCGGGACTGTCAACCAAGAAATTTACGTGAAAGAGTGTTTAAATAAACGTCTGCTGCTTTCCTGAAGAAACACGGTTGTTCCGTACTGTTTTGGCCGGATTTGGCATCTGACCATTACGGTAAAAAGGCCATGGAGTGGTACGCCGCCAACAACGTGCAGGTGGTTCCCAAGGACAAGAACCCTCCAAACACGCCAGAGCTCCGTCCAATTGAGAAATACTGGGCTATTGTCAAGCGGAACCTAAAGAAGGCCAAAAAAACTGCTAAGGACGAGCAGCAGTTCAAGGAAACTGGCTTTCTGCGGCGAAGAAGGTGGACAAGGTGGCTGTACCAAATCTGATGGCAGGTGTCAAGCGTGAGGCCCGGCAATTCGGATTTGGAAAAGCGAAAGCCTAACTGAATATTTTTCCTGAATTTTATACTAATTGAACTTGAAAAATAAATTTTATTTGATTTTTTTAAAAAACGATTTCACCGATTTACACGCGTTTTCTCTTGACCAAATTTTGACCGTATCACCCTTTATACGTAAAAGTGGTCCGATATGGCATTTGCAATACCCTTCGACCTACATCAAGGCTAAAATTTATTTCGAGGAATTTGAGCCTTTGGTTTGATTTTATATAGCCTAGATTAACCGCATCTTCGCCTCAGACTCAATACCAAAATTCTTATGGGAAGTTCTTAATCTATTTAAAACTCATTGTCAACAAATAGAAGAAAGCTTTACGAATATAGTCTATAATAACTAAAACCGTCCAATAAAGGGAAGTGATGGTGATTTGGAAATCAGAAATAACTAGCTTCCCAATCATTATGGACAACCTTTTGATCTTTCCAAAAAAATATTGTGGTGAGGTCAAATATGTTTTTATCATTAAACTACGAATGCGAATTGAGTAATTGTCGCAACTATTGTTTTAATTAAAATAAGAATAAGTTACAAAATTTGATTGTATAAAGTATTTTTTTAATTGACTTTGATCTGATTGGCGATCTCTTCAGGTGATCATTTCAGCGATTCAAGGCATTTTAATTAAAAATTATTTAGATAAATTAATATCATGATTGAAGACAAAAAGATTTGTTTTTACGTGTAGTTATTTACATATTTGGCATGTACACTTCATATATCATTATCATCATGTCAGATATCAACTAAAGTTCTTGTGGATCCCTAAGATTTCCATATGAATCTTCATGTGCTTTTCCCCCCTGATTTCAAAATGTCACGTCGTTGTCGCAAATAGAAAACATATGAAAAGACAGGAGACAACATTAACTAAGGAAAAAATTTCACTGAAAATCATGCTATATACAAAGCACTCAGAGAAAAACCTCCATAGTTAAGGTGAAACTAAATTCATTTTTTTAAGGTTTTTTGGTTTTAACGTAATTTCATATTTTTCTAAACTTTCCTTGCTTCAAAATTTTTATGAAATTCCATAACTGTACAAATGAAATCAATGTTAACTTAAACCAAAGAAAATTTTCCTACACAGAAAAAATATCACAAAAAAATGTCCAATTAAAAAGTTGATTGAAGTTGAAAATCAATCAATTAATAAATTAAGTGGCTAAATTAAATCAATGATTGAAAATTTTAAAATTTTTAATTAAAAAAATAATTGATACAATTAACTTTTTAATCAAACTTAGAAAAATGAGTCAATTAAAAAAAGCAATGGAAAATTGTTTAATTTTTAACAAATAATCTATTTCAAACAATCATTTTTTAATCAAGCTAAAAACACTAAGTCGGTTAAGAAAGTTATTGAAAATAGTTACGTTTTTAATGAATAATGAATTAATTGAGTTTTGAAGTCGACATCAATTATATTTTTAATTGAATCATTGAAATTTTCTAATAAAATCAATTAATTTTTTAATCAATTATTTTTAATGTGCAATTAAGATTGTGATTGACACAATGTTTTCGTGACATTTAAAAAAATTAAAAAAATAATTGAATAAATTAATTTCGTGATTGAATCAGAAAACAAGTATATACGGCCGTAAGTTCGGCCAGGCCGAAGCTTATGTACCCTCCATCATGGATTGCGTAGAAACTTCTTCTAAACACTGCATTCCACAATCGAATTACTTAAGTTGCGGTAACGCTTGCCGATGGCAAGGTATCTTAACACCTCCTAACACCATCTTCTAAATTGTATGTAAGTCCATACGTGGTATATATTAAATCAAAAAAGATCGATCCAATACGTATATAATTCAGTTTGACAAAGTAGACATAAAATTTTGACAAAATTTTCTACAGAAATAAAATTATATCAAAATTTTCTATAGAAATAAAATTTTCACAAAATGTCTATAGAAATAAAATCTTGGTAGATTATTTTTTGGCTCGAGTGGCAACCTGATTATGAACTGAATAAAATTTGAACAAAATTTTCTATAGAAATAAAATTTTGACAAAATTTTCTATAGAAATAAAATTTTAGCAATGATGAAAATTTTATTATGAACGGAATAAAATTTTAACAAAATTTTCTCTAGAAATAGAATTTTGACAACATTTTCTATAGAAATAAAATTTTGGTAGATTATTTTTGGCTCTAGTGGCAATCATGATTATAAACCGATATGGACCAATTTTTGTGTGATTGGACCAATTTTGGTATGGTCCTTAGCGACCATATACTAACACTACGTTCCTAATTTGAACCGGATCGGATGAATTTTGCTCCTCCAAGAGGTTCCGGAGGTCAAATCTGGAGAACGTTATATATAATTATGGACCGTTATGGACCAATTCTGGCACGGTTGTTAAAGATCATATACTAACACCATGTTCCAAATTACAACCGGATTGGATGAAATTTGCTTCTCTTGGAGACTTCGCAAGCCAAATCTGGGGATCGGTTTATATGGGGGGCTATATATAATTATGGACCGATGTGGACCAATTTTTGCATGATTGTTAGAGACCATATACCAACACCATGTACCAAATTTCAGCCGGATCGGATGAAATATGGTTCTCTTAGAGGCTCCACAAGCCAAATCTGGGGATCGGTTTATATGGGGGCTATATATAATTAAGGACCGATATGGACCAATTTGTGCATGGTTGTTAGATACCATATGCCAACATCATGTACCAAATTTCAGCCGGATCGGATGAAATTTTCTTCCCTTTGTGGCTCCGCAAGCCAAATCTGGGGATCGGTTTATATGGGGGCTATATATAATTATGGACCAATGTGGACCAATTTTTGCATGGTTGTTAGAGACCATATACCAACACCATGTACCAAATTTCAGCCGGATCGGATGAAATTTGCTTCTCTTTTAGGCTCCGCAAGCCAAATCTGGGGATCGGTTTATATGGGGGCTATATATAATTATGAACCGAGGTGGACCAATTTTTGCATGGTTGTTAGAGACCATATACCAACACCATGTACCAAATTTCAGTCGGATCGGATGAAATATGCTTCTGTTAGAGGCTCCACAAGCCAAATCTGAGGGTCCCTTTATATGGGGGCTATACGTAAAAGTGGACCGATATGGCCCATTTTCAATACCATCCGACCTACATCGATAACAACTACTTGTGCCAAGTTTCAAGTCGATAGATTGTTTCGTTCGGAAGTTAGCGTGATTTCAACAGACGGACGGACGGACGGACGGACATGCTTAGATCGACTCAGAATTTCACCACGACCCAGAATATATATACTTTATGGGGTCTTAGAGCAATATTTCGATGTGTTACAAACGGAATGACAAAGTTAATATACCCCCATCCTATGATGGAGGGTATAAAAATGTGTGTGTATGATCCCCAAATTTTGTATGAACGAACTACTCCAAGAGTAATAAGTCAGTTTATTTTTTTCTGTGTAGACAACCAGAAAATAGTTATATATGTTGGATGGATGGGGATATTGTATCCAAATAAACAAGAAGTAAATCCCAACTTAATAATGCAAAATGATTGTCACCTTTTACTTCGTAACAAATACTTTTTCCCTACTTTCTCCAAGTCATCACTTTGCCACTAGGGCACGTATTCACTGAAATGGACTACACTGCATCAATGGTCGTGCGGTGAGTCTGTTTGTCACACGAATTCACAAAGAGCGCACTTAAATATGTCACCTGGGAAGAGAGTTTTAAGTGCATGATTTTTTTCTTTTCATTGTTACTTTAGGTACAACCTGGGGGGGGTGCGGGGAGATGCCTTATATACTCTAGGACACAAAATGACAAAACACTTCATTCATTTATGTTTATGTACATTTTCATGATTACAGGACTACGTGACTGTCTATGATGGCTATACTACGCGTGATCCAATTATGTTGAAATTCTGTGGTGGTGGTCAAGCTGTACCGCAGGCAGTCTCTAGTGGTCCAGAGTTATTAGTGGAATTCACCACATCACCGTATGGCACATTTACGGGTAGTTCATCACAAGTTCTACCACTCTATGGATTTCAATTAGAGGTAAGTGAAAGAGAGACAGATAGAGGGAGAGAGCTAACATGAGATATGACTGTAAGTTTTTTCCGGACGGATTGTCGGTGTTTGTAAAGAATCTTACAGTGTGTCCAATCGATACGACAATTCGTTGATGACTAAATGTGTTATCGATCCCATAAACATGCAGCAGTATCGATTATGCCTTCGGACTTAACTTATAATGTGGTCCGGCTAAACTTATAGTCTGCAAGGTGCATTAAGCAAAACAGCCCATTGTGATGGCTTTATAAACAAACTCCCTTAAAAAGCTCTCTTATTCAAAGTACCATTATAGATAACAGGTTGGCTGATAAGTCCCCGGTCTGACCCATAGATGGTGTCGCTAGTATTAAATGCATATTATTTTTATATAGTACCAACCTTCAAATGATTCATGTCAAAATTTGACGTATGTAAGTCAATTAGTTTGTGAGAGAGCGTCTTTGTGAAGCAACTTCTGTTATTGTGAAAAAAAATGGAAAAAAAGGAATTTCGTGTTTTGATAAAATACTGTTTTCTGAAGGGAAAAACTATGGTGGAAGCAAAAACTTGGCTTGATAATGAGTTTCCGGACTCTGCCCCAGGGAAATCAACAATAATTGATTGATATGCAAAATTCAAGCGGGGTGAAATGAGCACGAAGGACGGTGAACGCAGCGGACGCCCGAAAGAGGTGGTTACCGACGAAAACATACAAAAAAACACAAAATGATTTTGAATGACCGTAAAATGAAGTTGATCGAGATAGCAGAGGCCTTAAAGATATCAAAGGAACGTATTGGTCATATCATTCATCAATATTTGGATATGCGGAAGCTCTGTGCAAAATGGTTGCCGCGCGAGCTCACATTTGACCAAAAACAACAACGTGTTTATGATTCTGAGCGGTGTTTGCAGCTGTTAACTCGTAATACACCGGAGTTTTTCCATCGATATGTGACAATGGATGAAACATGGCTCCATCACTACACTCCTGAGTCCAATCGACAGTCGGCTGAGTGGACAGCGACCGGTGAACCGTCTCCGAAGCGATTATTTATCGATTATCTTGAGAAGGGAAAAACCATCAACAGTGACTATTATATGGCGTTATTGGAGCGTTTGAAGGTCGAAATCGCGGCAAAACGGCCCCATATGAAGAAGAAAAAAGTGTTGTTCCACCAAGACAACGCACCGTGCCACAAGTCATTGAGAACGATGGCAAAAATTCATGAATTGGGCTTTGAATTGCTTCCCCACCCACCGTATTCTCCAGATCTGACTTTTTCTTGTACTCAGACCTCAAAAGGATGCTCGCAGGGAAAAAATTTGGCTGCAATGAAGAGGTGATCGCCGAAACTGAGGCCTATTTTGAGGCAAAACCGAAGGAGTACTACCAAAATGGTATCAAAAAATTGGAAGGTCGTTATAATCGTTGTATCGCTCTTGAAGGGAACTATGTTGAATAATAAAAACGAATTTTGACAAAAAAATGTGTTTTTCTTTGTTAGACCGGGGACTTATCAGCCAACCTATTATTTTCTGGTGTTTTTCGATTGTAAATCTCCTCTCTTTCTATACAAAACCCAGAGTTTTGATGCCACATTTTGTTCTTAAAAATACCTTTGGTGTTGTCTATACAAAGAGGTTCTCTTCTAATTCACTCTCTTCCTATCTCTCTTAGGTTGAAGTAATTTTCGTTGACATCCAATCACCCACCTATACGAAAAATAAAAAACCTTGTGAATTTTGGATAAGAGGAGCCGGACGTGGTATTTTGGAAAATCCTAAACACTCATTGGCTCCCAATACCACCTGTCTATATCATTTGCAAGGTGTGGGCATTTTCAAGACATTCGATCATTTAAGCCTATCGCGAAGAACTAATGCCCAGGGTATACATGCACCTCCATCACGCTTTAAGGTTTGGATATCCATGTTAAAATTCAACTTAGATCCAGAATTCGGACAAATGGATGAAACGTCGGTGGGTGCCATTGGGGTATTACAAACACAAGAGGATTGCAGTGGCATGTTACGAATATGGGATGGAGCAATGAGAGAACCACCTGTATGCAAGGATTTAAATTGGTAAGCCAGTGTGATAATATAACTTTGTGAAAATATCTAAAAACAAAACTCTTCGTTTCTTGTAGCATAACTGAAACAAATCTTGTCCATCCTTCCCTGCAACAATATGCCCAAAATACTACAAATGTTATAGCTCGCTATTGTCGAGGTACCGTTCCCAGAACATGTGACCGGGCTAATATTAATGAGACCTATGCCAGACCTTGTACCGTATCGGAGAGTTATGTGTCCAGTGGTGATTCAATAACACTTGAACTCAAGAACACCGAATCAACAGTTTTAAGGTAAATAAATGAAATCAACTGAATAAGGAATTCTTGCTTTGTGGCTCGTTGTGATAAATACCATGGGACATGTAATAATTGCACTATGAATGATGGTGGAGATTTGTCATTCATATTTCTCGGTTTCGTGTAGTATTAACTAGAGATGTGCGCGTGACACATGTGAATCACGTGAGTTGTGAACAAAATCGAAAGGAACTCTCGTGAATGTGCGTAAATGGGACTTAAAGAGATATGTCGTGCGTGAGAAGTAAAATCGGTTCGTGAATGTGCGTGAATAAACTTTTTGCAAAATCACGCTCACGAAAAAACTAGTAAGTAAAGTAGAAAGTCGGGCGGGGCCGACTATATCATACCCTAAACCACCATTACAGAATTAGTAATCATAAGCATTTGTGGGGTAACATATAGGTCTGGGAGATAAACCGCAGTTGCATATTTAAGAAAATTAAGGGGTACATGTCAATGGGTGCTTTGTGTCAATCTGACTATAGCTCATAGTCAATGTTGCCAGGGAAAATATTCGGTTTACCCTACGAGGACAAAAAAAGTTCCCTACTTTCCCATACATTCCCAAACAATTTTCCCTACTATATTTTTCGTTAAATTTAAAAAAAAAATTTTCAAAACAAAAATGGTTCTAAGTACTGTATTATCTTAAAACATGAATATGCAACGTATATAACTTAGAATATAAATTTGTATTACATCCACGGTTGCCACAGTTTGTAGAATTCTACCCAAATTAGTAATCTTTTTTGTTAAATCTTTATAAAAATAACATTTTGGACAAAGTTTCTGTAAACAAATTTTTGTGAGAAATTTTTCTATAGAAATAAAATTATGACAATAAATTCTATAGAAATAAATTTTTGAGAAAAAATTCCACAGAAATAAAATTTTGAGAAAATTTTTTATAGAAATAATATTTTGAAAAAAATGTCTATAGAAATACAATTTTGACATAATATTCTATAGAAATAAAATGTTGACAAAATTTTGTACAGGAATAAAGTTTACCACACATTGTTAAAGATCAAGCCACCAAAATGTAAAAATTATTACAAATTGTGTTTAGTGAAAATGTCCTACATTGTGGCCCTACGTCCCTACAAGACGCTAAATATTAGAAAAACCCTACATATAGGAAATTTCCCCTAATTCTAGCAACACTGGCTGTGTTGATATTGCGCCTACGGAGCTAGTATGCCACTAATATTGAGCCCATTATTAAAAACGAGAAAATCGTTAAATTAGTGTGGGCAATAAATACAAATTTGTAAAAATCGAGCAATATTCTTATGTAAGAGCTACAAGTACGTATAAGTACGATCGGCTAGTACATCAAAATTTGAAATTTGAGTAACATTGGTTAATAAATAAGAGTACTATGGCCAAATTTGGGAAAATCGAGCGATGTATATATATGGAAGCTATATCTAAATCTGAACCAATTTGATTAATACCACAAAAGGTTACCTTGTGCAAGATTTGAGTAAGATCTAAGAAATGAGGCCTGTATGGTCAAACATAAGGTTATAAGGGCGAATTTTTCAAAATCGGGCGATACATATATGTGAGCTATATCTAAATTTGAACCGATTTCGATGAAATATTGCACATATAGTAAGTACTATAGAGGACTGGATCTAGCCAACTTTTAGTAAGATCGGTTAATAAATAAGGGTTGTATGGCCAAATTTGGGAAAATCGGGCTATACATATATATGGGAGCAATATCTAAATCTGAACCGATTTCGACGATTTTTTGCACATATAGTTAGTGCTATAGAAGACTACATTTAGCCAAATTTGGGTAAGATCGGTTGATAAATAAGGGTTTTATAGCCAAATTTAGAAAAATCGGGCGGTACATACAGTTGTGCTCAAAATAATAGTAGTGCTGTGCTGAATTTTTTTTCTGCTTCTTCTATTCCTTCCACTTAAGGTTTATTTTATCTTTGTTTTTTACTATATCATTGTTTGGAGTGTGCATAATAAAAAAATACCGTTGGTTTAACTTCTGATGCTATTGTTGTTGTAAAAAAATCGACATAAGAAGAATCCCTTTGCAAGCTCCAAAACAAATAAAAGGGTTATAAGCTAGCTTACAAACAATTAAAAGACGAAAATAATTTAGCTGTCCATAGTCCAAGAAAAGTCACTCTCCTTTCAAAAAAACATGTATCGAAAAGAATAAAGTATGACCAAGAGGATTTCCATTGGTCAGTACAGAAATGGAGGAACATTCCCCACACGCAGAGAAGGAATATGATCACCACAACCATGTTTCAAAAGCAAAATGCTACTTTTTCACGGAAAGCTTGTAGCATGTTTATCGAAACCATGTTCTTTTCTCGGAAATTATGTATCTGATTTCGCAAAGCATGTTATGTTTGACGAGAAAAGAATATTTTTGCGACAAAAATGCTACATGGTCGCTGTGAAAAATTAACATGGTGCTCTTTAAACATGTTTGAGGTGATCATATTCCTTCTCTGGGTGCAGTACAGAAATGGAGGAACATTGGATGGATGAGTCAAAAATGGTGCTTTATGATTGAAGAGGATCCCGTCTATACACCCTCACAAAAAATCGCTTCTGTAACATATACTCCCAAACATATTTTGCTTCAAGCATATACATTTTTGGGTATTGCCCAAACATTTATATGTTTGATCTCTACCAATATATAATATGTTTGAAAGCATATTGGTCTAAACAATATATGTTTGGGTAGTCTAAGTTCCAAACATTTTGTATTTTTGCATCAAAATTCAATAATGTTGTCTTCCAAAAAACAATATGTTATTATGTGACCATATAATATGTTTGGAAGCATTTTGCACCCAAAAATATTATATGCTTAAAAAAAATTCTCCCAAACAATATTGTGCTCAAAATTTTATTTATTTATTTATATATTTACAATCATAATGAATTATGAAAATAAACAGGTAATATAGGTGCTAACAACATAGGTTTTCCACCTGAATGCTCAAAATTTTGTTTTGCCCAATTGTATATTCCCCGACATCTTTCTCACTTCCACGAGATTTTTTAGTTCTTAGCACCTTTTTCTGTAATACAAACATTGAAAACGAAATTATTCAATTTTATGATTTTTTTTATTTTAATTTTACCTTTTGCCGGACGGGGATTCGAACAGCGGACCACACAGTTTGTAAGGATCAAAGAAGTAGCTGATCAATTGCCCAAGGAAAAATAAAATGTTAATTTTGTAATAACAAGCAACAACCACCAACTTAATTCAATATCGCTCCCTGTTAAATAGCGCTCCAAGCTACTAAACACATATATGTTTATAGGCTATTTCTAAATTAATATATGTTTGCATCCAAACATATTATATTTACAAACATTTTATGTCCCAAACATAATATGTCTAACATATTAACATATATGTCCCAAACATGTTATGCTAGTTTATGAACATTATATGCTTGCACTCAAAAATATTGTGTTTAAAAATTTGTGTTCGAAACATATAATGTTTATAGCCAAACATATGAAAAACAGTCTTTTTCATCCGTGTATGTTCGGCAACCTAAAAACACTGAGTACAGTACCAATATTACGACAAAAACTGTAAATCACGATGGTGCTTTAATTTATTTGCTACTACTATTATTTTGAGCGCAGCTGTATAAATGGGAGCTATAGCTAAATCTGAACCGATTTCGATGATTTTTTGCACATATAATTAGTGCTGTAGAAGATTATATTTAGCCAACTTTGAGTAAGATCGGTTGATAAATAAAGGTTTTGTGGCCAAATTTGGGAAAATCGGGCGATACATATATATGAGAGCTATATCTAACTCTGAACCGATTTGAATGAAATTTTGCAGACTTGAAAGGCGATGGAAAAGATTACCTTTTGCCAGATTTGGTGACGATCCGTGTAAAAAAACGCGCAACGTGACCCCATTTGTCGAAATCGGGCGATACATATATATGGGAGCTATATCTAAATTTGATCCGATTTCTTCCAAATTCAATAGCGTTCGTCCTTGTGCCCAAAAAACTCCCTGTACCAAATTTCATCAAAATCGGTTAATAATTGCGGCCGGAATCCTGTGAACAACAAATACATGGACAGACGGACGGACGGACACCAAGCGCTATATCGACTCAGAAGGTGATTCTGAGAAATTTCTTTAATTAATAGAATTGTAAGATGATCTTGATTAACTATATTTATATTATCTTTATTATCATTTTTTATTTAATTCTTAAGATTTAATTCTTACTCGTATGTTAAATGAAATAATTTAGCTGTCAAATTATATTCTATTTTTGAATTTTGTTACCTTTGCTCACTCCCGATGGAGAAATGTCGTAAGTCTCGTGAATCACGTGAATTGTCGTGAATCGTGCGTGAGCGCGAGTCTTTAGAAGCGTGAGCGTGCGTGAGTACTGCTGTTCATTTCGTGAGTATGCGTGAGTGTGATTGGATATCACACGTGTCGTGCATGAGCGTGCGTAAATAAACATTTTGCTTCGTTAATGTCACGCGCACAACTCTAGCAAAAAAAGAGCTTCCAAAAAAGTAACTTGGATCCCCAATTTGTGATCCGGAAGTAGTGCAAACTAGGATCATTTCCAATGAATTTTACATGGGCTTGTCATAGGACGGAAGTACTCCATTTTTGGATCTTTTGCATTGCTTTAGAAGTTGTGCCTTGGAAGTTCATTTGGATGAAGAAATTTAAAAAACTAAAAAACCAAAAATTTTTTTCCAATTTCACTTTTCCTTTTTATCAGTATTTTTTGTTGCACTTTTATTTTCTTATGATTATATGAATGCCGGACCAGCACTACTTCTGATATTTTTGTTTGGGAACTTGAAGGGCGTATATAAATTGGAAGGAAATCGCATGAAAACAAAATTTTCGCTCAATATTTTTAACCTTTCTCTTTTTTTGTAACCTTTTTAGGCCCTTGGAATTCAAGCTTAAATACGAATTCATTGATTTACACCAAGATGGCATACCCATGGGAGGCGGTGAATTGGATTGCAATCGTAAATTCGTCAGCAGTATGATGGACCGCAAAGATCCAGCTATTTTTCGCAGTGTACGCAACATTTTCCTCTTTGGTCGTGGAGGTACACGAAACCTTAAATGCATTTACAAATTTGAGGGGATGCGTGGCGAAAGGGTACGCATCAAATTACGCAAAGTGACCACAATGAATCGCCATTGCATGTCACGTGTGGATGAGGACATAAATAGGTCATTCTGTTATGGAGATACCAGTGTCAAAGTAGAGGTAAGCTTGCATGTTAATGCGAATGAATGGACAATGGTATGATTATGGAACATGAAATGGGTAATACACCCTTAAACACACACACACGTTGTTGTTGTGTGAAAGCTTGAGAACAAAGTGTCTGCGTGTCATCAATGGAGGAGGATGGGACCGTGTGCCCTTTTGAAGTGGATACTTTGTAGTGTATGTTTGAGTGCCAACCTATAGTCAATGGTCCATAACCATCCATTGCATGTATGTTATTCATTTTCCCCATTTTTATTACCCTTATTATTCTTGTAATCGGTGATGTTCATGCGATGTTCACTTCTTGCAGATATTCGAGCGTCCATATCATGACACGATTTTATTGCCACGCGGATGCCTTTGCAATTCGTCCAATACATCACACTTGCCCGTCGAATACACATCCACCAGTCGCGATGTGGAAGTACACTTTACGGCCTACAACATGACCACTCTCGATGATCCGGATGCTTTAAATTTCGAGGGTTTGTTTGAGTTTGTTAAAGGGCCAACAAATTGCAAGGATGGTCGTCGCAAATTTGGACCCAGTGGAACAATTGATATGACATTTGGTGATGTGAGTATGATTCTTTATATGATAATTATTAATAACGAATGTCTGGGAAAACTGCAATTTTTTTTTAAATTAAAATATATTGCAAATTTTTCTGGGCACTTTTGAGTGAATAGTAGGTTTCCAAACATTTTGCGTTGAATGATTTTCAAAGTAGAAACGTAAAAAACAGAGCGAAATACGAGGAATTGTATTTTCTTTTTCGATAATTCAGGCTGAAAGTTCACGCAGTAAGAGCTTGCAGGTAGCCAGAGGCATACCAACAGATTCTAGTTCCCCTGGAATATCCCAGCAAAAAAAGCGTCGTCAAAAAAGTAGTGCAAATGTTCTTTTTGGATCAGGAAGTGGTTCAAAATTGGCGCAGAAGCGATGATTTTAACATGGATTTATCATAGGGCGGATGTCCACAATTTTAACAGCCGTTGCCAAAGACAATAAACTTTAGAAGATAGGAAATTGGCTTGTAATTTGTATACCCTCCACCATAGGATGGGGGGTATTTAACTTTGTCATTTAGTTTGTAACACACCGAAATATTGCTCTAAGACCCCATAAAGTATATATATTCTGGGTCGTGGTGAAATTCTGAGTCGATCTGAGCATGTCCGTCCGTCCGTCCGTCTGTTGAAATCACGCTAACTTCCCAACGAAACAAGCTATCGACTTGAAACTTGGCACAAGTAGTTGTTATTGATGTAGGTCATAACCGTATTGGAAATGAACCATATCGGACCACTTTTACGTATAGCGCCCACATAAACCGACGCTCAGATTTGTCTTGCGGAGCCTCTTGGAGGAGTCAACTTCATCAAATCCGGTTGAAATTTGGTACATGGTGTTGGCATATGGTATCTAACAACCATGCAAAAATTGGTCCACATCGGTCCATAACTATATATAGCCCCCATATAAACCGATCCCCAGATTTGGCTTGCGGAGCCTCTAAGAGAAGCAAATTTTATCCGATCCGACAGAAATTTGGTACATGATGTTAGTATATGGTCTCTAACAACCATGCAAAAATTGGTCCACATCGGACCATAATTATATATAGCCCCCATATAAACCGATCCCTAGATTTGACATCCGGAGCCTCATGGATGAGCAAAATTCATCCGATTCGGTTGAAATTTGGTACATGGTGTTAGTATATGGTCTCTAACAACCATGCAGGAATTGGTCCATATCGGTCCATAATTATATGTAGCCCCCATATAAACCGATCCCCAGATTTGACCTCCGGAGCCCCTTGGAAGAGCAAATTTCACCCGATCCGGTTGAAATTTGATACGTGGTGAAATTTGGTACATTTCGCTAGTATATGGCCGCTGACAACCATGCAAAAATTGGTCCATATAGGCCGATCACTAAAAATAATCTACCAAACTTTTATTTCTATAGAACATTTTGTCAAAATTTTATTACTACAGAAAATTTTGTCAAGATTTTATTTCTATAGAAAATTTTGTCAAAATTTTATTACTATAGAAAATTTTGTCAAAATTTTATTACTATAGAAAATTTTGTCAAGATTTTATTTCTATAGACAATTTTGTCAAAATTTTATTTCTATAGAAAATTTTGTCCAAATTTTATTTCTATAGAAAATTTTGTCAAACTGAATTATTATATTATTAAATCGGCCTTTTTATACCCTTCACCACCACTGTGGTACAGGGTATAATAAGTTTGTGCATTTGTATGTAACGCCAAGAAGGAAAAGTCTGGGACCCATCGTATAGTATATCGATCGTCTTAGAATTAAATTCTGAGTCGATTTAGCGATGTCCGTCTGTCTGGCCTCAAAAGCCAGAGTTTTGCCCTGATTTGCTTCAAATTTTGCACAAGGAGTCCGTTCAATACGTTCATTGTGCTAAATTTGGTTGAAATTGGTTCAGATTTAGATATAGCTCCCATATATATCTTTTGTCCGATTTCGACTAATATGGCCTCAAAAGCCAGAGATTTGCCCTGATTTGCTTAATATTTTATACAAGGAGTACGTACGGAGAGTATCATTCAGTGTGCTAAATTTGGTTAAAATCAATTCAGATTTGGATATAGCTCCCATATATATCTTTCGTCCGATTTCGACTAATATGGCCTCAAAAGCCAGAGGTTTGACCCGATTTGCTTCAAATTTTGCACAAGGAGTACGTTTAATAGTATCGTTAAGCATGCCAAATTTGGTTCAAATCGGGTCAGACTTTGATATAGCTCCCATATATAACATATCTTTTGTCCGATTTGCACTAATATGGCTTCAAAAGCCAGAGTTTTGCCCTGAGTTGCTTCAAATTTTGCATAAAGAGTACGTTTAATAGTATCGTTAAGTGTGCCAAATTTGGTTGAAATCGGTTCAGATTTAGATATAGCTCCCATATATATCTTTCGCCCGATTTACACCCATATTACCACGGAGGCCAAAAATATTCTCCCATTTACGTTTTTTGCTAAGATAGCAGGATTATTATTCTAACTATGCATGTCAAATTTGGTCAAAATCGGTTCATATTTAGATATAGATCCCATATACACTGAAAAAACAGTGAACCCACCAGCAAGAAAACTTTTGATTAATTTTAGAAAATTTTGAATATTTTTAGAAAATTTTAACTAAACAGTATTAGAAGCGCTGGCATCATGCCGATATAACAAATATAGTAAATATTTTTCGACAAATTCAAGAAAATTTATTAGACATAAATAATTTTCTTCACTTGTTTAAGAAAATTTTGTAGTTTGAAGGAAAAAATTGGAGTTCAAAATTAAAAGAATGTCTTTAGTGATATATGAAGTTCATGATGGACGCTTTTGTAGTAAAATTTGCAAATTTAAAGAAATAATGAACTATTTTGTGAGAAATACGAATTTAGTTAAACTTTATACTTAATTCCCCGTATTTTAGTTAATTTAACTAGCGTACGTAAAAAATTATTAGATTAAACGAAACTTTCTCCAAACATAATAATTTCATGAACTAAAATATAGTTGAATTGGCTTTAGTGAAATAGAAAGTTCACTTTTTTTTTTGAGTGTATATGTACGCCAGAGTTGGGGAAATATGGTAGACTGTTTCATATTTTAGACCCATATTCAACGGAAATTTCCTCAAATTGACTCGATAGATTCCACAGAGAATTCATTTAATATGCTATTTAAGTGTGTCATCTTGATCTAATATGGCCAAAATACCCACAATTTACACAAAATTCTGTAATGATTTCCCCATATCGTAGACATATCCTACACACTGTAATGCCAAAGTTTCCATAGAATGGTCGAATTTTAAATAAAACTTCCGACTTGTAGAAATATCGCCCAAGTAATATATCACAACCCACAATAGACCACATATCTTGGCGAGATTTAACCAATATCCTTGTAAAATTGCCACTGCTGAGTAGCAAACATTGTAAATTGTACTCAAATTGTCCTATATCTCGAATATATATGTATCGCCCGATAAATGATAAATGCTAAATTGCTCTAACTTTATAATTCCCATATTTTGTTACTAGCAATGTGTTCCATCCCAGGGTGTTAGCCGATTTAATTTTTAATTCTAGCGATTTTGTAGAAGGTCAAAAAATTGTCTCCAAATCGTTTAAGATATAAATCAGATATAGTAACACAAATTTTGGTCTACATAATGGTGAAGGGTATAATATAGTCGACCCCGCCCGACTTTAGACTTTTGTTTTACTAACATTGTGTTTCATCCCAGGGTGTTGGCCGATTTATCTTTTAATTCTAGCTTGTAGAAGTAAAAAAAAATTGTCTCCAAATCGTTTCAGATACAAATCAGATATGGTAACACAAATGTTGGTCTACATAATGGTGAAGAGTATAATATAGTCGGCCCCGCCCGACTTTAGACTTTTGTTTTACTAAGATTGTGTTTCATCTCAGGGTGTTGGCCGATTTAATTTTTAATTCTAGCGATTTTGTAGAAGTAAAAAAAATTGTATCCAAATCGTTTCAGATATAAATCATATATGGTAACACAAATGTTGGCCCCGCCCGACTTTAGGTTTTACTTACTTATTTTAGTTTAATGTATGCCACGTATGGACTAACTTACAATTTTGAAGACGGTGTTAGGAAGTTTTAAGATACCTTGCCATCGGCAAGTGTTACCGCAACCCAAGTAATTCGATTGTAGATGACAGTCTTTAGTATAAGTTCCTATGCAATCCATGGTGGAGGGCAGATTAGATTCGGCCTGTCCGAACTTACGGGCGTATATACTTGTTTTATTTGCATTTTTTAAATGAAAACCTTAATTTTCTAAATTGCATAATGTTAAATTTTGAGCAATAAATTAAAAATTATACTTTCCCGTTTGTTACAAGATATTTCCAACTCTTAATTTCTTTTTATTTGCATTTTAATGTTTCGAACCAAACGTGTAAACGACAAGTAGGGACCTAGCGCCGTCCATGGTTTGATGTTCTCAGCAGCCAATTTCTCATCTTCTTTTCTTCTATTGTGTTTGGGCATTGCACTGAATTTTCATCACTTCTTAAGGTGTGATCCGAATTCAGTGTTTTGGATGTGTATTAAAAATTTTTCATAATTTCATATATATATTTTTTTTAAGTTTTAATGCATTCTAATGCTTGTCTGAAACGTTTGACCTTACAACTTTTCAAAAATTCGCAAATTTTCTAAAATAGACTTAATATTTTTTTCGACAAAATTTTAATAATTTGTACCACTTCATTAATTTTTACTCTGTTGCTAACCTATTTGAAACAAAAACAAGTATATACGGCCGCAAGTTCGGCCAGGCCGAATCTTATGTACCCACCACCATGGATTGCGTAGAAACTTCTACGAAAGACTGTCATCCACAATCGAATTACTTGGGTTGTGGTATCTTAAAACTTCTTAACATCGTTTTCTAAATTGTGATTTAGTCCATACATGGTATATATTAGACAAAAAAGTTATGTATAGTTAAGTCTACAAATAATTACGAATCGATACGGACTTTTTGTACGCAGAGAGCCAGAATTGAAATATGGGGGTCGCTTATATGGGGGCTATATACAATTATGAACTTGATATGGACCAATTTTTGTGTGATTGGGGATCGATTTATCTGAGGGCCATATATAACTATAGACCGATATGGACCTAGTTAGGCATGGTTGTTAACGACCATATACTAGCACAATGTACCAAATTTCAACTCACTCGGATGAAAACCGGATCGGTTTATATGGGGCTATGTACGATTATGGACTGATATGGACCACTTTTGGCATGGTTGTTAAATATCATATACTACCACCACGTACCAAATTTCAAGCAGATCGGATGAATTTTGCTTCTCCAAAAGGCACCGGAGGTCAAATCTGGGAATCGGTTTATATGGAAGCTATATATAATTATGGACTGATAGGAACCAATTCCTGCATGGTTGTTGGATACCAAGGGGCTCTGGAGGTCAAATCTGGAGATCGGTTTATATGGGGCCTATATATAATTATGGACCGATCGACCAATTTTTGCATGGGAGTTTGAGGCCATATATTAACACCACGTACCAAATTTCAACTGAATCAGATGAATTTTGGTCTTCCAAGAGGCTCCGGAGGTCAAATCTGGTGATCGGTTTATATGGGGGCTATATATAATTACGAACCGATGTGGACTACTTTTTGCATGGTTGTTAGAGACCATATACTAACACCATGTACCAAATTTCAGCCGGATCGGATGAAATTTGCTTCTCTTATCCCAATTTGGTTGAAATTTTGCACAGGGAGTAAAATTAGCATTGTAGCTATGCGTGCCAAATTTGGTTGAAATCGGTTCAGATTTAGATATAGCTTCAATATATAGCTTTCGGCCGATTTACACTCATATGACCACAGATGCCAATTTTTTGCTCCGATTTAGTTTAAATTTTTCACATGGAGTAGAATTAGCATTTTTGCTATGCGTGCCAAGTTTGGTTGAAATCGGTTCAGATTTAGATATAGCTCCCATATATATGTTTTTCTGATTTCGACAAAAATGGTCAAAATACCAACATTTTCCTTGTAAAATCGCCACTGCTTAGGCGAAAAGTTATAAAAATGACTCTAATTTTCCTAAACTTCTAATACATATATATCGAGCGATAAATCATAAATAAACTTTTGCAAAGTTTCCTCAAAACTGCTTCAGATTTAGACGTTTCCCATATTTATACCCTTCACCACTACTGTGGTACAGGGTATAATAAGTTTGTGCATTTGTATGTAACGCCAAGAAGGAAAAGTCTGAGACCCATCGTTTAGTACACCGATCGTCTTAGAATTAAATTCTGAGTCGATTTAGCGATGTCCGTCTGTCTGTCTGTCCGTCTGTCTGTCTGTCTGTTGATGTATTTTTGTGTGCAAAGTACAGCTCGCAGTTTTAGTCCAATTGTCCTAAAATTTGGTATGGGGTCCTGTTTCGGCTCAAAGACGATCCCTATTGATTTTGGAAAAAATCGGTTCAGATTTAGATATAGCTGCCATATATATTTTTCACCGATCTGGTCATAATTGGCGTGTATATCAACCGATCTTCCTCAAATTCCGTACATCCCAATATTTTATGAGTCTCGAAAAACTTGCAAAATATCATCCAAATCGGTTCAGATTTAGATATAGCTCCCATATATAGCTTTCGCCCGATTTACACTCATTTGCCCACAGAGGCCAATTTTTTGCTCCGATTTAGTTGAAATTTTGCATAGGGAGTAGAATTAGCATTGTAGCTATGCGTGCCAAATTTGGTTGAAATCGGTTCAGATTTAGATATAGCTCCCATATATATCTTTCGCCCGATATGGACTAATACGGTCCCAGAAGGCAGAGTTTTATCCCAATTTGGTTGACATTTTGCACAGGGAGTAGAATTGGCATTGTAGCTATGCGTGCCAAATATGGTTGAAATCCCATATATAGCTTTCGGCCGATTTACACTCATATGACCACAGATGCCAATTTTTTGCTCCGATTTAGTTGAAATTTTGCACAGGGAGTAGAATTAGCATTTTTGCTATGCGTGCCAAGTTTGGTTGAAATCGGTTCAGATTTAGATATAGCTCCCATATATATGTTTTTCTGATTTCGACAAAAATGGTCAAAATACCAACATTTTCCTTGTAAAATCGCCACTGCTTAGTCGAAAAGTTATAAAAATGACTCTAATTTTCCTAAACTTCTAATACATATATATCGAGCGATAAATCATAAATAAACTTTTGCAAAGTTTCCTCAAAACTGCTTCAGATTTAAACGCTTCCCATATTTTTTTACTAACATTGTGTTCCTCCCTAGTGCATTAGCCGACTTAAATTTTGAGTCTATAGATTTTGTCGAAGTCTATCAAATTTTGTCCAGATCGAGTGATATTTAAATGTATGTATTTGGGACAAACCTTTATATATAGCCCCCAACACATTTGACGGATGTGATATGGTATTGAAAATTTAGATCTACAAAGTGGTGCAGGGTATAATATAGTCGGCCCCGCCCGACTTTAGACTTTCCTTACTGGTTTTTTACTAACATTGTGTTCCACCCTAGTGCATTAGCCGACTTAAATTTTGAGTCTATAGATTTTGTCGAAGTCTATCAAATGTTGTCCAGATCGAGTGATATTTAAATGTATGTATTTGGGACAAACCTTTATATATAGCCCCCAACACATTTTCCGGATGTGATATGGTATCGAAAATTTAGATCTACAAAGTGGTGCAGGGTATAATATAGTCGGCCCCGCCCGACTTTAGACTTTCCGTACTTGTTTTTCTTCTATAAAATACATGTTTTATTAATTAAATATACTTATTTAAAATCAACAGCATAGGCTGGCCTTGAAATATTAGTTAATTATTCCACTATTTCCAATTTCCATGTAATGTTATCAACTGTAAACCGTATTTTTCTTCTTCTTGTACCTTTCACTTTTAATAAGTGTCTGCTTAACGATTTTGTCCTCCTTTTACAATTTCAATACCTACAAATATAAAAAATCATAAACCAATTTTTTCAAAAAAGGTTAGCGTCACTGTAGGAATGTTACCTGATAATTGAAGATTCCAAAATGAAGACGAATGAAGGGGTTGTTATTCTGTTGCTGTTTTCATTCTTTATACACCATCACGAACATTGATAGACTTATTGTTTGTTATTTATGTTCAATAATTTTGAAAAAAAAAAACGAAATATGTTCTCACTAATTTAAAATAACAAATATTTTTTTGTTATTTATTATATTATTTTACTATATTATTTATTAACAATCTCTCCGTATACCATAACAACGCGATTCCAACTTAAAAAAACACACACAACCCACGCACAAACATATCGATTACATCGATTACAGGTAGATAAATATAGGAAAATTTCATATATTCTAACAAGTGTGTTTCCTTAAGTTTTGAAAGGACTGAATACTTCTTAGTATGAATGAACTAAAATATTTTTCTATGCCAAGTGTTATTCGTATGTATGATAAGCTTTCTATAATAAAGGAATTCAGTGTTATCGTTTTATAAGAAATTTTACTAAATTTGAGGAAACTTGGTTTTAGTTCGGGTTTTGTTTATTTTTACGAACGCTATGTTATCAGTGAATAAAATTTTCTTGTTCAGTAGTAAATTCGTATACCCAGCGAAGAAAAAAGTATTAGTAAAATTCCATGCCTTATTCTAATTAATTAACTCTTCCTAAATGCTTTCACTTTAGGATTTTTTTTACTGAAACAAGTAATTTTATTATTTCACACAAAAATTTAACTTAATGGAAATAAAATGGCTAAATTAAATTGATAAACATTTGTTCCTTTAGTTTCGAAGGCACTTTTTCCTGGCTGTACGCATAGGGAATATTTAATTAAATTTGGAATAACGAATCTTTTTAATTGATACAACGGGACATTTTCATTAGCTCATTTACAAATTTCGTTAAATTACATAATTAATTATACTGCAACCACTATCCAACCAATCCTTTCACTTATGTATTTCAATGTATTTTTCTAGATGGAATGTCGTACACGTCCTTGGCTTATTGAACCATCGAATGGCAACAAGTTCCTTTATGTTCGTCTAAAAGCCATATTTTTGCGCAAATATAACCCCAGAAAAGCCACAAACACTAGCATTGCTGTGACTAGCTCATACCGCTGTGAAACGAATTCTAGAGCTGTACTAACAACATCCGAAGGTAAGTAATTTATATTTATATGATATATTTATGGCTGATGTCAATTTGAAGTAATACGATTAAAAGTGGTGTGAAAATCAAGTTATAATTATGTATCGGAATTATCATGACTTTAGTAAATATCTGCCAGAGAAAAGTTCACATTATTATAAGACTTATTGAATCATTTCTTAAATGATCGGCATTTTGAAAATTCATATTTTTTGATCTCCCGCAAAACCTGGGAAATTAATTGGAGAAGGTTACTGTGCGTAGTTAAAAAAACGCATAGATTGGAAAAATATTTACTTTACATGCAAGCCTATACAATCTAAATGTTAGGACCAGCGATGTACACAACATTAAGTTTGTTGTATATGTTCTTATTATTGTTATGTTACATGAAAAAGATTTATTTATTAAACTAGTGCAATTTGTCCTTAATATTGTGTAAATTGCATGTCATAAAATTTTTATTACTTAATCTTTCACATCAAGACAATATTTTTCCGCTGTAGATAGAAGAATAGACATTGAAACCTAATTCTTAAAATAAATAAGGCATAGTAAATATAACGCCCATATTGGCGCGCATGGAAATATAAACTTGATCTAGGCTTCAAGAAATATGCTTCGATTTCTTTCAAATTGAAGTCTCTGCTAAATTGTTTATGAACAAAATATTTAAAAATTTTTAATGTGCATGCCGTGCAAAAACATTTTTATACCCTCCATCATAGGATGGGGGTATATTAACCTTGTCATTCCGTTTGTAACACATCGAAATATTGCTCTAAGATCCCATAAAGTATATATATTCTGGGTCGTGGTGAAATTCTGAGTCGATCTAAGCATGTCCGTCCGTCCGTCTGTTGAAATCACGCTAACTTCCGAACGAAACAAGCTATCGACTTGAAACTTGGCACAAGTAGTTTTTATCGATGTAGGTCGGATGGTATTGAAAATGGGCCATATCGGTCCACTTTAACGTATAGCCCTCATATAAAGGGACCCTCAGATTTGGCTTGTGGAGCCTCTAACAGAAGCAAATTCCATCCGATCCGGCTGAAATTTGGTACATGGTGTTAGTATGTGGTCTCTACCAACCATGCAAAAATTGGTTCACATCGGTCCATAATTATATATAGCCCCCATATAAACCGATCCCCCGATTTGGCTTGCGAGGCCTCTAAGAGAAGCAAATTTCATCCGATCCGGCTGAAATTTGGTACATGGTGTTAGTCTATGGTCTCTAACAACCATGCAAAAATTGGTCCACATCGGTCCATAATTATATATAGCCCCCATATAAACCGATCCCCCGATTTGGCTTGCGAGGCCTCTAAGTGAAGCAAATTTCATCCGATCCGGCTGAAATTTGGTACATGGCGTTGGTATATGGTCTCTAACAACCATGCAAAAATTGGTCCACATCGGTCCATAATTATATATAACCCCCATATAAACCGATCGCCAGATTTGGCTTGCGGAGCCTAAAAGAGAAGCAAATTTCATCCAATCCGGCTGAAATTTGGTACATGGCGTTGGTATATGGTCTCTAACAACCATGCAAAAATTGGTCCACATCGGTCCATAATTATATATAGCCCCCATATAAACCGATCCCCAGATTTGGCTTGCGGAGCCTCAAAGAGAAGAAAATTTCATCCGATCCGGCTGAAATTTGGTATATGGTCTCTAACAAACATGCAAAAAATGGTCCACATCGGTTCATAATTATATATAGCCCCCATATAAACCGATCCACAGATTTGGCTTGCGAAGTCTCCAAGAGAAGCAAATTTCATCCAATCCGGTTGTAACTTGGAACATGGTGTTAGTATATGATCTTTAACAACCGTGCCAGAATTGGTCCATATCGGTCCATAATTATATATAGCCCCCATATATAAAACATTCTCCAGATTTGACCTCCGGAGCCTCTTGGAGGAGCAAAATTCATCCGATTCGGTTCAAATTAGGAACGTGGTGTTAGTATATGGTCGCTAACAACCATACCAAAATTGGTCCAATCACACAAAAATTGGTCCATATCGGTTCATAATCATGGTTGCCACTAGAGCCAAAAATAATCTACCAAAATTTTATTTCTATAGAAAATTTTGTCAAAATTTTATTTCTATAGAAAATTTTGTCAAAATTGTATTTCTAGAGAAAATTTTGTTAAAATTTTATTCGGTTCATAATAAAATTTTCATCATTGTCAAAATTTTATTTCTATAGACAATTTTGTCAAAATTTTATTTCTATAGAAAATTCTGTTCAAATTTTATTCCATTCATAATCATGGTTGCCACTCGAGCCAAAAATAATCTACCAAGATTTTATTTCTATAGAAAATTTTGTCAAAAGTTTATTTCTATAGAAAATTTTGTTAAAATTTTATTTTTGTAGAAATTTTTGTCAAAATTTTTATTTCTATAGAAAATTTTGTGAAAATTTTTATTTCTATAGAAAATTTTGTGAAAATTTTATTTCTATAGAAAATTTTGTTAAAATTTTATTTCTGTAGAAAATTTTGTCAAAATTTTATGTCTACTTTGTCAAACTGAATTATATACGTATTGGATCGATCTTTTTTGATTTAATATATACCACGAATGGACTTACATACAATTTAGAAGATGGTGTTAGGAGGTTTTAAGATACCTTGCCATCGGCAAGCGTTACCGCATCTTAAGTAATTCGATTGTGGATGGCAGTGTTTAGATTAAGTTTCTACGCAATCCATGATGGAGGGTGCATAAGCTTCGGCCTGGCCGAACTTACGGCCGTATATACTTGTTGTAAACTATTCTGGTAACTCTCATTACTCCATATTCACCCAAAAAAACAAAGTGAACCCACCGTGGAAGAAAATGTAGGTTTATTTTAGAAATTTTTAATTAAAATAGTTTTCTAATTGCAACATGTTATAAATAAGTTAATACTTTTTGTCAAACTGAAGAAATTTTTTAAAAATAATTAATTTTTTTCTGTCGTTTAAGAAAATGTCATATGTTGAAAGAAAAAATTGGATTTAAAAATTGTTAAAATGCCTTTAGCGCTGTACGATGTTCAAGACAGGTACAATTTTAGTAAAATTTACTCATTTGAGAGACTTGTGAACTCAATTTAAGCAAACTTCTGCCATTTTAGGAAAATATGAACTATTTTATTTTGTAGTAAAATTGTGCACTATATTTGTATACAACTTTTTTTTCTTAGTCATTAAAGTTAGCAAAAGATTATTCAAATAAGGAACATTTACTCATATTGTGCAAAATTTAACTAAAATCAACTAATCTTCATGAACTAAAATAAAGTTCAGTTGGCATTAGAGCCCCTTTTTTCTGGGTGTTCTTAATTATTCCATTATTAATTTGAAAAATGATGTATTATCCTATCGAATACCAATTTTCCAATAATTTACATGACCATGTTTCGTATACAAAATTGGTCCTTGTTGCTAGAGGATTTTAGAACCACTACATTCACTTGATATCATTTTTGATCTCCTAAAAATTCAATTTCACTCTTATTCGATTAGGTTTAACTATCACAGCATGCCCACTATCACCAGACTCTAAGGCATATGAATTTGTGGAAATTTTCAGTGCTGGATGGAATGAGCGACCGAACTTTTCTATTGCAAATCGTTCAAAAGCCATCAGTGTAGAGTTCCTAAGACCAGAAAATGGTGATTTCTCATTTAATTGGATGGAATTGATACCTGGACCCACATTGAGTATTGCAGGTAAGTGAATGATTGCACACTGTTTGATATATAAAAAGAAATTGGATGAAGATTCGACTTCGCTTTTTGCTGAGTTAAAAATCAGGAATTTTCGGCAACTGTATTTTCTCTAAACGAGGTCAAGAAGCAACTATAGCCGCTCGGGACATACGAAATAGAGCTCGACCGAAGCGGATTATTTTGGCTGAACACACAACAAAAAGATTCGACTCGCTTTGGTAATAACTGCATTTGTCGAAAATTCTGATTATTGCCCTCATGAATATTCCATTTCTTTGTTAAACAACCAAATAAATAATTTTAAAATAACTATAATACAAAACTCTACGAATTTTATGTGATAAAATTAATCTAATCGAATGAAATTAAATTAAATGAAACCAAAAAAAATTAAATTAAAGTACAGAGTAGCTGATATGTTATGCTAAAAAGTAAATCGTCAAACGGCCGAAAAGGCCATCAAACGCTGAAGTGACTCTACGTATTTTGGCCCATTCCCGGCGCTGTACTAGTAGAAACCAAAGCGTACCTCCCTTCTAAGCCATTCTTGGTTGACGCGTGTTGAGCACGGATGCCACTCGAGCCAAAAATAATCTACCAAATTTTTAACAAAATTTTACCAAAAAACTACCAAATAGAAAAATCTTATTTCGCAGTGTGTTATCAAATTTTTGTGGCTAAAAGTTTCTATAATAAAATTTTGTCAACTTTTTTTCTATAGAAAATATTGTCAAAATTTTATTTCTATATAAAGTTTTCTCAAAATTTCATTTCTATAGAAAATTTTTCAAAATGTTATTTCTAAAGAAAATTTTCTCTAAAATTTTTTTCTATAGCAAATTTTGTCAAAATCTTATTTATTGTTGTTTTTGATCTCAGCTTAAAGCCATGCATTGACTAAACTACAAGTGTAGCTTAACCAACAGAGGAAAAGTATGCTTGTCAAATTTATTTGGGCAAAGTCCTATAGACTTCAAGATGGTTGGATGTACAGCTGTTTCGGAATTACCACATTCCTCACACTTGAACCTACACTTGAACCTCCCGAAAAAGGGTTTGATAGTCGGCTACTGCCTAAACAAATTTGCCAGCATATCTCTTTTCCTTTGCCAAACTCAAATCATCGATTTGAATGTATTTGGCTGGGTTTGTTTTTGAGCGTGCTCCCTCTATCTTCATTCGTTTTGTTTGTTATTGTTGGCTTCTCTTCAATCGTTATTGTTGTTTTTGATCTCTGCTTAAAGCCATGCATTGACTAAACTACAAGTGTAGCTTAATCAACAGAGGAAAAGTATGCTTGTCAAATTTATTTGGGCAAAGCCCTATAGACTGCAATAGGGTTGGATGTACAGCTGTTTCGGAATTACCACATTCCTCATCAGCATCCTCTACTTGCAGCAAAACTATGAACAAATTATCAGAATACATTTTGCTGCAAGTCAAATAAATTTGACTAGCATACTTTTCCTCTATTGGTTAAGCTACCCTTGTAGTTTAGTCAATGCATGGTTTTAAGCTGAAATCAAAAACAACAATAATGATTGAAGAGAAACCAACAAAAACAAACAAAACGAATGAAGATAGAGGAAGCACGCTCAAACACAAACCCAGCCAACTACACTCAAATCGATGATTTGAGTTTGGCAAAGGAAAAGAGATATGCTTGCAAATTTGTTTTGGTAGCCGACTATCAAACCGTTTTTCGGAAGGTTCAAGTGTAGTTCACTTTGGGTTGAGTGAACTACACGAATGTATTCTGATAATTGGTTGATAGTTTTGCTGCAAGTAGAGGATGCTGATGAGGTTTTTGAAAATTTATGAAATTTTTTTTAAAATTTTATTTCTACAAAAAATTTTGTCAAGATTTTACCATCGGCAGCGTTTGAGTTCTGGTGACCAATCGAAGCTGTAAATTTTCAGCTGACCTCTTTGGCAAGTAAACCCGATCATTTTGTTTGTTCACAAACTGCTCAATTTGGAATATGTTAGCTTACCAATTTCGAAGCAAATCCTTGGCTCTATCCAGTCTAACTTTCTTTGTGCTGAGTTCATGCACTTTTTGGAACTGGTCACTTTCGAACAAGCGTGGCTCTTTCTGGTCTAACTTTGTTTTTAGGATGGGGGTATATTAACTTTGTCATTCCGTTTGTAACACATCGAAATAGTGCTCTAAGACCCCATAAAGTATATATATTCTGGGTCGTGGTGAAATTTTGAGTCGATCTGAGTATGTCCGAAAATTTCATCCGATCCGGCTGAAATTTGGTACATGGTGTTAGTATATGATCCTTAACAGCCACGCAAAAATTGGTCCACCTCGGTCAATAATTATATATAGCCCCCATATAAACCGATCCCCAGATTTGGCTTGCGGAGCCTCTAAGAGAAGCAAATTTCATCCGATCCGGCTGAAACTTGGTACATGGCGTTAGTATATGGTCTCTAATAACCATGCAAAAATTGGTCAACATCGGTCCATAATTATATATAGCCCCCATATAAACCGATCCCCAGATTTGGCTTGTGGAGCCTCTAAGAGAAGAAATTTTCATCCGATCCGGCTGAAATTTGGCACATGGTGTTAGTATGTGGTCTCTAATAACTGTGCAAAAATTGGTCCACATCGGTGCATAATTCTATATAGCCCCCATATAAACCTATCACCAGATTTGACCTCAGGAGCCTCTTGGAAGACCAAAATTCATCTGATTCAGTTGATATTTGGTACGTGGTGTTAATATATGGCCTCAAACACCCATGAAAAAATTGGTCCACATCGGTCCATAATTATATATAGCCCCCACATAAACCGATCCCCAGATTTGACCTCCGGATCCCCTTGCAAGAGCATATATATGGTATCCAACAACCATGCAGGAAATGGTTCATATCAGTCCATAATTATATATAGCCCCCATATAAACCGTTCCTCAGATGTGACCTCCGGTGTCTTTTGGAGAAGCAAAAAAAAATTTGGTACATTGTGCTAGTATATGGCCGTTAACAACCATGCCTAAATAGGTCCATATCGGTCTATATATAGCCCTCAGATAAATCGTTCCCCAATCACACAAAGTTCATAATTGTATATAGCCCCCATATAAGCGACCCCCCATATTTCAATTCTGGCTCTCTACATATCGTGCAAAAAGTCCATTTCCATTCGTAATTATTTGTAGACTTACTTATACATAACTTTGATATATACCACGTATGGACTAACTCATAATTTAGAAAACGATGTTAAGAAGTTTTAAGATACCACAACCCAAGTAATTCGATTGTGGATGACAGTCTTTCGTAGAAGTTTCTACGCAATCCATGGTGGAGGGTACATAAGATTCGGCCTGACCGAACTTACGGCCGTATATACTTGTTTTTAACTTCAATGATTTTATTCCAAGCTCATTTTTCAATATGTGTTGCATCCGTTCTCGCCATATGTTGAGCTTACCAGCAAATTTTCTACCATTGCGGCGTGGATTTCGATCAAATGTGGACTTCATTTTCGAATTTCTGATGGTGTTACCGTTTTTCCCATTTTGCAACTCTGCCTGTATCGTGGTAGCGTGCTATGGTACGAGAAACAAACACTTTATTTGCATTTAAATGCTGGAGAGCTGTAACCGTAGCCAATTGTGACTTTCAAGCGAAATATAAAACAATCACGCTTTAATTTCATCACGAATAACTTTATCTCTAAATGTTGATCTCTATCATCTATCATGCTTTTGTAAGTTTGTAAACAGTAAAATTGGCTGTAACAATGATAAATCTGTCAACTGTCAAACGAGCGGTTTAGAAATGATAGCAAACTAAAATTGGTTGTAATACATATCAGTTACCTTATAAATTAATTTTTTAGAATTTACAATTTATTAATTTTTTTTTTATCTCTCTTTTTGGAAACACATTGCAGAAGACTGTCAATACAAATGCACCGAACTAAATGCCTGTGTGAATGGAAGTGTGTGGTGTGATGGCATCCAGCATTGCCCTTCAGGTGATGATGAAACTTTCCTGCAATGTTCGGCCATAATGAAACTACCTACAGAAATATTGGCTACTTTGTGTCTAATTATTGTGCTCTTCTGTTGTGCATTTGCAGCATTTGCCTACAAGTAAGTAAAGGATTTTTGATCAAAGGATAATTAACAAGAGAAAAAATCGTTTTTCTCGTTTCTTTTTCTTTTTGTTCTACAGGAAAATCAAAAGAAAATTTAGAGGCTCATCAGTGCTGCAAACTCGCCTAAAATCTCTTAGCTCCATGGATACGGCTGTATTGGATGAAAAAGAAGTGATTTGCTGACAAAGCGAGAATTCTGTGCGATATGTGGAAATAGATCGGGTCACTACAGTCTGACCACATTCTATGAACACTTTGAGAAAATATTGCACAGAATTGTGTCCCTATTTGCAATAGACTGTTCGACAACAAAACACTACAGAAAATAAGAAAGTAAATCAAAACCGACAGACAACCAAACAAAAACTACGACTATAATCACATGCATACATACAAAAATCTAAACATAACTAACTAAAACAAAAAGAACAACAATTAACTACACAC
Source organism: Haematobia irritans (assembly GCF_050003625.1). Classification (NCBI taxonomy): domain Eukaryota; kingdom Metazoa; phylum Arthropoda; class Insecta; order Diptera; family Muscidae; genus Haematobia; species Haematobia irritans. The sequence continues at coordinate 132,286,894 of NC_134400.1, forward strand.
ATACTATTAATACTACTACTACTACTACTAATACCATTATTATTCCAAAAACAAAACTCTGTCGTGAGACAAATCTATAGAGAGTAAAGAGAAGCGAGTGATATCTCTCCATTCGGTCACTTGTTTTTAAGGCAACTGTTAATGATATTTTAGAGAGAACCAGAATAGAGAGAAAGAGAGACAAAAATAAGGCGACAAATGAAGAAATCGCTAACAAGACGAGAGGACACTTTGTTAAAACTCACACATATTTTCTACGTAAAATTTCATACATATTAATTTTGTGAATAGTTAAGAACCAAAACTTACTCCTTCAAAAGGGTTTTAATTAGAAATACCAAACTAACAAAAAAAATTATCACATTACAAAAATCTATAAATATTTTTTTTTTGTTTTGCTTTAGAAATCTTAAACTCATTGAGATATGTAAAGAAGACCAAGGATAATATGGATAATACTTCTACATTCTGAAATTGATAACTGATAGAAAATGGTCTAAAAGACACTACCGGACATTATTGTATGGATCATTTTAATGATTATAACATTGATTTCCAGACAAAGAAGTTAGATATACTGCTAAAGGCATTTTTAAGATGAAATTCGACATAATATCTATTTTGATGATAGGACAGAAATCTCAATTTATTATAGAATTTTCAATGTGTTTATATCCTCTAATAAAATTGAGTCTATCATTCCGTTCGAGTATATAACGATTATCGATCTTACAGTGAAAGCTCTCAGAAGTGAAAATCCACTGTCGCCTTCATTATATCCTGCGCCACACTGTGGAACAGGGTATTATAAGTTAGTGCATATGTTTGCAACACCCAGAAGGAGACGGGATAGACACATGGTGTCTTTGGCAAAAATGCTCAGGTTGGGCTCCTGAGTCGATATAGCCATGTCCGTCTGTCCGTGAATACATTTTTGTAATCAAAGTCTAGGTCGCAGTTTTAGTCCAATCGACTCCAAATTTGGCACAAGTATGTGGTTTGGCTCAGAATAGAACCCTATTGATTTTGGAAGAAATCGGTTCAGATTTATGGCGATTTCGATTGGGAAAAAAGGTGCAACATTCTCGAAATTGATTGCAACATATCAAGTGTCCTGCCATAGATTTTGGACCCTTTATACCTCACCATATTATAAATTAACAATAACTTTAGAATTACACTATCATTTGGGCGAAATGTCAATTAGGGAAAAAGTAGTGTAGCACCAAGGCAACATATTTTTTGCGAATCGAAAACGCCCTTAGATATAGCTCCCATATATATATATATTTCGCCCGATATGGAATTATATGGCCCCAGATGCCAGAGTTTTACCCTAATTTGCTTAAAATTTTGCACAAGAAGAACAATTAGTACTATAGTCAAGTGTGCAAGAGATTATACTTCGAGTTCGAGGTGTCACAGTGCGTATACGTTACACAAACCATACGCAATAACGTATACACCATGATGGACTGTGGGCGTAGTTAACAGAGATGGTCTGTCGTAAACTGTAAGGTATTTGACATACATTTACGACGTATTTTATCATACGTCAGAAACGTCGTAAACACTTAGTTTTTAACAATATAAGAATTTGTATAGTACACTTGTTTTAGAACCGTTTATTTCGTACTTTTTTTTATAATTATTTTTGTATTTACGAATGCGGTTTATTATAAGAAAATGCATTTTCATTAACAGAAACGCTAACCTTCGTAAAATTCTTAGTTTTTTTGCAATATATACGTTTGTATAGAACCATTTTATGTTTTATTTGATTTGAAAATGCCCGCACGTTGAAGATTGCATGCCCATATGTTGTACCTAAATCCGATATTTGCTACAACAATTTTCAAAGTTTCAGCAACTTGAAAACGCGTTGCATTCAAACATTTATGCCTGCAAATTGGGAAAATTTCATTTGAGTAAAAATTCCAATATATTATTATAAAAAAATCTAAAATACTTCAATATAACGTTTACATAACTTGTTTTATATTGGCGTAAGTTTTGACCTTCCATTATACGAACGAAGCCTTCTTGACGAATTTGCTTTATTATCGCATTAAATTTATATCCCCATTTAGGGGAAATCTACAAGATGTAGATGACAATGGGAGCCCACTTCTGATAAATTTCTTTATTTTTAAGACATTCATTTACTTACCACCAGGGCTGTCATTCGGTATTGATTTTTATAAATCAATCCCGAATTTCGGGGAAAAACACTTGTCCAATTCAACATTATGAAGAAAAAAAACAAAACAATTATCACAAAAATAAATGAAAACCCAAGTTCATATCGCTATTTTATTCAGCAAAAGATTTTCATTTTAATTTATTTTAATTGCTTTTCATTTTAATCTTAATTGATTTTTAAAAAATATTCAATCAAAAATTTAATTGATGCAACAATTTTTTTAATTGAAATAAAAATCAATCACACAAATTAATAATATCAAATAATTTTTTAATTGACTGTCAATTAATTGTTTAATTGATACTATCATTTCTGTGGTTGAAGACATTTCAATTAAAAAATTAATTGGATCAATTAATTTCGTGATTGAATCAGAAAAAAATTTTGTGTGTAGGTATATCTCCCATAATAACAATTTTATTGTTTAGCTTCCACTTAAAATATAATCATTATTGAGTCGTATTTCCAAATTTTCTTTGGGTAAATGAATGGGCTATTATAAAATAGTGATATTTCCCGAAAGGTAAAGAATCGTATGATTCCACCTGTTCAAAACAATTGCAACTACCTAGCACCCTGGAATATTTTCTTCTTTAAGGACATTAGTTTTGTATTTTGTACCTGTAATAGTTATAAGGACCTACAAGAGGATGGATTAAACATACAAAAAGGGCACTGTAGGAATATCGTTAAGTTCATTGCCTAATTTGGTCATAAACTGATCGCCATAAGTGTTTATGCTCTAATTTTAGAATAATTCAATAAAATGACCGTCAATTAGTATAATAAACACATAAAAAGGCAAAATATCGATGATTTTAAAGTAAATAAATTTCGGAAGAATATATTGCTCATAAGTCAACTGCGTCTCGAGTTATATACAGATGATGTACCAAAACTGTGCACTGTGTTAAAAGAAAGCCTAAGATTACGCCAGAAGAAGATCATATAATCAAATGAACTATGCAACAATTCACTCTAATATCATCTAAAAACGTCAAAAATTAAATTCAGCTGGGTATATCAACCATAGCGATCAGATATAGAGCTTAAGAAGTCGTAGTGCGATTATACAAAAATGTCATAAATCACTTATTTCCAAGAAAAGTAGCTTAAGGCGCCTTCAATTTTCACAAAAATACCTTAAATGGCCTGAGGAACAGTGAAAATGTGTTATATTTTCCTACGACTCAAATTTCCATAAATTTGGGGATTATTTCGAGAATTTTATTTCTATAGAAAATTTTGTCAAAATTTTATTTCTATATAGAAAATTTTGTCAAAATTTTATTTCTATATAGAAAAGATTGTCAAAAGTTTATTTCTATATAGAAAAGTTTGTCAAAAGTTTATTTCTATAGAACATTTTGTCAAAAGTTTATTTCTATAGAAAATTTTGTCAAAATTTTATTTCCATAGAATATTTTGTCAAATTTTATTTCTATAGAAAATTATTTCTATAGAAAATTTTGTCAAAAGTTTATTTCTATAAAAATTTTGTCAAAATTTTATTTCCATAGAGAATTTTGTCAAAATTTTATTTCCATAGAATATTTTGTTAAATTTTATTTCTATAGAAAATTTTGTCAAAATTTTATTTCCATAGAATATTTTGTCAAAATTTTATTTTTTGTTATATAGAAAATTTTATTTCTATACAGAAATTTTTCTCGAACATTTTTTTCTGGTAAAATTCTACCAACTTCGGCAACGTATCTACCACCTAATTTTACTACTTGAATATTTAGAAGTAAATTTTCGTTCATAAATACAAATACATTTTCATGGCCATTTTCACCTCCAGCATTTGGAAGACGATCACCACTTTCTTGGTGTTGTGGTTCGAAATCTTGTTCTTATTGCATCTTGCTGGTTTTGACAAAATTTTAATTTTTAAATTATAGCCTTTTGCTTTATTTTTGTCACAAAAAAAATGGTCAAAAATGTATTGGGGAAATTTAAACTGGGCATTTTTGGGGACGAAAACATCATAATTTGGGGACAAGAGCCGAAAAATACTGGCAACACTGATCGGACCCAGCAAAAACTGGGTAAGCACCAGGGATGGAAAATACAATTTGTAAGAAAGTACAAAAAAGGTATTTTTTTTAACGAAAAAGTACTTTTCACTAAATTTTTTTGAACGAAAAAGTACTTTTTCGAAGAGAAATAGAAATAACATTTTGACAAAACTTTCTATAGAAATAAAATTTTGACACAATTTCCTATAGAAATAAACTTTTGAAAAAGTTTTCTATAAAAATAAAATTTTGTCAACATTTTCTATAAAAATTAAATTTTGATAAAAATTTCTATAAAAATTAAATTTTGACAAAATTGTCTATAGAAATAAAATGTTGATAAAATTTTCTATAGAAATAAAATTTTGACAAAATTTTCTATAGAAATAATATTTTGACAACATTTTCTATGGAAATAAAATGTTGACAAAATTTTCTATAGAAATAATATTTTGACAAAATTTTCTATGGAAATAAAATGTTAACAAAATTTTCTATAGAAATAAAATTTTGACAAAATTTTCTATAGAAATAAAAGTTTGACAAAATTCTCTATAGATATAAAATTTTGACGAAATTTTCTATAGAAATAAAATGTTAACAAAATTTTCTATAAAGATAAAATGTTTATAGAACACTTTCTATCAAAATTTTCTATAGTAATAAAATTTTCCGTAGAAATAAAAGTTTGACAAAATTTTCTGAAGAAATAATTTTTTGCAAAATAATACGTTTTGGTTCGTATTATTTTAGTAAGCGATCGATAACTTCTCATCTAGAAAGTATCCTTTCCGAGATGTTCTTCCCGCATGAACTTGTCGGTTTTGCCAAATTTTTAAACTACTATTAGCAAATAAGTTTGTTAAAGTCTTTCTCAAAATATTAAAATACTTTGTCAAAACTATTGTACAATAAATCTGAAATCGACTCAAAAATGTCTATACAAAAGGTACTAAATCATTCGTGGGAGTACTACGGTACTGACCAGGGTGAAAAAGTATTGAAAAAAGTTCTATAGTACTACATTTTCCATCCCTGGTAAGCACTAGTGATTCTTTCAGTAATACCGGTAATCAAAAAGTTACTACGAGGGCGGTTCGGAAACTTCTTAGCCTATCAATGAAAGAGAATAGTTAATTTTTCAAAAATATTTTTATTTTTCAATATAATCTCCTGAAACTTCAATACACTTACTCCAACGCTTTTCTAGCAATTCTATCCCTTGATTGAAATCGTTTTCCTCAAGGTCTTCAAAATAGTGGTTTACAACTGTAATTGCATCTTCATTTGAGGTAAAGCAAGGAATCTTTTTAGATTTGGGAACAAGTAAAAATCACTGGGAGCTAAATCAGCAGAATAAGGTGGGTAGTCAAGAAACTCGTACTTTAATTCGTTGATTTTAGCCATTGTTAAAACACTCTTGTGCGCTGGTGCGTTTTCTTGATGAAAAATTATTTTTTTTTGTGTTGTAAGCCAGGACGTTTTTCTCGAATTTGTACATTTAATTGATCCAAAAGTTTGCAATAGTACTCTGAATTTATTGTTTTACCCTTTTGCAGATAGTCAATCAATAAAATACCTTTGAAGTCCCAAAAAACCGTTGCCATAACCTTACCAGCCGATTGAATTGTTTTTGCCTTCTTTGGGGCACTTCCTCCAGCTTCAGTCCATTGTTTGGATTGTTCTTTTGTCTCTGCAGTATAGTAGATGATCCATGTCTCATCAACAGTTATGAAACGACGCTTAAAATCCATTTTATGTCGCTTAAAACTATCCAAACAAGCTTGAGAAATGTTCATTCTTATGCGTTTTTGATCGGCTGTTAACAAATGCGGCACCCATCTTGCAGAAAGTTTTTTCATGCAAAATTAAATGGACTCGATCATTGTTTCTAATTTCTAATTTTTCCATTGTAAAAAAATTGCGGATGCGTCTTTTTTGAACACCTGTTTCTATATGAAGGAGATCGAAACAAAATTTAATATGTGTTCATAACAGAGATGGAAGTTTCCAAAACACTTAAACTTTTTCTGTTTATACCGCGCATTTTGTGCTAGGCTAAGAAGTTTCCGAACTGTCCTCGTATTTGCAGTATTACCTGGGATTTAAAAATAATAACTTGCCTGTGTAGGCAAAAAGTGATTCTTTCTATTAATACCGGTAATCAAAATCAAATCAAATCTTGAGGTTCGTGTTCGGCTCCACAGTGGGCACCGTTAATAGTAGCGATAAGTAATGCCAAATTACATTTCAGAAAATAATTGCCAATAAAATATATCTTTGTTTTCTAACGTTGTATAGTACATAATTTATATTACAAAACATCATTGAATAGATCCATGTCGTGTTGCGTGGTATAGTGTGTTGGATTACAAAACAACAGGGGTGAATTCGCATTTTTTGGGTATCTTTATTTATGCTTGCGAAGTACTTATTTTTCGACTGCTGGTATGCTAGCACGGAAGTACTTTCCTCCAATGTGATGCCTGTGTAAAGGTATTACTACTGATATATGTACGAGGAAGTTGTTACCAATTTGTCGCAGGCATACTTGTACTCATACCTGGTAATAGGAGTTTTTGCTGGGGATGGTTGAAATTTAGTACGAAGGCTGAAAGGAAAGTCCTAATCGAAGAAATACAAAAGGTTCCGTCAATCATGGTGGGGGCAATATTATGGTCTGGAGGCATTTTTCTGGACAAGTTATTGGCCCGATTTATAGAGTCGAGCGTTTTATGCTGTCGGAAGTCTACAAAAACGTTTTGTCCCATGTGATATTGCCATAAGCAACCCAGGAAATGCTGTCTGCATGGATTATTCAGCGCGATCGTGACCTCCAAAATTGCGAGTGCTTGACTGGCCTGCTCAGCTCCTAATGTAAAAGCCATAAAATAACCAATGGAAAGTTGTAAAAATTGGTATTAAATTTTGGCAAAAGACTTATGGCCTCTATTTGAACCTGAACCATAGGGTATCGTTGACCGTATAATCCTAGCCAATGGCAAGAAGTTGCGCAGAAGCAGTCAAATGGTATAACGATGGTATAAACTATTAACATTTAACTCTTATTTTTAAACAATTTTATCAATTATCAAAAATTCAACGACAAGTTAGTTCCCTCATTCCTTTTAAAACAATAAGCAACAAAATTGCATTAAAAGTTTGGTTTTAGTATTTTTATTTTTTTTTTATTCTAATTACGGTTTATTTTCAACAGGCGGTGTGGTTGGTTTTGTCCTAGCTTTAACATATTTTTTAATTTGGTGTTGTAACTACGTCATGTAACTAAAGTTCAATATTGGCAGCACTGATTCAATAAGAAAAAAAACACGCAAAAATGTCATTATTTTTGTTTCCTGTATTATCTTTGTGATGAAGCGCTTTATTTGGTTGGTCAAAAAAATAAGTACATTATGCGTTTTTATATGAAAATGTTTAAATTTTGCAAAAAGTTTGTTATTGTGTTTTTAGTGGCGATGAATTGAATGCAAATAATAAAAAATTAATAAAAATTAGTTACTAGATAAACCGAAAAAGTCATTGTAGTAGAAAAGAAAAGACTGGATAAACCGAAAAAGTCATTGTAGTAGAAAAGAAAAGACTGGTTTCAGCTCTAAGAATTGAGGGAAAATCTCTTTGAACGACCGTCAAATTTTTTAAGATATCGTTACTTTGTGTTCAAAAAGCCCTACAGAAAAGAAGTTCTGCGAAAACACGTGGAAACCCAAGCAAGACACTTCGAAAAACAGATAATCTTTTTGTCACTCATCCAAAAAAAGACCTTTCAAATCATCCAGACAAGTTTCTCCTGAAATAGGCAATGTGATATCTGCACTATCTATTTGGCAGCGATTAGTACATGCCAAATTACCCGGCCGCACAGTCAGAAAAGTTCCTATGCTACGGAAAAAAATTTGTAAGATGAGACTATGCCTCATCAGAAAACATTATAGGTGGTCAGGAACGGTAGGTGAGAGAAAACGTCACAATATCCTGTGGAGCGATGACCTAATGTTCGTCGACCCCAAGGAAAAGAATTTCATATGCGCTTCACAAAAATGACGGTCAAGCATGGGAGCGGGAACATAGTGATATGGGGCTGTTTTTTTGGTATAGCCTAGGCGAATTTATCGCATTACTTATAAAATGACCCTGCTCGAATATAGAAATATATTGGAGAACACAATGCTGACGTACGCAGAAGAAAATATACCTCTAAGGTGGGTGTTTCAACAAGACAACGATCCTAAACTCACTTCTCGCTTTATTAAGAATTGGTTCCAAGACAATGACATAACCCTTCTATATTGGCCTACTCAGTCACCAGACCCTAAACCCATTGAAAACCTTTGGGGAGAGTTAAAACACAGAATTGGGAATGAAACATTTAAAAATAAACAAGAACTTTGGAATTTTGTGAAGATTACATGGTAATGAAAACTTAGATGAAACCAGTCGGAAGCTTGTAAGCAGTATGTCAAAGCGAGTATAAAATGTTATCAAAATAAAGTTGGATTGATAACAGGGGTCGGAGTCGAGCAAAATTGGCTCGACTCCACAGTCCAGCATTTTTCATCAGCTCGACTCCGACTCCGGAGTCGACTCCGGGTAATATAAATAAATCTCATTTTAATACCACTAATTTGTAGTTCTATTGTGGGGGTACCGTAAGTGGATCGATATAAAGTATCGTATTTATTTATGTGTGCAAAACAAGGTCTTAATTTCACATTAGATGCCAATTGAACTCTATATTTAAAATTTAGGGCAATGTTTAATAAATAAAATAATGATATAAATACCCATTATAATAATAGATGATACCAACAGTATATGTATTTGTGGACCAAAATTATTGATACTATCAAATCCTTTAAATTTGTTGCGAGCTATATAAAGGTTTATATTCGCATATGCATGAATTTGAATCGATTTAGAAAAATTGTATATACTTCTACAAAATCTATGTACTTAAAATTTAAATCTAACGTTATAGGACGTAACACAATTTTAACAAAAAATAGAAATGCAAGGAAAGTCTAAAGTCGGGCGGGCTGATTATTATATACTCTGCACAACTTTGTATTTAGATCTACATTTTGATAAAATCTCAAATCAGACTTCTACAAAATCACGGGCAATATTTATAATTGTTTAGACAAATTCGCAAAAATGCATTTATGATTCATTCATTGAAAAATTTGAAAATTTGAGTCATTTCTACAAGTTTTCGACTTAGCAGTGAGTATCAGTGAGCATACAATTTTGGAAAAATTTTTGTCTAGTAAATAAAATTTTGACTAAATTTTCTATATATAGAAATCAAATTTTGACCAAATATATAGAAATAAAATTTTTAATAAAATTTTTATAGAAATAAAATTTGGCAAAATTTTTTATAGAAATAAAAGTTTGAAAAAATTATCAATAGAAATACAATTTAAAAAAAAATTGTGTAGCAAACAAAATTTTGCAAAATATTCTAGAGAAACAAAATTTTGACTAAATTTTCTATAGAAATAAAATTTTGACTAAATTTTCTATAGAAATAAAATTTTGACTAAATTTTCTATAGAAATAAAATTTTGACAAAATTTTCTATAGAAATAAAATTTTGACAAAATTTTCTATAGAAATAAAATTTTGACTAAATTTTCTATAGAAATAAAATTTTGACAAAATTTTATATAGAAAAAATATTTCTATAGTAATAAAATTTTGAATACATTTTTTATAGCAGTGAGTATCAGTGAGCATCAGTAAGAAAAAAAAATTGAGAAAATTTGCAATAGAAATAAAATTTGACAATTTTTTCTTAGAGAAATAAAATTTTGAAAAAGTTATCAAAAAAAATACAATTTTAGAAAAAATTTTGTGTAGTAAATAAAATTCTGCAAAATATTCTACTGAAACAAAATTTTGACTAAATTTTCTATAGAAATAAAATTTTGGCAAAATTTTCTATAGAAATAAATCTTTGACCAAATTTTCTAATAAAAAAATCTATTACTATAAAATTTTGGCAAAATTTTCTATAGAAATAAAGTTTTGACTTAAATTTTTATAGAAATAAAATTATCAATAGAAATAAAATTTAAAAAAAATTTTTGTGTAACAACCAAAATAACAAACAAAAATATTCTATAGAAATAAAATTTTGACAAAACTTTTTATAGAAATAACATTTTGACAAAATTTTCTATAAAAAACAACTTTGAAAAAATTTTCTGTCAATATTCCACATATGTATATGGCCTTAAAGTAAAATTAAAAAAATAATTTCGATTGTTCGAAATATTTCAAATAAATTGATATTGATATTGATAAATTGAGAAAATTTGCAATAGAAATAAAATTTGACAATTTTTTCTTAGAGAAATAAAATTTTGAAAAAGTTATCAAAAAAAATACAATTTTCGAAAAATTTTTGTGTAGTAAATAAAATTCTGCAAAATATTCTACTGAAACAAAATTTTGACTAAATTTTCTATAGAAATAAAATTTTGGCAAAATTTTCTATAGAAATAAATCTTTGACCAAATTTTCTAATAAAAAAATCTATTACTATAAAATTTTGGCAAAATTTTCTATAGAAATAAAGTTTTGACTTAAATTTTTATAGAAATAAAATTATCAATAGAAATAAAATTTAAAAAAAATTTTTGTGTAACAACCAAAATAACAAACAAAAATATTCTATAGAAATAAAATTTTGACAAAACTTTTTATAGAAATAACATTTTGACAAAATTTTCTATAAAAAACAACTTTGAAAAAATTTTCTGTCAATATTCCACATATGTATATGGCCTTAAAGTAAAATTAAAAAAATAATTTCGATTGTTCGAAATATTTCAAATAAATTGATATGGGCATTAAAATGGATCGATCCAGCCAATCTGCTAGTCTAACATTCTAGGAAACATAAAAAGATAGCCGTAATTGGAAGTTGATTTTCATTTACAATCATGCTGTACATTGATCGAATGAATAACGCAATGGAAACTAATTTGCGTAAAAACTTGCTTAGTTACAAAAATGTGAAGTGTTTTAAAAAATTGGGTTTAGCCGGAGTCGGAATCGAGCAAATTTTTTACGACTCCGACTCCAGTAAAATCTTCAGACTCCGACTCCAAGACTCCGACTCCGGCTCCACAGCCCTGATTGATAATGTAACAAAATTATGTTCAATTTAAAGCAAAAAAACAAGTAAGTAAAGTAGAAAGTCGGGCGGGGCCGACTATATCATACCCTAAACCACCATTACAGAATTAGTAATCATAAGCAATTGTGGGGTAAGATATAGATCTGGGAGATAAACCGCAGTTGCATATTTAAGAAAATTAAAGAAATGCTCGGTTTAACCTACAAGGACAAAAAAGTTCCCTACTTTCCCAAACAATTTTCCCTACTATATTTTTCGTTAAATTTAAAAAAATTTACAAAACAAAAATGGTTCTAAGTACTTTATTATCTTAAAACATGAATATGCTAGGTATATAACTTAGAATATGAATTTGTATTACCACCATGGTTGCCACAGTTGGTAGAATTCTACCCAAATTAGTAATATTTTTTGTTAAATCTCTATAAAAATAAAATTTTGGAAAAAAGTTTCTATAAACACATTTTTGTGAGAAATTTTTCTATAGAAATAAAATTTTGAGAAAAAATTTCACAGAAATAAAATTTTGAGAAAAAATTTTTATAGAAATAATATTTTGAAAAAAAAATGTCTATAGAAATACAATTTTGCTAAAATGTTCTATAGAAATAAAATGTTGACAAAATTTTCTACAGGAATAAAGTTTATCACACATTGTTAAAGATCAAGCCTTGGCGGCTTCTAATTTCCTCCTCTAGAGCCACCAAAATGTAAAAATTATTACAAATTGTGTTGAGTGAAAATGTCCTACATTGTGGCCCTACGTCCCTACAAGACGCTAAATATTAGAAAAACCCTACATATAGGGAATTTCCCCAACTTCTAGCAACACTGGCTGTGTTGATATTGCGCCTACGGAGTTAGTATGCCACTAATATTGAGCCCATTAGAGAGACAATCGTTAAATTAATGTGGGTAATAAATACAAATTTGTAAAAATCGAGCAATATCCTTATGTAAGAGCTACAAGTACGTATAAGTACGATCGGCTAGTACATCAAAATTTGAAATATGAGTAACATTGGTTAATAAATAAGAGTACTATGGCCAAATTTGGGAAAATCGAGCGATGCATATATATGGAAGCTATATCTAAATCTGAACCAATTTGCATAATATTTTGCGGGTTTGATTAATACCACAAAAGGTTACACTGTGCAAGATTTGAGTAAGATCAGTTAAGAAATGAGGCCTGTATGGTCAAACATAAGGTTATTAGGGGCGAATTTTTCAAAATCGGGTGATACATATATGGGAGCTATATCTACATCTGAACCGATTTCGATGAAATTTTGCACAATTAGTTAGTACTATAGAGGACTGGATATAGCCAACTTTTATTAAGATCGGTTAATAAATAAGGGTTCTATGGCCAAATTTGGGAAAATCGGGCTATACATATATATGGGAGCTATATCTAAATCTGAACCGATTTCGATGATTTTTTGCACATATAGTTAGTGCTATAGATGACTACATTTAGCCAAATTTTGGTAAGATCGGTTGATAAATAAGGGTTTTATGGCCAAATTTAGAAAAATTGGGCGGTACATATATATGGGAGCTATAACTAAGTCTGAACCGATTTCGATGATTTTTTGCACATATAGTTAGTGCTATAGAAGATTATATTTATCCAACTTTGAGTAAGATCGGTTGATAAATAAAGGTTTTGTGGCCAACTTATGGAAAACGGGCGATACATATATATGGGAGCTATATCTAAATCTGAACCGATTTGGATGAAATTTTGCAGACTTGAATGGCGACGGAAAAGATTACCTTTTGCCAAATTTGGTGACGATGCGTTTCCAAAAACGCGCAACGTGACCCCATTTGTCGAAATCGGGCGATACATATATATGGGAGCTATATCTAAATTTGATCCGATTTCTTCCAAATTCAATAGCGTTCGTCCTTGTGCCAAAAAACTCTCTGTACCAAATTTCATCAAAATCGGTTAATAATTGCGACCGGAATCCTGTGAACAACAAATACATGGACAGACGGACGGACGGACACCAAGCGCTAGATCGACTCAGGAGGTGATTCTGAGTCGATCGGTATATATTTTATGGGGTCTAAAATCAATATTTCTGGTAGGCACATTTTTTGACCGATCAAACTTATTACACCCAAACCACTATGTGGTTTAGGGTATAAAAATTGTGTAGCAAACAAAATTTTGCAAAATATTCTATAGAAACAAAATTTTGACTAAATTTTCTATAGAAATAAAATTTTGACTAAATTTTATATAGAAATAAAATTTTGACTAAATTTTATATAGAAAACAATATTTCTATGGTAATAAAATTTTGAATACATTTTTTATAGCAGTGAGTATCAGTGAGCATCAGTAAGAAAAAAAAATTGAGAAAATTTGCTGTAGAAATAAAATTTGACAGTTTTTTCTTAGAGAAATAAAATTTTGAAAAAATTATCAATAAAAATACAATTTTAGAAACATTTTTGTGTAGTAAATAAAATTCTGCAAAATATTCTACTGAAACAAAATTTTGACTAAATTTTCTATAGAAATAAAAATTTGACAAAATATTCTATAGAAATAAAATGTTGACCAAATTTTCTAATAAAAAAATCTATTACTATAAAATTTTGACAAAATTTTCTATAGAAATAAAATTTTGACCAAATTTTCTATAGAAATAAAGTTTTGACTTAAATTTTTATAGAAATAAAAATATCAATAGAAATAAAATTTTGAAAATTTTTTTGTGTAACAAACAAAATTTTGCAAAATATTCTATAGAAACAAAATTTTGACTCAATTTTCTATAGAAATAAAATTTTCTATAGAAAAAAAATATTTCTATAGTAATAAAATTTTGAATAAATTTTTTATAGAAATAATATTTTGACAAAATTTGCTATAGAAATAAAATTTTGGCAAAACTTTTTATAGAAATAACATTTTGACAAAATTTTCTATAAAAAACAACTTTGAAAAAATTTTCTGTCAATATTGCATATATGTATATGGCCATTAAAATGGATGATATGGGCATTAAAATGGATCGATCCAGCACATCTGCTAGTCTAACATTCTAGGAAACATAAAAAGATAGCCGTAATTGGAAGTTGATTTTAATTTACAATCATGCTGTACATTGATCGAATGAAAAACTTGTTTAGTTACAAAAATGTGAAGTGTTTTAAATAAATTGGGTTTAGCCGGAGTCGGAGTCGAGCAAAATTTTTACGACTCCGACTCCAGCAAAATCTTCAGACTCCGACTCCGGCTCCACAGCCCTGATTGATAATGTAACAAAATTATGTTCAATTTAAAGCAAAAAAAATTCAAGTAGACCTGTACATTTCACGATTTTGGAAAATGTACTTATTATTTTGTCCATTCATTTTTGACTCTTACTTTGCCTTATTTGGATTAGCTTTTCATTTCACTTGTCTTTTCCAGAAAATTATTTACTTTTGAGTTAAATGTATGTCATTAATATGAATTATAGACTTTATTTAGCTCTTCAATAAATATATTTCTTAAATTTACCATGGAACATAAAAAACTGTACTGTACTTATTATTTTGGCCACATGTGTACCTTAAATGTTTATTAACTCAATTTGTCGGATATGAAGACTCTAATTTTAATAAACAATCATGAAAAGCTACAAATGTAACAAATTGGGATTATTTTTTCGGGATCACGAAAAATCCCGGGTTACAAAATAAAAAAATCCCGGAATTCGGAATAAAGCCGTACTTACCACCCAAAAATTTTGCCGAAGACATGAACTGATAAACTGCATAAAAATTTACCTAGTACAAGTGGACACCGACCGACCAAGTAGGCGAGAGTAGGTGTTCACTTCAGAGGCGTTTCATTATAGTTAATATATTATTCAAAGTGAATAAAATGTATCATGATTTGGGGATGAAATAAAAATTACGATTTTTGATTATGATTTTGAAGTTGTGAAGCATCATCAAAATAGGTGGCAACATCGGCATAGCTCATACAAGCATTAGATCCAGTGCTAAAAGAAAACTAACACAAATTATGAACACTAATTATTGTACTTCAAACGCCTTTTAAAAGTGAATTTTTATGTTACTTTTATGTTTTTTGACCAAAATCTGTCAGTTGTCAACTATATAAATACTTAATGAAATTAGTTAATTCTAGCCTTATATAACTGTATTTTAGATATTTCTTTTTCCCCAGCATTTATTATGCGACGCACAAAATTTAAAAAGAAAAACTCATTTAACAGAAAGTCAAATGAGGTTTATGAATGAATTATAAAAGAAAAACAATGAGTATTTAATATATCAACATACATACTAAATTAAAATTTAAAAAAATTAAAGAAAAAAACAAGAATTTTTAAATACTCACCAAATGTAGAATGGGCTAGTATCATGGTAATTAGTAGCATTAAATATAGAACAAAAATAAATTAAGTTATTACTGTAACTTAAAGTTTTAAAATTAGTCTCAATATTATATATAATTTCTCTGTATTTCATTAGACGTATGTAATGATTAAATAGGAAACACAACTCTTTTTTTAAGAAAAAACTGCAATTATTGCCTGTCGAAAAAAAAAGAATTTGGATGTAATTGGATTGGATTGGCAATATAATTTCCGGTAGAGAAGATTCAGATGGCAAATTTAAAAAATGGACATTTATGCTGCTCTTTGGCGATAAAGTGCTTAAAATACCCTCAATTTGCATTTATGCGTGGCATAATTTTCACAACAAAATTCGAAACAGTTTCAAACTGCTGCCTTTTTTACAAAAGAACCTAAAACCGTCATATTCCGGGCAAATTGGGAAAAAGTGTATAAATTTCGTAAGAAAAAAAACGCCATAAGTCAGCCTACAAAAACGGATTGCCAAAATGTCTAATATAATTTAAGCCTTTCTTTTTTTTTTTTTTTGGATCCTATTTTGTTACCTATTCGGCTCCCTATTTTGTTACCTATTCGGAGCCACCGTGGTGCAATAGTTAGCATGCCCGCCTTGCACACACAAGGTCGTGGGTTAGAGTCCTGTTTCGACCGAACAACAAAAAGTTTTTCAGCGGTGGATTATCTCACCTCAGTAATGCTGAGGGTTTCAAAGCTTCTCTAAGTGGTTTCACTGCAATGTGGAACGCCGTTCGGACTCGGCTATAAAAAGGAGGTCCCTTGTCATTGAGCTTAACATGGAATCGGGCAGCACTCAGTGATAAGAGAGAAGTTCACCAATGTGGTATCACAATGGACTGAATAGTCTAAGTTAGTCTGATACATCGGGCTGCCACCTAACTTAACCTAACCTACCTATGTTAGGTAACGAATTTGTTTCATTTGCTCACTTTTAATGAAACATTTCGTTAATATAAGGAAAATTTTTCTATCAGTTTGGTATGACGATGGCCATATGGCTTAAAATTTTGACTCGTTCTATGGGTAAAAAAGAGTGAGCCCAATAGTGTTTTCGATTGGCAAAAAATGTGTTACATATTTTACACATTACCCCCATAAATCGAAAATGTTTGTTCGATTGGAAAATCCAGTGCAGCCTATTCAAAATGTGCACGTTCGATTCGATTTGTTACTGTTTGGTAGATTGGTAGAATTCTTCATGTTTTGGTAGATTTTGCAAAATATTCCTCTACAACGAAGAGATATGTTACTTCACAAATTTTCTATAGCAATAAAATTTTCTTAGAAATAAAACTTTGAGAAAATGTTCTATAGAAATAACATTTCGACAAAATTTTCTATAGAAGTAAAATTTTGACAAAATTTTCTTTTGAAATAAAATTTTGACAAAATTTGCTTTTGAAATAAAATTTTGACAAAATCTTCTTTTGAAATAAAATTTTGACAAAATTTTCTATAGGAATAAAATTTTGACAAAATTTTCTATAGAAATAAAATTTTGACAAATTTTGAGAAAATTTTCTAAAGAAATAAAGTTTTGAGAAAATTTTCTATAGAAATAACATTTCGACAAAATTTTCTATAGAAATAAAATTTTGACAACATTTTTCTATAGAAATTATATTTTCACAAAATTTAATAACATTTTGACAAAATTTTCTATATAAATAAAATTTTGACAATATTTTTCTATAGAAATTATATTTTGACAAAATTTTCTATAGAAATAAGATTTTGAAAACATTTTCTATAGGAATAAAATTTTGAAAAAAATTTCTATGGAAATAAAATGTTGACAAAATTTTCTATTGAAATAAAATTTTGACAAAATTTTCTATTGACATAAGATTTTGACAAAGTTTTCTATAGAAACAAAATGTTGGCAAAACTTTGTAAGAAATAAAATTTTGAGAAAATTTTTTAAGAAATAAAATTTTGAAAAACATTTTCTATATAAATACAATTTTGACAACATTTTTCTATAGAAATTGTATTTTGACAAAATTTTCTATAGAAATAAGATTTTGAAAACATTTTCTATAGGAATAAAATTTTGAAAAAATTTTCTATGGAAATAAAATTTTGACAAAATTTTCTATTGAAATAAAATTTTGACAAAATTTTCTATTGAAATAAAATTTTGACAAAATTTTCTATTGAAATAAAATTTTGACAAAAAATTCTATAGAAATAAAATTTTGACAAAATTGTCTATAGAAACAAAATGTTGACAAAACTTTGTAAGAAATAAAATTTTGACAAAATTTGTTAAGAATTAAAATTTTGAAAAAAAGTTTCTGTAGAAATAATATTTTGACATTTTTCTATAGAAATTAAATTTTGACAAAATTTTCTTAGAAATAACATTTTGACAACATTTTCGATAGAAGTAAAATTTTGACAAAATTTTTTACAGAAATAAAATGTTGACAAAATTTTTTACAGAAATAAAATTTTGACAAAATTTTCTATGGAAATAAAATTTTGACAAAATTTTCTATAGAAATAAAAATTTTGAAAAAATTTTCTATAGGAATAAAACTTTGACAAAACTTTCTATAGAAACAAAATTTTGACAAAATTTTCTATAGAAATAAAATTTTGACAACAATTTTCTATAGAAATTCAGTTTTGACAAAATTTTCTATAGAAATTCAATTTTGACAAAATTTTCTTAGAAATAACATTTTGGCAAAATTTTCTATAGAAGTAAAATTTTGACAAAATTTTCTATAGAAGTAAAATTTTGACAAAAATTTCTATAGAAATAAAATTTTGACAAAATTTTCTATAGAAATAAAATTTTGACAAAATTTTCTATGGAAATAAAATTTTGACAAAAATTTCTATAGAAATAAAAAAATTTCTATAGAAAATTTTGACAAAATTTTCTATAGAAATAAAATTTTGACAAAATTTTCTATGGAAATAAAATTTTGACAAAAATTTCTATAGAAATAAAATTTTGACAAATTTTTCTATAGAAGTAAAATTTTTACAAAATTTTCTATAGAAATAAAATTTTGACAACAATTTTCTATGGAAATAAAATTTTGACAAAAATTTCTATAGAAATAACATTTTGGCAAAATTTTCTATAGAAGTAAAATTTTGACAAAATTTTCTATAGAAGTAAAATTTTGACAAAATTTTCTATAGAAGTAAAATTTTGACAAAAATTTCTATAGAAATAAAATTTTGACAAAATTTTCTATAGAAATAAAATTTTGACAAAATTTTCTATGGAAATAAAATTTTAACAAAAATTTCTATAGAAATAAAATTTTAACAAAATTTTCGATAGAAATAAAATTTTGACAAAATTTTCTATAGAAACAAAATTTGACAAAACTTTGTAAGAAATAAAATTTTTACAAAATATTTCTATAGAAATAAAATTTTGACAATTTTTTATAGAAATTCAATTTTGACAAAATTTTCTATAGAAATAAAATTTTGACAAAATTTTTCTATAGAAATAAAATTTTAACAAAATTTTCTATAGAAATAAAATTTTGACAAAATTTTCTATAGAAACAAAATTTTGACAAAAATTTCTATAGAAATAATATTTTAACAAAATTTTCTATAGAAATAAAATTTTAACAAAATTTTCGATAGAAATAAAATTTTGACAAAATTTTCTATAGAAATAAAATTTTGACAACAATTTTCTATAGAAATAAAATTTTGACAAAATTTTCTATGGAAATAAAATTTTGACAAAAATTTCTGTAGAAATAAAATTTTGAAAAAATTTTCTATAGAAGGTTAGGTTAGGTTAGGTTAAAGTGGCAGCCCGATTAAGATTCAGGCTCACTTAGACTATTCAGTCCATTGTGATACCACATTAACTAAAAGTACCTATTACATATGGGCACTTCTAGTTTTAACCGCTGAACCTTCCTGATTATTTTTCTTTGTTGAACCAACCAGATTGTTCCAAAAACATTAGCAGACTGCTTAAGTTAACGTTTTCCAGATCCGCCAGTAATCTGAAGCTATATGCTCCTAAAAGTTGCTTGCGCTTTACACAAAATGCAGGACACTCACACAAGAGGTGTTTAATTGATTCTTTTTCCTCCGCATCATGACAGCTCATACAATAGTCATTATACTTCGCGCCAATAGTTTTTGCAAAATCGCCTATCAGGCAGCGACCCGTTATAGCAGATATCAGGAGTGATATCTGACGTCTCGAGAACATTAGCATATCTAGTGTGCGGTTTAAGTTGAAATGGGGCCATATTTGCTTGGTGTCGTTACAACCCTTGCAATTCTCCCATCGAACATTTGCCATCCTAACAGCCTTCTCACGCAGCATGAGCTTGCAGGTAGCTAGGGGCATACCAACAAATTCCAGTTCCCCTGGAATATGTAAGGTAGTCCCTAGCCTTGCCAACTCATCCGCTTCGCAGTTCCCCGGTATGTTCCTATGGCCAGGCACCCATATTAGGTGAATATTGTACTGCTCAGCCATCTCATTGAGAGATTTGCGGCAGTCGATGGCCGTTTTCGAGTTGAGGAACACAGAGTCCAAGGATTTTATTGCAGGTTGACTGTCTGAGTATATATTAATGCCAATATTTGTTGGAACATTACTTCTCAGCCACTTCGCCACCTCTCTTATTGCTAAAATTTCTGCCTGAAAAACACTACAGTGATTAGGTAATCTTTTCGCTATTCGAATTTCCAGATCTTTAGAATATACTCCGAACCCCACTTGTCCATTCAATTTGGAGCCATCAGTATAGAAATCTATATATCCTTTATTCCCCGGGGTCTGTGTACACCACGCCTCACTGTTGGGAATTAGAGTTTCAAACTTTTTGTCGAAAAGTGGTTTTGCCAGGGTATAATCCACTACGTTAGGCATATCTGGCATTATTTTGAGGACCGAACTATGACCGTACATTTTTTCCGACCACAGCGATAGCTCGCGCAACCGCACAGCCGTTGTTGCAGCTGACTGTTTGGCCAAAATGTCTAAAGGCAATAGATGTAGCATGACATTAAGGGAGTCTGTTCCTGTCTTACTAAATGCGCCTGAGATACATAAGCTCGCCATACGCTGAACTTTATCTAAACAAGTCGGTTTCTGAAGTGCCGGCCACCAGACTACAACACCATATAGCATTATAGGTCTAACTACTGCAGTGTATAGCCAATGCACAATTTTTGGTTTTAGTCCCCACTTTTTCCCTATTGCCTTTTTGCACGAGTACAAAGCTACCGTGGCTTTTCTCGCCCTCTCTTCAATATTAAGCCTAAAATTCAGCTTCCTGTCCAAAATAACGCCAAGGTATTTTGCACACTCACCAAAGGGAATTTCAGTACCCCCTAAGGAAATGGGCCTAACCGTGGGAGTTTTACGATCTTTGCAGTACATGACTAGTTCTGTCTTTGCTGGATTTACACCAAGACCATTATCTTTCGCCCATTTCTCAGTCATCCGGAGAGCTCTCTGTATAATATCTCTGATTGTGGATGGGAATTTTCCCCTGACTGCTAGCGCCACATCATCTGCGTATGCCACCACTTTTATCCTTTCTTTTTCTAGGGAAACCAGAAGGTTGTTTATAGCAACATTCCAAAGAAGAGGTGATAGAACTCCTCCTTGGGGAGTGCCTCTGTTCACATACCTTTGTATGTTTGCTTGCCCTAGTGTGGCTGAAATACGTCTCTTTATTAGAAGTTCGTCTAACAGCCTAAGTATACCTGGATCAACATTCAGAGTTGTCAGTCCATTTAATATCGAGCTCGGATGGACATTATTGAACGCCCCTTCGATGTCTAGAAACGCCACGATTGTGTATTCTTTGACAGATAGTGAGCTTTCAATAAAGCTGACTAGTTCATGCAATGCGGTCTCAGTAGACCTGCCCTTCGAGTATGCATGCTGTCGTTTCGAGAGCAAACTTGAATCCACGCTAGTTCTAAGATACATGTCTATCATCCTCTCCAGGGTCTTAAGTAGGAATGAGGATAAGCTGATTGGTCGGAAATCCTTCGCACTCGAGTGAGAGGCTTTTCCTGCTTTAGGTATGAAGACGACTTTTGTTTCCCTCCACTTTTCTGGAATATATGCTAAGTTTACACATCGTTTATATATCACCGTCAACCAGGGGATAACTCTTTCAGCCACTGCCTGTAACTCCGCCGGAGTAATTCCATCAGGTCCGGGGGATTTGAATGGTCCAAAGCTATTTAAAGCCCATTTTATTCTAGATTCCGACACAATTTCCTCGATAGGAGATGATCGCTGAGCCTCTGTTACACCGCCGGAAATAAAATAAATAAAATAAAATTTTGACAAAATTTTCTATAGAAATAAAATTTTAACAAAATTTTCTATAGAAATAAAATTTTGACAAAATTTTCTATAGAAACAAAATTTTTTAAGAAATAAAATTTTGGCAAATTTTTTTTAAGAAATAAAATGTTGACAAAATTTTCTTAGAAATAACATTGTGACATCTTCTATAGAAATAAAATTTTGACAAAATTTTTTACAGAATAAAATTTTGACAAAATTTTTTACAGAAATAAAATTTTGACAAAATTTTCTAAGGAAATAAAATTTTGACAAAATTTTCTATGGAAATAAAATTTTGACAAAAATTTATATAGAAAGAAAATTTTGACAAAATTTTTCTATAGAAATAAAATTTTAACAAAATTTTCTATAGAAATAAAATTTTGACAAAATTTTCTATAGAAACAAAATTTTGACAAAAATTTCTATAGAAATAATATTTTAACAAAATTTTCTATAGAAATAAAATTTTAACAAAATTTTCGATAGAAATAAAATTTTGACAAAATTTTCTATAGAAATAAAATTTTGACAACAATTTTCTATAGAAATAAAATTTTGACAAAATTTTCTATGGAAATAAAATTTTGACAAAAATTTCTGTAGAAATAAAATTTTGACAAAATTTTCTATAGAAATAGCATTTTGACAAAATTTTCTATAGAAATAACATTTTGACAAAATTTTCTATAGAAATAAAATTTTAACAAAATTTTCTATAGAAATAAAATTTTGACAAAATTTTCTATAGAAACAAAATTTTTTAAGAAATAAAATTTTGGCAAATTTTTTTAAGAAATAAAATGTTGACAAAATTTTCTTAGAAATAACATTGTGACATCTTCTATAGAAATAAAATTTTGACAAAATTTTGTACAGAATAAAATTTTGACAAAATTTTTTACAGAAATAAAATTTTGACAAAATTTTCTAAGGAAATAAAATTTTGACAAAATTTTCTATGGAAATAAAATTTTGACAAAAATTTATATAGAAAGAAAATTTTGACAAAAATTTTTATAGAAATTTTGACAAAAATTTCTTTTGAAATAAAATGTTGACAAAATTTCCTATAGAAATAAAATTTTACAAAAAATTTTCCCCAAACGAAATCACCATAAAGTTTCAAATTCATGATTAACTTCGACCAAACCGACTTCTATTCCGATTTTATTTGTTCGTCTTTTATAACTTCATCGAATACGAAAATTTAAGCTACAATAACAGTGTATTCAAATCTGTTTAAATCACTACATACATAAACATATTTTGTTAAATAAGAAATATTTAGACTAAGCTATGTTTTTTTATAAATTTAATTGTTTTAGGTTTTATTGAATTAAATATGTGTTATATATTTTAAATAAATTAAAATTAAGAATTTTTCAAAAAATGTATGAAGAATGCAATTGTTAAAATTTTAAGTAAATGAAAAAACTCACTTATTACATGGTTATTTTACATATACAAAATAATCAAATTTATATGTTTTACTATGAAGAAAACCCACCCTCTATTTTGTATAATCAAATAAAATTTGTGTTTAAGATAAAATAAAAACAAAAAGAGAACAGAAAAACATGTTAGTGAAAAAGAAAAAAAAACAAAACACTGCCCTTGTAATAACAAATGTATCTGCATAGATAAAATGAATTATTTAAACTCATACATACTTCAATTTTATGTAAACTTTTTGTTCTCAGTTCTCTTCTAATATTGAAATATTAAAATAAATGAATATTAAGTAGAAAAATAATTTAAAAAAATACATCATCTATATTTCGAATCAAATACACAGACAATAAAAAAAAATAACAAATAACTAAGATATTTTTTGTTATAATTTTTAGCAAAACAAAAAAAACAAAAACTCTACCATGCTAAATTTAGTTTTAAATCTGCAAACAGAACTAAAACAAAATCAAATGAATGTAATATGTTTTAAGGAAATAAAGCTCAATACGACATAAGCAATAGAAGGATGTTGGTAATCTTATTCGAACCATGTGAAAAGAAAATGACCCAAACTCATTCAATTGAAAAATAAAAAGAAAATAATACATTTATTTATTATACATGTCAAGACTCCAAAATATATTGGTAAACTTAAATCAGTATCTATTTAGTGAAAACAAACCAATTACAAGAAATTAAATTTAAATCATATACGAAAAACTAAAATTAAAATTGAAAAAATAAAAACAAACACACACACACACACAAAACAATTAAATGAATTTAAATTTCAAAGAAAATTAAGACCCCAAAACGATTGTTGGATGATAAAATTAGATTTAAAATTTCTTTAATAGTTTCGTTTGGTTCATCTCATCGAGTCCGACCTTAAACCAATTCGCATATGTTTCATCATTATATAGATTAAAAATCACATAGAAAGAAGAAAACAAATATATTACAAGAACATTTTAGATTAAAACTAATTTTGGACGTACGTTAACATTTAGCGTCGTTTTTACATAAATAAAAAACATAAATCTGAAGTTTAAGAAAAAATTAAAAACTCGAACTTAAAAAATCCATAAAATTAAATCAAGTTACCCCTTTTAAAGAGAAAATAAAATCCCTTAAAAATTGAAAAATTTACAAAATAAAACAATATATTAATCGAAAAATATGTTAAACCCAAACGGACAAAACAAAAACTGTAATTAAACTACATAACATAAAATATTTATCAAAGGATAAAATATAAAAAAACTTGCGTTGCAAATCATATCATAAAAACCGATTACTAACAATAAAAAAAAACATGATAGAAAAATATTTGCAATTTGAAAATTTCTTTTCAATTGGTATTGAAGTAAGAGGGAAACTGGGAATCTTCAGTAGGAGCGGGTATTGTAACACCACCAGTGTCAACAGCCGGTTCATGAGGCAATGAGTCAATGCTTTCTAGAGGTAAGAAACAATCGGTAGACATCTGTAAATATAAATAAAAAGTACATACATATATATGAAATATTAAAAAACGAGGGATAAATAACTGCAACCCTGCTGCAGAAAATCTTCAATAAATTATAGAATAGTGGCACTGGCTAAAACTTAAATATAATGGCAATTTCGATTCGAAGAACAGATGCAATACTCTCGAAATTTATTGCAAAATATCAAGGACATTGTCGTACCATGTGGATACAAGACCCTCAAATTTAAGTCTGAAATATTGCGGGAAATTTTAATGCGATCAGTTAATAAATAAGGCTAATAATAATTGCGACACGAGCAACAAATAATGCACACCAAGGGCTAGATCAACTCAGGAGGATGCTTAAACACTTCTGACTTAAACCACTCGCTGTTGGCATTGTCAATCACAGCAACATTAAATTTTTATTTAATTACAACTTGGTATGGATGAAAAAAAGAATTAACAATGAAAGTGTACATGAGACAAAATTATTGAGAAAGAGGAAAAAACTATTGAGAACAAAATCTATATAGTGACTTCTTAAACGTATTAGCGTTGTGAGTGAATTGCAAAGAGTTCCATATACGGCTTGCTGAGAGAAAGAAGTGCGATTTCTAAATTGAAAGTTGGTGTTGTTGGGGTATTAGCAGGATTCTCCGGTTGGTTCTTCCGAATCGTAATCTATATATATAAAATTCAATCTATGTTTGTTTGTATGTTCCGAGTTGGCTCCGAAACGGCTGAACCGATTTACTTGAAACTTTCAGAGATCGTAGGGGGCGTTCATGTGGTGAAAATAGGGTACCTCATTTTTTGACACCTGGTCGCGGAGGGGGACCATTGCTTGAAATTGTCATTGAAGGTTGGGGTTGGCATCTAGACAAAGATCCGCTACTTTATATTAAATTTTTTCATTTTTTTTTTAAAGTACAGAGAAAAAAAATAAAATTCTCTAAATTATCTTAGATTTACAGAGAACATGCGGTGAGGTTATGGAATTAATATGGAGTACATGATGATTTCATATGTGGACGGGGAGGGGGACCTCCCCTTGTCCTACATTTTGAAACTTGGAACAAAATTATGCGTTGGCATCTAGACAAACATCCGCTACATTATTTTTCGATATTTGGTCGGGGAGGGGGACCACCCCTTTGCCCGACTTTTTTTTTTAAGTACAGTGAAAACAAAACTAAACTCTCCCGACTGAAATTTTACGGAAAAAATGGGTGAGGTTATGAAATTTATATCAGGTTCCTGATTTTTTAATAAAAATATAAGAGCATAGGGAGACATCCGCTTCTCTTAAGTACATACAGAGAAACAATTAAACTTTACCGAGTTACTTGAAATTTACAGAGGACTGGGGAGAGTTTACGATATTAATAGTTGATACCTGATTTTGTGATATTTGGACGGAAGAGAGGTCGCCCCTTTAGGCTTATAATTTGCTTGACATTTTCTGGGACGTTTACAAAAGATATCCTACATCACTTTTCGATATTTGGTCGGGGAGGAGGTCCTCCTCTAAAACTGCAAAAAACAAATCTTAAGTTTTCTTGAAATTTGCAAAGGCAGTCGGGAAAGGTTATGAACGAAGAGGCAACCTTCCTTGCCCCACCCTTGAATGAAAGTTTCAAGAATTTTCAGGGAAGGTTAGGGGTACTATTCACTACGGTGTTTGTCGATATTGTATCGGAGAAAGTGACGTCCCTTTAACCCTGGACAGTCATCCTTATTTTTTGTACACTAACGTCATCCTTCGTCATTTTGACTACGGCTTATTTCAAGATGCTATAACTTGCACTGTGAGCAAAAATGTGAACCAAAATTTAATTTATTTTCTTATTCATTTTGTTCTTAATTAGTATACAACAAAAATTCATAAAATATTTGCATTTGTATAACTTAAATTTATCATTTCCCAATCGATTAAAATGCATTTTAGATCGAAAATGAAATTACGCGTCGTCATTTTGACGAAGGATGACTGTCCAGGGTTAAAACAATAGAGCAAAATTTTAACATCTCTGATCTACTTGAAATTTACAGGGAACGTGGGAGGAGGTGATTAAATGTATACATGATTTTTAAATTAGCATATGATTTTTCGATATCTGGTTGGGGAAGGGGAAAATTGAAATAAACTTTGTCGATTTACTTCGATAGAATTTATAGGGACCATTGAGTAGTTGTGAAATTAATATAGGGTGATAGTCCGATATCAGGTCGGAGTGCAGCGAAGGTGGGGAGAGGGTCCTTTTTTTGTCTTAAATTGAAAGTAGAGGGTTGTCCGTAAATGGGAACTCGGTACATAATTTTATGATTTTTGAAGAGGCTTCAACCAGACTTCTTTTTAGTAAAGAACTTAAATTTACATGAAATTGGCAGCCAACGTAGAGGGAGCATCATTTTAGCAAATGTTAATGTGTAAACTTTTTTACTGCTTTTGCTTTTTCCGAATTATTGGATAGGAAACAGTAATTCTTTGTATGTTATTATAATATAGTGCTTCATTTTCAGATATGTTGAGCTATAGCTATATCTGGGAAAATCGGGCAATACATATATATGAGAGCTCCGCTCCTCTTCGAGAAAAATCGGGCGGTACATATATATGGGAGCTATAGCTATATCTGGGAAAATCGGGCGATACATATATATGAGAGCTATATCTAAATCTGAACCGATTTAGATGAAATTTTGCAGACTTGAAGGGCGATGAAAAAGATTACCTTTTGCCAAATTTGGAGACGATCCGTTTGAAAAAAAGCACAGCGTGACCCCATTTGTCGAAATCGGGCGATACATATATATGGGAGCTATATCTAAATTTGATCCGATTTCTTCCAAATTCAATAGCGTTCGTCGTTGTGCCCAAAAACTCCCTGTACCAAATTTCATCAAAATCGGTTAATAATTGCCACCGGAATCCTGTGAACAACAAATACATGGACAGACGGACGGACGGACGGACACCAAGCGCTAGATCGACTCAGGAGGTGATTCTGAGTCGATCGGTATATATTTTATGGGGTCTAAAATCAATATTTCTGGTAGGCACATTTTTTGGCAGATCAAACTTATTATACCCTAACCACTATGTGGTTTAGGGTATAATGACTTTAAAACAATGTGTTGAAACATTTTATTAATTTTGAAGATTTTTTCAGAAATATTAAATCCATTTTGACTTCATTAAAACGAAATTTTCATTCATGTTAGGATACACATTTTTATGTAGAATCACTTAGCTATAAGGACAAACAGACTTCATTGAAAAGTTTAGAGACTTTTAGACAAGGAAAAAACTTTATATCAGAGAAATACGTCTTCTATTCTAAGCAAAATTCGTTTTCGTATTTTAAGCATGTGAAATATTTGGCCTCCGACCATCGGACCAAATTTAAAAATTAGAAATCTTTTGGACCAATTTTGGTCCGATCGGACCAAAACGGCAACGCTGATTGGATTTGAAAGTCTATACACAGAGTAGAAGTAACTACTCTCCGAAAGTTTTTCTTGTTTGTTTTGCAACAGACGTAGAGAAAAGGTTTTGTAATATTTGATGATTTGACTTAAAAATGGGTATCTTAACATGAAACAAAAAATGTATAGGCTAAGGTCAATGTGACTTTAATTCAGAAAAATTCTTTAAATTTAATGAAATTGTCTTTATATTTGTTGTATTTTTGCATATTGACTACAAAGCAAAAAATCGTTCAAATATAGGACATGTTTTTCAAAACTTTATTTTAAAGAAGTTTTTTACTTCAAACATAGCATAATTTCTACTGGAAGTCGAGTCCTAATTTGGAAAATAAAGTTGCCGTTAACTCGTTTTTAAAGGACTTTGATAGCATATGAAGAAAAAAAGCTGAGAAAGCGAAAAATTAACATTTGCTTCCTAGAAGCAAGTACACAAAACCTAAATTTAAAAGAGAATTGTGTTTTAAAAGTGTCCTTGCTTGTATTCTCCGCTTCTTTGGCTCGGAATCAATACCAAATTTTTTACAGTTAAGACAAAATCTTTGGAACCGAGTATGCTTTTTTTCAGTGTATGTTTGCAACAACCTCCATCGAAATCAGTCCGTGGTATACCTACGAATATTCTTACTCAGATCTAGTGTTACCTAATTTCGCTTTTTTCCCCTTTATTGTAAAAATACATTTTCGAACAGCGTTTTTAAGAAATGTTCGTTCTCAAAAAAAGTAGATAACATGCAATAATACAAATCAAGTCATTAGTTTTCAATGTGAGAAAAAGTTAAAATAAATGTATATGCGCACATTTTTTAACCAAAATTGAAACTATCCATGATTTTAATTAAATTTTCGAGAACTAATATCAGAAATAAGAGAATGCTAGGGTATAGTACAATAGTAAAGCAATTATGAATGTCCTTACACTGAAAAAACGCATGCCCGGTTCCAAAGATTTTGTCTTTACTTTAACAGTTTGGGTATTAATTCCGAGCCAAAGAAGCGGAGAATACAAGTAAGGATACTTTAAAGACGGAATTCTCTTTTAAATTTGGGGGTTATGTACTTGCTTCTAGGAAGCAAATGTTAATTTTTAATTTTTTTTTTAGATTTTTTTCGTCAGTTGTTATCAAAATCCTTTAAAAACGAGTTAACGACAATTTTATTTTCCATATTAAGACTCGACTTCCAGTAGAAATTATGCTATGTTTCAAGTAAAAAGCGTCTTTAATATAAAGTGTTGAAAAACTTGTCTTATTTTTTAACGATTTTTTGCTTTGTAGGCAAGATGCAAAAAGGAAACAAATTTAAATACAATTTTATTAATTTTAAAGAATTTTTCTTAATTATTAAAGTCACGTTGACCTTACCTCAAAAATTTTATCTTTCATGTTATGATACACATTTTTAAGTAAAATCACTTTATTATAAGGACATTACAACTTCATTCAAAAGTTTATTGACTTTTGGACAAGGAAAAAAACTTTATTTTAAAGAAACGCGTCTTCCATGTTAAGCAAAATTTGTATTCTTATTCTAAGGACATGAAATCTTTGACTTCACGACAATATTTTTTTCAGTATAGAAAACTAAAAAATTAAATATAAATAAGATCGTTTAATTGCATTTATTTGGCGTTCATTACAAACATCTTTGTAGTAATACGGGGAAATTGATCGAAAGTACTGTTGTTACAACACATACTAGAGATATATTTTGACATTTGCCGTTTTTGAAAACAATTACTAAAAAAAACACTTTGTGTTTTCACCAATGTACGTACGTACAAAAATACATATCGTACATTTTAAATGTTTACTCACACTACGCTAAGTACTAAGTAATTTCAAAGTTACACATTTCATTCAAGTAATATTTTATTCGGAGCGGAGCGGTTTTTCATTTGGAAACCGCTCCGCTCCCGCTCCGCTCCGGATTTTAGAAATGCCGCTCCCGCTCCGGCAAAAAAAGGGCTTGCTCCGCTCCGCTCCACGCTCCGCTCCACGCTCCGCTCCGCTCCGCTCCGGATCCCTGGTTTAAACTCCACTCCATATAACTTTCTTGAGAAGGACGAGACACTTTCATATTGTTTGAGACCATAGACATATCGTATAATCGCATTGTAGACAGACGCAAGACGGGATCTACTACTAACGTCGCAGGAGGAAAATTCTTCGCAACCATAAAGGAGGGTCGACATCAAGTATGATTTTTCCAGTGGTTTACGCAGTCGAATGCTTTGAAGTTGGGTCCAATAAAGTTAGACATGTGACAAGTCCATTGTCCATTGGTGATCGAATATTATCAGCAACATCAATCAATGCAGTCGTGCAACTGTGTTTGGACCTAAATCCAAATTAGTTTTAGAACAAGAGTTTATTCTCTCGATGTGTTGAGAAATCTGTTCTTTCAAAATGCGTCCAAACCAGGGATGATAAAAATTTACAAAAGGTGCCAAATTTACATAATACCAAATTTAAAGACTATTGTAAAAATATACGTATATTTAAATTTAAACCGATTTGGACATTTTGTTTTAAGTTTTTTTAAAAAAATCTTTTTTTGCAAAATTTTATTTCTATGGAAAATTTTGGTAAAATTTTATTTCTTTAGAAAATTTTGCCAACATTTTATTTCTATAGAAAATTTTGTCAAAATTTTATTTCTATAGAAAATTTTGTCAAAATTTTATTTCTATAGATAAATTTGTCAAAATTTTATATTTATAGAAAATTTGGTCAAAATTTTATTTCTATAGATAAATTTGTCAAAATTTTTTATTTATAGAAAATTTGGTCAACATTTTATTTCCATAGAAAATTTTGCCCAATTTTTATTCTATAGGAAATTTTTTCAACATTTTATTTCTATAGGAAAAATTGTAATTTTATGGAACATTTTGTCAACATTTTATTTCTATAGAAAATTTTTTCAAAATTTTATTTCCATAGAAGATTTTATCAAAATTTTATTTCTATAGAAAGTGTTGACAAATTTTTATTTCTATAGAACATTTTGTCAAAAGTTTATTGCAATAGAAAATTTATGAAGAAGTACCTGTTTGCAAAATCTACCAAAATCAAGAATTCTACCAATCTACAAAACAGTAAAAAATTTACCATTTTTTATAGAATTCTAACAACTGTGGCAACCGGCTCAGGGGCCAGTTCTAAGCATTATTGCTAAAGACACCATGTGTGTATTTCGTCTCCTTCTGAGTGTTTCAAATATATATACACTATCTTATAATACTCTGTTAGTGTGGCGGAAAAAAATACATTTCACGTTTCACATTTGAGGACGTATGTGGTATAGACAATATTCCTCTCAAAAATGTTGAGATCCTGTAATAAAAACTAAAATATTCTCAGTTTGGAATATGTTTATTTCTTCAATGTCCGCTATTTATACCCTTCACCACTACTGTGGTACAGGGTATAATAAGTTTGTGCATTTGTATGTAACGCCAAGAAGGAAAAGTCTGAGACCCATCGTTTAGTATACCGATCGTCTTAGAATTAAATTCTGAGTCGATTTAGCGATGTCCGTCCGTCTGTCTGTCTGTCTGTTCATGTATTTTTGTGCGCAAAGTACAGGTCGCAGTTTAAGTCCGATCGTCTTCAAATTTGGCATAGGGTCGTTTTTTGGAACAAAGACAATCGCTATTGATTTTGGAAAAAATCGGTTCAGATTTAGATATAGCTGCCATATATATTTATCCCCGATCTGGTCATAATTGGCGTGTTTATCAACCTATGTTCTTCAAATTCAGTAGATCCGAATATTTTATGAGTCTCGAAAAACTTTCAAAATATCAGCCAAATCGGTTCAGATTTAGATATAGCTCCCATTTATATCTTTCTTCCGATTTAGACTCATATGGCAACAGAGGCCAAAGTTTACTACATATTTTCGTGAAATTTTGCACAGACAGTAGAGTTGGCATTCTACCAATGCTTGGTAAATTTGATTGAAATCGGTTCATATTTAGATATAGCTCCCATATATATTTTTTTCGTCCGATTTGCACTTATATGACCTCAAAAGCCAGAGTTTTGCCCTGACTTGCTTCAAATTTTACGCGATAGGTAGGTTTAACGGTGTCGTTATGTGTGCCAAATTTGGTTAAAATCGGTTCACATTTAGATATAGCTCCCATATATATCGACTCAAATTTAGATATAGCTGTCATATATATTTATAACCGATCTGGTCAGAAATGACGTATTTATCAACCGATCTTCTTCCAATTTCGTATAATCGAATATTTTGTGAGTCTCGTAAATGCAAAATATCATTCACATCGGTTCACATACAGATATAGCTCTCATATATAGCTTTCGCCCGATTTACCCTCCTATGGCCTCAGAGGCCAATCTCCTGTTCCGATTTACGTGAAATTTTGCAAAGGGAGTAGAATTAACATTAAAAATGTCCACACCGAATTTGGTTGAAATCGGTTCAGATTTAGATATAGCTCCCATATATAGCTTTCGCCCGATTTACACTCCTATGGCCCCTGAGGCAAAAGTTTTACCCCGAGTTACGTAAAATTTTGCACAGGGAGTAAAATAATATTATAAATATGCACACCGAATTTGGTTGAAATCGGTTCAGATTTAGATATAGCTCCCATATATAGCTTTCGCCCGAATTACACTCCTATGACGCCAGAGGCCAAATGTTTACTCCGACTTACGTGAAATTTTGCAGAGGGAGTAGAATTAATATTATAAATATGCATACCGAATTTAGTTGAAATTGGTTCGGATTTAGATATAGCTCCCATATATATCTGTCGTCCGATTTACAGATATGACTACCGTAGATCAACATTTTCCTCCGATATACTTAAAATTGTGCACAGGAAATGGAAATAACATTTTTACTATGCATGCCAAATTTAGTTGAAATTGGTTCAGATTTTGATATAGCTGCCATATATATCTTTCGTCCGATGCGAACTTATATGGCCCCAGAGGTCAAAATTTCACGCCGATTTACTTGCAGTTTTGTACAGAGAGTAGGACTAACATTCTTGCAACACATGCCAAATTTGGTTGAAATCGGTTCAGATTTAGATATAACTCCCATATATATCTTTCGTCCGATTTAGATTGATATGACCACGGTGGCCAAAGTTTCATTTCGAAAATTTTGAAGTTTTGCACTGAGCGTTCAATTAAAATTTTAGCAATGTGTGGCAAATTTTATCAAAGTCGGCTCAGAATTAGACAAAGCTCCCATATATATGTTCTTACGATTTTAGCAAATATAGCCAAAATACCCACACGTTTCTTGTAAAATCGTCACTGTTAAGTCGAAAACTCGGAAAAATAATTCAAATTTACCTATACTCTAATTAGTATATATCGACCTATTAATCATAAATGCAGATTTGCTCAATTTTATGCAATTTAAAAATATTTCTGATATTTTTTACTAACATTGGGGTCCGTCCCGGTCATCAACCAATTTAAATTTTAAGCCCAGACATTTTGTGAATGTTTAAAAAATTTTGTCCAAATAGGTTCACATTTAAATATTTGTATATGGGAATATAAACCTTTATATAGTTCCTAACAAATTTACATAATTGGCCGCTATGTGGCTTCAAATTACATAATGAAAATAAAATAAAAAAAAAAAATAAAATTTGAAGGTGTTAAGATGGTATCAAAAATATTGATATACATAGCGGTGAAGGGTATAATATAGTCGGCTCCGCCCGACTTTAGACTTTACTTACTTGTTTTTAAATAGAAACACTCATGGCATGAAATTGTTGCACTCTAATATGAGAACTAAATGAAACACTTACCTCATTTCTTTTGTGCATCTTCCTTGTGTTAGACGAGTCTTCATTATTACGAATTAAACCCTTTCGATGATCCTCTTTGTGAGCTTTCAATTTTTCCTCGTTAACTGTAACATAACTACATAGGTCACATGCTATTTTCTTATAGTGCTCAATGTGATTAAGGCGTATGTGATGTTTGTAAGCATTTGCTTGTATGCAAGAAAATTCGCAAAGGTCACACTTCAATTTAACTCCATCTCTATTGTGACGCATTTGATGTTTATGCAAAACACTGGGATCACGAGTCGAAAATTTACAAGATTTGCATTTTAAAGGTTTTTCTCCTGTGTGTTGACGCATGTGAATCTGTAAGTGATGTAACAAAATAAGAAAATTGGTAAATGTAATTTACTTTATAATTTTTAATTTAATTTATTTTCTGCATGAACGTAACATAGTCGATCGGACCCTATAAGGGAGAGATATGGATCCTCCTTCTTAGTCCAAAATACATTCTACATTTATAAAAAAGTTTATTGCAGTAGCAATGCTATTGTTCTCATTCTTGTAACGTTTTTAGGGTCTTATAGACTTTGTTACATATATGTTGAAAAAAAAAATAAATAAAATAAAAGTTTAGCAAGGCTTAAATACTCAGAAATATAAAGTTTAACCACGGATGGAAAACATATTGGAATTTTGCCAGTGTCTGAAAATTGAACTCAGAACAGCTAATGATTTTGGTATGATGTCTCCCAACATGAAGCCATAGAATAGGTTAGGGATGGGATAGCAATCAGTGCTGCCAATTCGTTGTTTGGTTCAATGAAAATATACTTGGTACTGGCTTCAGCGACGAAATCTATTCATATTTCAGTCATCGGATAGAATGAATAAATCCAAGAAGAATTGGAAATTGAATGAACTCAGTAACAATTAGAGGCCAGGACTGGTCAATTACTCAAATCATAGTAAATCAAGGTGTTGATGAAATTTGTAATTTTGCCTGAGGCAAATAATGGAGTGTAGTAAAGTTCAATAACAACGATTTTGTCGCATTCGAATTCTATAACTCTCTACATGCACAGAATTGTTATCTACATGCATCCACTTCATGGTCCGGTTACATTGAAACCGAATGGAGATGTATTTGATTTGTGTAAACCGAATGATGCCGTTTGTTCGTCCCGGCTCGAACCAACAAACGAAGTACTGAGCCATTGGCCGATGAGTTGGACAAATCGTGTCAATTCGATACAGACATAAAAAGAGAAATAATTTAAATTTAAGCTTGATCCCTCCGTCTAAGTTCTCACCAGCAACAGATAAACGAACACGACTGAATCGTTTTTGAAAATCTCGCAACAATGACTACATAGGTTATATAGACGAAAATTGCTTTAATAATAAGCCAATTCTATAATGAAGTGCACTTATTGTTGTTGAATTCGTGAAATACCTAAACATAAAGCTAGCAAATTAAGAAATTTGGATATGATACACAACTAGTATCATTACTTGTAGAACCATCCCTAAGGATCTTTCGCCCACTTCAAACCTTGAGAATAAGAAACGTGAGATATAACATAATGTACATGACCTTATATCATTGTGGAGCTCTTACTTACTATTAGACTGGCTTTTCGTGCCGTTTTCTTGCCACATACATTGCAATTGAAAGGTTTGATTTTATTGTGAACAGTCTTAATATGCTTCGATAGTGTTTTCCCATTCACAAATTTGCGATCGCAAATATCGCACGTTTTCTCGGAATAGTATTTGTTTTTGCGCACTACTGGTTTAGGCTTCTCTTCCACCTTTTTGCCAGCTGATTCTTGCATTTGCTTCAATCGTTTCTCTTTGGCAGCTTTGAGGGAACGCAAAACTCGGGGTCGCCATTTTTTGTGGACTCTCATGTGGCGCCAAACCAAAGCTACAATCAAATAAATTCGGAATTTGCAAATCTCTTTTCAAATATCCTTATGTGCAATAACTTACCAGAGGCATGTGACTTAAACTCGCATACAGGACATTTTAGTAAACCTACATCCATTTTATGTGATTTCCACATATGCCCCGAACATTTTCTCCAATTATTTACTGGTATGGAACATACACTACACATGAAACTATTCAAGTTGGCAACATGACATTTCAAGTGAGTTTCTCGTTGCTCTTCGGATTCGAATTTATAAATGCAACTGGGAACTGCAGTGCATTTTAAATTCATTTTCTGTCTTAAAATCAAACGGAAATCCTTAAATGGAACAGGTTTCACTTCAAGATGACTTTGTGATTCTTCATTGATTTCTTTTGGTACTGTCACTTTCTGTATCTGATTCTGGGATTCTCTTGGATCTTTTTTCAAAGTCTTTTCCTTAGCATTGGTAGTCGACTTAGGATTGGTCTTTTCCTGTTTCTTATCCTCTATTGGTACATACTTATGATATTCTATTAAATGACCTCGTAAATCTTCTTTCAAATCGTATTGCCGAAAGCACAAGGCACACACTAAAATTATACGTGTTGGTGGCTCAATTTCATTTACGTTTTCTACATGTGACGAAAAATCTGCTTTGCTGCTTGGTGACTCTGGGCAGTATTCGATTAACGAATCAAAATCCTCATCTGCCTCCATATCGTTATCGAGGTTAAATCAATGATGTAATGTTATCCAATACGTAGATCAAGCAACACATATCATCTGGAAATATATGCTATGTAGTATTAAGATTGAAAATTAATCAAATTTAAATTAAACAAACAAACAATGTAGATATTATCGTATGACCCATATATTTCCAATTTCGACTATTTAATTACTCTATAGCAACAATTGTTCCAAAACGAACCGTTTTGGAATACAAAAAGAATATAAATCCATTGTTTTTGTTGTTTTGTTTGTGAAGCCAGAGAAACTGGGGACATAAACTTATATAACCCCAAGCCCATAGGGGATACTCGATGCTGGTGAAATGGCGTAGGTGAAGTAAGCACATGCAGAACTGTGGAAAAGTGATGATAAAACAAGAGAGCTACTGCAAGAGAGTTGGGGTACGATTATTGGGCTCTGTGGGGGCTTATGAGAGGACATTTGGAGCTCAAAGCACACTGGTATCGTACAGGTAAAGGTAGTAACTGCTAGTGTATGCAGGGCAAGCGGAAAGAACGAAGAGACACTTGAGCATTATTGGGGTCACTTTCCAACATCTGGGAGTCATATGACATGAGACAGAGAAATCCGTTTATTCTTCTCAAATTAAACCAATCTAATTATGGGAGCCAACGTGGTGCAAGGGTTAGCATGCCCGCCTTGCATACACAGGGTCGTGGGTTCAAACCCAGTTTCGACCAAACATCAAAAAGTTTATTCAGCGGTGGATTATCCCACCTCAGTAATGCTGGTGACATTCCTGAGTGTTTTAAAGCTTTTCTAAGCTGTTTCACTGCTATGTGGAACCTCGTTTGGACTCGACTATAAAAAGGCGGTCCCTTGTCATTGAACTTAACATAGAATTGGGCAGCACTCAGTGATATGAGAGAAGTTCACCACCGTGGTATCACAGTGGACTGAATAGTCTAAGTGAGTCTGAAATATCGGTCTGCTGCAACTTTGGGTTCGCCCTAGCCCACTTTGAACTGTGTCCATAGGCCGTCCGCCTATACGCAAACTTTGAAGGGTTGGTATCTCGAAAACTACGCTCTTCCGACAAAATTATAAATTTCGATAAAATTATAAAATACTTAATATTTGGGCTCAACTGCAGTTTATGGGCCCCTCACCGAATTGCTTAAAATTAATATATGTTGTGTCATTCGGTGAGCTGATTCCAACAAAGTGACCCATACCCGGGGGAAGTACCCGGGTCTTGAGATATAGCCCTTCAAAGGGTCAATAAAAACTTGATATATCTCTTTTGTTTTTTGTCCAATCTAGACAAACTTGGTATCATATGAAAGCTTATTCAATGCACTTTTATACACAAAAAAAAATTTTAATATTTAATTTAGTTTGGGAGATATAAATAAAAAAATAAAATTTTTACCCTATTTTTTTGTTATTTTCGTTATATCTCAAAAAGCCTTCGATTATACCCTAACATGTTTTACACATAGATTCAAAGCCTATATCTGGCCTTTCGATTGATGTACAACATGTCTTTTCCAAGTCTACTTTTAGCAAAGTTATGGAGTTTTTATTCTGAGAAGAAAAAGAAAAATGTATTATTACTGAAATATTTTCACCCCTTATGTTTGCGTTAGCCAACTTTGGACTCTGTCCATAGGAAAAAGTCTTAAACCCCGGCCGAAGGCCGGCTACATTTCCCCCCTTGGGCCAGCGTTAGCCCACTTAGGACTCTGTCCATAGGAGAAAGTCTAAAACCCCGGCCGAAGGCCAGCTACATTTCCCCCCTTGGGTAAGCGTTAGCCCACTTTGGACTCTGTCCATAGGAGAAAGTCTTAAACCCCGGCCGAAGGCCGGCTACTTTCCCCCCTTGGGTCTGCGTTAGACCACTTTGGACTCTGTCCATAGGAGAAAGTCTTAAACCCCGGCCGAAGGCCGGCTACTCTCCCCCTTTGGGTTAATACTTATAACATACAAAAATTATTTCAGTAATAAAACTTCTTCTACTCAGAATAAAAATTTCATAACTACTAAAAGTGGACCTATAAATACATGTTGTACATCAATCAAAACGCCAGAATATAGGCTTTCAATCTATGTGTAAAACATTAGGGTATAATCGAAGACTTTTTGAGATATAACGAAAATAACAAAAAAATAGGGTAAAAATTTTATTTTTTTATTTATATCTCCCAAACTAAATTAAATATTAAATTTTTTTTGCGTATAAAAGTGCATTGAATAAGCTTTCACATGATACCATATTTGTCACGCTTGGGCAAAAAACAAAAGAGATATATCAAGTTTTTATTGACCCTTTGGAGGGCTATATCTCAAGACCCGGGTACTTCCCCCGGGTCACTTTGTTGGAATCAGCTAATCGAATGACACAACATATATTAATTTTAAGCAATTCGGTGAGGGGCCCATAAACTGCAGTTGCTCCAAATTTATAAATGTAAAGTAATCATTTTCGCTTTAAAATCCCTTCGCCTTTGTTTGTTATTAACAAATATTGCTAAAGTAGATTTGTTCCTTTAATATAAATAAATCCAAAGTATTTTAAAATACTGTGATATAACGGCAATTTCATACCTTAATTCAATTTTATTTAACTTTGTGCCGCCCTGTTTTTATCTTGGTGAAACGAGAACAATCCACAAATTTAACTTTAACTGCGAAATTAAAAGTAACAAATACCACGATATTTTGCTGTAAATTGAATTTTTCTACTCCATTCACCACATCTTTCAATAATAAGTTGATATGCGGATAATTATTCCTTTTATTGCTGAGAATCAGGATCTACACATTAAAAGACCGAAACAGTAAGACGCGACAACAAAACCAACTAATGAACAGCTGGGACAGAAATAGGATTGCCATCTCATTCCAAATATCCAAATAGTACTAGTATCAGCAGAACCATGACGACGGGCGGTAAGCGAATGCAAATTATTAATGCCCTATTCAGATTATAAGTTTATCAGGACGACATGCCAGTGTGTATGAAGAATCTCACTCTGTGGCCACACGCTACGAATTGTCGGCGATAGCAAAAATAGCTATAAAAGTGTTCTCGATCACATTAATATTTATTTATTTATTTGTGGCTGGGATATGTCTTGAAAAGTCAGCCACCGGCATTATCGTCCGGATAGACTTATAATCTGAAAGATGCATTATGTGCCGTCCAGATTATAAGTTTTTCCGGACGGAATGTCTTTGTTTGTAAAAAATCTTACATTGTACTCAGTTCCCTGCCAACATTTTTTGAATTTGGGGGCGCTTCTGAGAATCCCCACTACGTCGAAAAGAGTCGTATACGATATCCAAAACTCCTCGGAAAAGCGCCGTCACTATTGAGAAGATGTACCACGCCAAGTTACTACAAAAAAGGATACATTTAGGAGGACGCCAACAATAGCCCCTTCAAACAATCAGACAAAGTGCATTTTAAGATAGTTGTAAAAGAATCATTGTGGTCAAGTAAAACACGATTATTTAGATGTTTATTAATTTTATTGAACATTTATAAATTCTCATATATATAACATTTATACGACTATCACATCACATTTAACATATTTTTATGCATTATTAAAAGATTGATGTTGAGTTACAAGTTGCAAGTTACATGTTGTAGCGTCTATCAGCCAGTGCTTTTATTCCCAATGGAGGCAGTGTGTCTGGAAAAATATTTGAGAAACTATCATTTTTTTTTCAATTTGAAAGTCAAAAATTGTTCACCAATAGACCTTTAACAATTTTAAGCGAAATAACTATGTTTTCAGCACTTCATTATCATTTTTATTTAAATAAATTATATGAAGCTAGTTGTGCTTGGCGTTTCGCAAAATAGGTCTGTTCGCGTACTTTTCCAGTAAAAAATATCCAGTAAAAACTAGCAAGAGAGTAATGCGCTTTACAGATTATCAGTTATTCCGGACGACAGTGCTCGTGTCGAACATATCCCATATATTGTGCACATCATAAGTTAAGCCCGAAGGCATAATCGATACTGCTGCATGTTTATGGGATCGATAACACATTTACCGATTATTTAGTCATCGCCGACAAGTCGTATCGATCCGACACATTGCAAGATTCTTTACAAACTCCGACATTCCGTCCGGAATAACTGATAGTCTGTAAAGCGCATAAGACTGTATTTTACTCTCTTTGCTTAAAATTGCTGAAAAGTACTCGAACGGTATCCAGTAGCTATTTGCACATTTAAATTTTCAGTTTCTAAAACTTTAAAAACAAAAAACTGATCCTGTTTTTGTTTAAGTTGTAGTTGTAGTTGCGGAACATGTACATTGCACTGGTGATTTGTGTGTTATCAACAACCAGCTGACAACGTATGCTATGGGCTGCAAGATTTTACTGGGGAAAAAATCTCTAGCAAAAACTTGCAATTTCTCTATCTGATGACTGTCAAATGTAGTCTCTCTCCGGCACTCTTATGCTGGCTTTTTGGTGTAAACGAACGACTTCCAGTAAAAATTTGTGATAGTTATCAAAAATTATCGTGTTCTCGAACTGAGCTAATATAAAATGGCTCTTGTAACAATAGTGATGGCAAAATACTTTCATGCGAATAGTGATGGCAAAATACTATCACAGTTGGCGATTGTTGCAGTGTCACTTACGAGTCTGTGATAGCGATGAGGATGAAATGGAACTTTGAAATGCTGGCAGGGATGTTGCAGCGTCTATCAGTCAGTGTTTATATACCTTTTTACAGACGACAGTGCTCCGGAATAACTGATAATCTGTAAAGCGCATAAAATTCTTTACAAACACCGACATTCCGTCCGGAATAACTGAAAGTCTGTAAAGCGCATTATAGTCTGCTAGGCGCATAAAAGTGAATCAAAAATATTAAAATACTGAAAAGGAAATGTGTAAAAAGCTGGTTTATTAACAATACCTTAAACGG
Source organism: Haematobia irritans (assembly GCF_050003625.1). Classification (NCBI taxonomy): domain Eukaryota; kingdom Metazoa; phylum Arthropoda; class Insecta; order Diptera; family Muscidae; genus Haematobia; species Haematobia irritans. The sequence goes on from NC_134400.1 coordinate 132,328,797, forward strand.
GACACAAAAATTTGGCAGCACTGAGGCAGCGTATTATTAAAACTGTCGGCTTTGACAAACTGACGGCATGTTCGGAGTCGGTCCCTGACTTTAATCCGTCATCACCATCGAGTATATGTCTGACCAGCGTGAACCGGGTCAATTTTTATGATGACTGTTCCGATATATGTCCTGAGGGCAATGATCATCGAAGGAGTGCGTTGTATGATGCGCTTTACAGACTATCAGTTATTCCGGACGGAATGTCGGTGTTTGTAAAGAATCTTACAGTGTGTCGGATCGATACGACTTGTCGGCGATGACTAAATAATCGGTAAATGTGTTATCGATCCCATAAACATGCAGCAATATCGATTATGCCTTCGGACTTAACTTATAATGTGCACAATATGTGGGATATGTTCGACACGAGCAGTGTCGTCCGGAGCACACATTTTGAACGGCGTCAATTTTTACGATGCCGGTCCCGAGATATGTCCTGAGGGCATATGATCGTCTAAGGGAGGGGGTTGTATGAGGGTGTGCTTCTTTACTTCTTCTTCATCAATTAGGTGGAATCATAGAAGTGGAATCGATTGTCGATTCGAAAGACTCATATCCTTCATCAAGCTTGCAGCAGCAGCAACCACAGTGTAATAAAAATAAACAAAATTCTGGACTGAAAATTCGATTATTGTGCTGTAAGTTTTTCGCAAAAGCAAAATAAAACAAGTTACCACAAAAGGCAAATTTGTCGGTAAATCGGCAACATTTTGCAAGGAAGTATCAAAATAGAGTATGCTTTGAAATTCAATTGAGCAAATACAGGAATAGTTAAAAATCATCTTCAAAGCCGAACACATAGATACAAATATGGCAAGCGCCTTGGAAAACTTTGTCAATAGTGTGAGAAGCCTAAGTTCCTCGGGTAAGTTGCAGTTTCTATATCTAGTCGGAGGTTAGAACGAACCAATGAATTTTTATTGTTCTGGTTGTTGTGTGAATGACATTAGGTGCATTCGAAGAATTGGCCACTCATCTTTTAGATTCTACCGAAATCTTAACTAAAAACTGGAATATCCTCGATAATGTCCTGGAGACATTGGACGTGCAACAGCATTCACTGGGTGTACTTTACGTTTTGATAGCCAAGTTTAATAGTCTACCGGTGGGTAAATATGTATGTCAATATGAATTAGTAGATTATTAAACTTATGAATATGTCCATCTGTAGAACTCAAATGCCGACGTAAATATCCTTTTAAAATCGGTGAAAGATTTTATACAACAATGCAACATTTACCAAGTACGCTTAGCAGCTCATGCATGTAAGTATATAGGGATCGTTGATTACTACATTGGAACTAAACTTTTCGAATAGGATATATTTAAAGCCAACTGATGCATGAGTAAATTATCATGGAAAGAATTAATTTCTATTTGTCCTTTACAGATTACGAACTTTGTCATCAATTCACCAATACAATGGTAAATCAGCCTCGTTGTATCCATGGACTAACTACACTTTCCGCTGCCATCGATAATATACGGACATGTGAAACACAACTTACACCAATTCATGCTGATTTATGCCAGCTCAGTCTTAAATCGAAATGTTTTCGTGTAGCTCTTAAATATTTAGATATTGATATAACCACAATATCAACAGCTGCCGAGACTAGAGGACAAAACCAAACAGTAATTATAAAAATATATCGTCACCATAACGACTTTTCTATCAACCTGTTTTTTCTAGGATACAACAAACCTTGATGCCAAATACTTTTTACTTTATTATTATTATGGCGGAATGATATACACCGCTATGAAGAATTATGAGAGAGCCTTGTACTTCTTTGAAGTATGTATATCAACACCTGCCATGGCCATGTCTTATATAATGTTAGAAGCATATAAAAAATTCATTTTAGTCTCTTTGATATTGCACGGCAAGGTAAGAAATATTGATAATTTGGAGTAGAGCAATTTTTCATATGTATTTTGTATTTATTTTGTGAATTTGATAACATCATCACCATCCTCTTAGATCCAGCCAATACCCAAGTATGCATCTCAAGTAATTTCACGGTTTATCAAACCAATTGCACAGGCCTATCATAATCTAGCTGTAGCCTATGCCACAACACTTAGTGAGGAAGTTCGAAATTGCATTAATAAATATACCGAAACCTTCGAACGTGACAACAATATGGGTTTAGTGAAACAGGTATGTGTTGTCGTATATGCCATTACAATATCTATAAAGGATCTTCATATATTAATTATTAATTTCTATTTTTCGGATAGGTTGCCACTTCTTTGTATAAGAAAAATATTCAGAGATTAACTAAAACCTTCTTGACATTATCTCTATCTGATGTTGCTAGTCGTGCCCAATTACCATCAGCTGCAATTGCTGAAAAATACATATTCAATATGGTAAGTTTGAGGGGAACGTGGATCGTTTCACTAAACTAAAATTCAATAAGAAAACTAAACAAGGAGAAGTGGGCCAAACTCCGACTCCGGAGTCGACTCCAGGTTGTGTACCTAAATCTCATTTTACAGTATTCCAATTGTATTTTTAAGGTTCCAAAAATAGACCGATATAAGTATTCTATTTTTTGCCATATGTGTTTATATGCCCAAAAGAAGTCTAATTTTAAATGTTGATATGACTCGACGGCAAACCTCAGCATTTTCGGGATGTAAAGAACTCTACATTTTAATTTCAGGTCAAAAAATTAAAATACGACACAAGGATATATAGATACCACATCAAAATATGGGTAGATAACAAGAATTTCCAGAATATGTATTTATAAAAACATAAAATTTCAAAAAATAATTAGACTTCCAGAAGCTTTAGAAGTAAAATCCTGGTATTGGTCTATGTAGGCATTTTATAAAAAAATAAATTTACATAAAAAAGAAAAATAATAATAAAATCAAAATGTCGGACTAATCAGATAGAATGTTTTAGATGTTAAAAAATGTAATGTGTCGGATATATAAAACAAACATAAATTGGCAAAATTTTGGATGGGCGGAATTTTAAATAACAACTACCATACAACATATGACCGGAATAGCTGGAAAGTTACGAATATTGTTGCTATAGAAATAAAATGGTGAAACATCGATTTATAAATGGTCTATCAGTTATGGACATTACAGGCCATTCATTTAATGTAATGAATTTCGAGTGGCTTTGATGAAACAAACTTTCTCCCAAAAGACCGGCAGTGGTTTAATTTAAAATTACAGCCTCCAAGGTTCTACTGTTATATTGCCTTAAAATTGTACCTTTATCATGAGTATATATAGGGTCAAAAATCGATATTTTAATATGTTAAAAATGGACAATGCAATTGACCAATTCAGCCCATATTCTAGTCAAACCTAATTTTTACCAAAGATTATAAAAGAGGAAGATGGGAGATTGGCTGCGTTATACCAAATGTTGCATTTACCAGATTAGTTTAATACATGTTTGTAATCTTTTAGTTGTATTTAGGTTTTATTTTTTAAATGAAAAATGTAATTTTCTTAATGAAACAATGTTAAATTTTAGGCAACAACAAAAAAAAATACATTTTCCCCTTTATGGGAATTTATTTCGTGCTCTTAATTTCTTTTTATTTGCATTTTAATGCTATGTCAATACTTGTCGTATACGCGTTTGGTTCGAGTATTAAACTAATGTGGTAAATGGTTTGATGTGCTCAGTAGCCAATCTCCCATTTCCCATCTTCCTCTTCTATAATCTTTGATTTTTACATCACCGTGAAATTTCACCCGTATAAATACACTTTGAATGGCCTGAAATCCAGTACTTCGTTTTTCGTTGTTCAATTGAAAACCTTAATGGAATCTAATTTGTCGAAATATTTCTTTAGTTAGAAAGATATGAAGTGTTTTTCAAATTTTGTTTCGCCGGAGTCGAGCAAAATTTCTACGACTCCAACTCCACCAAAATCTTCAGACTCCGACTCGACAGCCCTGATTGAGACCATATAATTTTCAATAGAAATAAAAATTTGAGAACATTTTCTATAGAAATAAAATTTTGACAAAATTTTCTACAGAAATAAAATTTTGCCAAGTTTTTTTGTAATATTTTTTCAAAAATTTGGTAGATTATTTTCGGCTCGAGTCACAACCATCTTCTTCTAGTTGGTCTTATTACTTACGTTAGAGTATCGTCTATACGACCATGAAGAGAAAGATTTTTTTTTAAACGGTTTATACTTTTCTGGCGGAATTCTTTTGAAAATTTTGGCTTTTCGAATTGATATTTTTTGAACCACGTAACTTATCACAGATCCAATTACACACGATTATTCGTCATCTTTCCTTTCATTTAAGCATTTCTAACTCGAGATATATTACGCTTAGTGAAAAAAGAGCGAAAATTTAAAAATAACGGGGTATCTCAAAAACTGTTCCATAAAAAAATTTTAAGCATTTTTTTTCGAATTCAGCAGCTCAAAATACATAAGAAAAGTTGATTTTCATCAAGTGTACATTTAGAGTGTAAACTAGTTTAATTAGGAAGGAGTATTTGGCAAAATACCAATAACTAGAGAATCTGAATAGGAAATGCGTTTCCCTCTCACAGAGTTGACAATCTACTGAAACTGAAGAGGAAGAAAGATATGCCAAACCTTATATAGCCAACAATCTGGACTAAACAGTGGCGCAACATGTTCGCGTATTGGGATTTGATAAGAATAAATGATTGTATCGATGAATCGGTCTGTCTACAAAATTGACAACTTTGGGTTGGAATAAAAATATAACAAGTTGGAATAAAAATATATCTTCAAAAAGCCAATTCGGGACATCGATATTTGGCGTAAGAGGCAAATAAAATTTTATTCGTTCTTAAAGATTTTCTACAATAATGCTTAAGACTTCATACCTATGGTAGTGGATATAATAAACTCAATTCCCTTTTTATTTCGTATAGGCGGTTGTGGATTTGTTTATAGGTGGGTACTAGGTTCAGGTTCCGCGTCGAAATCCTTTTTTGAGCCAATGAGTTTAGAAAGATGAAATGCCCAGAAGTGCCCTTTCCATCCACGATTTGACAAGATTTGATAAAAAATATATCGAGAGAAATATCGAACCTAGTATCACCTTAACATTTAACACTTTTTAAGTAAAAGTTTCTGATTAAGTTTTCAATTAACGAACTTTTAAACCGTAACACAGATATGCCTGCAACATCTTTCATTTGAACGTCAGAGAAGATATCTGCAATTTACATTATATAAAATTCCAGAAAAATAAAAAAATATATCTATTGATATATTTTTTGGCTTCAATCATGCAATTATATGCTTATAAAGGGTGATTTGTTAAGAGCTTGATAACTTTTTTTTTTTTAAAAAACGCATAAAATTTGCAAAATCTCATCGGTTCTTTATTTGAAACGTTAGATTGGTCCATGACATTTACTTTTTGAAGATAATTTCATTTAAATGTTGACCGCGGCTGCGTCTTAGGTGGTCCATTCGGAAAGTCCAATTTTGGGCAACTTTTTCGAGCATTTCGGCCGGAATAGCCCGAATTTCTTCGGAAATGTTGTCTTCCAAAGCTGGAATAGTTGCTGGCTTATTTCTGTAGACTTTAGACTTGACGTAGCCCCACAAAAAATAGTCTAAAGGCGTCAAATCGCATGATCTTGGTGGCCAACTTACCGGTCCATTTCTTGAGATGAATTGTTCTCCGAAGTTTTCCCTCAAAATGGCCATAGAATCGCGAGCTGTGTGGCATGTAGCGCCATCTTGTTGAAACCACATGTCAACCAAGTTCAGTTCTTCCATTTTTGGCAACAAAAAGTTTGTTAGCATCGAACGATAGCGATCGCCATTCACCGTAACGTTGCGTCCAACAGCATCTTTGAAAAAATACGGTCCAATGATTCCACCAGCGTACAAATCACACCAAACAGTGCATTTTTCGGGATGCATGGGCAGTTCTTGAACGGCTTCTGGTTGCTCTTCACTCCAAATGCGGCAATTTTGCTTATTTACGTAGCCATTCAACCAGAAATGAGCCTCATCGCTGAACAAAATTTGTCGATAAAAAAGCGGATTTTCTGCCAACTTTTCTAGGGCCCATTCACTGAAAATTCGACGTTGTGGCAGATCGTAAGTCTATTCATGATGAAATGTCAAAGCATACTGAGCATCTTTCTCTTTGACACCATGTCTGAAATCCCACGTGATCTGTCAAATACTAATGCATGAAAATCCTAACCTCAAAAGAATCACCCTTTATAAGATTACATTTGTTTTGAAAATGTTTTATTTGGCTTGAATATGATGTCATTTAGATTGTAAATGATTTCATTTAAAGTGAAAATACTCTATATATCGAATTAAAATTTAAATTATTATTAACTTTATCTCTTGTTTTTTTTTAATTTTTTCATTCTAGATTAAGTCTGGTGAAATTTATGCTACAATTAATCAAAGGGATGGCATGGTTATTTTCAAAGATGATCCGGAGAAATACAATTCAAATGAGATGTTCCTTAATATACAAGACGATATGGATAATGTAATGACCCTAGTGAAGCAAATTAATAAAATGGAAGAAGATATAATATTGAATCCAATTGTAAGTTAATCTTTGGTGTTACGACAGTGTTTATATTTTAGAGGCTATTGTTTTTTTTTTCAGTATATTAAAAAGGCTGTAGGAAATCCAGATGAAGATTTGACGTCTCAAAATGCAAAAGCTTTTGCAGGGTACGTATGTCTTCTTTAGACATTTTCATATAACATTTTTGTGAATTTATTGTTTTGATTTTGATTATTGCAGAGATCCCATTGATTGATGATGTCATGCAAATGCTAAATTAGACTGTTCAAAAGCTTTGATATGTTCTCACATGAAATCTTCACAATGTAGTAATGTTTTATAAGCTTTTATGCTCGATAATATGTCTCCATTGTCTAATAGTGATAAGAAATTTCAGATCGTATTTCTACAACTAACCAACAATTTCATTCAGATACACACAGTGGCACATACAAGATATCAACCAACCAATTGCAACCATAACAATTTTTTGTCTATTGAACATTATTATAAATAATTGTTTAAAAAATTAAAACATTTTTAAAAGAGATAACATCAAACAAGAGTTTTAGAAATGTTTCTCCATATTATTTTCCCAATATACAACTAAAATTTTAATATCTTGAATATTAAAATCAGACATCCAATTTGAATACCATCCGAAATTTCCAAATTGGATTTTTTTCTTATTTTTGATGAAATTAAATAAATTGGGTGTCGAAAACATTTTCTACTTTGAATTAAAATTAGTTTTTGATTTCCATTATGAAAATTAAAAAAAAAAAACATTAATTATATAATTTCATGTTTTCTGAAATCAGATATTTTTTAATAATGCCCACTGGACACTTGGGCGTGGGGTGTTCCAATTTGACGCTAGGAAGGAGTTTATTTGAGATTTAGTAGAGATGAGCACAGAATTCAATTTTATTGGGGGCGACGAGAAAGAGATTTGCTGCTCACCTCATTGAGGAAACCAAGTGAATCATTAAACCTATGATATTCGTTTCAAGCGGACCTTACACGGTCGGATAAATCCTACGACATAGGTTCGTGACTTTGTTGATAACAACATGCGATGAACAAATATGCGGGTATGTTCTGGGTTTCACATGAAAGACTTGTGGGGAATTGTTCCCGTAGGGGTTGTTCTGTAAGCTACTTTTCCCCTCACAGATGGGGAAACTTTTCACGGAATTTTTTTAAGTGGAATCTTTCTTATTTCCAAAAAAAGGATTTGAATTAATCTTTTATTTTCAATTTTCATGTTTTCTATATGATTGATAGGTATTGGGTGATAAAATAGCATAAAATCCCATTAAAAAATCTTGTTTAATGAGAAACCAAGAACAACCAAAAATCTTTGGTGGGAAATCAAAGTGGAAGGTGAAATCTATTTGAAGGGAAATCCAGAACATACCCGATGATAACAACATGCGACAATAAGAAGAACCGTGAACATATATAATTAAGACGGACGAAAAGCATTTTGCTGGAGCCGTGTTTTTTAATAAATCAGGAAGAAAAAATGAAAAGAGGCGTTTATGGCCAAGTTTCCTGAAGAGATCCGCATACTCACGTGAACAATTATTTGCTAAAGGTGAGTACTATGTTCGGGTTTTTCACCAAAACACTAAACTAAAAGTACAAAAATATGTATGAAGACGATTATATTTTGATCAAGTCTTACCAAATAATGGAAGGAAAAGATCCAAGGAATTGATTGCAAATAATTTTATATTTCTATATTAATTAATTTAAAAAAGTAACCGTGAAAACAAGCTGGTTTTCAGCTTGAAAACTGAACATAGTACTCAGCTTAAGTTATAAATTACTTCCTGCCTAGATTTCCGTCGAGTGGAAGCAGAAGTTTACCAAGTTTTTTTTTCTGCAATTCTGTTTTATATTTATATATTTTTAAAAATGCCACCCAGTATAGACGATCCATCGTTTATTCCATTGCAGAAATGTTTGTTTTTATAATGAAAATTAAATTGTTTTTGATAATGTTGGGCGAACATCCCTAACACCCAACATGAAAAAAAATCAAAGTTCGTTTGATTTTATGCCAACGCGTCCGTGGAACTTGCGAACATGCGCAGTGTTGCCAGTATTGGGAATTTTTCCCCAATTTGGGGATATTTCTGACTTGGGGATTTGGTTTGGTTTTGCCAGAATTTTGTGTCTATAGAAAATTTTGTCAAAATTTTATTCTATATAGAAAATTTTGTCAAAATGTTATTTCTATACAAAATTTTATTTCTATAGATAATTTTGTCAAAATTATATTTCTATAGAAAATTTTGTCAAATTTTTTTTTTACAGAAAATTTTGTCGAAATTTTATTTCCATAGAAAATTTTGACAAAATTTTATTTCTGTATACAAAATTATCTCAAAATTTTTTTTCTACATAGAAAAATTTCCAAACATTTTTTTCTATATAGCAAATTTTCACAAAATTTTATTTCTATAGAAAATTTTCTCAAAATGTTATTTCTATATAGAAAATGTTCTCATTTTTTTTTTTAAGAAAATTTTGTCAAAAATTTGTTTCTGTATAGAAAATAATCTTAATTTTTTTTTTAAGGTGAGTATTAAGTTCGAGTTTAGCCGCTAAAACCGCTAAAGTGAAAACTAAATCAGTAAGAAAAAATGCATGAAATTATACATATTTGTTGCAAATTTTATTATAACTTGATGGGGAAAAGCCCAAAGCAAATTTTCACAAAGTTTGTATTCCTTAAAATGGATTATTAAAGAAAAGTAATCGTGAAAAATGACGTTTTTAGCGGCTAAACTTGAACTTAATACCCACCTTTATAGAAAATTTTGTCGAAATTTTCACCCTTATTCCTGAAGTCGCCCTCGCCGTCGCTTTTCGTCAGTCGCCACTAATTGTAATTCCGTTCGTCGATATATTCTGCTATCGAAGAAAATCGGTATTCCTGGTGTCGCTTTTTGTCGCCTTTAAATTTACCAGCGACGAGTTTAGTGTTTAATTTTTGGTAAAGGTAGGTACTATGTTCGGTTTCCGAAGCGAAATCCCATACAAAACCAAAAATGCGAAAAACTACCGAAATATTTTTTCATTTGTGGTACTTTGTTTTTTTTTTCGAGTTGAAAAACTGACATAAAGTGCATAGTCCCTAATTAGGTCGGCTTTAAATCCTTCCATATGTTGAGATTAGTTAGTTTCAAAACATGGCGCCATTTGTAATGTGAATTAAGAAATAATTGATTTATTCAAATGATTTGTGTTAAATTAGAATACAAAAGTGGTTCGCGTTGTTATTTAAAAATGCAATTCGATTGACGAAATAAAAATAACGGAGTGCTATATGTATATAACATATATAACAGCATCTGGTTCTGTAGCCGTTTCTGCCACAGTAGCATCTGCCCTCACATCCCTGACACCCACAATTGCAGCCACTACATCAGCTACAGTGAACAACTCCAACATAGCACCCTCAACACCTGCCACGACCACAGTGGCTGTGACCGCAAATATTGTATTACAACAACCAAATACAACGGCCGCCCAAGTAGTGAGTGGTCCCATTGGGGTGGCAGCAAATACTACTCCAACATTAGCCACTATTACTAATTCTTCAAATGCAATATCGACTGTTGCTGCCGTTAGTAATACAAATGCAATACTAATGCAATGGTGGTTTCACAATCATCCACAATAGTATCACCAGCAGCTGGATCGAATGTTGTTGTTCCCACCACTACAATGGCTTTAGCAGGAGCTACCGTGGGACTTAAGTCTGGTCCAGATATTACAATGACATTGAACCGTATAAATACGGCAGAGAATGAAGTTGATGTGGAGGAATGTTTACCAGGTGATGTTGTTAAATTGGATTTTGCTGGCGAAGAAGTGGCTGGGTGAAATTTTACCCCTAAGGAATGTCTTCTAGGAGTTTCCAATCGGCGACCGGTGTCCGTTGGAAACTCCGCCCATTACAACAGTACCATCATCGCTTCAGCCATCAGCAACAATAGCATTCCATCAGCGTCATATTGTAGAGATATAACCAGGCCACCATTTATCATCATCCCCTGCTAATTTAGAATTGACTAATGTTATGCAACATAATGTTTGCACAGAACACGAAGAAGTAGAAGAAGCTAATTTTCATAATACTGCAGATGTAATCGATGAAGATTTCTTTTTTAAAATATGCTTAAAAACGATTTCGTCTTATCTCTGTAAACCCAGTGCTTCTACATTCAACACCCATTTTTTACAAAGAAATGAATTGTATTTTTTTTATTATTTTACCGCTCCTCGTAATTGCTCCCTTTTCCATTTGTTAAGCGAGCTCGTTTTTTGTGTGTAAGAGGCGTAAATGAATGAGAACTGAACAAAAGAAAAGTTAATGCAATTTTAATTTTTAATGGAAACAACATGAAAGCTAAATATGAGAAATGATAATTAAAAATTTTTAAATATAACAATATTAATGAAAGAAAGCTGATAATCCAGAAAAGAAAACATTGTGTTGTAGGGTCTTTAATTAGTGTATAAATTAATAAAAAATCATAATAAAATTATAATCGAACTTGTTTTATTTTTATATACCGGGGTATAGGTAATTGGGTGGTCTTATACGTTTTATACTTTTTAATATAAAATTAGTAAATTTTTCTGAACAAAGTTATATCCAAAATAAATGTTTATAGCAAATAATTAAATAATTTTTATTTAAGTGTATTCATCATTTGTCCAAAATGATTGCGATAGGCTGGAATGAAACGATTTAATTTCGTTGTGGCTTTTAAATTTCAGTTAGCGGCATTCTTGCATTTTATCAATTCAAAACACTGGTTGAATTTCATAACGTGACTGAAATAGTTATTGGAACTTATACATTGGGAGAGTATAACATCCTTCAGTAAACCAGCCAATTGCTTCTCAATGTATTAATTTCAGTCAACGAAGAGTCTGGTATAGAACACTAACATCCCTTTGTGACGAAATATAAGTCGGGAACAGTGACTTTGGCTTAGGAACTACCCTTGAACTTGAGTTATGGGCTTAAGTTGGTTGTTCCCCCCGATGTAACAACATTGGCAAATGAAATGGCGTTATTATCCTTTGTGGGAACCGTGGTGGTGACCACTGGATTTGAAATTGCTAGTGAGGCGGCAACAGCATGGTATTGCAATGCGATTGTGGACACCAACGAATTAAGTTTGTTGATGAATGAGTCCATTGCTGCTCATGATGTAAAAGTTAGCATAACACCGGAATTATATGTTTTTTTGATGTGCGTTACAAATTGACGGTATCCATTTGGAAAAGCTGAAGAAGACAATGTACCACATGTTGTAAAAGCTGTTGCAGAATGTGGTAAGACACCAGGGGTAGAGCGGCTGGAGCTTTATTCTTAACAATTATTAGTGTCCAGTGCTGTATGAGATTTTTTTGCAAAACAATCCAAAAACTGGTAGAAAAACACTTTTCAAAACAATTATCATGAATGCGTGTATGTAAACAATCAGCTGCTGCGTATGTATGTAAAAATAGTATGACATTTGGCGATGTTGTCAATTAAATTGCGGAGAAATAAACGTGGAAAAGCTCCAAAATAGCTATTTTCTTCGTTCGAAATGTATTGTCAACACTCTCATTTTTCAACGCGAAAGAATGGTTAAGTGAAGTTTTTTTCGTGCCAACAAACATAGTACCCACCTTAAGGTAAGTACTATGTTCGCTTTTCGCGTTGAAATTTTCGTGGTTACTTTATTAAAACAGTTCAATATAAAGCAGACAAATCAACACAATTGATGCGTGGTTTCTTGTTCCTCTAGATTTCGGCAAGACTTTACAGGAATAAGTTTGTTTTCATTTATAATTTTGATTATTTAAGGAAAAGTAATCGCGAAAATAAAGTGGTTTTCAACACGAAAACCGAACATAGTACCTACCCTTAAGAGGTAAAGGACTAATCTTCAACAATTACAAAAAAATGGGAAAAATCAGTATATATAGTAGTTATGGTCATCACATTCAAATCATAGAAAAGAACACTATACAATTAAAGTAAACGTGTTGATTTTAAATTCCATTTATTATTAATAGAAATCCTTCAAGGCCAATGTATTTTATTTAGCACCAAACATAGGTAACAATTGTGTCGAACTTTGAATGACCCTTGGACACATAATGTCCACGTCGTTCCAATTGTATATGCCGGATGTTGTTATTATCCTAATGTAGATATCTAAATCATTTCCTGAGTCAAATTTATCATTTATTTTGACTTTCCAAGTCAACATTGGATTACAAACAAACAGCATTTTAAACGCAAATAATTAAAATTCAGTTTTGCACATCAGCTGATTGTTTTCTTTTACGATGATCCTTGTGCCAATGATCTCAGCGTCGTCGCCATCTTTGTAGTTTTGGAAGCTTTAACTGTCCTCGAATATATATCCACATTTTTCCGCGTCAAATGAAATATTTTTTCTTGATTTTCCGACTTCGAATTGCGTCAGAAATAAAAATATTTTAAACCGAAAAAATTAAAGTTCTTTTTTGCTGATTCAGCTGATTGTTTTCTAGTGATATCGGCCTTTTATTACCGAGTATTGTAATTGGTACAAAAAGTAATCGTCGTCGCCACTTCACATGAATACCAATTGAATGACGAGACGACTTAAAAGCGACAGACGACAAAAAGCGACGGGTTTCTATTAAAATAAATGGAATTGAAAATCAACACTTTTACTTTAATTGTCACTTTACCTCTTACCTTAATAGTCACTTTACCTCTTACCAATTTCTATTTTTTAATTTATTTTTCAATTGTTCGATTAATAAAGTCTAAAAAATTTCTTCAAAAATTAAACACTAAACTCGTCGCTGGTAAATTTAAAGACGACAAAAAGCGACAAAAAGTGATACCAGGAATACCGATTTTCTTCGATAGCAGAATATATCGACGAACGGAATACCAATTAGTGGCGACAGAGGAAAAGCGACAAAAAGCGACGGCGAGGGCGAGGGCGACTTCAGGAATAAGGGCGATTATCACGCATGAATTCCATCACGAATAACTTTATTTCTGAATGCAGTAGATCATAAAACATTTGTATGCTTGCAACAACTAATGATGATGATTTTTGACCCACAAACAGATGGATATGGTTTATAGCGGTTCGTATTCTGATATATGTAGCCGCCATATACTACCGCCCAAAGGTGGGCATCAGAGAATGAAGCAGACCCATTTCTGTCGTTGGCGGATGATATTAAATTTTTGCCTACGATAAGCCTATCGGCTAAATTTTGTCAGTTCGGCGGGGTACAATTATAAAATCAATTTGAAGTTATCCGAATGGTAATGTAATTAATTGTACAACCAATCTTCCAATTAAATTTACATTCCATTCAAATTTTCTAAGGTAAATTTTTGTACAGTTATTATAGCAGCTTGGAAGCTTCAAAATGTTGGCTAAAATTCAATAATTATTGATATATTTTTTCCGATTTAAATCAGTACTCAATAAACACAAGCATTGGAGAAATGATTATATTCAATACGCTTTCAAACATTTTTTCAAAGAATTAGATTAGAATTTAATTAGAGAAATTGTTGAGAAAATCGCGTTCTCAACAAAAAACAGACATTACCCTCAACAGTAGAATTCAACACGTTAGCAACAATTCCTCAACATAACAGGTTGGACTAACAAAGAAAAACACATTTATTTTTGTCAAAATTCGTTTTTATTATTCAACATAGTTCCCTTCAAGAGCGATACAACGATTATAACGATCTTCCAATTTTTTGATGCCATCTTGGTAGTACTCCTTCGGTTTTGTCTCAAATTAGGCCTCAGTTTTGGCGATCACCTCTTCATTGCAGCCAAATTTTTTCCCTGCGAGCATCCTTTTGAAGTCTGAGAACAAGAAAAAGTCGCTGGGGGCCAGATCTGGAGAATACCGTGGGTGGGGAAGCAATTCGAAGCCTAATTCATGAATTTTTGCCATCGTTCTCAATGACTTGTGGCACGGTGCGTTGTCTTGGTGGAACAACACTTTTTCTTCTTCATATGGGGCCGTTTTGCCGCGATTTCGACCTTCAAACGCTCCAATAAGGCCATATAATAGTCACTGTTGATGGTTTTTCCCTTCTCAAGATAATCGATATTATTCCATGCGCATCCCAAAAAACAGAGACCATTACTTTGCCAGCGGACTTTTGAGTCTTTCCACGCTTCGGAGACGGTTCACCGGTTGCTGTCCACTCAGCCGACTGTCGATTGGACTCAGGAGTGTAGTGATGGAGCCATGTTTCATCCATTGTCACATATCGACGGAAAAACTCGGGTGTATTACGAGTTAACAGCTGCAAACACCGCTCAGAATCATCAACAAGTGGTTGTTTTTGGTCAAATGTGAGCTCGCGCGGCACCCATTTTGCACAGAGCTTCCGCATATCCAAATATTGATGAATGATATGACCAACACGTTCCTTTGATATCTTTAAGGCCTCTGCTATCTCGATCAACTTCAAAATCATTTTGTGGATTTTTTTGGTGTTTTCGTCGGTAACCGCCTCTTTCGAGCGTCCACTGCGTTCAACGTCCTCCGTGCTCATTTCACCACGCTTGAATTTTGCATACCAATCAATTATTGTTGATTTCTCTGGGGCAGATTCCAAGCCAAGTTTTTGCTTCCACCGCATTTTTTTCCTTCAGAAATGGAAAAAAGGAATTTCAAAACACGAAATTCCTTTTTTCCATTTTTTTTTTCACAATAACAAAAGTTGCTACACAATCACAAGCTATCTCACAAACTAATTGACTTACAGACGTCAAATTTTGACACGAATCATTTGAAGGTTGGTACTATATAAAAATACTATACATTTAATACTAGCGACGCCATCTATGTGCCATACCGGGGACTTATCAGCCAACCTGTTATTAGCAACAACTTTTCAAACTAAATTTCATTTCAATGCTTCAAATCTATGGAAAATTTGTTGAAAGCAAGCAATTTGCAAGGCCATTTGAATTAATGTTGAAGATGGGATTCACTATCAAATTGATATGGCGTTACCTATGAAAAATGCTCATCCTTGTGTTTGTTGGGTTTTTTTTATTTATTGACGGTTAAATTTGAGTGGAGATGAATCGACATATTCGGTGGCGGCTTCATTCTCATGTGGGCATTAAAGGTTTAATAAAATGGAAATTAGATTGTAAGATTAGTTGTACAAATATTCAAATAGCGGTTAGGATTCCTCCAATTTGTTTTTTTAGTGGATAATTGTGAAAATAGTGCCACGCATAGAGGCAAATTACGGGCATTTTCAGCACTGCCAACAAACGAGAGTGCTGCGATTGCCCTGTTTCCTTCTTTGAATTCTTTTCTGCCCGCTGAAATGATAGCATTTTTTTAGGTTGCTGGTAACATTTTAAAAATGCGCATTCTGTACAGACAAAATGACGGCAAAGCACTTTTTTCAGAAAAGAAAACACCATTAGTGTCAGTCGCCAACAATGACAAACATGTTGTTGTGTCACAGAAAAAAATCCGACCAAGAAGCTTAACGAACGAAGCAAAACGAAGTGGTGGATACATGAACTATTTATTTATTTATTAATTTTTTTTTTTTGAGAAGGGAATTGGTTAATTCAAAATATATTGCCATAACTTGTGATAGTAATTAATGACTAATTAGTAATTCGATTAGATTTCAATGGACATGCATTCCTGTCTGTGATTTGATAACAAATCGGTATAAATTTACGATAAGAAATCTATAATGATATATACTGCGACATCACATTTGATATTACCCCCGTAAATGGAAAACAACGTCTATATCACATGGCTTATCTATTATATATTTCCCAAAATAACCAATGGTATTGACACAGTCATGACCATCAAAGAAATTCAATTAAAATCATACCACCTCTTCGATGACCATAATACCTAATATATTTATCGATTTTATTGTAGAATAACATATATTGCAAATCGCCATAACCTACGGCGGTGGCCCGATAAGAATTTATCCTTGAAAGGAAAAGCAAAAATTTATAAAAAAAGCAATTTATTTTTCAACATACGTACCCCCTAGAAAAAGAGACAAAGACATTTCTTTATAGCCGATTTAACTGTTGACAAAATTTTCTATAGAAATAAAATGTTGACAAAATTTTCTATAGAAATAAAATTTTCACAAAATTTTCTATAGAAATAAAATTTTGAAAATTTTTCTATAGAAATAAAATGTTGACAAAATTTGCTATAGAAATAAAATTTTGACAAAATTTCGTATAGAAATAAAATTTTGACAGAATGTTGTATAGAAACAAAATTTTGACAAAATTTTCAACAGAAATAAATTTTTCACAAAATCTTCTGTATAAATAAAATTTTTAAAGTTTTTCTATAGAAATAAAATTTAAAAAAAAATTTTCTATAGAAATAAAATGTTGACAAAATTTCGTATAGAAATAAATTTTTACAAAATTTCGTATAGAAATAAAATTTTGACAAAACGTCGTATAGAAACAAAATTTTCTATAGAAATAAAATTTTCACAAAATTTTCTGTATACATAAAATTTTGAAAGTTTTTCTATAGAAATAAAAATTTAAAAAATTTGTCTATAGAAATAAAATGTTGACAAAATTTCGTATAGAAATAAAATGTTGACAAAATTTCGTATAGAAATAAATTTTTACAAAATTTCGTATAGAAATAAAATTTTGACAAAATTTTCTATAGAAATAAAATTTTGAAAAAAAAATCTATAGAAATAAAATTTTCTGTAGAAATAAAATTTTAAAAAAATTTTCTATAGAAACAAAATTTTGACAAAATTTTTCTATAGAAATAAAATTACAATTTTTACAAAATTTTCTATAGAAATAAGCTACTCTTGTAGTTTAGTCAACGCAATGATTTTTAAGCTGAGATCAAAACAACAAATATGATTGCAGTACAAACCAACAATAACAAAACGAAATAAATTTTTGACAAAATGTTCTATAGAAATAAAATTTTGACAACATTTTCCATAGAAATAAAATTTTGACAACATTTTCTATAGAAATAAATTTTCGATGATTTTAAATTCCATGGTAGCCGTTTTCGGAGTACCTGAAATGGACGTGGCGTGGAAAGTTGCAATATTAGTCTTTCGAATATTGGAATTATCCTAGGCAGCTTCACTTCCCAAATTACCAAAACCATGATTTGGTTTACCGCCGCATACTTCTATTCGTTTATGCTAAGTATTTACCAAACCACCCTCGTATCGTATCACGCCATTTCCGTGAGTAATGCACCATTACCATACGAATAGGTGGGTTTTATCGAAAGGAAATATTTATTAATAATTGTATTTAGCGTTTTAAAACTAGGCAATGAAGTTGTTCCTACCTCTTATCAGTGAAGTGGAATTATATTTTCGAATTTATAATTCAAATGTGAAGTCTATGTTTTTCTTCAAAATATGAATTTTTCTTAAACAACCGAAATTAGTGTTTTTTAAACAATGTCTCTTCAAATTGAGGAAGTGTTAACTGATTTGTATCATGTTGCTATTACGGGGTGGCTGATATGTAATACCAACAATGTAAAGTGCTATATATATTTTTTTTTAATTTTATTGTTGAAAATCAAAATTGTCTTAAATAAAATCAAATTTATTTTTCAACATACACTGAAAAAAATATTGACCTAATATGGAAGATTATGCAACTTAAATTTTAGGACTCAAAATTTACGCAATGCTAAGGACAAAATTCTTTAAAACTATGACATTTTAATTAAAAGAAAGTTTAGAATCCTGCTTCAAATTTTGCATACACAAGGTCGTGGGTTCGATTCCTGCTTCGACCGAACACCAAAAGTTTTTCAGCGGTGGATTATCCTACCTCAGTAATGCTGGTGACTGCAATGTGGAACGCCGTTCGGACTCGGCTATAAAAAGGAGGTCCATTGAGCTTAACATAGAATCGGGCAGCACTGAGAGAAGTTCACCAATGTGGTATCACAATGGACTGAATAGTCTAAGCGAGCCTGATACATCGGGCTGCCACCTAACCTAACCTATCATCTTCCAACATAGATCTAACCTTCAACTCAAAATTAAGCTGGACAAATCACAAATATTGGGCCTCTGGAAGGGTAAATGGAAATTTGTGGCCTGTCCGATCATCGACTTCGTTAAACATACGAATGCTTCTTGCAAGAACATATTTAATACCGATACTCTTGTATGAGAGCGAAGTTTTCACAAATTGCCATTACAATGACAGTAGAATACTGCTAGTGGTTTTTAATAATATCACTCGTTACAGGTTAATTCGTGAAAATCTCATCCAAATTCTGAAAAAAACCGAAATTTTTATATGAAAAATTTATTTTATTTATATCTTCTAAACTAAGCGTACGAGAGCGAAAAAATGTTAATTCGTATCACATCCAAAAAGCTAAGATCCCATACAAGTCCTAAAAAAATCGACATTTTTATGTGAAAATATTTTTTGCTCATATCTTTTAAACTAAGCGTCCTAGAGCGAAAAGAAGGTTAATTCGTGATCACTCCTAAAAATCGAAAATCTCATCCAAAACCTGAAAAAATCGAAATTTGTATATGAAAAACTTTTTTTGCGTGGATTTTGATTAAATCTGGCATTCACTTTTTGGATAATTTCTGGTCCACTTTTTGGATGCGATGCTACATCTACGAGAAACAAACGATTTATTCACATTTATATGCTGCATGGCTCATTTTCTGAACGCAATAGATCATAATGCATTTGCAAACTTGTAAACAATGTGAGACGTGCGGTTTACAATTGTTAGAAACCGAAAGGTTTT
The DNA here is from genome assembly GCF_050003625.1 of Haematobia irritans. NCBI lineage: Eukaryota > Metazoa > Arthropoda > Insecta > Diptera > Muscidae > Haematobia > Haematobia irritans. Next base: position 132,348,240 of record NC_134400.1, read on the forward strand.
GTAATACATATCAGCCACACTGTAGTAAAATATTTTTATAAAATAATGGGTTGGGTTCACTTTTCATAGTGGGTTAATTTGTTTGTGCGTACACTGAAAAGAAGTAAACTTTTTTATAGGAAGAATGAACTAACTCATGCGAAAAATGTTGTTAAAACCAGGAAAATTTAAAGCCTAACCAGCAAAAAAATTGGAAGTTCTTCTAAAGGCATAACTTTAAAAGCACTTCCAAAAATGTGCTCCCAAAGATGTTCTTTATTTTAACTGATCACACGCAAAAAAAGTAATTCTTTCCTCCCAAACGAAATTTTAGACAAACAAAGTTCGTTTCTCATTTGCTTTTCGCTGTAAGGAAGTGTATTTGGAAGAAAAGTAAAGGGTGATTCTTTTGAGGTTAGGATTTTCATGCATTAGTATTTGACAGATCACGTGGGATTTCAGACATGGTGTCAAAGAGAAAGATGCTCAGTATGCTTTGACATTTCATCATGAATAGACTTACTAACGAGCCACAACGTCGAATTTTCAGTGAATGGGCCCTAGAAAAGTTGGCAGAAAATCCGCTTTTTTATCGACAAATTTTGTTCAGCGATGAGGCTCATTTCTGGTTGAATGGCTACGTAAATAAGCAAAATTGCCGCATTTGGAGTGAAGAGCAACCAGAAGCCGTTCAAGAACTGCCCATGCATCCCGAAAAATGCACTGTTTGGTGTGGTTTGTACGCTGGTGGAATCATTGGACCGTATTTTTTCAAAGATGCTGTTGGACGCAACGTTACGGTGAATGGCGATCGCTATCGTTCGATGCTAACAAACTTTTTGTTGCCAAAAATGGAAGAACTGAACTTGGTTGACATGTGTTTTCAACAAGATGGCGCTACATGCCACACAGCTCGCGATTCTATGGCCATTTTGAGGGAAAACTTCGGAGAACAATTCACCTCAAGAAATGGACCGGTAAGTTGGCCACCAAGATCATGCGATTTGACGCCTTTAGACTATTTTTTGTGGGGCTACGTCAAGTCTAAAGTCTACAGAAATAAGCCAGCAACTATTCCAGCTTTGGAAGACAACATTTCCGATGAAATTCGGGCTATTCCGGCCGAAATGCTCGAAAAAGTTGCCCAAAATTGGACTTTCCGAATGGACCACCTAAGACGCAGCCGCGGTCAACATTTAAATGAAATTATCTTCAAAAAGTAAATGTCATGGACCAATCTAACGTTTCAAATAAAGAACCGATGAGATTTTGCAAATTTTAGGCGTTTTTTTTTAAAAAAAAGTTATCAAGCTCTTAACAAATCACCCTTTATATACCTTTTTATGAGATAAACGTTTGTTCTTTTCCAGTATGTAAAAACAATTTCATAAAGACAAACTAAAAAAAACATTGTTTTCTTGCTAATTGCATTTCCCCTCACATCTTTCTCACATCCACGAGGTTTTTTAGTTCCTTTTCCTGTAATACCAACAATGTAGAAGAAATTATACGATTTTATAAATTTTAAAATTTTTTTTACCTTTCGCCTGGACGGAGAATAGTACCGCGGACCATGCACTTTGTAAGCCAACACACTAACCACTGAGCTATGTACCTGTTATGGTAATCAATAGATAAATATCCATATAAGTTATATTTATATACCATAGCTTGCGGCGCCCACGAACCGAATAAACAAAGTTTATTTAACAGAAACAAACATTTAGTTTGGCACCGTGGAGCAGTGGTTGCTACGTCCGACATGCCAAGGGTCGTGGGTTCGATCCCTGCTTCGACCAAAGTTTTTTTTTTCGGAAGATTCCGAAAAAATGTTCAACATTACATTGTAGTATATTAAATTTTGAACTGTAAAATGTGTCTTATTAAAGACCTAAAGTCAGAAAAGAACAGTGTTTGATATAAACGAAATGGATTGTGTTGTTGTTTCAAAAATAACTTTTTTTATTGAAAAAATAAAAATTTTGTAACAAACGAATTTTTTTGGTGATAAAAGTTTAAAATTTTCGAAGCAATTCAAAAAACTCTAACAAAAGAAAAACGTTTTCGGTACACGTTTAACAAACGTTTTTTTTTTTCTTTGCGTGCAGGAAGTTCATTTGATTAATTTTTTTTATATCTCACATTTTTCATATTTTAATGGGAAATTGAATTTTTTTTGTTTCAAATAGGTTAAAAGGAAATTAAGAATTAATAAAATGGTACAAATTATTTAAATTTTACCGATAAAAATCCTAAATCCATTCTAGAAAAAATTACGAATTTTTGAAAATATTTGATGACAAACGTTCCAGACAAGGTTAGGTTAGGTTAGGTTAGGTGGCAGCCCGATGTATCAGGCTCACTTAGACTATTCAGTCCATTGTGATACCACATTGGTGAACTTCTCTCTTATCACCGTTCCAGACAACATTAGTATGCATTAAAAAATCATAAAAAATTGTAAAAATAATTTATTTGTAAAAATATCACAAAATTTCTTAATTCCTATCCAAAACACATAATTCGCATTACACCTTAAGAAGTGATGCGAATTCCGTGCAACGGCTGTTGAAATGGTGGACATCCGTCCTATGACAACCCCATGTTAAACTCATCGCTTCTGCGCCAATTTAGCACGTCTTCACTACCTTTTTGGCGACGTTTTTTTGCTGGGTTGTTGTACTTTTTAACTGCAGTTCACGGAATTACACCCTCTCATAAAAGGAAAATTAAGTAAAAGTAAAGAAGAAAATCATTGGCGACAAATCATGACAATTCTAACCATATACACGCAGAGAAGAAACATGATTGCCACAATCATATTCGAAGAGCAAAATAATATGATAGGAGCTATTTTTGCGGCGACCATGTAACATTTTCACCTGCAACTATGTTGGCTCAATGAACATAGTTTTAAGAAAAATAAAATTGTCCTTATCTAAAATGTTATTATATTAATAAAAAGAATTTTGTTTGAATCAAAAAACAATGGTCACGATCGATGTTATGGTATTCGTCAAAAATGTTTTTCTTCCAGTTAAAATAACATGGTCACAACCTAAAAAACTTTTTTCGTCATCGAAAAAAGACAGCACTTGAGAAAAGAAAACACAAAATTAACTTGGTTTTTATTTATTTATAAATTAAATCATTGTCTATTTGTATTTATAATGTCGTGCAAGCAAACATCACATACACCCAGAAAAAATGTTCATCAATTTAGTTTAGCCATTTTATTTCCATTAAGTTAAATTTTTGTGTTAAATAATAAAATTTACTTGTCTCAGTAAAAAACTCGTAAACTGAAAGCAGTTAAGAATAGTCCATTAACTAGAATAAGACATGGAATTTTACTAATACTGTTTTCTTCGCTGGGTAAAAGAATTTACTACTAAACAAGAACATTTTATACACTGATAACAAAGCATTCGTAAAAATAAACAAAAACCGTACTAAAACCAAGTTTCCTCAAATTTAATAAAATTTCTTATAAAATGATAATTCTGACTTCCTTTATTATAGAAAGCTTATCATACATACGAATAACACTTGGCATAGAAAAATATTTTAGTTCATTCGTACTAAGAAGTATTCAATCCTTTCAAAACTCAAGGAAACATACTTGTTAGAAAATAGGAAATTTTCCTATATCTCTTTTGTCTACCTGTAATCGATACCTGTCATCGGTGTAATCGATATGTTTACGCGTGGGTTGTTTTTTAGTTGGAATCGCGTTGTTATGGTATACGGAGAGATTGTTAAAAAATAATATAGTAAAATAATATAATAAATAACAAAAAAATATATAAGGTATTTGTTATTTTAAATTAGTGAGAACAATTTTCGTTTTTTGAAAATTAATCATTAAGTAATCATTCCATATTTACTTCGTGCTCATCAAATGTACAAGCGCAGACATCATGTAACTGCAAATAAAAATAAATGATACCATATAACAAAATGCAGAACAAAAAACAGGTACATTTTTTCAATTACACTTCCCTTTTTGTGTTCACATAAAACCACGTGGTACTTCTGAATAAATAAATTAACACAAAACACAGTAATTCCGCTTTCTCCGTCCATTCCAAGAAACAATCAACACACGACTTAGGCGCAAAATGGAAATCGTGTGTACCTGGTCAATGTTTTTATAAAATTATTTTCGCTGCAAAAAAATTAAAAAATTAAATGGTCACGAAAACAATGTACATGGCCTTTTTGGCCATTTAATGGTTCTAGACATGTCTATACTTAACCTATAAAAATACTTTTTCCCCTGCAAGAAAGTAAAAACATTGAATGGTCAGGTAGATGATTTCCATTTAATGGTCTCATTCTATCATTAAAATAATAGAACAAGTTTACGGCATTTGAGAACCATTTAAACGCTTATTGCCAACATATAAAGGGTGATTTGTTAAGAGCTTGATAACTTTTTTTTTTAAAAAAACGCATAAAATTTGCAAAATCTCATCGGTTCTTTATTTGAAACGTTAGATTGGTCCATGACATTTACTTTTTGAAGATAATTTCATTTAAATGTTGACCGCGGCTGCGTCTTAGGTGGTCCATTCGGAAAGTCCAATTTTGGGCAACTTTTTCGAGCATTTCGGCCGGAATAGCCCGAATTTCTTCGGAAATGTTGTCTTCCAAAGCTGGAATAGTTGCTGGCTTATTTCTGTAGACTTTAGACTTGACGTAGCCCCACAAAAAATAGTCTAAAGGCGTCAAATCGCATGATCTTGGTGGCCAACTTACCGGTCCATTTCTTGAGATGAATTGTTCTCCGAAGTTTTCCCTCAAAATGGCCATAGAATCGCGAGCTGTGTGGCATGTAGCGCCATCTTGTTGAAACCACATGTCAACCAAGTTCAGTTCTTCCATTTTTGGCAACAAAAAGTTTGTTAGCATCGAACGATAGCGATCGCCATTCACCGTAACGTTGCGTCCAACAGTATCTTTGAAAAAATACGGTCCAATGATTCCACCAGCGTACAAACCACACCAAACAGTGCATTTTTCGGGATGCATGGGCAGTTCTTGAACGGCTTCTGGTTGCTCTTCACTCCAAATGCGGCAATTTTGCTTATTTACGTAGCCATTCAACCAGAAATGAGCCTCATCGCTGAACAAAATTTGTCGATAAAAAAGCGGATTTTCTGCCACTGATTTTGGTAAAAAAATTCAATGATTTGCAAGCGTTGCTCGTTAGTAAGTTTATTCATGATGAAATGTCAAAGCATACTGAGCATCTTTCTCTTTGACACCATGTCTGAAATCCCACGTGATCTGTCAAATACTAATGCATGAAAATCCTAACCTCAAAAGAATCACCCTTTATTTTTCTCCGCTCGAAAATTATTTTTACAAAGACAAAATACATGGTTTTCGCGACAATTACATACTCTAGATAAGCATTAAATGGATGCGGCAACCATGTCCAAACATGTTTTTTCTGTGCGTGCAGTAGTCAATATTTACTATTTTTGGGAATTGTACGAAAATTTTCTTCTGCTTTAGTTCATATTGAACTTATGCCCAGCAAAAACTAGGTAATCACATCTCATTACAATTTACATTACCAGGAGTAAAGCTGTAATTACACAGTTCATTACATTGCGGTGAGTTATAAAGGGTGATACGGTCAAAATTTGATCAATATAAACTTGATGTATTTCTTTCAATTTTGCATTTAAAAAACCTGAACACCTCTCATTTTGAAGGTGTGTGTGTAGAATGTTGCTCCTATTTTGATTTTGGAATTCACTCTTCAGTTGTCAAAATGCCGTCCAAGCAAGAAGAGCAGCGTATCAAAATTTTGCTCGCGCATCGCGAAAATCCGAGCTACTCGCACGCAAAGCTGGCAAAATCGCTAAAAGTTGCCAAATCAACCGTTACAAATGTAATTAAAGTGTTTGGGGAACGTTTGTCGACAGCCAGGAAGTTTGGATCGGGGGGAAATCGAAAACCGGAAGCCGCTGAGACGACAAAGAGAGTTGCCGGTAGTTTCAAGCGAAACCCTAACCTCTCTCTCCGAGATGCCGCAAATAAGCTGGGTGTATCGTCTACAACCGTGCATCGAGCCAAAAAACGAGCCGGACTATCGACTTACAAGAAGGTAGTGACTCCAAATCGCGATGATAAACAAAATACGACGGCCAAAGCGCGATCCCGGAGGCTGTACACGACGATGCTGACGAAGTTTGACTGCGTGGTAATGGACGACGAAACCTACGTCAAAGCCGACTACAAGCAGCTTCCGGGACAGGAGTTTTATACGGCAAAAGGAAGGGGAAAGGTAGCAGTTATTTTCAAGCACATAAAACTGTCAAAGTTCGCAAAGAAATATCTGGTTTGGCAAGCCATCTGTACCTGTGGCTTGAAAAGCAGCATTTTCATAGCTTCCGGGACTGTCAACCAAGAAATTTACGTGAAAGATTGTTTGAATAAACGTCTGCTGCCTTTCCTGAAGAAACACGGTTGTTCCGTACGGTTTTGGCTGGATTTGGCATCTTGCCATTACGGTAAAAAGGCCATGGAGTGGTACGCCGCCAACAACGTGCAGGTGGTTCCCAAGGACAAGAACCCAACACGCCAGAGCTCCGCCCAATTGAGAAATACTGGGCTATTGTCAAGCGGAACCTAAAGAAGACAAAAAAACTGCTAAGGACGAGCAGCAGTTCAAGGCAAACTGGCTTTCTGCGGCGAAGAAGGTGGACAAGGTGGCTGTACAAAATCTGATGGCATGGTATCGAAAATTTAGATCTACAAAGTGGTGCAGGGTATAATATAGTCGGCTCCGCCCGACTTTAGACTTTCCTTACTTGTTTTTAAATATTTTTATGAAATATTTTAATTACAATAATTTATATCAACTCACGGTTTTGATATATTTCAAGAATTCAATGAACTCCGACTTGGCTACGCAATTAATACCATTAATATGTATGAATAAATGAACTTTTGTTTTCAGGTGTTTTAAAGTATGCATATATATGCAAGCAAAATGCAAGACCAATGAATATGTTTCCGTCTATATGACGAAAGTTTAATGGACAAACCAATACTTTCATATTTTGTATGAAATGAAATGAACCAGTAGGAAAAAGTGAAAATGGGCAAACTCTATGCTAGGCCTTACAAAGAAATAAAACATAAACTAGACCAAGATCTTCTTTTATTTATTTCTTTGAACACACCCAATAAACACAGGATAAGCGTTTGCAAATGCAACAACTTTTCAGTTTGAGGGTAAATGTAATTTTCAACATAAATCCAACTTGACTTGAAACAGCTCATCTTCAAATTGTTTGCGAATTACTTCCAATTTGCCAAAATATTGACGAAATCTTTGAAAAGGTGTTGGAAGATAATATGAGAAAACTTTGACAAAACACTACCCTAAAATGCAACGAAAAAACTATGTGGTTTTTAATACTTCTTTGTGCAACCAAGTTAGTGGTCAATTGGAAGAAAAAAACAAGTGAGTAAAGTAGAAAGTCGGGCGGTGCCGACTATATTATACCCTAAACCACCCCTACTGAATTAGTAAATATAAGCATTTGTGGGGTATCATTGGTATAGGTTTTGGAGAACATAAAGGGGGGTACATGTTTATGGGTGTCTTGTCACAATCTGAGCAGAAATGTCTAATATTAGGAGCTATAGTTTATTTTGCACCAAAAGAGTTAGTATGCCACTAATATTGAGGATAAGAGGAAATCGGTCAATTAGTTGTGGGTAATAAATCCAAATTTCTTCAAATAGGGCAATAGAATTATGTAAGAGCTACATGTAAGTATAAATACGATCAGCTAGTACATCAAAATTTGAAATTTGAATAACATAGCTTAATAAATAAGAGTATTATGGCCAAATATGACAAAATCGAGCGATGCATATATATGGGACCTATATCTAAATCTGAACCAATTTGTATAATATTTTGCAGGTATGATTGATACTTTGTGTAAAATTTGAGTACGATCAGTTAATAAATGAGGCCCCTATGGTCAAAAATAAGGTTATTAGGGGCAAATTTTTCAAAATCGGGCGATACATATATATGGGAGCTATATCTAAATTTGAACCGATTTCGATGAAATTTTGCACATACAGTTAGTGCTATAGAAGATTATATTTAGCCAACCTTGGTTACGATCAGTTGATAAATAAGGGTTTTACGGCAAAATTTGGCAAAATCGGGCGATACATATATATGGGAGCTATATCTAAATCTGAACCGATTTCGATGAAATTTCGCACATACAATTAGAGCTATAGAACATTACATTTAGCCAACTTTGAGTGCGATCAGTTGATAAATAAGGGTTTTACGGCCAAATTTGACCAAATCGGACGATACATATATATGGGAGCTATTTCTAAATCTGAACCGATTTCAATGAAATTGCGCACATACAGTTAGAGGTATAGACGATTATATTTAGCCCACTTTGAGCACTATCGGTTGATAAATAAGGGTTTTACAGCCAAATTTGGCAAAATCGGGCAATACATATATATGGCAGCTATATCTAAATCTGAACCGATTTCGATTATTTTTTGCACATATTGTCAGTACCATAAAAGATTAGAGTAAGCCAAGTTTGAGTAAGATCGCTTAATAAATAAGGTTTTTATGGCCAAATTTTGGAAAATCGGGCGATACATATATATGGGAGCTATATCTAAATCTGAACCGATTTAGATGAAATTTTGCAGACTTGAAGAACGATGAAAAAGATTACTTTTTGCCAAATTTGGTGACGATCCGTTTGAAAACAAACGCAAAGTGACCCCATTTGTCGAAATCGGGCGATACATATATATGGGAGCTATATCTAAATTTGATCCGATTTCTTCCAAATTCAATAGCGTTCGTCCTTGTTCCCAAAAAACTCCTTGTACCAAATTGCATCAAAATCGGTTAATAATTGCGACCGGAATCCTGTGAACAACAAATACATGGACAGACGGACGGACACCAAGCGCTAGATCGACTCAGGAGGTGATTCTGAGTCGATCGGAATATATTTTATGGGGTCTAAAATCAATATTTCTGGTAGGCACATTTTTTGGCCGATCAAACTTATTATACCCTGACCACTATGTGGTCTAGGGTATAAAAATTGGAAAATTTTAGACAACCGTATTTACTCCAAATAATTTATAATAATAGGTAAGTGAAAATAAAAAATTAAATACAATTTTAAGGAAGTCACTAAATGTATATCTTTTTGCCGAAAACTAAAATTATGGATTCTACACGGAAAAAATAATTCTTTACTCTCAAACGAAATTTTAGACAAAGTTCGTTTCTAATTTGCTTTTCGCTGTAAGGAAGTTTATTTGGAAGTAAAGTATATACTGTTTGTGACAAACGTTTACTATTTTCCAGGATGTAAAAACAATTTCATAAAGACTAACTCAAAAAACAATCTTTTCTGGCTAATTGCATTTTCCCTCACATCTTTCTCACTTCCACGAGGATTTTTAGTTCTTAGCGCCTTTTTCTGTAATACAAACAATGTAGAAGAAATTATACGATTTTATAAATTTATAAAATTTTACCTTTCGCCTGGACGGAGAATCGAATAGCGGACCATGCAATTTGAAAGCCAGCACACTATCCACTGAGCTACTATCCACCTAAGTTATATTAATATAGCAGAGCTTGCGGCGCACACGAGCCGATTAAACTAACTTTATTTAACAGAAACAAACATTTAGTTGGGCACCGTGGAGCAGTGGTTGCTACGTCCGCCTTGCATGCCAAGAGTCGTGCTTCGACCGAACTCCAAAAAGTTTGTTTTGTTTTTTTTTTTTACATATATTTCAGATATGTTCGAAAGATTCCGAAAAGATGTTCAACATTACATACTACTATATTAAATTTTTACTATAAACTGTATAATGTGTCTTATTAAAGACTTAAAGACAGAAAAGAACAGTATATAAACAAAATGGACTGTGTTGTTGGTTCAAAAATATTTTTTTTATTGAAAAAATAAAAATTTTGTAACAAACGAATTTTTTTGGTAATAAAAGTTTAAAATTTACGAAGAAATTCAAAAAACTCTAACAAAAGAAAAACGTTTTCGGTACACGTTTTCCAAACGTTTTTTTTTTGCGTGTACGTTCTTCAAAACATTAAAAAGCTGACCGATGAAAAAATGTTGGACAATTAACTGAAACTGCTTCAAATAGTTTATAATAATTGGTAAGTCAATATGAACAAGTATATATGGCCGTAAGTTCGGCCAGGCCGAATCTTATGTACCCTCCACCATGGATAGCGTAGAAACTTCTATGTTACGAAAGATTGTCATCCAAAATCGAATTGCTTGGGTTGCGGTATCTTAAATCGTTTTCTAAATTGTGAGTTAGTCCATACGTGGTATATATGTTATTAGACAAAAAAGGTATGTGTAGGTAAGTCTACAAATAATTACGAATCGATATGGACTTTTGCACGGCACGTAGGGAGTCAAAATTGAAATATGGGGATCGATTTATCTGAGGGCTATATATAACTATAGACCGATATGGACCTAGTTAGGCATGGTTGTTAACGGCCATATACTAGCACAATGTACCAAGAGGCTCCAAAACCAAATATCGGGATCGGCTTATATGGGGGCTATATATGATTATGGACTGATATGGACCACTTTTAGTATGGTTGTTAAATATCATATACTACCACCACGTACCAAATTTCAACCAGATCGGATGAATTTTGCTTCTCCAAAAGGCACCGGAGGTCAAATCTGGGGATCGGTTTATATGAGGGTTATATATAATTATGGACTGATATCAACCAATTCCTGCATGGTTGTTGGATACCATATACTAACATCACGTACCAAATTTCAACCGAATCGGATGAATTTTGCTCTTTCAATGGGCTGCGGAGGTCAAATCTGGGGATCGGCTTATATGGGGGCTATATATAATTATGGACCGATTTCGACCATTTTTTTTGCATGGGTGTTTGAGGCCATATATTAACACCACGTACCAAATATCAACTGAATCAGATGAATTTTGGTCTTCCAAGAGGCTCCGGAGGTCAAATCTGGTGATCGGTTTATATGGGGGCTATATATAATTATGGACCGATGTGGACCAATTTTTGCATGGTCATTAGATACCATATACTAACACTATGTACCAAATTTCAACCGGATCGGATGAAATGTGCTTCTCTTAGAGGCTCCGCAAGCCAAATCGGGAGATCGCTTTATATGGGGGCTATATATAATTATGGACCGATGTGGACCAATTTTTGCATGGTCATTAGAGACCATATACCAACACCATGTACCAAATTTCAACCGGATCGGATGAAATTTGCTTCTCTTAGAGGCTCCGCAACCCAAATCGGGAGATCGGTTTATATGGGGGCTATATATAATTATTGACCGATGTGACCAATTTTTGCATAGTTGTTAGAGACCATATACTAACACCATGTACCAAATTTCAACCGAATCGGATGAATTTTGCTCTTCCAAGGGGCTGCGGAGGTCAAATCTGGGGATCGGCTTATATGGGGGCTATATATAATTATGGACCGATTTCGACCATTTTGTGCATGGGTGTTTGAGGCCATATATTAACACCATGTACCAAATATAAACTGAATCAGATGAATTTTGGTCTTCCAAGAGGCTCCAGAGGTCAAATCTGGTGATCGGTTTATATGGGGGCTATATATAATTATGGACCGATGTGGACCAATTTTTGCATGGTCATTAGAGACCATATACTAACACCATGTACCAAATTTCAGCCGGATCGGATGAAATTTGCTTCTCTTAGAGGCTCCGAAAGCCAAATCTGGTGATCGGTTTATATGGGGGCTATATATAATTATGTACCGATGTGGACCAATTTTTGCATGGTCATTAGATACCATATACTAACACTATGTACCAAATTTCAACCGGATCGGATGAAATGTGCTTCTCTTAGAGGCTCCGCAAGCCAAATCGGGAGATCGGTTTATATGGGGCTATATATAATTATGGACCGATGTGGACCAATTTTTGCATGGTCATTAGAGACCATATACCAACACCATGTACCAAATTTCAACCGGATCGGATGAAATTTGCTTCTCTTAGAGGCTCCGCAAGCCAAATTTGGGGGTCCGTTTATATGGGGGCTATACCTAAAAGCGGACCGATATGGCCCATTTGCAATACCATCCGACCTACATCAATAAACAAGCCACTCGTCAAGAAAAAGTTTCCAGAAAGATTTCAAAGTGCAACCAATTACAATTTTTTAAAACTTGATATTATTCCATATCATTAACTTCTGGATGAAAATGTGCATCACATCGTCAGTTTAATTTACATCCTATTATCAGCTTAAAATGGATATTATCTGAAGTCCTTCTACTGGAAATATATTCTAACACGCAGTCCAGCCCGTTCCTAATTTTAAATTGCCCGCATATTAATTAATTTCAATGCACACTGAAAAAAATATTGTCGTGAGGTCAAAGATTTCATGTCTTTTAAAATACGAATACAAATTTTGCTTAGTATATAAGACGCATTTCTCTAATATAAAGTTTTTTCCTTGTCCAAAAGTCGATAAACTTTTCAATGAAGTCGTATTGTCCTTATAATTAAGTGATTTCACTTAAAAATGGGTATCATAACATGAAAGAAAAAATGTTTGGGCTAAGGTCAACTTGGTTTTAAAAATTCAGAAAAATTCTTTAAATTTAATGAAATTGTCTTTAAATTTGTTGTCTTTTTGCATCTTGACTACAAAGCAAAAAATCGTTCAAATATAGGACATGTTTTTCAACACTTTATTTTAAAGACGTTTTTTACTTGAAACTAGCATAATTTCTACTGGAAGTCGATTCTAAATTTGGAAACTAATGTTGTAGTTAACTCCTTTTGATAGCTTAGTCTTTGATAGCATATGAAGGAAAAAAGCTGAAAAAGTGAAAAATTAAAATTTTCTTCCTAGAAGCAAGTACACAAAACCCAAATTTAAAAGAGAATTGTGTCTTAAAAGTATCCTCACTTGTATTCTCCGCTTCTTTGGCTCGGAATCAATACCAAAATTTTTAAAGTAAAGACAAAGTCTCTATGTTAGAACCGGGCATGCTTTTTTTTCAGTGCAGTTTTATGACACAAACAGGAAGGAAATCGAATTATCTATGCAAAAGTGTTTACAAATAATGTTTAAGATATTTAAAGTTTTGTTGTTTTGTTCTTACGAGTATTTGTTGATATGTTTAATAAGATATTTATTTTTCAATTAGTATTGTAGTGTATTATGTACACCCAGAAAAAAGGGACTCTAATGCCAACTGAACTTTATTTTAGTTCATGAAGATTAGTTGATTTTAGTTAAATTTTGCACAATATGAGTAAATGTTCCTTATTTGAATAATTTTTTGCTAACTTTAATGACGTGAACTAAAAGTAAGAAAAAAATTGTATACAAATATAGTGCACAATTTTACTACAAAATAAAATAGTTCAAATTTTCCTAAAATGGCAGAAGTTTGCTTAAATTGAGTTCATAAGTCTCCAAAATGAGGAATTTTACTAAAATTCTACCTGTATTGAACTTCGTACTGCGCTAAAGACATTTTAACAATTTTTAAATCCAATTTTTTCTTTCAACATATGAAATTTTCTTAAACAACAGAAAAAAAAACAAGTAAGGAAAGTCTAAAGCCGGGCGGGGCCGACTATATTATACCCTGCACCACTTTGTAGATCTAAATTTTCGATACCATATCACATCCGTCAAATGTTTTGGAGGCTACATATAAAGGTTTGTCCCAAATACATACATTTAAATATCACTCGATCTGGACAGAATTTGATAGACAAAATCTATAGACTCAAAATTTAAGTCGGCTAATGTACTAGGGTGAAACACAATGTTAGTAAAAAACCAGTAAGGAAAGTCTAAAGTCGGGCGGGGCCGACTATATTATACCCTGCACCACTTTGTAGATCTAAATTTTCGATACCATATCACATCCGTCAAATGTGTTGGGGGCTATATATAAAGGTTTGTCCCAAATACATACATTTAAATATCACTCGATCTGGAAGAATTTGATAGACTTCTACAAAATCTATAGACTCAAAATTTAAGTCGGCTAATGCACTAGGGTGGAACACAATGTTAGTAAAAAATAAATATGGGAAACGTTTAAATCTGAAGCAATTTTAAGGAAACTTCGAAAAAGTTTATTTATGATTTATCGCTCGATATATATGTATTAGAAGTTTATGAAAATTATAGTCATTTTTACAACTTTTCGACTAAGCAGTGGCGATTTTACAAGGAAAATGTTGGTATTTTGACCATTTTTGTCGAAATCAGAAAAACATATATATGGGAGCTATATCTAAATCTGAACCGATTTCAACCAAATTCGGCACACATAGCTACAATGCTAATTCTTCTCCCTGTGCAAAATTTCAACTAAATCGGAGTTAAAAATTGGCCTCTGTGGTCATATGAGTGTAAATCGGGCGAAAGCTTTATATGGGAGATATATCCAAATCTGAACCGATTTCAAGCAAATTTGGCACGCATAGTTACAATGCTAATTCTACTCCCTATGCAAAATTTCAACTAAATCGGAACAAAAAATTGGCCTCTGTGGGCAAATGAGTGTAAATCGGGCGAAAGCTATATATGGGAGCTATATCTAAATCTGAACCGATTTTGCTGATATTTTGCAAGTTTTTCGAGACTCATAAAATATTCGGATGTACGGAATTTGAGGAAGATCGGTTGATATACACGCCAATTATGACCAGATCGGTGAAAAATATATATGGCAGCTATATCTAAATCTGAACCGATTTTTTCCAAAATCAATAGGGATCGTCTTTGAGCCGAAACAGGACCCTATACCAAATTTTAGGACAATCGGACTAAAACTGCGAGCTGTACTTTGCACACAAAAATACATCAACAGACAGACAGACAGACGGACAGACAGACAGACGGACATCGCTAAATCGACTCAGAATTTAATTCTAAGCCGATCCGTATACTAAAAGGTTGGTCTATGATTACTCCTTCTTGGCGTTACATACAAATGCACAAACTTATTATACCCTGTACCACAGTAGTGGTGAAGGGTATACATATGGGAAACGTTTAAATCTGAAGCAATTTTAAGGAAACTTCGAAAAAGTTTATTTATGATTTATCGCTCGATATATATGTATTAGAAGTTTAGGAAAATTATAGTCATTTTTACAACTTTTCGACTAAGCAGTGGCGATTTTACAAGGAAAATGTTGGTATTTTGACCATTTTTGTCGAAATCAGAAAAACATATATATGGGAGCTATATCTAAATCTGAACCGATTTCAACCAAATTTGGCACACATAGCTACAATGCTAATTCTACTCCCTGTGCAAAATTTCAACTAAATCGGAGTTAAAAATTGGCCTCTGTGGTCATATGAGTGTAAATCGGGCGAAAGCTTTATATGGGAGATATATCCAAATCTGAACCGATTTCAAGCAAATTTGGCACGCATAGTTACAATGCTAATTCTACGCCCTATGCAAAATTTCAACTAAATCGGAGCAAAAAATTGGCCTCTGTGGGCAAATGAGTGTAAATCGGGCGAAAGCTATATATGGGAGCTATATCTAAATCTGAACCGATTTTGCTGATATTTTGCAAGTTTTTCGAGACTCATAAAATATTCGGATGTACGGAATTTGAGGAAGATCGGTTGATATACACGCCAATTATGACCAGATCGGTGAAAAATATATATGGCAGCTATATCTAAATCTGAACCGATTTTTTCCAAAATCAATAGGGATCGTCTTTGAGCCGAAACAGGACCCTATACCAAATTTTAGGACAATCGGACTAAAACTGCGAGCTGTACTTTGCACACAAAAATGCATTTAATTAGGAAATTTAATTAGGAAAATTAGAGTCATTTTTACAACCTTTCGACTAAGCTGTGGCGATTTTACAAGGAAAATTTTGGTATTTTGACCATTTTTGTCGAAATCAGAAAAACATATATATGGGAGCTATATCTGAACCGTTTTCAACCAAATTTAGCACGCATAGCTACAATGCTAATTCTACTCCCTGTGCAAAATTTCAACTAAATCGGAGTTAAAAATTGGCCTCTGTGGTCATATGAGTGTAAATCGGGCGAAAGCTATATATGGGAGATATATCTAAATCTGAACCGATTTCAACCAAATTTGGCACGTATAGCTACAATGCTAATTCTACTCCCTGTGCAAAATTTCAACTAAATCGGAGTTAACAATTGGCCTCTGTGGTCATATGAGTGTAAATCGGGCGAAAGCTATATATGGGAGCTATATCCAAATCTGAACCGATTGCAACCAAATTTGACACGCATAGCTACAATGCTAATTCTACTCCCTGTGCAAAATTTCAACTAAATCGGAGCAAAAAATTGACCTCTGTGGGCAAATGAGTGTAAATCGGCCGAACGATATATATGGGAGCTATATCTAAATCTGAACCGATTTCAACCAAATTTGGCAAGCATAGCTACAATGCTTATTCTACTCCTTGTGCAAAATTTCAATTAAATCGGAGTAAAAGATTGGTCACTGTGGTCATATGAGTGTAAATCGGGCGAACGATATATATGAGAGCTCTATCTAAAACTGAACCGATTTCTTCCAAAATCAATAGGGTTCTATTCTGAGCATACTTGTGCCAAATTTGAAGTCGATTGGACTAAAACTGCGACCTAGACTTTGATTACAAAAATGTGTTCACGGACAGACGGACATGGCTATATCGACTCAGGAGCCCACCCTGAGCATTTTTGCCAAAGACACCATGTGTCTATCTCGTCTCCTTCTGGGTGTTGCAAACATAATATACCCTGTTCCGCAGTGTGGCGCAGGGTATAAAAATTATCGGGTTTTCTTGCCACAGAGCTTATTACCAGAACTCAAACACCGCCGAGCATGGGGCTCGAATTCAAAATCTATCGATATTATCGGCCGATACACGCCGAATATTATCGGAAAAATGTCCTAAAGATAGTATAGAAGCCCAAACAAACATGCCACCTGCAAGCCATGGACATTCCAACAGGACTCCGTATCATCGCACTCAGCATGCGTCAATCAATAATGGCTTAAAATTAAAAAGAAGGACCTTCGTTTTATTTCTACCGCGCAATGGCCATCATGACATTTTGTAGTCAAAGGTTGGCATTAAAAAAATCCAAACTGTCGATTATCTCAAGACTGCACTTTGTTGGGAATGTACCAAGATATTGCAGAGCCACGTTCATGCAGCTTGTACTGAAAAAAATATTATTAGGGCTGTTTTCTTTTTGCACTGGATACCCTAAGCAGTCACGGACTAAAAGAAAACAGAGTACTCGTTTATCCAGGACATCTCCAAAAATATGCAACACTGTCATCAGCTGTTTAAAAACAATCACAGAAAACAAGTGAAATCTTAAATTTTTAATATATGAAATGCTCAAAGAGTTATAAATATGTACTGCTGCGATTATTCATGACACTGTATCACTTTGAATTTCATGATATTCGATAAATTAGTCACAATAAACTGCTATTGTGAATCTAAAAAACGTCACTTTATCAAAATGCAATCCGGTAACACCGACTCGACTTGCACTGATGAGATGTTCTGGATAGAACACCAGTGCAGCGATGTTCTGGATAGCCCATACAAATGCTGCATCCAGTGTTAAAAGAAAACAGCCCTATTATGAGACCAAAGATAACATGAAATCTTTGGTCTCAGAACAATATACGAATGCCTTTTTTGCTTATCATATAAGATTCATTTCTTTGATATAAAATTTTATTTCTTGTACAAAAGTCGTTAAGTCGCTTTGTCCTCCCAGCAAAAAATGAGCTTCCAAAAAAGTAGTTTTGGATCCCCAATTTGTGATCCGGAAGTAGTTCAAACTTGGACCATCTCCAATGAATTTTACATGGGCTTGTCGCAGGGCGGAAGTATTCCACTTTTAGATACTTTACATTGCTTTAGAAGTTGTGCCTTGGAAGTTCATTTGGATGAAGAAGTTTCAAAAAATAAAAACAGCATTTTTTTCCAATTTCAATTTTTAGTATTTTTCAGTATTTTTAGTATTTTTTCAGTATTTTTGTTACATTTTTATTTTCTTATAATCTAATTTTTTACACATTGGAAAACTTCTTCGCTTTAATCAGGGGTTGAATCTGGGTCTGTTTGCACCATAACTGAATGCCTCCGCACACTCAGCCACAAACGCCATTGAACACGATGCATCAATACGTCTATTCAAATGTTTGTGACATGAACCTAATATGACACCACCGCATGACATTCTAACTACTTCCTGAGATGTTCTTTAGTATTATGAATATAAAAATAAAGAACGCTGGTTCGAATCTTACCAGCGGCATTTTTTTTATTAAATATTTTCTAAAAATGATTTTTTTATGTTATACATCGCTTTTATTTTGTTTTTGTTTTTCGTCATATATTTTTGTATAAATATATATTTTTCATTAAAAATCAACGAAAAAAAAATATTGTAATTCGCAAAACCTTCTCAAAAGTACTTCCATGGAAGTGAAAAAGTCAAACGGCACAGGTTAAAATCGCAGCGGGTATGTTTTTTTTTTACTTTTCTATTGATTTTCTATTCTTTTTGCGAAATTGAATTGTCCAAAACTTAAATTTTCACTTAAAACGGCCTAATTTCGTACTTTCTAAGACTTGTCCAAAAGGACTGCATCGGAAGAGGAAAAGAGTTGATAGGGGATCCTTTAAAAGAAATGTTCGTGAAACAACTTTCAATCTTTTTTTTGCTGGGCTTAAGTGTTAAGTGATTCGACTTAAAAATGGATATCTTTATATGAAAAAAATTTTGTTTGACTAAGGTCAACTTTACATTAATGTTTCTGAAAAAGTCTTCCAAATTAATGAAATTGTCTTTAAATTTGTTGTCGTTTTGCAACTTGACTAACAAAGAAAAAAAGCGTTCAAGAATACACTGAAAAAAATATTGACCTGTTATTGAAGATTATGCTACTTAAATTTTAGGATTCGAAATTTACGCAATGCTAAGGACAAAATTTTTTTAAATAATGACATTTTAATTAAAAGAAAGTTTATAATCCTTGTTTCAAAAATTTTTTTCATTAAATTTAGGACACAAATCTTGAAATTTTGCATCCCTCTGTTGAAGTTGAAGATCTTTGAAGTAAGGCAAATGTTCCTTAAAATAAAGAAAAACATTTTTAATTTAAAGAAATCGTCTTTAACTCAACTGACATATTGAATTTTTAAATTTAAGATAAAAATGCTTCAAATATAGGCTAAGATTTATTTTAAGGATTTGCATCTTTGGTTTAAAGTATTTTTAGCATTAAGACAACAGTTTTTACTTTGAAGTACTTGGCATAATTTGGATTTTGAAAAACGAATTTGTTTGTACATGAATACATTTATTAATACATCGCAAACAGAGAATAAAAATTCGATGAATGAGATCTGTATCCAATTTTAATTTTATCGATCCTAGATTTAAAGCCAGGGAGGTCCCTACAGAATGTCTTTATTTTAAAGAAGCCGCATCTTTGGCTCGGAATCAATAACAAAATCCATAAAGGAAGGTCAAAATCTTTGGATCAAAGTAAACTTTTTTTTGAGTGTAGGACATGTCTTTCGACACTTTAAAGGTGAATTGTGTATCCTTATTTCAATTCAATACCAAAATCACTAGTATAAAGACAAAATCTTTGGACCGGGCATGCTTTTTTCAGTGTGTAATGGCATTGTCAGCAGACCAAGACCAAACTTCGCGAATTCGAACAAATCTAAATCGATTCTAAAATTTGATGTTATTTCCGACATTTATTGCTGCTCTATATATTTTTTGGGGTATCTTGTTCCACTGTCGGCCGGCGGAATATTCTAACGGGGTGTGTCTAAAATTTATCTGGGCATAGTTTTGCTCAGATTGCCATTTCCTATAGAAATGAACTTTTAAAAAAATTTCCTATAGAAAACAAATTTTGACAAAATTTTCTATAGAAATGAAATTTTGACAAAATTTTATATAGAAATAAAACGTTGACAAAAGTTTCTATAGAAATAAAATTTTGACAAATTTTTCTATAGAAATAAAATTTCGACAAAATTTTCTATAAAAATAAAATTTCGACAAAATTTTCTATAAAAATAAAATTTTGACAAAATTTTCTATAGAAATAAAATTGTGACAAATAGGTTCTGTAAAAATAAAATTTTGACAAAATTGTCTATAGAAATAAAATTTTAACAAAATTTTGTAAGAAATAAAATTTTGTCAAAATTGTCTATAGAAATAATGTTTTGCAAAATTTTCTATATAAATAAAATTTTGGCAACATTTTCTATAGAAGAACATTTTAACAAGAAATAAAATTGTGACAAATATTCCTATAGAAATGAAATTTGGACAAAATTTTTCATCGAAATGAAATTTTGATAATTTTTTCTAAAGAACTTTTTAGTTTTTTTTTAGTTTTTTCTGTATAAAAAGATTTTGACAATAAATAACATTTTGTGAAAATTTCCTATAGAAATGAAATTTTGATAAATTTCCTACAGAAATGAACTTTTGAAAAAATTTCCTATAGAAATAAAATTTTGACACATTTTTCTATATAAATAAAATGTTGACAAAATTTTCTATAGAAATAATATTTTGACAAAATTTTCTATAGAAATAAAATGTTGACAAAACTTTATATAGAAATAAAATGTTGACAAAATTTTCTATAGAAATAAAATTTTGCCAAATTTTCTATAGAAATAAAATTTTGACAAAATTGTCTATAGAAATAAAAATTTGACAAAATTTTCTATAGAAATAAAATTTTGACAAAATTTTCTATAGAAATAAAATTTTGAAACATTTTTCTATATAAATGAAATTTTTCAAAATTTTCTATAGAAATAAAATTTTGACAAATTTTCTATAGAAATAGCATTTTGAAATATTGATAAAATTTCCTTTAGAAATGAAATTTTGACAAAATTTCCTATAAAAATTAAATTTTGACAAAATTTCCTATAAAAATGAAATTTTGACAAAGTTTTCTTTACAAATAAAATTTTGACAAAAGTTTCTATAGAAATAAAATTTTGACAAAATTTTCTATAAAACTAAATTTTACCAAAATTTTCTATAGAAATAAAATTTTGACAATATTTTCTATAGAAATAAAATTTTGACAAAATTTTCTATTGAAATAAAATTTTGACAAATTTCTCTATAGAAGTAAATTTATGACAAAATTTTCTATAGGAATAAAATTTTGACAAAATTTTCCATAGGCATAACATTTTTAAATTTTGATAAAATTTCCTATAGAAATGAAATTTTGACAAAATTTTCTATAGAAATAGCATTTTGAAATATTGATAAAATTTCCTTTAGAAATGAAATTTTGACAAAATTTCCTATAAAAATGAAATTTTGACAAAATTTTCGTTACAAATAAAATTTTGACAAAAGTTTCTATAGAAATAAAATTTTGACAAAAATTTTCTATAAAACTAAATTTTACCAAAATTTTCTATAGAAATAAAATTTTGACAAAATTTTCTATGGAAATAAAATTTTGACAACATTTTCTATAGAAATAAAATTTTGACAACATTTTCTATAGAATAGAATTTTGACAAAAATTTCCATAGAAATAAAATTTTGACAAAAGTTTCTATAGAAATAAAATTTTTGACAAAATTTTCTATAAAACTAAATTTTACCAAAATTTTCTATAGAAATAAAATTTTGACAACATTTTCTATGGAAATAAAATTTTGACAACATTTTCTATAGAAATAAAATTTTGACAAAAATTTCCATAGAAATAAAATTTTGACAAAATTTTCCATAGAAATAAAATTTTGACAAAATTTTCTATAGAAATAAAATTTTGACAAAAAATTTTCTATAGAAATAAAAATTTTGAATAGAAACAAAAATTTGACAAAATTTTCTATCGGAATGAAATTTTGGAAAAATTTAAACTTTTAAATGTTATTTTTTAATTGGATAAAATGGTCCGCTGGTACGAGTTTTGGTTCAATTTTGGAAAAATGTTGGTCTAAAATAAAATTTTGTTGTGGCAACTCTGCTCAGCACCCCCTCCAAAGATAATTGAGAAGAAGATGCAGTCTTGTCATAGCAAAACCGAAGCACCAGAGGACTCTGCCAACAAAATATCATAAAGTTTGCGTCGACGTGTCTCTCAAATGTACTGCCGTTTACGTCGGAAAATATCATAACATTTGTGTTTTTCATAAATTTCTGAATAAAAACCCACAAAAGCAGTACCAAAACGATTGTAGAAAATTAAAATAAAACGTATGTGTATTTTAAAGCAAATATTCATTATGGTTTTATGTGAATATTGCCGTTTAAATTTATTCTTGGGCAGAGCTGCTTTGGAAAAAATTGACAAATAAAACAATTTTTTTCTCATAGCCCTCTACACGCTCACAAAAAATCGCTTCTGTAACATATACTCCCAAACATATTTTGCTTCAAGCATATACATTTGTGGGTATTGCCCAAACATTTATATGTTTGATCTCTTCCAATATATAATATGTTTGAAAGCATATTGGTATAAACAATATATGTTTGGGTAGTCTAAGTTCCAAACATTTTGTATTTTTGCATCCAAATTCAATAATGTTGTCTTCCAAAAAACAATATGTTATTATGTGAACATATAATATGTTTGGAAGCATTTTGCACCCAAAAATATTATATGCTTAAAAAAATTCTCCCAAACAATATTGTGCTCAAAATTTTATTTATTTATTTATATATTTACAATCATAATGAATTATGAAAATAAACAGATAATATAGGTGCTAACAACATAGGTTTTCGACCTGAATGCTCAAAATTTTGTTTCTGCCCAATTATATATTCCCCCACATCTTTCTCACTTCCACGAGATTTTTTAGTTCTTAGCACCTTTTTCTGTAATACAAACATTGTAGAAGAAATTATTCAATTGTATGATTTTTTGTTTATTTTAACTTTATCTTTTGCCGGACGGGGATTCGAACAGCGGACCACACAGTTTGTAAGGATCAAAGAAGTAGCTGATCAATTGCCCAAGGAAAAATAAAATGTTAATTTTGTAATAACAAGCAACAACCACCAACTTAATTCAATTTCGCTCCCTGTTAAATAGCGCTCCAAGCTACTAAACACACATATGTTTATAGGCTATTTTTAAATTAATATATGTTTGCATCCAAGCATATTATATTTACAAACATTTTATGTCCCAAACATAATATGTTCTAACATATTAACATATATGTCCCAAACATGTTATGCTAGTTTATGAACATTATATGCTTGCACTCAAAAATATTGTGTTTAAAAATTTGTGTTCCAAACATATAATGTTTATAGCCAAACATATGAAAAACAGTCTTTTTCATCCGTGTACAGCCTGACATTTGTCTTCTCTTGATAAGAGCACAATGCTTAATCTTGTTATACTCAATTATCTTTGCCCCCTCGAACTATGTGTGTAAATATAACCATAGCGATAGGCGGTAGGCGAAACATTTTTGCCGCAACGGCAAATACAATAAGCTTGACGGCGAATAATTCAGTTTTTCACGTTTCCTAGCGTTTTTTGTTGTCAATACAGTACGCTTTGACAATATTAAACAATGAAGTTGAATAAAAACATACAATGGCTTGTTATTTGTTGAGTTATTTCAAGAAAAAATAATCTACACGTGTCCAGGCAACAGCAATTCCTAGTGGTGAGTTAAAAAAAATTGATAAGCGATGGCAACACTATACCAGTTTTCGCCAAGGAGTTAGAATAAGTTTTAGTTTAGCGACACGCCGCTAGCCGTCACGGTATTCCGTCGCGGATTTTGGGCTTCCCATAAGAAATACACGTAAATAAGTGTTCGCCTACCGCCTATCGCTATGATTATATTTACACACTATGCCATATTGTTTGAGTGTAACATTCCGCAATTTCACCATTCTATAATTTTCTCCAATGAAATACCATAATGCCTATGGCATGAAAATGCCATTGTTCCAGGTATAATGAAAAGACACATTTCAGTATAATATATTTGATGAATATGTATTTATATTTTTTGTTTTCTTTATAAACATTTATATATATCTACAAATATATTTTATAATTATTGTCATTTTTAAAACAAAACAACGATTATACAATAAAACAATAATAAGATAAATATATGCAGAAATACGGATATAGGAAAAAATTACATATACGTACACCTAAACCCATTAATTACCACCATGTCACAAAATAGTTTGGAAATTCATTATAACCGGAAGTGTGATGGGAATATGGTGTAGGTGTGGTTTTAAAAACTTAGAAATATTTATTTTTAGTCTCATTTTATCTGACCTACAAAAACAAAATAAGGTGAGTTTTTCAATTTTAAATGTGTGGGTATTTCTTGACGATTTGATTTTAGGCATATTTGGCGAATATATACAAAAATTTAATTTATTTCTTTATACATTTATCTATATCTTATCATAATATTATCCATAAAAGTGTATTGAGATATCTTAATTGCATTTTTTGCATTAATTCTCAAAATGTTTTATATACGCATTTATTAAATATTTGGGATATTTTTAAGGTATGTTAATTATTTGTAAAGTTCTTTTATTTTTGACCTACTGACTTGGAAATATTTTCTCCATAAATCCATAGGTGTCATATTTGAAATGTACGTATATTTCTAACAAAAACTTGCGATCGAAAAATATATATTTACACTCCTTAAAATACGTTATTCGAAAGATAAAATGTTTGTTAAAATGACTTCCTATTTTAGCTAGGGTGCATTTTTGTTTACCTTGACCAAAATATATTCTTTGGTTTCACTAAATTCACTAATTTTGAAATTTAAATTTTTTCAAACAAAGAAAAATATAGTATCAATAGTAATCAATGGTTTCTAATTAATCTCGAAATTAATTGGCCCACTTACGTTTTTATATGAAATTGCTTCAATCACGAAAATTATACTAGCAATCACAGAGTTAATTAGAAATAATAAATATACTTGATTAAAAAATTAATTGATGTCTTCGGCATTTTCAATTAATTTTCTAATTGCTTTAATTATTATTAATATATTGGTTGCAAAACCCCATTAATTTTTACATAGATGCTATCAATAATTTATTGTATTATAAATTATTTATTTATAATTATTAAGTATATAAAAACTAATTATTTCGCAATAAATTTTTCAATTATATTTTTAATTGGAATTATTATTTTAATTTAATTGAAATATTAATTGGGATAAATAATATTTGAATTAAAAACGTAATAATATTTAAACTTGTTTTAATTTGATTAAACAGTTATTTATTGACTACTTTTTTAACTTCAATTAACATTTTAATTGGAGATATTTTGATATTTTTTCTGTGAATTAAAAATTTTATTGTATAAATTATTGATTTTGTTTTAACTACTAGTTGAATCGATTAAATTTGTAATCGAATATTTTTAAAAATTCAATGAAAATTTTAATTTTGAAATATTGGTTATTTCATTTTCTATATATTTATACCCAGATAAAATAGTTTCTGATTTAATCACGAAATAAATCGATCCAAATAGTTTTTTAAGGGAAATTGAATTACAAAAATGATTATTAATCAATTATCTGATTGGAAATTTTTTATTAAAAAATTTATTAATATTTCATTTTCTATTAATTTTTAAATTGCTTCAATTAAAAATTGACTTTAATTTTTTTAAATAATAGGTAATCAATAATTTATTGTATTATTATTTATTAATAAATATTTTACGTTTAGGTTAGCCCGATATTTCAGTCCGTGGTGAACTTCTTTCTTATCACACTGAGTGCTGCCCGATTCTATGCTTAGCTCATGACATAATGTTCTTGTAATTTTCATACGATTTAACGCTTTATTTACGAATTTTTCAGTTATAATTATTTTTGGATTTTGTTTTGATTTAAGCAAAATTTAATGATTCTGGCATGTGTACCGAAACTAATTATATCCGAACAAAACAATCAATTGTATTTTTATTGGGGCATATTACTTAAATTAATAAAAATGTTGAGATAATTAATATTTTAATTGAAAACGAAAAAATTATAATAATTTTTTGTAGGTGTTAATTTGTATAAACATTTAATAGCATTCGATAATATTTTACTTGATTATGTTGTTGGAAATATTTTTATGATATTTTTCTGTGTACTATTTAGTGGTTCATAAATTTTGACACAAATCCAAAGAATAATCCAACTGTAATTATAATCGTAGAAAAACTCTTAGGATATTACAATAAAATTATTTTATCTAGAATAAAGTAATTGTAAACAAATAAGTAATAATGAAATAAATAATCGATTCCCTCAATTAAAATATTGCAATAAAAAAATTAATTGATAGTTTTGAAAAAATCAATTAATTTTTTTAATCATGAATATTTTGTATGTCTAAAAGCCGGTATTAAGTTCGCATTAGCGCGCTAAAATATCCATTTTTCACGGTTAGTTTTCTGTAATAATTAAATTGAAATAAAATACAAACTGTTGCTTTGGATCATTTCCCATCAAGTTATAATAAAATTTTTCAATAAGGTTTGTAAAATTGTTTTTACAAAATTATTTTCTATTTTAGCGGCTAAACTCGAACTCACCTTAATTTGAAGCAAATTTAACTTAAAAAATAAATTGGATCAATTTACTTGGTGAGGAATCAATACCAAATTTATTCTTGTAAAAACAAAATGTTTGGAACTCAACCTTGTCGAGTTTTTTAGATATCTTAACTTGTTTTAAGTTCAATTTGTTGTTTTATTATTTTTATTAATCTAATTACAAATATCGGTATATATGCATATACAGCACTTTTATAATTTTTTGTTTTCATCTTGAATGGTTTGTAGCAAGAATTATCAGACCAATTCATTTATTTGCGATATCATGACTAAGACGCCTCTGTATATATCGTGTAGTAGGTATTGCAGATAAATTATCAAAGAATATAATCAAATATTTCGGATCATTGTGTCCATTCCATGTCCATGATTTTGTAAAATTTGCATTTGAAAACTCTAAACAATTCAGACTTGGATGTTTCGAAGATGACCATAACGGCAACGAGTATCGAATATTGAATATAATATAGGCCAAATAACATGGTTCCAAAATAATAGTTATTCGCAATGCTATATTGTATATGACATAGAACATGTTAGTTTTATACACTGAAATAGTTTAATAATATAAACACTAAGGTAAAAATTTTTTCTTTGTAAAATATAAAACTCAAAGTTCTAACATTTCAAATACTTTTCATTAAAGAAATTCTGTAAATAGAATAAGGTAATTTGACTTTAAAATCAATACCATTGCATATAACAAAATTAATTAACAATAAATTCAATTTTTGCCTTTCAACGGCTACCATTCACCTGATTTCACCTCGTGTGAATTCTTTTCGTTAATTACTTGACAGGGTTGCCTTTTTGGTCCTTTTTCGTCAAATCGAAATTTTTTTCATAATTTACTAAGAAATAAAATGTTGACAAAATTTTCTATAGAAACAAATTTTGACCAATATTCCTATAGAAATAAAGTTTTGGCAAAATTTTCTATATAAATAAAATTTTGGCAACAATTTCTATAGAAAAAAATTTTAACAAAAAATAAAATTGTGACAAATATTCCTATAGAAATGAAATTTTGGCAAAATTGTCTATCGAAATGAAATTTTGATAATTTTTTCTAAAGAACTAAACAATTTTCTATATAAAATGATTTTGACAATAAATAAAATTTTGAAAAAAAAAACACCTATAGAAATGAAATTTGACAAAATTTTCTATAGAAATAAAATTTTGACAAAAAATTCATAAGAAATAAAATTTGACAAATTTTTCTATAGAAATAAAATGTTGACAAAATTTTCTATAGAAATAAAATGTTGACAAAATTTTCTATAGAAATAAAATTTTGACAAACTTTTCTATAGGAATAAAATTTTGACAAAATTTTCTATAGAAATAAAATTTTGACAAAATTTTCTATAGAAATAAAATTTTGACAAAATTTTCTATAGAAATAAAATTTTGACAAAATTTTCTATAGAAATAAAATTTTGACAAAATTTTCTATAGAAATAAAATTTTGACAAAATTTTCTATAGAAATAAAATTTTGAAAAAATTTTCTATAGAAATAAAATTTTGAAAAAATGTTCTACAGAAATAAAATTTTGACAAAATTTTCTATGGAAATAAAATTTTGACAAAATTTTCTATAGAAATAAAATTTTGACAAAATTTTCTATAGAATAAAATGTTGACAAAATTTGCTATAGAAATAAAATTTTGACAAAATTTTCTATGGAAATAAAATTTTCTATAGAAATAACATTTTGACAAAATTTTCTATAGAAATAAAATTTTGAAAAAATTTTCTATACAAATAAAATTTTGACAAAATTTTCTATGGAAATAAAATTTTCTATAGAAATAACATTTTGACAAAATTTTCTATAGAAATAAAATTTTGACAAAATTTTCTATAGAAATAAAATTTTGACAAAATTTTCTATAGAAATAAAATTTTGACAAAATTTTCTATAGAAATAAAATTTTGACAAAATTTTCTATAGAAATAAAATTTTGAAAAAATTTTCTATAGAAATAAAATTTTGAAAAAATGTTCTACAGAAATAAAATTTTGACAAAATTTTCTATAGAAATAAAATTTTGACAAAATTTTCTATAGAAATAAAATTTTGACAAAATTTTCTATAGAATAAAATGTTGACAAAATTTGCTATAGAAATAAAATTTTGACAAAATTTTCTATTGAAATAAAATTTTCTATAGAAATAACATTTTGACAAAATTTTCTATAGAAATAAAATTTTGAAAAAATTTTCCATACAAATAAAATTTTGACAAAATTTTCTATGGAAATAAAATTTTCTATAGAAATAACATTTTGACAAAATTTTCTATAGAAATACAATTTTGAAAAAATTTTCTATAGAAATAAAATTTTGAAAAATATTTCTATAGAAATAAAATTTTAACAAAATTTTCTATAGAAATAAAATTTTGACAAAATTTTCTATAGAAATAAAATTTTGACAAAATTTTCTATAGAAATAAAATTTTGACAAAATTTTCTATAGAAATAAAATTTTGAAAAAATTGTCTATAGAAATAAAATTTTGAAAAAATTTTCTATAGAAATAAAATTTTGAAAAAAATTCCTATAGAAATGAAATTTTGACAAAATTTCCTATAGAAATGAAATTTTGACAAAATTTCCTATAGAAATAAAATCTAGACAAAATTTTCTATAGAAATAAAATTTTTACAAAATTTTCTATAGAAATAAAATTTGACAAATTTTCTATAGAAATAAAATTTTGAGAAAATTTTCTATAGAAATAAAATTTTGACAAAATTTTCTATAGAAATAAAATTTTGACAACACTTTCTATAGAAATAAAATTTTGACAAAATTTTCTATAGAAAATTTTTCTGTAGAAATAAAATTTTGACAAAATTTTCTATAGAAATAAAATTTTGAAAAAATTTTCTTTTGAAATAGAATTTTGACAAAATTTCCTACAGAAATAAAATTTTGACAAAATTTCCTATAGAAATAAAATCTAGACAAAATTTTCTATAGAAATAAAATTTTTACAAAATTTTCTATAGAAATAAAATTTGACAAATTTTCTATAGAAATAAAATTTTGAGAAAATTTTCTATAGAAATAAAATTTTGACAAAATTTTCTATAGAAATAAAATTTTGACAACACTTTCTATAGAAATAAAATTTTGACAAAATTTTCTATAGAAAATTTTTCTGTAGAAATAAAATTTTGACAAAATTTTCTATAGAAATAAAATTTTGAAAAAATTTTCTTTTGAAATAGAATTTTGACAAAATTTCCTACAGAAATAAAATTTTGACAAAATTTTCTATAGAAATACAATTTTGACAAAATTTTCTATAGAAATAAAATTTTGACAAAATTTTCTTTTGAAATAGAATTTTGACAAAATTTTCTATAGAAATAAAATTTTGACAAAATTTTCTTTTGAAATAGAATTTTGACAAAATTTCCTATAGAAATAAAATTTTGACAAAATTTTCCATAGAAATAAAATTTTACAAAATTTTCTATAGAAATAAAATGTTGATAAAATTTTGTATAGAAATAAAATTTTGACAAAATTTTCTATAGAAATAAAATTTTGACAAAATTTTCTATAGAAATAAAATTGTGACAAAATTTTCTATAGAAATAAGATTTGGCAAAATTTTCTATAGGAATAAAATTTTGACAAAATTTTCTATAGAAATAAAATTTTGACAAAATTTTCAATAGAAATAAAATTTTGACAAAATTTTCTATAGAAATAAAATTTTGAAAAAATTTTCTATAGAAATGAAGTTTTGACAAAAATTTCATATAGAAATGAAATTTGACAAAATTTTCTATAAAAATAAAATTTTGACAAAATTTTCTATAGAAATAAAATTTTGAGAAAAGTTTCTATAGAAATAAAATTTTGACAAAATTTTCTACAGAAATAAAATTTTGACAAAATTTTCTATAGAAATGAAGTTTTGACAAAATTTTTTATAGAAATAAAATTTTGACAAAATTGTCTATGGAAATAAAATTTTGACAACATTTTCTATAGAAATAAAATTTTGACAACATTTTCTATAGAAATAAAATTTTGACAAAATTTTCTATAGAAATAAAAGTTTGACAAAATTTTCTATAGAAATAAAATTTTGACAAAATTTTCTATAGAAATAACATTTGTACTAAATTTCCTATAGAAATGAAATTTTTACTAAATTTCCTATAGAAATGAAATTTTTACTAAATTTCCTATAGAAATGAAATTTTGACCAAATTTCCTATAGAAATAGAATTTTGACAAAATGAAATGAAATTTTGACAAAATTTCCTATAAAAATGAAATTTTGACAAAATTGTCTATAGAAATAAAAATTTTGAATAGAAACAAACCTTTTACAAATTTTTCGATAGAAGTAAAATTTTGTAAAAATTTAAACTTTAAAATGTTATTTTTTGTTGTTTTTTAATTGGGAAAATGGTCCGCTGTTACGAGTTAAGTCCAATTTTGGAAAAATGTTGGTCCAAAATAAAATTTTGTTGTGGCAACGCTGTTACTTGATGAGCATAAATATCAATCAAATGTAGAGGCCATCACCTCTTCTTAGACTTTGAAAAAGTGGAAAGTTTCGTTAGATTCTTCGTTATTTTGAATAATATTGTATATTTCTTTAAGTGTATATAACCAAGATCAAATTTGTTTGTACAAACTTTATCACTTGCATGATTGAATTGAAATGGAAAACTAGTTTTCTCATCGAATCAAGTTTTAATGCAATATACCTCCAGCTATCAATTATAGGTAGGTGCACGCAGAGAAGAAACATGATTGCCACAATCATATTCGAAGAGCAAAATAATATGATAGCAGCTATTTTTGCGGCGACCATGTAACATTTTAACCTGCAACCATGTTGGCTCAGTGAACATGGTTCTAAGAAAAATACAATTGTCCTCATCTAAAATGTTATTATATTGATAAAAAGAATTTTGTTTCCATTAAAAGACAATGGTCACGATCTAAAATGTTGTTATTCGTCAAAAATGTTTTTCTTCTAGTTAAAAGAACATGGTCACAACCTAAAATGTTTTGATTTTTATGAAAAAACTTTTTTCGTCGTCGAAAAAAGGACGCCACTTGAGAAAAGAAAACACAAAATCAACTTTAATTATTTGTTTTTATTTATTTATAAACTAATTCATTGTTTATTTGTATTTATAATGTCGTGCAAGCAAACTTCACATATTTTTACACACTCTAGTTTGGTTCAATTTCAACAATAAGTAATCATTCCATATTTACTTCGTGCCCATCAAATGTACAAACGCAGACATCATGTAACTGCAAATAAAAATAAAATAAAACCATATATCAAAATGCAGAACAAAAACCAGGTATATTTTTTTTTTTTGAATTACACTTTCCTTTTTTGCATTCACATAAAACCACGTGCCATTTCTGAATAAATAAATTAACACAAAACACAATAATTCCGTATTCTCCGTCCATTTCAAGAAACAATCAACACACGACTGACGCGCAAAATGAAAATCGTGTGTACCTGCTCAATGTTTTTATAAAATTCTTGTCGCTGGAAAAAAAATTAAAAAATTAAATGGTCACGAAAACAATGTACATGGTCTTTATGGCCATGTAATGGTTGTAGACATGTCTATACGTAAACTATAAAAATATTTTTTTCTCTGCAAAAAAGTCAAAAAATTGAATGGTCAGATACATGATTTTCCTGACCATATAATGGTCTCAAATTCTATCATTTAAATAATAGAACATGTTTGCGGCATTTGAGAACCATTTAAATGCTTATTACCAACATATATTTTTCTCCGCTCGAAAATTATTTTTACAAAGACAAAATACATGGTTTTCGCGACAATTACATACTCTAAATAAGCATTAAATGGATGCGGCAACCATGTCCAAACATGTTTTTTCTGTGCGTGTGGATGGTTGTTGTTTAGAAGTTTTGTTTGTTTCAAGCAAATTTAATCGAGATTTAATGGCATAAAATAGTAGAATGCGTTAGATTAAAGTTACAACTATACTTTAACCTATTACATTATATTTTTTTATGTCATCATATCTCGATTAGAATTAATTATTATGAAACACCTTGACATTGACAGTGCTTGTGAAAATAAATTATAAAATAAGACACTCTAATAAGCCTTTATTAAATACATGCAATTATATTTCGTTTTTATTTGAAATTAAATTGTAGACATTGCCTTTAAAAAAAATCTTTAAAGGCAAATGTAAGGTTGCAGGACAGTTTCTATAGTTATATAGTTGCCACGCAGCTATTTGTTTCTTTGAAATTACCAAAAAATTTTGTGTACTATATTTGGATTCAATCATGCAATTAATCGAACCAAGTTTTCATTGTAATTTCAATAATCATGAAAATAAATCTAAATGAATCATCAAACTCAACTAAAAACTTGATTGCTACAACCCTAGATACATTGTTGAAAGTTGAACTGCTCTCTTGAAATTTTCTTAATGTCCAGAAACTGAAATTGTTGAATTCAAGAAACTGATGGTTTCAAGGTAATTTTGTGCACAAACAAAATTTTCTTCTGCCAATTTTGTTTGAGTGCACAAACAATTTTTTTCTGCCAAATTTTGTTTTTATTTAAATTAAATAGAATCCAATTTAAGGCAAGTGTATTTAGCGAACCTTATTAACCTTTTAAGAAATTTCGTTTGTGAAAGATGTACCTTTGCTTCTATAAAATTTCATTTAGAAGAAACACATTTTGATTACATCTATGTAATCCAAACTATAATTTCTCAATCTTAATCTTTGCTATGCTCTGTTAAACTAAATTATAGCAATATTCAGTTTTATAAAAGGAAACTTAGTTTTCTTACAATTTCGCTTCGTATAAAAACAACATAAAAAAGTATCACCCAAATATTCACAAGTTGATTGAAGTTGAAAACGTAATGGATTAAAAATTAACTAATGCAACTGACTTTCTGTTCCAATTAAAAAATAAAGTTAATTACAAAAATATGATAGAAAATTTTTACTTTTTTAAAATATCAATTATATTAGTTAACATTTTAATTGAATATAAAAATATTTCCAATTAAACATATAATAAAAAATCTCGTCCGTAAGTAATTCATACTATTTATTACTTAATATTGACTTAAATCTCAAAGAAAATCCAAAGATAATTACAATACAAAAATTCAGAAGAACTCTTATAAAATTACAAAAAATGTTTCATCATAATAATAAATAAATAAAATAATAACAAATAAATTATTTTTTTTGTTTGCTTCAATTACAAATTTCATTGAATTTTTTAGACACAAAATCAAGTAAATTTTTTTTATTTCACCAATTAAAAAATTAATTGAAAGTGCGGAAGATATTCACCCTTATTCCTGAAGTCGCCCTCGCCGTCGCTTTTTGTCGCTTTTCGTCAGTCGCCACTAATTGGTATTCCAATGTATTTACTTAGCACCAAACTTAGCTAACAGTTGTGTCGAACTTTGAATGATCATTGGACACATAATGTCAACGTCGTTCCAATTGTATATGCCGGATGTTGTTATTGTCCTAATGTAGATATCTAAATCATTTTCCGAGTCAAATGTATCATTTATTTTGATTTTCCAAGTCACATTGGATTACAAACAAACAGCATTTTTAAACGAAAATAATTAAAATTCAGTTTTGCACATCAGCTGATTGTTTTCTCTCACGATGATCCTTGTGCCAATGAACTCAGCGTCGTCGCCATTTTTGTAGTTTTGGAAGCTTTAACGGTCCTCGAATATATATCCACATCTTTTCCGCGTCAAATAAAATATATTTTCTTGATTTTCCGACTTAAGGTAGAATTACATACTATGCGTTCAATGCGTACAATGCGTCCGATGATTGAAGAGTTGAAATTTCTCTCTGAAATCAAAAGCTCGAATAGTCTGCCGCAAACAGAAAAAATCAACCCTTCCATCAACTCACGAATTGAGGCATGGCGTGTAATTCAACCTTTAGAATTGCGTCAGAAATAAAAATATTTTAAACCGAAAAAATTAAAATTCTTTTTTTGCACATCAGCTGATATCGGCCTTTTATTACCGAGTGATATCGGCCTTTTATTACCGAGTGATATCGGCCTTTTATTACCGAGTATTGTAATTGGTACAAAAAGTAATCGTCGTCGTTGCCGTCGCCACTTGGCAGGAATCAGTGTTGCCAATTTGGTGCTTTTAGCACCAAATTTAGTGCTTTTTGATTTCTAAAAAGCACCAAATTGCCTTTTTGGTGCCTTTTCAAAAAAAGCACCAACTTGGTGCTTTCTGGCATTTTCATTTAGTGCTTTTGGTGCTTTTTATACCCACCACCATAGGATGGGGGGTATATTAACTTTGTCATTCCGTTTGTAACACATCGAAATATTGCTCTAAGACCCCATAAAGTATATATATTCTGGGTCGTGATGAAATTCTGAATTATTAAAGAAGTTGTAATTGTGAAAAAATGACTATTTTAGCAGCTAAACTTGATCTTAATACCCACCTTAACTTCTTAAAATTCAATTCACAAAAGTTCTATAAAAACATCTTTGGGGAGTTGGCAACACTGGCAGGAATACAAAATGAATGACGAGATGACTTAAAAGCGACAGACGACAAAAAGCGAGGGCGACTTCAGGAATAAGGGTGATTAATTATTTTTTTTAATCAAGTATAATTTATTTTATTTCTAATAATTGTGATAATTGGTACTATTATTTTGGTCAATGAAGAAAGTTCAATTAAATTAGTTGGATCAATTAATTTCGTGATTGAATTAGAAAACAAAAAATTGTCTGTCAATTTAAAAATAAAATTGAAAGTGTCAAAGAAATCAAGTATTTTTTTAAATCAAATATATTTTATTATATTTCTAATTAATTGTGATTTGGTCAATGAAGAAATTTTAATTCAATTAATTTCGTGATTGAATCAAAATTTTTTTCTTCCAATTAAAAATATAATTAAAAGTGCTAAAGAGATTATTTAATTTTTTAAATTAAGTATTATATCTAATTAATTCTGTGATTGATACTATTATTCTGGTCAAGGATAAAATTTCAATTAAAAAATTAATTGGATCAATTAATTTGGTGATTGAATCAGAATTCTTTTTTCTTCCAATTAGAAAAATAATTGCAAATTCTTTAGCATTTCAATTAATTTTTTAAATCAAGTATACTTCAGTTTATGTCTCATTA
This sequence comes from Haematobia irritans, assembly GCF_050003625.1. NCBI lineage: Eukaryota > Metazoa > Arthropoda > Insecta > Diptera > Muscidae > Haematobia > Haematobia irritans. The sequence goes on from NC_134400.1 coordinate 132,384,249, forward strand.
ATTCTGTGATTATAGTATTTTGATCATTAAGAAAATTTCAATTAAAACATTAATTGGACAAATTAATGCATTGATTGAATCAGAATTATTTTTTCTGTTAATTAAAAAATTAATTGAAAGTTCCGAAGAAATCAATTATTTGTATTTTTATATTTATAATTAATTCTGGGATTGACAATATCATTTTCGTGATTGAAGCAATTAAAAAATTAATTAGATCAATTAATTTCGTGTTTGAATTAGAGAATTTTTTTGTTGCGTGATTGAAGAAATTCAATTTAAAATTGATTTCACGATTGAGAACAAAACATTTTTTTCTGTGTAAATGACATTTTTGCAAAAAGAATTTTAGTTTGTTAAATCTCCGAGGACTAAAGAACTCTATATCTATAAAGCTATAATTACAACCAATTTGGTATCATATATAATTAATCCTATTTCAATATTCTATATACACTGAAAGAAGAAGAATTTCTTTCAATTTTGAGGAATGAAATTGTATGACAAACTCAACTAAACTTTTTACGATTAAAAATTTTCTTTAAAAGCAAATAAAAACAAAATTAAAGACAGTCCATTTCAATGCTTGTCATAAATTCGGGTTTATTTGGCTCTTAAAGAAAATAATTTACAACAAACAGCAATTTCGCTTGTCTGGAATTTCATTCCGGAGGAAAGAATTTTTTTTTTGTTTGTGTATACTTCCTTATTATTTAGAAGTTTTGTTGGTCTCTTGGTGTTATACATGTTAATTTTTTTAACCTGTTTTCGATTTCCGGCCTTGCATCGGACCACACACCAAAGCACTGGGTTGACTTATAGTTTTGATTTTTTCCGTAATTTTTATAGGTGATGATGAAGATATTTGGGCCACTGGTAAATTATCGTAGATCGTCACATATATTTTATGGCTGACATAGATGACAATGAAACCCAGAATTGTCACTAACAAGGATATAAAGATATAGGCCAATATAGTTGGTATCGAAGTGATGGTATCGAACATTTTGAGCAATAGGGGAGTTTCTTTCTTTGTTTCTGGTTCTGGTGGGCTCTCCTTTAAATCCCTTGTCTGCGTGCTTTAATTTTTTTTTTTTTGACAAATTTTAACTTTCAGTTTCAAACTTAATAGCAATTTTGAATTGTTTGCTATTTTGTTTTTATCCGGTTTTTTATTTATTGTCACAGTTCTTTTCTTAGGTTTATGTCAAATTTTATTTTTATATACAAATTTCCATTTAACACGAATATAAATTGTTTGTATTGATATAAACTTGTTTAAACGTTTTTGTTGTTTTGTTTTGCTTTTGTTGCTCAGGTTGTTTGTTTTTGACTTTATAATCAGTGACATAAACTAAATATTTACGAAATTATTTTTTTAAGCGGTGTTTGTCGTTTCTTCGTTCCGATTGAACTGAATTGAAAAGTTAAGCACCCACCGGTATGCTCGTTCTACTTTATCAAAAATATTTCCATATCTCGTCGGATTGTTCTCGTATGAATTGCATTTGATTTCTTTGGTATGCTCCCTCTCTCACATACCATTTGTACGAGGGTTGGATAAAGAAATGTGAATTTCATTCTTGGGAATTTCCATACACACAGAAAAAACAAAAAGTTCATTTCAATCACGAAGCTAATTGATCCAATTAAAATTTAATTGAAATTGTTTCAATCATGAAATTGATAATTTAATCTCCGACATCAATTAAAAAATTAATTGAATCCATTAATCTTTTGAAAATATGAAATTGGAGATACTTTTTTTGTGCAAGTTAGAGACGTGCACGTTAGTAAAATTGAACTGACGAATAGTACAGTCATTGTGTAGACGAAATGAAGTGAGGAAAATATTTTGGTACACTTAAAAAATACAACTTGAAGATCAACTTCTTTAAAAACAAGCATTTTTCAGTAAGCAATACTGCTTAAAGTCAAGGTCCCGCAAAAATGCGGGATTTTTTTTAAGTCTTTTCCCAAAAAAAAAAGTTTGTAACAGACTGAGTAATCGAAGTGTTGTTCTTCGCTAGCTAAAAATTGGACTCAATCCCAATTTTCGGCTTCCTCATAAGAACCAAAATGCGGATCACCCAGGTCATGCATCATCGGTCAGATCAAGTGGTAATCAGATGGATCAATGTGGGAGCCACCGTGGTGTAATGGTTAGCATGGCCGCCTTGCATATGTTATATAGGGTCGTGGGTTCTACTCCAGTTTCGACCGAACACCAACAAGTTTTTCTGTGGTAGATTATCCCCTCTCAGTAATGCTGGTGACATTTCTGGGTACTTCTAAGCTTCTCTAAGTGGTTTCACCGCAACGTGGAACACCGTTCGGACTCGGCTATTAAAATTAGATACCCTGTCATTGAGCTAAACACAGAATCGGGCAGCACTCAGTGATAACAGAGAATTTCACCACTGTGGTAACAGGTTGGCTGATAAGTCCCCGGTCTAACAAAAAAACATATTTTTTCTGTCAAAATTCGTTTTTATTATTCAACATAGTTCCCTTCAAGAGCGATACAACGATTATAACGACATTCCAATTTTTATACCCACCACCATAGAATGGTGACGGGGGTATAATAAGTTTGTCATTCCGCTTGTAACACATCGAAATATCGATTTCCGACTATATGAAGTATATATATTCATCATCAGGGAGAAATTCTAAGACGATATAACGATGTCCGTCTGTCCGTCTGTCTGTCTGTTTGTTGTAATCACGCTACAGTCTTCAATAATGAAGCAATCGTGCTGAAATTTTGCACAAACTCGTCTTTTGTCTGCAGGCAGGTCAAGTTCGAAGATGGGCTATATTGGTCCAGGTTTTGATATAGTCCCCATATAAACCGACCTCCCGATTTGGGGTCTTGGGCTTATAGAAATAGTTTTTAGTTGGATCTAGTGGCAACCATGATTATGAACCGATATGGACCAATTTTTGGGTGATTGGACCAATTTTGGTATGGTTGTTAGCGACCGGATCGGATGAATTTTGCTCCTCCAAGAGGCTCCGGAGGTCAAATCTGGAGAATGTTTTATATGGGGGCTATATATAATTATGGACCGATATGGACCAATTCTGGCACGGTTGTTAAAGATCATATACTAACACCATGTTCCAAATTACAACCGGATTGGATGAAATTTGCTTCTATTGGAGACTTCGCAAGGCAAATCCGGGGATCGGTTTATATGGGGGCTATATATTATTATGAACCGATGTGGACCAATTTTTGCATGGTTGTTAGAGACCATATACCAACATCATGTACCAAATTTCAGCCGGATCGGATGAAATTTGCTTCTCTTTGAGGCTCCGCAAGCCAAATCTGGGGATCGGTTTATATGGGGGCTATATATAATTATGGACCGATGTGGACCAATTTTTGCATGATTGTTAGAGACCATATACCAACACCATGTACCAAATTTCAGCCAGATCGGATGAAATATGCTTCTCTTAGAGACTCCACAAACCAAATCTGGGGATCGGTTTATATGGGGGCTATATATAATTAAGGAACGATATGGACCAATTTTTGCATGGTTGCTAGAGACCATATACCAACATCATGTACCAAATTTCAGCCGGATCGGATGAAACTTTCCTCTCTTTGAGGCTCCGCAAGCCAAATCTGGAGATCGGTTTATATGGGGGCTATATATAATTATGGACCGATGTGGACCAATTTTTGCATGGTTGTTAGAGACTATATACCAACACCATATACCAAATTTCAGCCGGATCGGATGAAAAATGCTTCTGTTAGAGGCTCCACAAGCCAAATCTGAGGGTCCCTTTATATGGGGGCTATACGTAAAAGTGGACCGATATGGCCCATTTTCAATACCATCCGACCTACTTGTGCCAAGTTTCAAGTCGATAGCTTGTTTCGTTCGGAAGTTAGCGTGATTTCAACAGACGGACGGACGGACGGACGGACGGACGGACATGCTTAGATCGACTCAGAATTTCACCCCGACCCATAATATATATACTTTATGGGGTCTTAGAGCAATATTTCGATGTGTTACAAACGGAATGACAAAGTTAATATACCCCCATCCTATGATGGAGGGTATAAAAACATAAAACAAATTTGTCTCGGAGCTAATACATGTGCTAAAATTTAAGAAAAAATGTTGGTTTGAGTTACAAAACAATTTTTCATTTCACAACGAGACCATAAATCTCTCCTAAGCTTTAAAGAAAAATAAAAAGTAGCTTTTGAGAAAAATATATTTATTTATTTTTTGTTTAAAAAAAATCGTAAGGAAAAAATCTGCACCCAGAGAAGGAATATGATCACCTCAAACATGTTTCAAGAGCAAAATGTTATTTTTGGATGGTGACCATGTAACATGTTCGCTGCAACCATGTTATTTTCTCGAAAATTCTGTATCTGTTTTCAGAAAGCATGTTATGTTTGCCGAGAAAACAAATTTTTTGCGACAAACATGTTACATGGTCACCATCCAAAAATAATATTTTGCTCTTGAAACATGTTTGAGGTGATCATATTCCTTCTCTGGGTGTGTTCTTCATTAAGTTCATTTGGACAATTTTACAAAGTAGAGAGAAAGGATTTATATAGGACTGATGCAAGTTCCGTAATAAATTATAGGCTCCATACTCTTTTGAGGTTATTTTGATGAATATGACTTCATGTTAAAATGTGGAATAAAGATAAATCTCTTTTCTTGACCTATTTATAATAATAAATAGTGGAATAATTCGTTATGGAATGTTAATGTTAAGTGGTTGTAACCAACACAGACATCAATGTCATCGTGTTGGGAAGGTACTAAGTTTAGTTTGAGAAAGTTCTTATAAGATATAAAGCATTGAAGTTTGCTGCAGAAAGTCTGTCTGAAACGAAGATAACATTTTAATTAAAATATTTCTGGCATGTGTCACAATAAAACTGAGAAAATTTTTTATAATACACGATGGCTGATGTGTATTGCCACCACCTATATTTCATTTTTATTGAGTACCTACACAACAAAATTAAAATCTTATAATTACAGTGCAGGATTATACTTAAATTACTTAAGTTGCGGTAACGCTTGTCGATAGCAAGGTATCTTAAAACCTCCTAACGCCGTCTTCTACATTGTATGTAAGTCCATACGTGCTATATATTAAATCAATAAAGATCGATCTAATACGTATATGATTCAGTTTGACAAAATTTTCTATACACATACAATTTTGACAAAATTTTCTATAGAAATAAAATTTTAACAAAATTTTCTATAGAAATAAAATTTTCACAAAATTTTCTATACACACAAAAAAAATTTTTTCTGTTTCAATCATGAAATTAATTGATCCAATAAATTTTTTAATTGAAATGTCTTCAATCACAGAAATGATAGTATCAATTAAAAAATTAATTGACAGTCAATTAAAAAATTAATTGATCCAATTAAAAAATTAATTGATACTATTAATTTGTGTGATTGATTTTTGTTTCAATTAAAAAATTCTTTGAATGAATTAAATTTTTAATTGAATATTTTTTAAAACTCAATTAAGATTTTAATTGGAAAAATTTGCGTGAAATTTTTTTCTGTGTAGAAATAAAATGTTGACAAAATTTTCTATAGAAATAAAATTTTGACAAAATTTTCTATAGATATAAAATTTTGACAAAATTTTCTATAGAAATAAAATTTTGACAAAATTTTCTATAGAAATAAAATTTTGACAAAATTTTCTATAGAAATAAAATTTTAACAAAATTTTCTATAGAAATAAAAGTTTGACAAAATTTTCTATAGAAATAAAATTTTGGAAGATTATTTTTGGCTCGAGTGGCAACCATGATTATGAACCGAATAAAATTTTAACAAAATTTTCTATAGAAATAAAATTTTGACAAAAATTTCTACAGAAACAAAATTTTGACAAAATTTTCTATAGAAATAAAATTTTAACAAAATTTTCTATAGAAATAAAATGTTGTCAAAATTTTCTATAGAAATAAAATTTTGACAAAATTTTCTATAGATATAAAATTTTGACAAAATTTTCTATAGAAATAAAATTTTGACAAAATTTTCTATAGAAATAAAATTTTGACAAAATTTTCTATAGAAATAAAATTTTGACAAAATTTTCTATAGAAATAAAATTTTAACAAAATTTTCTATAGAAATAAAAGTTTGACAAAATTTTCCATAGAAATAAAATTTTGGAAGATTATTTTTGGCTAGAGTGGCAACCATGATTATGAACCGAATAAAATTTTAACAAAATTTTCTATAGAAATAAAATTTTGACAAAAATTTCTACAGAAACAAAATTTTGACAAAATTTTCTATAGAAATAAAATTTTAACAAAATTTTCTAAAGAAATAAAATTTTGACAAAATTTTCTATAGAATAAAATATTGACAACATTTTCTATAGAAATAAAATTTTAACAAAATTTTCTATAGAAATAAAATTTTAACAAAATTTTCTATAGAAATAAAATTTTTACAAATTTTTCTATAGAAATAAAATTAAAAAAAAAAATCTATAGAAATAAAAGATATTCTAATTGTGAAACAAGTATGTATATACGGCCGTAAGTTCGGCCAGGTTCGGATGAATTGTGCTCCTCCAAGAGGCTACGGAGGTCAAATCTGGAGAACGGTTTATATGGGGGCTATATAGAATTATGGACCGATATGGACCCATTCTGACACGGTTGTTAAAGATCATATACTAACACCATGTTACAAATTACAACCGGATTGGATGAAATTTGCTTCTCTTAGAGGCTCCGCAAACCAAATCTGGGGATCGGTTTATATGGGGGCTATAACAGGTTGGCTGATAAGTCCCCGGTATGACACATAGATGGCGTCGCTAGTATTAAATGCATAGTATTTTTATATAGTACCAACCTTCAAATGATTCGTGTCAAAATTTGACGTCTGTAAGTCAATTAGTTTGTGAGATAGTTTGTGATTGTGTAGCAACTTTTGTTATTGTGAAAAAAAAATGGAAAAAAAGGAATTTCGTGTTTTGATAAAATACTGTTTTCTGAAGGGAAAAATACGATGGAAGCAAAAACTTGGCTTGATAATGGGTTTCCGGTCTCTGCCCCAGGGAAATCAACAACAATTGATTGGTATGCAAAATCCAAGCGTGGTGAAATGAGCACGGAGGACGGTGAACGCAATGGACGCCCGAAAGAGGTGGTTACCGACGAAAACATAAAAAAAAAAATCCACAAAATAATTTTGAATGACCGTAAAATTAAGTTGATCGAAATAGCAGAGGCCTTAAAGATATCAAAGGAACGTGTTGGTATCATTCATCAATATTTGGGTGCCGCGCGAGCTCACATTTGACCAAACACAACAACATGTTGATGATTCTGAGCGGTGTTTGCAGCTGTTAACTCGTAATACACCCGAGTTTTTCCGTCGACATGTGACAATGGATGAAACATGGCTCCATCACTACACTCCTGAGCCCAATCGACAGTCGGCTGAGTGGACAGCGACCGGTAAACCGTCTCCGAAGCTTGGAAAGACTCAAAAGTCCGCTGGAAAAGTAATGGCCTCTGTTTTTTGGGATGCGCATGGAATAATTTTTATCGATTATCTTGAGAAGGAAAAACCATCAACAATGACTATTATATGGCGTTATTGGAGCGTTTGAAGGTCGAAATCGCGGCAAAACGGCCCCAAATGAAGAAGAAAAAAGTCTTGTTCCCCCAAGACAACGCACCGTGCCACAAGTCATTGAGAACGATGGCAAAATTTCATGAATTGGGCTTCGAATTGCTTCCCCACCCACCGTATTCTCCAGATCTGGCCCCAGCGACTATTTGTTGCTCTCAGACCTCAAAAGGATGGTCGCAGGGAAAAAAAATGGCTGCAATGAAGAGGCGATCGCCGGCATCATTCTCTATTGCCAATTGCGATTTTCCAGCTACAGATCAAAATATTTTTGTAAGATTGTAAACAATAACAAGTATATACGGCCGTAAGTTCGGCCAGGCCGAATCTTATGTACCCTCCACCATGGATTGCATAGAAACTTGTGCTAAAGACTGTCATCCACAATCGAATTAACAGGTTGGCTGATAAGTCCCCGGTCTAACAAAGGAAAACACATTTTTTGTCAAAATTCGTTTTTATTATTCAATATAGTTCCCTTCAAGAGCGATACAACGATTATAACGACCTTCCAATTTTTTGCCATCGTTCTCAATGACTTGTGGCACGGTGCGTTGTCACACTTTTTATATCCTTCACCACTACTGTTGTGCAGGGTATAATAAGATTGTGCATTTGTATGTAACGCCAAGAAGGAAAAGTCTGAGACCCATTGTTTAGTATACCGATCGTCTTAGAATTAAATTCTGAGTCGATTTAGCGATGTCCGTCTGTCTGTCTGTCTGTCCGTCTGTCTGTTGATGTATTTTTGTGTGCAAAGTACAGCTCGTAGTTTTAGTCCGATTGTCCTAAAATTTGGTATAGGGTCCTGTTTCGGCTCAAAGACGATCCCTATTGATTTTGGAAAAAATCGGTTCAGATTTAGATATAGCTGCCATATATATTTTTCACCGATCTGATCATAATTGGCGTGTATATCAACCGATCTTCCTCAAATTCCGTACATCCGAATATTTTATGAGTTCAGATTTAGATATAGCTCCCATATATAGCTTTCGCCCGATTTACACTCATATGACCACAGAGGACTATTTTTAACTCCGATTTAGTTGAAATTTTGCACAGGGAGTAGAATTAGCATTGTTGCTATGCGTGCAAAATTTGGTTGAAATCGGTTAAGTTTTAGATATAGCTCCCATATATATGTTTTTTCTGATTTCGACAAATATGGTCAAAATACCAACATTTTCCTTGTAAAATCGCCACTGTTTAGTCGAAAATTTGTGAAAATGAGTCTAATTTTCCTAAACTTCTAATACATATATATCGAGCGATAAATCATAAATAAACGTTTGCGAAGTTTCCTTAAAATTGCTTCAGATTTAAATGTTTCCCATATTTTTATATCCACCACCATAGAATGGTGACGGGGGTATAATAAGTTTGTCATTCCGTTTGTAACACATCGAAATATCGATTTCCGACTATATAAAGTATATATATTCTTGATCAGGGAGAAATTCTAAGACGATATAAGCATGTCCATCTGACTGTTGTAATCACGCTACAGCCTTCAATAATGGCGCTATCGTCCCGAAATTTGGCACAGATTAGTTTTTTGTGTGCAGGCAGGTCAAGTTCGTAGATGGGCTATATCGGTCCAAGTTTTGATATAGTCCCCATATAAACCGACCTCCCGATTTGGGGTCTTGGGCATATAAAAACCGTAGTTTTTATCAGATTTGCCTGAAATTGGAAATCTAGAGGTATTTTGGGACCATAAAGAGGTGTGTCGAAAATGGTCCGTATCGGTCCATGTTTTAGTATAGCCCCCATATAGACCGATCTCCCGATTTTGCTTCTTAGGCGTCTAGAAACAGTATTTTCTATCCGATTTGTATGAAATTGAAAATCTAAAGGTATTTTGGGACCATAAAGAGGTGTGTCGAAAATGGTCCGCATCGGTCCATGTTTTGATATAGCCCCCATATAAACCAACCTCCCGATTTGGAGTATTGGGCCTATAAAAACCGTAGTTTTTATCCAATTTGCCTGAAATTGGAAATATAGAGGTATTTGAGGACCATAAAAAGGTGTGCCGAAAATGGTGCTCATCGGTCCATGTTTTGGTATAGCCCCCATAGAGACTGATTTCCCGATTTTGCTTCTTGGGCGTCTACAAACTATATTTACCATTCGATTTGCCTGAAATTGGAAATTTAGAGGTGTTTGAGGACCATAAAAAGGTGTGCCGAAAATGGTGCTCATCGGTCCATGTTTTGATATAGCCCCCATAGAGACTGATTTCCCGATTTTGCTTCTTGGGCTTCTAGAAACTATATTTTCTATCCGATTTTCCTGAAATTAAAAATCTAGAGTTCTTTTGGGACCATAAAAAGATGTGCCGAAAATGGTGCCCATCGGTCCTTTTTTTGGTATAGCCCCCATATAGACGGATCTCCCATTTTGCTTCTTGGGCTTCTAGAAACTATATTTAACATCCGCTTTGCCTGAAATTCTTGAGTTACAATAAACTGTATTTATTACATGATTTGCCTGAAATTCGAAATCTAGAGGCATTTTAGACCTCAAATAAGAGTGCCGAAATTGAGGTATATCGGTCCATTTTTTTGGTATAACCCCCATATAGACTGGTCTCTCGATTTTTACTTCTTGGGCGTCTAGAGACTTTATTTTCTGGCCGATTTGTTTGAAATTGAAAATCTGGAGGTATTTTAAGATCACAAATATGTGAGTAGCAAATGGTGCCTATCGGTCCATGTTTTGGTATAGCCCCCATATACACCGATCTCCCGGCTTTATTTCTTGGGCTTCTAGAATCCGTAGTTTTTATCCGATTTGCTGGAAATTAGTAATCTATAATAAAATTTTAGACAAACGAAATTTCTCTTTCTTATAAAGTGTTTTCGTTTATTCAACGATTGTCTCTAAAATTTGTGTCGAAAGAAAACTTTGCTTTTCTAAAATTAAGTTCCTCCAAAAAAGAAACCACTTCTTTCAGGGTATAGCAGGCGCACTGATCATGAAAATTGCTTCAAACTGAAAGTAAAAGTTCCAGATTTTACTCATCGTATTTAAATAAATGCGGAAAAATCTACAGATTTAATATGTTAAATCAAGGCGTAATTTCAACATATACACGATATGTTTATATTTTCTTTAAAATTCAAACAAAATTGGTTCTCATAAATCCAGAATCTTATCTGGTCTTCATAGGTAGAATCTTTAAAGTTCGTCTTTGGGGAACTGGCTCGTTTGGGAGAAGATTTGTCATCAAACCCCCTACAATTCTATATATTATCAAGAAACCCACTACGACGAAGAGTTTTCATAGTAAACTATTATACTTGATTCATGGTGGTGGGTATTTAAAACTTGGCCCGGCCGAATTTACTGCTGTATATACTTGTTTTTACTAATATTGTACTAACATTGTGTTCCAAAATTTAAGTCATCTTAGTGACTTAAATTTTGAGTCTATAGATTTTGTAGAAGTCTATCAAATTTTGTCCAGATCGAGTGATATTTAAATGTATGTATCTGGGACAAACATTTATATTTATATAGCCCCCAACATATTTGACGGATGTGATATGGTATCGAAAATTTAGATCTACAAAGTGGTGCAGGGTATAATATAGTCGGCCCCGCCCGACTTTAGACTTTCCTTACTTGTTTAAAATCTTTGTCTAGATGCCCCCTTCACCTTCCTTGAAAATTTCTGCGAAATCGGATAATTTTGGTCCAATTTTTAAAAAGTACAGCAAGGGGGAGCCCCCTGTCAAAATAATAAAAAAAAATCAGGTACCCTATATTAATTTCATAACCTCGCCACATGTTCTCTGTAAATCTCAAGTAAATCAGAGAATTTTAGTTTTTTCACCGTACTTAAAAAAAAACACATCTAACATTCTGTAATATTTTCACCCAAACGGTCCAATTTTAAAAAAATTGGGCAAAGTCAGATATCAAAACATGAGGTACCCTATTTTCACCACATTATCACCCGCTACGTTCTCTGAAAATTTAAATGAAAGGGGTTTGCCGAAATAAATTTGATAAACATACTTTTCCTGTGTTGCTACTCTTGTAGTTTAATCAATGTATGCACTGTTAGAAAAATATGTTTTTTATATGTTCCGATATAAATAAAATGTGTTTCGAGCACAATTTTTGAACACAATATATTTAAGTGCAAACATGTAATGTTCCTAAACTAATACTAAATGTTTGGGACACATATGTCAATATGTTAGAATATATTATGTTTGCGGCATAATTGTTTCATAAAAATATTCGGAGAGCGACAGAGAGAGAGAGAGAGAGTATAGAGAAAGAAATAGAGATGGAAACCGGGAGGGTTGAGGAAAGATATCAACATAACACAGCGAGAGGATGAAAAGAGAACAATTTCTGTGAAACTGCTTGTATGTTGTTTCGGAAAACTGTTTTATGATAAGGCCAAAAATTTGATATGCTTAAGTCTAAATATTTTTTAATTTGAATATTAGAATGAGTATTCGGAGTAAAGAGAATAGACATTCGGAACCAAGAGAATAGACCTTTGAAAAAAACATGTGTTTTCGCCTTGAGAGCAGCATTTTATGTATGTGTGGACATGTGTTTTGTTTATCATTTTGGCATTATGGGCACAATTTTTTTCTTGGTTCATTAAATGAAACCGGAATGTACGAGGAGTAAGTCAAAATATTCAGGCAAAGGAAATTAAAAAAAAAAAAAACGGTGGAATATATACAAAAATTACAAAAGGATTTTCATAAAAATAACGAAAGGGCACTATACTCTTTTTAGAGTTGGGACATTAAAATAAAAAAAGGAGGAAATAGTGAACAATAAAACAGTAAAATGTATAAAAACAAAGTTTAGTTCCTCTTTATTAATAAAATTGTTATTTTTGCAATAAAAAAATAATATGTTATCCCAAAGCTCAGTACATTTTGTTTATATCAAGCACAGTTTCTGACTGTTAATCTTGAATAAACCACATTTCGAAGTTTCATTATAAAAATTTTATATAGTATAAATATAAATGTGTAAATTAAAAAAAAATGGCGTTCGGTCGGCAGACATGCTAACCACTGCTCCACGTGGCCAACAAATGTATGTTTCTGTTAAATAATGTTATGTTTGCATGGGCTCGTGGGCGCTGCAAACTATGCTATATAAACGATATTTGTCTACTGGTGACTATAACAGCTATGTAGCCCAGTGGATAGTGTGTAGGCTTACAAACTGTATGGCTCTCGGTTCGATTCTCCGTCCGGGCGAAAGATAAAATTTAAAAAAAATTTATAAAATTTAATAATTTCTTCAACATTATTTGTATTACAGAAAAAGGTGCCAAGAACTAAAAAATTTCGTGGAAGTGAAAATTATGTGAAAGAATGAGCACAATCTTCTTTGGGACAAATTCTTCCAAGCATATAATATTTTTGGGCTTAAAATGCTTTCAAACATATAATATGTTCACATAAAACAAACATATTAATGTTTCGGCAGTATTCAATAATATATGTGCTTCCTGCAAAATATGTTTGGAACATATGTTAGAGAAGCGATTTTTTTTTTGAGGGTGTGGTTTTAAGCTGAAATCTTGTTTATTTAACTATAGTCCTATGTGCGGTTTTCGTGTTGAAAATAAATAATTTTAAAATAGAAATAATACTTAAATATTTACAAAATCGAAATAATGCAGCACGCATCATTTGAATAAAATTATCATGAAATTTTCAATGTGAAAATTGAAAATACTATCGACCTTAATACACCACTTTCTTGTAATGCAACAAATAAAACAAAACACAAATTGTAATCCAGTTTTCAGTTCTTTTTATTTTGCCATCTTTATAATTCATTATTACAATATAAGCACAATTAGAAATTCGAATTTAAGTTCAATTTTATTGAAAATTAATGAAACAAAAAACTAAACTTAAAATTATTTTCCTTTCTTTTTTTTTGATAATTAGTAGATATTATTTAAAAAGATTTGCATATTGTGTATCAGACTGACAAAGTGGGAGTTTAATGGTCTTGGATTTTATCTAAAATAAAATTGTACATATATATTAATTTATTGATTTTTTTTATTTTAGTTTTTTTTTTTGTGTTATAATCCAAATGTGGTTGACTAATAGAAATGAGGGGAATTTATGAGAATAGGAGGGATAGTTTCAAAAGATAAATACCATAAATATGGACATTTACAATTATTTTCTTTAATATATTAGAAAATAAGGATTTTTGTTAAGTTTACCCTCCCCCCATGCTTGCTTTTGCAAATAGTGGAAATGGGTGATATATTTTCCACTTGTTTTCGATAATTTTTTGCTCACCTCATCCTCTTGTAGTTTATGTGCAGGAAACCCGCCGGCGGGTAATAAAAAATAATAGTCATATAAATATAAATACAATGTTTTTGAATAAGAGACATTGGTTGATGGGTGGTATTAGATGTAGGGTGATTTCTCTTTAAGAAATAGTTTTTATTTAATGAGCTTTTATACATACAAAAATAATTGTATATTTTCTTCTTTAGTTTGATAGTTTTATTAGTAATTGTTTAAAGGCGCCAGCACAATTAAATTAATGTTTTTTTGTTTTTTTATTTTAAATCTTTATTTTTAATCTGTTTTTTATGCAACCAATTTTCCAGAATTCTTTTCCATTTTTTTTTCCAAAACAAAAAATATATGTAAATGGTTTTGTTGCATACAAATTACTTTTACTGCAAAAAAACGAAAGAAAAGTTTACTTTTGCTGAAGAACGAAATTGTAGACAGGCAAAGTTTTTTTTTGATGAACGATTTTCTTTAACAGCAAATAGAAAAGATTAGAGACAATCGCTTATCACAAATTCAGCTTTATTTGCTCTTAAAGAAAATGCTTTATAAAAATAGGGAATTTCGTTTATCTAAATTTTCGTTCCGGAGGGAAGTATTTTTTCTTTGGTTGTAAAATGCAGCCGTATCTTTATATCTCAAAGGGGCATAAGAGCACGCTATAGATTCAGGTGTTTTTTTTTATCTTATAGAAATAAACATTTATCAATTACTTTGATTATCTGCGAGTTTATTTGGATTTCTCAAAGCTAATTCTACCCAAGACACATTATTGTTTTATGCTCTGAAGGAAGAGATTTATTTTCTCAAGAACAGGTTTTTTGAACAAAAGAAAAGACAGACTTTTCGAAATATATTAAAATTTCTAGAAATCCAAAGTCGATTTCTACAAAATTTTATAAATCGAAAAATCGGAAAGTCAACTATTCAAAATTTTAATTAAAAATTTTTGTTCTAATTCAATCACGAAATTAATTGATCCAATTAATTTTTTTTTGTAATTGAAAGTTCCTCAATCACGAATGTGATAGTGTCAATCAATTTAATTGGACATTAAATACTTGATTAACAAATTAACCCTTCTGTATGTGATAACACCGGAAGCGATACCAGCGTGATGAGGTCCCGTGGGTAGATGTACTGTAGGTGGACTCATCTATGACGCACCAATTGCATGTATAGATATTTGTTTGTAAATATAGAGTTTTCTTTAATCTTTAATAGGATACAGATAATGTTTAAATTATTGATAAGTATTCTAGAGGCCCTTATGTTTGTCTCAGGCGTGGTACTTATAAGTATACTTATAGGGATCAAGCAACAATATATTGTTTTGGTAGCTCAATGTTCTGAACAAACTGGATTTTTGAAGGAAAACAACTCGATATTTTTTTAGTGTCGTTTCTTTTTGTTCGCAGTATTATTGCTTCAAACTTGGTCCAAATTGAGGCACATCTTGCCAAATTCCAAGATCCGATGGGTAAGTTTTTATATTTCTATACATGTTCCAGGTATAGAAATATAAAAACTTAGATCAACCATGATTTGTATGAAGTTCAAATAACTCGTTTTCCACTTGTAGTTTCACTATAGTGGATATATCCACGGAAGATATAAAATTATGTGCTACCAAGCAACGAAACCAATGGAAACTTCAAATATGACAAATTCTGCTAAATAACGGTATTTTTTTAATTGTTTCAAACACAAAAATCGCAATATCTTTACGCTGATTTTTGAACTGTGCTAAAACCACTAATGTAATTAGTGGTAGGTCCCATTGGACCTCATCACGCAGAAGCGCACTAAACTTTTTCAAACACCTATAAAAACCGATTTAGTGAATCAGTCACATAAAAATTTAAAGTTTTCAACTTAAAACACTTTAATACAAGAAGTCATGAACCATCACACTGCAAATAATCCCAGAAAAAAATTTTGGAAGTTCTTCCAAAGGAACAACTTTAAAAGAATTCATAAAATGGTACAAATCGTTTAAATTTTGTCGAAAAAAATGCTAACTAAATCCAATTTGAAAAAATTGTGAATTTTTGAATATATTTGAGGTCAAACGTTTTCCATTAAAAATTATAAAAAATTATAAAAATTATTTATTTGACAAAATATCACTGAATTTTTTAATTTACATCCAAAACATTGAATTCGGATCCCATCTAAAGAAGTGATGCAAATTCAGTGCAACAGCTGTTGAAAAGGAGGACTTCCATCCTATGACAAGCCCATGTTAAATTCGGCGCTTCTGCGTCAATTTTGCATCACTTCCGGATCCAAAGAGAACATTTTCATAACTTTTTTGGCGACGTTTTTTTTTTGCTGGGATATAAAAGATAAAGTTATATATGAATAAAAATCAAAAAGATCCAGTGGGTCCTCATCACGCACAGAAGGGTTAATTGATTTCATTAACAAATTTCAATTAATTTATTAATTGATTCAATTAAAAATTTAATTGATGTTAATTGCCAAACTCAATTAATTTTTTCATTAGAAACGTAACTATGGCCGTAACGGCCATTTTCTTGTAGCTCCATTTGACTTTAACTGTCAGTTAACAGAAAGTAAATTGCAAATATTTTCCCTCCGGTTTACTATAACTGACAACTTTTCAGCAGTAAAATTTCTAACTGGCATGTGGAATATATAGGCAAGATGCCTGATATGTCCATAGCACAGTATAAAAGTTCGTTAGCGAACGGAACATTAACGGAGCTTCATGAAAATGGGGGTTGGTGTTTTCAGTTTCATTAAAAAAAAGAAATTTCCATCTCTTTTTTTATTGACTTACTGCCAGTTCATGAAACACAAAATCGACTCCGAGACGAATCGTTCGTCTAGATTGAAACTAAAATAACTATATAAAATAACTAATAAAATATATCTAAATTTTCTAGAAAATCCTGAATTTTGTTCTGAACTCATTATTTATGATTTACTATCGAACACCGAAACAATTGGGATTCCACAGTCCCTGGTTTTCGAGATATCAATATGTGACTCGAGGCGAAAGAAAATTCCATGAACAGGCAGTTAGTCTTCCGAGTTTAATTAAAAAGTTATTTGTATCAATTAATTTATTAATTGGAAAAAATTTCAACTTCAATCAACTTTTTAATTGGACATATTTTGGTGATATTTTTTATTTGTTTGCAATGCCTACACACAAAAACAATTTTTTTTTGATTTATTCACGAAATTAATTGATCCAATTAATTTTTTAATTGAAATGTCTTCAATCACGGAAATGATAGTATCAATAAAAAAATTAATTAATACTATTTGTTTAAGTTCAAATGCCGTTTTTTTAGCTTTGTTCAGTCATATAATCATTTTCAAGTGTAATCCCTCCGTTAGGATTTGTCTATGCCTTTTTCTGCCTTTCGGTACGAAAATAAGGACATTTTCTAACGTCAAATGTCATCAACCCCCGCCTTTCGGCATCCAAGCTTTTTGTCATTCTCTTTGAGACTCTCTCGCTTCTACGAAGGTAAATATTGTTTGACGAACAATAATTTATTAAATAAAGCCCATACATTTTGGTTCAAATTCTAAACCAGTGCCTTTTTATTTCTTTTCTACTTTTATGCCACGCAATCATTGGTCCATTCGAGCCGAATAATTATTGGAAAGTATTAATTCGGTGTTTTTTATTTCTTCTTCGAAGGCAAAGGCTACGCCAATCAACAACAACAACAAACGATCGACGATCACCATCCTCTACGAGGCATTTTCAATTTATTGCACATAAATATAATTATATTATCAACAACCAAGGTATGTACTTTCAGTGATAATTAAAAAGTGAGCATATCCTTCGGTGTGAATATAAATAAAAACAGAAATAAACACTCGCCTACGGTCGCTTTACAACTCGTATTTTATATCGGTTGTACATTAAATCTCTACGAGAAAAAATTAAATTATCCGTCGGTCTTTAATACCCGGTTACATTCTCATTAAAGTGTTGAAAAGTGCGTTTAATTCCACTTTGTTTTCATCCAAATATTCAACGTCAAAGTTGCATTTAATTTTCGCTGTATTTTGTCATTTGTTTGCGTATACATTGTTGTGTTTTTCTTTTGGTTTTTTGATCTTCGATCTGCATAGAAAAAACAAAAACAATTGTATTGGTTGTAAGCATTGGTTTGCCAATAGGCATCAATAGTAAAGTGTTATACAGTTGCCGTTCAACTTGCTATACACACGTACGCACACAGGTGTTACATCCAACATACGTTCGAACTGCATACACGTTGGTTTATTAGCGTGGGTCGCTTACGGCGCGAAATTATAAAAATAATTTTTTGCAGGTTCAATTGAGAAAAGTATTTATTGTTGATTCCTACGGATATCGGTCGTTTACTATTATCGTTCGTGTTACGTGGTAGTGTACCCTACGGTCGGTCGATACAAACAATAAAATAACAGTATTTATTATATATTATATTATCGTAATACTGACATATTTGAGTTTCCACGAAACTTTTTTATTTATATATTATTGTTGTTGTTGGACCTTACTGTTTCGTAGTGTGCATCTTACAGTCCGTGCACCCTACAATCGGTCAAGTTGACATTTTACAATTTATAGTTCACGACTTTTCATTGTCTTGTAATTTTTCCATTTGGCAAGTGATATTCACGATACACTTGCACAAATTTTGTGTATCTACGTACACTGGGAGAAATTTTGGATAATATATGCACTGAGAGAAACTCTCTCGTAATATATAAAGTTTTCAATTTTTTCGATAATTCGCCACGCAAAAATTATTCTTTGTATTCTACGATACACTGAAAATATTTTTTGTATTCACGATACACTTGCAAAAATCTTTTGGAACACAGGGTACACTGGGAAAATATTGTAATATTTTCCAAATAAAGATTTTGCATATATTTCGCCACGCGAAAAAGGGTTTCTTGTATTTACGATACACTTGAAGAAACTTTACGTGTTTTCAAACACTTGGAGAAATTTTTCGCCAATTTTTACAAAAAGTTGAAATACTTATAATTTACCTTACAGAGCTAATTTTAGCTGGTATTTCCAATACACTGTGAGGAAATTGGTGTATCGACGATACACTGTAAAAAATTGGTTGTACTCTGTACACTGTGAGAAATTTTCTGATCTCATTTTTTGTGTTTTTGTGGTAATTACGTTACCTTGTTCACATTTGTGGTACTTTCGGTACACTGCGAAAAATATTGTGTGTTGACGATACACATTTCGCATACACTGGAGAAAAAACTGCATTTTCATTTGTTCGACGACAAATCGAAGTAGCGTTTGGATCGATTTATACTCTTTTCGAGAGTTTTGGACATCACGTGTCAATTTTTTCGCCCTTTAAATTTTCCAGTACTTTTTCATAATGACTACTACACCACTTACTGCCTTCACAAGAGCAACTGACGCAATAGTCCGATTTGAAACGAAGTTTCACAGTTTGCGAGACGATGATTTGACCGCCTATAGACTAGAATGTCATGGTTCCGAGGCTAAGTCGTTGTGGGAAAAAGTTAAGAGCTTATTCGACGAATGTCTTGACTTTGTGTCCACACAGAGCAACGCAACCGAGGCAGTCGCCGCTGCTGACAGCAAATATGACGTGGCTTATAATTGTTATCTGAATGTTATGGAATCAATTCAACGTAAATTGGAGGCACTACGTGCACCATCTAAGCATTCTGCTAAATCGCCTCGGTTGGAGGACCAAACATCACTTTTGAATGTTTCCCATAGGTCCGATGAGTCACGCGGCTCTTCTATCAGCTCTAGGGGAGACAATAGTTCCTCCCATAGTCTCAATCTACCGCCTTGTGATATAGATGTTTTTGACGGCGATTTTCTCAATTGGCCAACATTTAGAGATTTCTTCACAGCGGTATATATTAACAATAGCCGACTTAGCGATATTGAAAAATTGTGTCATTTACTCAAGAAAACCAGTGGTGAAGCTCGCGATGTGGTTTCGAAATTTCCGCTCACGCATAGAAGCTTCGCTCTTGCGTGGAAGGCGCTAAAGGGTACTTATGATAATACCCGCCTCTTGGTGAACCACCAACTCAAATTATTATTTGATTTGCCAGTCTTGGAGTCTGAGACCAGTTCAGGACTGAAGAAACTACAACGTGGTATCTCGACATGCATTTCGACAATGTCCATCTACGATGTGGCCACTGACGATTGGGATCCCATCCTCGTCTTTTTATGCCTTCAGAGGTTGCCGAAATGTACTGTTACACTTTGGGAACAGAGTATTAAGGACAAGTCTGCTTTGTCTTCTTGGTCAGATTTGGACTTCTTTCTCACGGAAAGAATCCAGACATTGACATGTCTTCGGGATATCCGCGACATTGACGCCAGGCCTCCGGCCAACAAAAGAGTTCGTTCGCATTTCACGAAGGCGAAAGCACCTCGTTCCCCAACAAGTACGCCTCGTTCCTCCCAGTCCTCTCCTGACAGATTATGCGTTCTCTGTCGACGACAGCATCACCTCAGAACGTGTTCTAGGTTTCATAATCTTTCAGTTCTTGAGAGGATGAATATTGTTAAGCGCCATCGGTGTTGCATGAATTGTCTGTCCCGCAGACATATTGCAGCTAATTGCCCCAGCGCGTATGATTGCGGTAAATGTGGTAGAAGACACCACACTCTTTTGCATAGAGAAACATCAACTGGTCCCAGGACTGCTCCTATCGTTCCCGCGCCAGTTTCACGGAATCCCGTACCGGTGCCAGTGGATGCCAATGAACCTTCTACATCGACAGGCATTGTGTCAGGGACGTCCAGTAGACAGGTATTCCACACTTCGCGTACTGGAAATGTATTATTAGGAACTGCAATGGTGAATATCGTTCACCAGGGTATCACGTATCCTGCTAGGGCCTTAATAGATCCCGCTTCGGAATCATCCTTTATTACGGAAGGATTGCGGAACCGACTTGGACTGAGTACGTCTTCGACTTCGGCTACAATTTCTGGTGTGAATCAAAGTGTTTCGATCACGTCGAGAGAACTTTGTTCACTTTGCATTGGTACCCCACTAGACGAGTCGCTCCTACTGGAGACTACAGCGTACGTTCTTCCGAACATTTCCGGCAACCTGCCATCTTTTTCTCTAAATCGTGACATTGTGTCTAGTATGCCAAATCTACGTTTGGCTGACCCCAATTTATTTGTTTGTCGTCCTGTTGACCTTCTGTTGGGCGCGGATCTTTATCCGAAAATTTTGTTGGACGGTACGAGAACGAATATTTTGGGATCATTACTAGCGCAAAACACAGTCTTCGGCTGGGTTGTCACGGGTCCTATCCCTGCTTCGAATATTTCAGTCTACACGACTACTGTGGACCTCTCCGAGGGAACTAGTCTTGACGAGACACGTCTCCGCACTTTGGGAACTAGAAGAGCTTCCCCGACGTCCTCTCTTATCTGATTCAGATAAGCTTTGCGGGTAAAATTATGAAAAGACAAACCGACGGGATTCTGAGTGAAGATACTCTTCATCTCAAAACTTATTTCTCCGGACAAATCAGAAATCAAGGACGGGTTGCCTGACACACTTTCTTCGAAATGAGGCATTCTTCTTGTGAAAACCATGAATTAAGACGATTCACCACGACTTTGTCCGGGGGTATATATGGTTATACCATATGGGGCCAGTTTAGGTTACGCCTACGAATGAGGAGAAGACAATTTAACTTCGATTGGTTTTCACTGCCTTGAATAACATTTTTACACGTCGGTCCGACTCAACAATCAGACTTGTTTCTCCTCGTTTTGAGGTGGAGGTTGTATAAATTCGTATACAATTGCGATATCACACAGATGTATACAGACATATATATGTTGACCCGTCCTAGACATTTCTGCATTGAATACAGTTAAGATATTCTCTGCAAAATATTATCCGGAACTTTTAGTTACAGACAGTGACTTGGACAACTTTTGCATTTGGCTGACGACATGGGGAATGGGTTTCCTCTTTATGTACAAGTCCTACGGAAGAGCATGTACGTTGACGACGTATTGACGGGGTACCATAATTTGAATAATGCGTCTGGTTCAAGGGGCAATATACACCATAATTCTGAGCTGTCTCCTCACATAGAGCGCGACGCTATTTTACCACTACTGGTTTTAACAATGGGATTATGTGGAATGCTTTACAGGTCACGCCTTGATGATAACCCACGGTTATATTTACAAAACTGTCTGCTTTTCTACGAAACGGTAACTTTACATGCTACTTTTGATTTGTCCACGACATTCTCGACGAGAACTATTACTCCCCACTACGTGGAAATTATGTCGTTTTCGCGATGTTCATCCGGGTACTAACGGTCGTCGTTTGTTCAAATGGATTACATCCTTGTCTTTTAGGGAGTTAACATAGGTCTATCTGTCGCGTTATGCTCGCGTCCTCCCTAGTTTTTGTTACGTGAAAAATCTTTGGGTTGATGGCCGCGTTCGAATCGCAATAGATCGGACTACAAGTTGTAAGACGACCTACGGTTTCTGGTCACCCTGACCATTATGTTAATTTGGTTTTCCGTTCCGAAATCTTTCTATATTTTCATAGATAGAAAACATAGCAAAGATGGCTGCTACCCTTCCAGAGTCTGAGGACGACGTCCCCATGTTGGATGAGGAACGGGAGATTAATTCTAGCATCGCACCCCTTGCCGATGAACATACCATCAGTACGACTACTGATTCTGCCATTCTGGCCGACAATGTTGCAACAGCAACCAATAAAAAACCGTTGACGACGGCTTCTGGGGTTCCTCCAGGAGAATTGTTTGTGGCTTCGCCACCCCATATCACACTTGGGTGTAAGGTAGTCTTCAACTGCCTTCTGACTTTACGAGTCCTCGACACCCGGCTCTTACGAGTCAAATTTATTGAAATTTAAAAATCGATCGGGCTTAACGAGTCCATTTACGATCGCGTGCTTGACGAGCACATTTGTAAATATGAATTTGTGTTTTGGAAAAAAAAAATGAATGAATTGGACACCATAACAAGAGAAAAAAAAGAATTGAACTAAAATAAAATGCTCTTTTTTGTAAACTGAAATGTACATCCTGTATACTTTCATTATGTAACATGTAAATATTATTTAACTTATGTTTAAATTTTGCAACATGGCTGGATGTTGCAAGGCGGGCGGCAATGTTTAAGTTCAAATGCCGTTTTTTTAGCTTTGTTCAGTCATATAATCATTTTCAAGTGTAATCCCTCCGTTAGGATTTGTCTATGCCTTTTTCTGCCTTTCGGTACGAAAATAAGGACATTTTCTAACGTCAAATGTCATCAACCCCCGCCTTTCGGCATCCAAGCTTTTTGTCATTCTCTTTGAGACTCTCTCGCTTCTACGAAGGTAAATATTGTTTGACGAACAATAATTTATTAAATAAAGCCCATACATTTTGGTTCAAATTCTAAACCAGTGCCTTTTTATTTCTTTTCTACTTTTATGCCACGCATTCACTATTAATTTTGTGATTGTTTTTCGTTTTAATTAAAACATTTGTTGAATCAATTAAATTTTTAATTGAATATTTTTTAAAATTCAATTAAAATTTTAACCCTTTCACTACCGAAATAAAACTAATGTTAAACACTAAGTTTTCTTCTGTTTTTACTTGCACTAATAGCATTTAGAGCAAAAATTGTAATTTTTAGGATCTACCTCAATTACTTCAAGAGCTATATGAGTTTGTTCTGAAAATATGATCCTTCAATTCTGACCAAATGGCCATACGAATATAAACACTATTTGGCCTATAATATATTTCGAAGTGTGAGAAAAAATACAAAAAAGAACTCGAAAAAATATCAGCTATAGTTTTTGTATGAATGTCCATTTACGAGAGACATACAGTAGAAAAATGGTTTTAAAAGTTCGTATTTTTCGTTCTCTCCAATATAGAAAATATTTATAGGTTATTTAGATTAACGCCTCTACTTTAAAATAAAATCGAGAAATAAATCATAATTAAGTGGGGAGTTAGAGTTTGGTGTCGTTTTCGAATGTCCTCTGTAGTGGACATCGGTAGTGAAAGGGTTAATTGGAAAAATTTTCGTGAAATTTTTTTCTGTGTAGACACAAAAAAATTTCCTGATTCAATCACGGAATTTATTGATCCTATTAATTTTTTAATTGAAATGCCTTCAATCACGAAAATTATAGTAGCAATCACAGTTTTAATTGGACATAAAAAAATACTTGATTAAAAAATTAATTGATTTCATTAGGAAATTTCAATTAATTTTTTAATTGATTCAATTAAAAATATAATTGATGTTGATTGCAAAACTCAGTAAATTTTTTTTATTAAAAAAGGTAACTATTTTCAATTACTTTCTGAATTTGCTTAGTGTTTTTAGTTTGAATTTGCTTAGAGTTTTTAGTTTAATTCTGAAGAACTTATGCGAAATCAATGCAGCAGATGCTAAAAAAGGCTATGAAAAGCCCATGTAAAATTCATTGCTTCTGAGCCAATTGTGCACCATTTTCGGAACCAAAAAGAATATTTTCATTGCTTTTTTTTTGCCATGCTTTTTTGAGGTGGAGTGATTTTGGGTGTGAGGTTCACATGAATGATTTCTCTGCACGTACCTATGCTTAATGGATAGCAGTGTGTCTCAAATGGTACACATCACTTGTTTGCTCTTTATGGTAGATTGTCAGATAAATTTAGACAGGCAGGTTAGGATACAGGATAAAATATCCTTATTAAATGGATGAGGAATTTAATAAACTGATAGGAAGTCTAATCATCAGCGTCTTCATCTCTGTTACTACAATAGATCAGGGATATAATCACATCTCATATAAGAAAAACACAGTGTTTTTTGGTACGAAAAACATTTCGTCTAAGAAAACTGTTTATAATAAAAACAAACTGTTAAAATGGAGCAATTTTTATTGAATTTATTTAACACATAAATTTAAATTTCGCGCAGAAGTCCATTCGTCGTATTTTTTTTTGGTATGTATAACTGCCAAGTGAGTCATTAAAATATTCGCAAAAAGAGGCCGAAATTATGGGCCGATAACTATTGGTTTTTACACAACGATAATGCACCACACATATCTCATTAATGGTATTCCCAAGAAACCATTTTGAGTCAACTGTTGTTGTTGTTGTTGTTGTAACAGTTTTTAATGTAGTTTCATCCATTTTGTTCTATGCTTGTGTAGTTCAGCTGGTAGCCAGATCAAGGAACTCTGCGACAAGGATGGGGTGTGTCCAGAGTGATCTGGTAGTGAGACGGGTAGGCTTAGCTGGGCAAGCAAAAAGGTGACGAGTGTCATGTGGCCCTTGATTACATATGGGACACACGTCAGCTACGCTGCTATCAATCACTGATAAGTATGAATTTTTGAGTCAATTGATGTCATTAAGCGTCAATCGCTACACGCATTGAAATCTATTCCGAAAATTTACTTTAAAAACTTTTAACAGAATTTGGCTTTGAAGTAAACGAAAAAGATTTTCCATAATAAATAAAGAATTTTAAAATTATGAAGAGTTTTACTATTTTGCGACAGCGTCGTCCATCATCACAAATGTATATGGGCTACCAAACTAATGGCGCTTTCTCTTCTTGCAGAATATGTTCACTTTTTTGTATTTTTCCCGGAATTTGACCATTTTAGGTTCTATTGAAAAAAAAAACAGACAATAGTTCCAAAGGTATTTATTTATTTATTCATTCAGAGCATGTATTCGAATTCTGTTGTGAAAATAGTGTCTCGGGGTTTCACGTGTTTCTTTTTCTTGCAGAAATATGTTCACTTTTTTGCATTTTTCCCGGAATTTGAACTTTTTAGGTTCTCTTGGAAAATAACAGACAGCTGTTTGAAAGGGTTTCGCATTCTGTTGTGTCTCGCACAATCAGGTATGTTCGGGGTTTCATCTTCACAGAAGGGAAAACTTTTCACAGATTTTTCATAGTGGAATCTTTCTCATTTGCAAAAAGAAGGAGAATGAAAGATTTGTAATTGTAAAATATATTTTTTTAATTTTTTTTTCTGCAAACCATATGATTTGCAGATTTTAATTTTTCGGCAGGCGATTTCGAAAAATTTTGTTTCAAGGGAAACCAAGAAAAACCAAACATTTTTGCGGGGAAATCAATGTGAAATGCAGAATATACCCGAATGACAAATTGAGTGACAACAAACGAGAGCGTTGCGTATATAGGGGTTATATCAAAATATGATCCGAAATATTAAAGTTTGCTACGATCTGTGATAAGCAGTAATACCCATTCGTTCAATTGCCTAAACCACGTATGCGACGATCAAGACTTAGAAGATAAAACCGGGGAGGAAGGATTTCAAACACGGTTCATACTTTCACAATAAAATATGGTGTTAAAAATACATTAAGTTAGAATGGAAAAAGAAGCCTCTAAAGGCCTTTTTCTGCTACTCGGTTAATAGAATTAAGAATCTTAAGTTCCTTAACATTAGTTTTGTTTTATTTATTTAAAGATTTTCTTATCAATCTTCAAAATCAAATGAACATCATATATCTGAAGAAATGGGGAGGTACAGACAGCATCACACAATCACAAGTCAAATCATGGGGCTAATCTTAACCTCAATCTATGAGCTATCATTATAAATATTGATCCTGATCCACAGGGTGTGTTTAAGAAACTCACATTTTAGTTTTAATGTTAACAAACTTGTTTTTTTTTTAATTTTTGTTACAGAGTTGAATTAATAATTAATTTGAATTTATTTTTATGTTAAATGATAGATCATTGAAATTTCCTTGTGTCCAGTTTCACAGAGTCTTATTTGCAAAGAAGAGTGATATATATTCCAATGATAGATATATGTAAATTGTGTGACATAATAATAATGTATGCCTAGATGTATTCATTTTGGAAAAAGAATGTACATTTGTATGTGTTTGTCTGAGGAAAATTTAATTCCTGGCTTTTACATATGAGTTCTTATTTTTTATCCATTAAAAATTTTATATAATTCATTTTGTTTTGCAGTGTATCTTAGTTTTTTTTCTTTACAAATATATTTTAGTTTTGTTTTTCTTTTACAAATATATATATTTTTTACTATTATTTGTTTTTTTTTTTTTTTTGTTTTTAACATTTTCATATATTTTTTTGTTATTTTTTGCTGGTTTTCAAATAAATTAGTTTTGTAATTGTGTTTTTTTTTATCTCCTGGGGGATGATTTTGTAGGTACAAAAAATTTCCATTTATACGGACAATGAAACAAAGCTGTTGTATTGGGTAATGTTGCGTTTTAGGATATCTGCACAAGGGCCCAAAACACGTTCAAATCTATGTTGGATGTAAAAATTTTTTTAAATTATTATTGAATCATATGAATATCTGTTTGATATATACCTCGCTCTGTCCAATTTAACACATTTCAAAGGTCCTCGGGCAACAACAGTGGCAGCACGTGGTCTATCCAATAACAGAGCAATTTCACCGAAATAATCACTGGGACCCAAACGACCAACTTCGGCAGGTTCATCTCCTTGCTGTTAAGTAATAGAAAAAACACATTCAAAATTATTCAAGATTCCGTTCACTACCAGGTCAATTGAAAAGTCCCCTAAAATTAAACTATACAATTAATAAATTTAAAAATAAATTTAATTTATATGATTTTTTAGATTTTCTTCATGTTATTGGACTCAAACAATTATATTATGATCTTAATTTGTTCGTACTTTTTTTTCTCAATAAAATGTCAATATATCCTATTTCACATTGATCAAAAAATATTTCTGTTTGAACTCCAAATCGGACCGCCATTGTATATTTCTTGCAAATCGTTTGACATTATTTTAATGCGTTATTTAAAAACGCACGAATTGAAGAAGCGTGCTACCCAACAACTTCTAAAGCAAGGCTATTCTGAGTACGGATTGTAAGTCTATTATAGGTACTAAAATTTTGTGTGATATCGGAAAAACTTACCTCAGCACGTATTTGTAATACTACAGCACAGCCTTCCACAATAATATAGAAGTCATCACCAGCTTCACCTTGTTTAACAATTGTTTCACCATCTTCAAATGTAACAGTTTCCAATGCATCAGCCACTGTCAATCGTTCCCATTTATCCAAACTCTCTGTTAAAAAAAAGAACATTAGGTGAATTTCGCAAATTTCACAAAATACATATTTAACAGCAATTTTCATGGAGCTCAGGTTTTGAGTTTGAACTGCATTTAATTTCTTAGAATGAATGAAAAAACTTTGAATGTAAATTTTATATTAGCGACTATTTTCTGTGTGTATTAATATCCCTTGAATTGTAAATGTGTCGAATTTAAAATGTTTTAACGATTTTTTGCTTGTACCAGCAACGGGACTACATCTACAAAAAGGGAAATCTTACTCACAATGGATCGTATGAAATAACACGAAAATTAAAGTTTGTAAAGTAATTTGTCAAAATTTTATTCCTTTAGCAGATTTTGTTAACATTTTATTTATATAGAAAACTAGCGTAACCCGGCCCACTTCTCTGCGCGTTCCGAAGCATATTTATAGAAGCATTTTGCGTTAACTTAGTCAAACATATCCATCCTTGGAGCTGAAAACAATCTCCAAAAAAGTCTGCCACAAAAACTGAGCTGAGGGTGTTCTCTTTCCACTATTTTTTAAAATTATATTCTGATTCATGTCGTTGGACAAATCTCTAACCTCCCCCAGGTTCCCCGTAAATTTCCAGTAAGTCGCAGAATTTTAGTTTTTCACTGTAAAAAAGTAGGGCAAAGGGGAGGACCCCCTCTCCCTCAAATATCGAAAAATATAGTAGCGGATCTTTGTCTAGATTCCCCCTTCACCTTCATTAAAAATTTCTGCGAAATCGGATAATTTTGGTCCAATTTTCAAAAAGTACAGCAAGGGGGAGCCCCCTGTCAAAATAATAACCTCGCCACATGTTCTCTGTAAATCTCACGTAAATCAGAGAATTTTAGTTTTTTTACCGTACTTAAAAAAAAACACATCTAACATTCTGTAATATTTTGTCAAAATTTTATTTCTATAGAAAATGTTGTCAAAATTTTATTTCTATACAAAATTTTGTCAAAATTTTATTTCTATAGAAAATTTTGTCAAAATTTTATTTCTATAGAAAATTTTGTCAAAATTTTATTTCTATAGAAAATTTTGTCAAAATTTTATTTTTATAGAAAATTTTGTTAAAATTTTATTTCTATAGAAAATTTTGTCAAAATTTTATTTCTTTAGAAAATTTTGTCAAAATTTTATTTCTATCGAAAATTTTATTTCTATAGAAAAATTTTGTCAAAATTTTATTTCTATAGAAAATTTTGTCAAAATTTTATTTCTAAAGTAAATTTTGTCAAAATTTTATTTCCATATAAAATTTTGTCAAAATTTTATTTCTATAGAAAATTTTGTCAAAATTTTATTTCTATAGAAAATTTTGTCAACATTTTTTTTCTATAGAAAATTTTGTCACAATTTTATTTCTATAGAAAATTTTGACAAAATTTTATTTCAATAGAAAATTTTGTCAAAATTTTATTTCTATAGAAAATTTTGTAAAAATTTTATTTCTATATAAAATTTTGTTAAACTTTCATTTCCATATAAAATTTTGTTAAAATTTTATTTCCATATAAAATGTTGTCAAAATGTAATTCTATATAAAATTTTATTTCTATATAAAATTTTGTCAAAATTTTATTTCTATATAAAATTTTGTCAAATTTTTTTCTAAAGCAAATTTTGTCAAAATTTTAATTCTAAGAAAAATAAACAAATTTTATAGCTATAGAAAATTTTGTCAAAATTTTATTTCCATATAACATTTTGTTAAAATTTTATTTAGGAATAAAATTTTGTCAAAATTTTATTTCCATAGAAAATTTTGTCAAAATTTTATTTCTATAGAAAATTTTGTCAAAATTTTATTTCTATAGAAAATTTTGTCAAAATTTTATTTCTATAGAAAATTTTGTCAAAATTTTATTTCTATAGAAAATTTTGTCAAAATTTTTTTCTATAGAAAATTTTGTCAAAATTTTATTTCTATAGAAAATTTTGTCAAAATTTTATTTTTATAGAAATTTTTGTTAAAATTTTATTTCTATAGAAAATTTTGTCAAAATTTTTTCTATAGCAAATTTTGTCAAAATTTTAATTCTAAGAAAAATAAACAAATTTTATATCTATAGAAAAGTTTGTCAAAATTTTATTTCCATATAACATTTTGTTAAAATTTTATTTCCGTATAAAATTTTGTCAAAATTTTATCTCTATATTTATTTATTTATTTATTTATCTATTTATTACAATTTTAAAAACTATAATAAACATTAAAGCACTAGCTACAAAGGCTATCGGCTTTTATCTCTATATAAAATTTTGTCAACATTTTATTTCTATAGAAAATTTTGTCAAAATTTTATTTCTATATAAAATTTTGTCAAAATTTTATTTCTATAGAAAATTTTGTCAAAATTTTGTTTCTATAGAAAATTTTGTAAAAATGTTATTTCCATAGAAAATTTTGTCAAAATTTTATTTCTATAGAAAATTTTGTCAAAATTTTATTTCAATAGAAAATTTTGTCAAAATTTTATTTCTACACACAAAAATTTTTTTCTCTGATTCAATCACCAAATTAATTGATCCAATTAATTTTTTAATTGAAATGTCTTCAATCACGAAAATGATAGTATCAATCACAGTTTTAATTGGGCATAGAAAAAATTCTTGATTAAAAAATTAATTGATTTTTTCAGCAAAATTCAATTAATTTTTTAATTGATTCAATTACAAATTTAATTGATGTTGATTGCAAAACGCAATTAATTTATTAATTAAAAAAGGTAACTATTTTTAATTACTTTGTTAGATTGGCTTAGAGTTTTTATTTGGATCAACAAATGATTGTTTGAAATACATTTTTAATTAAAAAAGTAAAAAAAAATCAGCACTTTTTTTAACTGAATTAGTCTTCCGAATTTGATTAAAAAGTTAATTGTATCAATTAATTTTTTAATTAAACATTTTAAAAATTTCATTCATTGACTTAATTAACTTAATGTTTCTATCATGATTAAAAAGTTAATTGTATCAATTAATTTATTAATTGAAAAAATTTTTAACTTCAATTAACTTTTTAATTGGAAATATTTTGGTGATACTTTTTTCGGCTCCATGAAATAAGCCCCCAAGAAAAAAGGCCCCAAACTGGAAATGAAATATTGCCCCAAATTTTGGGGATTTAGTTCATAAGGAAATAAAGCCTCATTTCGAATATGCAATAAAACCCCACAACAATGAAATAAAACCCAAAATTTTATGAAATTGGGCCCCATAGGGACTTATTTCATTTTATAAAGTAATATTTATTGCTGTTATAGAGAAAAAAATAAATTTAGTCATGAATTTAATAAATATTTCAATATAATATTATATTTTGTATAAATAAAAAAATTCTCTATGAAAAATCCAATTTAATAATTGTATGAGAGTAATAAGTTTCAAGTAAAAACTTCCATGGTATCTTCAACGGGTTGGCGGCAGCAAGGACACTTGTAATTGTTTAAAGCTTTTGATAATGCATCCGCCATTTCACTCCGAACAAATTTTCATATGTCTACAAGGTAGCATAACAATGTTTGAAGGTTTGTTGGCGCAGATCACGCAATCGCTGTCGTTTAAAGTGCTAGAAGTCACTTCTTGGTTGTCGTCTTCCGAGTTTTCACAATCGGAATACTCTTCTTCCTCGAATAACAGATATATCCCCATTTTCCAAAAGCCGGATTGCTTTCTCAATTTTGGAAGACTTATCAGCATCCTGTCTCTTCTTTCGTTTGCACAACGAGCCACCGCTTTCAGAGAGCATTGAAAAATGGCGGCTTTTGAAAAATTCCTCATTACGAATTATGGCAACAAACTTAAAAAAAATTTATTAAACCAAGGGGGAGTAAGGGAAGAGCCATTAGTTTATGATAAGCTGCAGACGCTTCTTTCGAAGATCGTATATACTTAACTAAAGCCTTTCTGCTTCTCATGTTACGCCTAACAGCTTGGCAAAACTGGAACCTAAATGAACAGTTTTGTTAGCACTCGAATAAATGATGTTGTTTATTTTTATTTGTATTGCATTAGTTATGTTCACTTTTTAAATTTAACCGAAAATTATAATACATGAGCGGAATTGCGGAATTGTTATGATTTTGTTCAAATGTAAAGGTTTCACAAAATTGCGAAGTAAAATAACATTTTGGTAGAGGTTTTAAAAGAATTACGAAAAAAATAGATTGTGCTCGAGTGGAAAGGTTGAAAAAAATTCGCGCGAATTTTTTTCAACCTTTCCACTCGAGCACAATCTATTTTTTTCGTAATTCTTTTAAAACCTCTACCAAATTGTTATTTTACTTCGCAATTTTTTTATGTGCTGTAGTTTCGATTATATTAAATTCAAATTAAACAAAAATTTAGATTGTGCTCGAATGTAAAGACTTCAAAAAATCCACACGAGTTTCGTTTTTACATTTGAGAACAATCTAAATCTTTTTTTAATTCTTCTCACATTTAGAATATAAAAACAAAATATTTCATACGTACCAGCAACCAACATTTTGTGCTTTCACGTTCACAGTTTCCATCGGACGTTACATTAATTCTAGATTTACACTCTTTTTGTCTACACTCATATTTAGTTACACCTTTGTAAAATGATTTCTTGCGATAACTCATTTTTTCCTCAAATACGTAAAGGAGTTCACTTCCATTCCTTTTCCCGGGAATATTTCGTAATTCATATTGAGTATTTGTTTACTACACGACGTTTAGAATGAAACTGAATAGTCAATCAATGTTTACAATGAATTGCAAGCATTCATTTAAATACACGGTAGTTGTAACGGTACTAGTCTACGCATTTAGTAAAGTTGTTAGTTTTAACAAAATGAAATAATGCCCCACAAAGAAATCGTTGGGGGTTTCCTTCATCAATGAATTACGGTGTTTTTTCATAATGAAACAACACCCAAACATAATAGTGAAACAACACCCCAAAAAAACGAAACAATACCCCAAAATACGTTGTTTTTGTTTTCAGTATAAAGGTTTGGGGCTTTGTTTCATTTCCGTTTTGGGGCCTTATTTCTTGGGGGCTTATTTCATGGAGCCACTTTTTTCTGTGTATAGAAAATTTTGTCAAAATTCTAATTCTAAGAAAAATAAACAAATTTTATATCTATAGAAAATTTTGTCAAAATTTTATTTCCATATAAAATTTTGTCAACATTTTTATTTCTATATAAAATTGTGTCAAAATTTTGATTTCTATAGAAAATTTTGTCAATATTTTATTTCTATAGAAAATTTTGTCAAAATTTTATTTCTATAGAAAATGTTGTGAACATTTTATTTCTATAGAAAATTTTGTCAAAATTTTATTTCTATAGTATATTTTGTCAAAATTTTATTTCTATAGAAAATTTTGTCAAAATTTTATTTCTATAGAAAATTTTGTCAAAATGTTATTTCTATAGAAAATTTTGTCAAAATTTTATTTCTATAGAAAATTTTGTCAACATTTTATTTTTATAGAAAATTTTGTCCAAATTTTATTTCTATAGACAATTTTATTTCTATATAAAATTTTGTCAAAATTTTATTTCTATAGAAAATTTTGTCAAAACTTTATTTTTATAGAAAAATTTGTCAAATTTTTTTCTATAGCAAATTTTGCCAAAATTTTAATTCTAAGAAAATTTTGTCAAAATTTTATTTCTATAGTAAATTTTGTCAAAATTTTATTTCCATATAAATTTTGTTAAAATTTTATTTCCATATAAAATTTTGTCAAAATTTGATTTCCATAGAGAATTTTGTCAAAATTTTATTTCTATAGAAAATTTTGTCAAAATTTTATTTCTATAGAAAATTCTGTCAAAATTGTATTTCTATAGAAAATTTTGTCAAAATTTTATTTCCATATAAAATTTTGTTCAAATTTTATTTCCATATCAAATTTTGTTAAAATTTTATTTCCATGTAAAATTTTGTCAAAATTTAGTTCTATAGAAAATTTTGTCAAAATTTTATTTCCATATAAAATGTTGTCAAAATTTAATTCTATAAAAAATTTTATTTCTATATAAAATTTTGTCAAAATTATATATCTATAGAAAATTTTGTCAAAATTTTATTTCTATATAAAATTTTGTCAAATTTTTTTTCTATAGCAAAGTTTGTCAAAATTTTAATTCTAAGAAAAATAAACAAATTTTATATCTATAGAAAATTTTGCCAAAATTTTATTTCCATATAACATATTGTTAAAATTTTATTTCCGTATAAAATTTTGTCAAAATTTTATCTCTATATGAAATTTTGTCAAAATTTTATTTCTATAGAAAATTTTGTCAAAATTTTATTTCTATAGAAAATGTTGTCAAAATTTTATTTTATTTATTTATATATTTTTTTTAAATTTTATTTCCATATAAAATTTTGTCAAAATTTTATTTCTATATAAAATTTTATTTCTATATAAAATTTTATTTCTATATAAAATTTTGTCAAAATTTTATTTGTATAGAAAATTTTGTCAAAATTTTATTTCTATAGAAAAATTTGTCAAATTTTTTTCTATAGCAAATTTTGTCAAAATTTTAATTCTAAGAAAATTTTGTCAAAATTTTATTTCTATAGTAAATTTTGTCAACATTTTATTTTTATAGAAAATTTTGTTAAAATTTTATTTCTATAGAAAATTTTGTTAAAATTTTATTTCTATAGAAAATGTTGTCAAAATTTTATTTCCATATAAAATTTAGTTAAAATTTTATTTCCATATAAAATTTTGTTAAAATTTTATTTCCGTATAAAATTTTGTCAACATTTTATTTCCGTATAAAATTTTGTCAAAATTTTATTTTTATAGAAAACTTTTTCAAAATTTTATTTCTAAAGAAAATTTTGTCAAAATTTTATTTTTATAGAAATTTTTTTCAAAAATTTTCTTTCTAAAGAAAATTTTGTCAAAAGTTTATTTCTTTAGAAACTTTGTTCAACATTTAATTTCTATAGAAAATTTGTTCAAAATTTAATTTCTATAGAAAATTTGTCAATATTTTATTTCTGTAGAAAATTATGTCAAAATTTTATTTCTATAGAAAATTTTATCAAAATTTTATTTCTATAGAAAATTCTTGTACCTCTTAATTGGAGAGGAAAATTTTGAAAAATCTACCAAAACATGAAGAATTTTACCAATCTACCAAACAGGAACAAATTCTACAATTTTTGGTAGAATTCTACAAAATGTGGCAACCGTGATTGAGATCTGGTGATTTTGCGATAGAACTGAAGCAAGGCAGTTCGTGATTAAGCTATCCTTGGTTGATGCATGCCGAGTTCGATGGTGGTGAATCCTAGAATGCCCATGGTCTGTGGCCGAAATGTTTATGTTTATGTTAATATGAGCGGAAAGCGACAATCGTACAGTACGGCGGCTTACATCATTACTATCGACGGAGCTTGAGATCTAATGACCCATCGAAGTACTCTTTGGTACTTAAACCCCATCATTTTGTTTGTTCACAAACTGTTCAATTTGCCATTTTGATGTTTTCCAGCCAAATATAAAGCAATCACACTACCACGCTTGAATTCCACCACGAATAACATTATTTCTGAACTCAAGAGATCAAATTGATTTTGTAAGCTTGAAAACAATAAACTGAACTGCCATTGTAATAATTCAATTGTCAAACGACCGATTTAGAAATGATAGCAACCTGAATTTGGTTGCAATACATATTAGCCACCCCTTTATATGATGGAGGGTATATTTTACTAAAACCTTAATGTTATCTATGTGTACTTACCTAAAATTGAAACACGTGACAGAAATTCTTCGTACATTTTACGCTTGCGTATGGTGGAACCCATCAAAATGCGACGATATGAATCGCGATCAATACCCCACAATTTAACATCAGTTTTAGCACGAACTGTGGCAGCTCTGGGTGTGCCATAGATTAAAGCCAATTCACCGAAACTACCACCATCACCGATGGTAGTAACCAATTCCGAGTTGACAAATACCTAGAGAAGGACAATAACAGAAATATCAATGATAGGTTCCTAGTTTGTCTAAATTATTTTCATACCTCAACTTCACCCTGATCGATCACATAGAAATTATCACCCTCATCACCTTGCTGGATAATATTTTCACCCATTAAATGGACCAAAGGAAACATGGCATCGAAAATATCTGATCTTTCATTTTCATCCAAATGTGAGAAGAGAACATTTTTGGCAATGGCCTTGGAAAGGGCTGCCATTGTTTTGTAATCTTTAGGTACAACTTTTTTCACATAACTGGTGGCATCTTCTTCGCTGACTGGTTCGGCAGAGATACCACCACGTCGTCGGACTGGGGGTGCAGCTGTTTGTGGCATTGGACTGAGATCTTCACAATCATCGGGACTAGTTACCTGTTTGGTGGAATCAAGTTTCACTTGTTCCTGAAACAAACAAAAAAAATTGAAGTTAGGATTAAAACTGGTTGAATAAAAGGAATTGTCATAGTAGGGTACTTAAGCAAAAATATAAAACAACGGGATACATAATAAGTCGTATTACTATTATTATGCCTTAGGCAAGAAAAATTTTAACCACCTTCATTGAAAAGTTTATTGTATTATCGTCAATGAAAAACACTTTGTATCAGAGTTTTCTATGATAAGTAAAATTATCGTTTGAAATTTTATGAACAAGAAATCGTTGCATTCCCGACAATTTTTGTTCAATGTAAGTATTCTGTTGCCAACCTTACTTTCATTTAGATCACGATTGCACTCGTTCCAAAAATATTATAACAAAACTTTACAAAAAATCTACCAAATTAAAAAACCTATTTTGATGTTTTTGACTGTTTCAATTACTTCTTCTACAAAAAGGGAGAACTTACTCACTATGGACTTGATAGTAGGACTTAACACGAAAATTAAAACTTGTAAAAATATTGAATTTATAAAAAAGTTAGTCAACATTTTGTTTCTATAGAAAATTTTGTCAAAATTTTATATCTATAGAAAATTTTGTCAAAATTTTATTTCTATAGTATATTTTGTCAAAATATTATTTCTATAGAAAATTTTGTCAAAATTATATTTCTATAGAAAATTTGTCAAAATTTTATTTCTATAGAAAATTTTGTCAAAATTTTATTTCTATAGTATATTTTGTCAAAATTTTATTTCTATAGAAAATTTTGTCAAAATTTTATTTCTATTGAAAATTTTGTCAAAATTATATTTCTATAGAAAATTTTGTCAAAATTTTATTTCTATAGAAAATTTTGTCAAAATTTTATTTCTATAGAAAATTTTGTCAACATTTTATTTTTATAGAAAATTTTGTCCAAATTTTATTTCTATAGAAAATTTTGTCAAAATTTTATTTCTATAGAAAATTTTGTCAAAAATTTTATTTCTATAGAAAATTTTGTCAAATTTTTTTTTCTATAGAAAATTTTGTCAAAATTTCATTTCTATAAACATTTTTGTCAAAATTTTATTTCTATAGAAAATTTTGTCAAAATTTTATTTCTATAGAAAATTTTGCAAAATTTTACTTCTATAAAAATTTTTGTCAACATTTTATTTCCATAGAAAATTTTGTCAAAAGTTTATTTCTTTACAAATTTTTTTCAAAATTATATTTCTATAGAAAATTTTGCCAAATTTTATTTCTATAGAAAATTTTGTAAAAATTTTATTTCTTTAAAAAATTTTGTCAAACTTTTATTTCTATAGAATGTTTTGTCAAAATTTTATTTCTATAGAAAATTTGGTCAAAATTTTATCTCTATAGAAAATTTTGTCAAAATTTTATCTCTATATAAAATTTTGTCAAAATTTTATTTCTATAGAAAATTTTGTCAAAATTTTATTTCTATAGAAAATTTTGTCAAAATTTTATTTCTACAGAAAATTTTGTAAAAATTTTATTTCTATTGAAAATTTTGTCAAAATTATATTTCTATAGAAAATTTTGTCAAAATTTTATTTCTACAGAAAATTTTGTCAAAATTTTAGTTCTATAGAATGTTTTGTAAAAATTTTATTTCTATAGAAAATTTTGTCAAAATTTTATTTCTATAGAAAATTTTGTCAAAATTTTATTTCTATATAAAAATTTTTGTCAAAATTTTATTTCTATATAAAATTTTTTGTCAAAATTTTATTTCTATAGAAAATTTTGTCAAAATTTTATTTCTATAGAAAATTTTGTCAAAATTTTATTTCTATAGAAAATTTTGTCAAAATTTTATTTCTATAGAAAATTTTGTCAAAATTTTATTTGTATAGAAAATTTTGTTAAAATTTTATTTCTATAGAAAATTTTGTCAAAATTCTATTTCTATAGAAAATTTTGTCAAACTTTTATTTCTATAGAATGTTTTGTCAAAATTTTATTTCTATAGAAAATTTGGTCAAAATTTTATCTCTATAGAAAATTTTGTCAAAATTTTATCTCTATATAAAATTTTGTCAAAATTTTATTTCTATAGAAAATTTTGTCAAAATTTTATTTCTATAGAAAATTTTGTCAAAATTTTATTTCTACAGAAAATTTTGTAAAAATTTTATTTCTATTGAAAATTTTGTCAAAATTATATTTCTATAGAAAATTTTGTCAAAATTTTATTTCTACAGAAAATTTTGTCAAAATTTTATTTCTATAAAATGTTTTCTAAAAATTTTATTTCTATAGAAAATTTTGTCAAAATTTTATTTCTATAGAAAATTTTGTCAAAATTTTATTTCTATATAAAAATTTTTGTCAAAATTTTATTTCTATATAAAAATTTTTGTCAAAATTTTATTTCTATATAAAAATTTTTGTCAAAATTTTATTTCTATAGAAAATTTTGTCAAAATTTTATTTCTATAGAAAATTTTGTCAAAATTTTATTTCTATAGAAAATTTTGTCAAAATTTTATTTCTATAGAAAATTTTGTCAAAATTCTATTTCTATAGAATGTTTTGTAAAAATTTTATTTCTATAGAAAACTTAGTCAAAATTTTATTTCTATAGACAATTTTGTCAAAATTTTATTTCTATATAAAAATTTTTGTCAAAATTTTATTTCTATAGAAAATTTTGTCAAAATTTTATTTCTATAGAAAATTTTGTCAAAATTTTATTTCTATAGAAAATTTTGTCAAAATTTTATTTCTATAGAAAATTTTGTCAAAATTTTATTTCTATAGAAAATTTTGTCAAAATTTTATTTCTATAGAAAATTTTGTCAAAATTTTATTTCTATAGAAAATTTTGTCAAAATTCTATTTCTATAGAAAATTTAGTCAAAATTTTATTTCTATAGACAATTTTGTCAAAATTTTATTTCTATAGAAAATTTTGTCAAAATTTTATTTCTATAGAAAATTTTGTCAAAATTTTATTTCTATAGAAAATTTTGTCAAAATTTTATTTCTATAGAAAATTTTGTCAAAATTCTATTTCTATAGAATGTTTTGTAAAAATTTTATTTCTATAGAAAATTTAGTCAAAATTTTATTTCTATAGACAATTTTGTCAAAATTTTATTTCTATATAAAAATTTTTGTCAAAATTTTATTTCTATAGAAAATTTTGTCAAAATTTTATTTCTATTGAAAATTTTGTCAAGATTTTATTTCTATAGAAAATTTTGTCAAAATTTTATTTCTATAGAAAATTTTGTCAAAATTTTATTTCTATAGAAAATTTTGTCAAAATTTTATTTCTATAGAAAATTTTGTCAAAATTTTATTTCTATAGAAAATTTTGTCAAAATTTTATTTCTATAGAAAATTTTGTCAAAATTTTATTTCTATAGAAAATTTTGTCAAAATTTTATTTCTATAGAAAATTTTGTCAAAATTTTATTTATATAGAAAATTTTGTCAAAATTTTATCTCTATATAAAATTTTGTCAAAATTTTATTTCTATAGAAAATGTTGTCAAAATTTTATTTCTATAGAAAATTTTGTCAAAATTTTATTTCTTCAGAAAATTTTGTAAAAATTTTATTTCTATAGAAAATTTTGTCAAAATTTTATTTCTATAAAAATTTTGTTTGAGTATTGGTGAACTTTTGCACTTTTTGAAACTTCAATGGATTCAGTCCAAATTAATTTTTCAATATATGATGCATTCCTGATATGTTAAGCTCACGAGCAAGTTATCTACCATTGCGGTGTGGATTCCGATAAAATCTGTCTTAATTTTGTCGGATCATTTCTACCAGCATTACGGTAATATGCAAAATATTTTTTCACATTTAAATGCTGGACGGCTCAAATGATAGCCACTTGTATTTTTCCAAACATATGAAGCTATCGCGCTTTAAATCCATCACGAAACAACTTTATTTCTCAATGCAATAGAGCAAAATGCTTTTGTAATCTTGTACAAAATGAACTGTCGCTCGAATAAATCTATGAGCTGTCAGGCGAGCGGTTTAGAAATGATGGCAACTTGAGTTTGGTTGCAAAGCATATCAGCCACCCTGTATACAAGTTAGGGTGCCCAGAAAAAAACTGTTTGGAATTTAAGTAAGGATACATTTAAGACACAATTATCTTTTAAATTTAATTATTCTTATCTCAAGAGAGAAGCAGCTGCAATCATTCATCCATGGTTAAATTATAATGGCCTCTCTTTAGTAAGGCTATTAAAACTTTTCTGAATCTTTAAATTTTTTTCTCTTCGTATGAATAAAACAACAACAACAACTCTCCTTGTTTCCCCCAGATTCACTCCATAACACTTGAATATAGAATAACGAACTGTTTTTGTATTCATTTTACAAAATCAAATTTCTTTAAATAGTCAAAGCAAAAAACTTTAAAAGCGCCGACACCAACAATAGCGGCAAAAAGACCCTGAACTTTGAAAAAAAAAAAATCGACCGGGAAGGCGACTTTGCACCAATAAAAGTTTTTATTTTCTTCATACCAACAATGAGAAAGGAAACTCTATGCAAATCTACTCCAAAGGAACCAAAAAGTCTTCATTCATGTTCTCCTTATTTGAAATGTGTTTGATGATTGGTGATATGGTGCATGGTAAAAGCAACGTTCAACAATTGATATCTTACGTGACATGTACACTGAGAAAAATAGCATGCTCAGTTCCACAGATGTTGTCTTTACACTAATGATTTTGGTATTGATTCCGAGCCAAAGAAGTGGAGAATCGAAGTAATTTGAGTTTTTCGTACTTGATTCTGAGAAACAAAATTTAATTTAGTCGTTTTCAGCTTTATTCTTCATGTGCTAAAAATGTGATAACGACAACATAAATTCAAACTCAGCCTCGACTTGATTCTGAGAAACAAAATTTAATTCAGTCGTTTTCAGCTTTATTCTTCATGTGCTAAAAATGTGATAACGACAACATAAATTCAAACTCAGCCTCGACTTCAATTAGAAATTATGCTATGTTTCGAGTACAAACCTCTCCTATTTTTGAACGCCTTTGTACTCTATAGTCAAGATATAAAAAGTCAACAAATTTAACAAGTATATACGGCCGTAAGTTCGGCCAGGCCGAATCTTATGTACCCTCCACCATGGATTGCGTAGAAACTTCTACGAAAAACTGTCATCCAAAATCGAATTAATTGGGTTGTGGTATCTTAAAACTTCTTAACATAGTTTTCTAAATTGTGAGTTAGTCCATACGTGGTATATATTAGACAAAAAAGGTATGTATAGGCAAGTCTACAAATAATTACGAATCGATATGGACTTTTGCACGGTACGTAGAGAGCCAGAATTGAAATATGGGGGACGGTTATATGTGGGCTATATACAATTATGAATTTGATATGGACCAATTTTTGTGTGATTGGGGATCTATTTATCTGAGGGCTATATATAACTATATACCGATATGGACCTAGTTAGGCATGGTTGTTAACGGCCATATACTAGCATAATGTACCAAATTTCAACTGACTCGGATGGAATTTGCTCCTCCAAGTGGCTCCAAAACCAAATCTCGGGATCGGTTTATATGGAGGCTATATATGATTATGGACTGATATGGACCAATTCCTGCATGGTTGTTAAATATCATATACTAACATCTCGTACTAAATTTCAACCGAATCGGATGAATTTTGCTCTTCCAAGGGGCTCCGGAGGTCAAATCTGGGGATCGGTTTATATGGGGGCTATATATAATTATGGACCAATCTCGACCAATTTTTGCATGGGTGTTTGAGGCCATATATTAACACCACGTACCAAATTTCAACAGAATCGGTTGAATTTTGCTCTTCCACGAGGCTCCGGAGGTCAAATCTGGGCATCGGTTTAAATGGTGCTATATATAATTATGGACCGATTTGGACCAATTTTTGCTTGGTTGTTAGAGATCATATGCTAACACCATGTACCAAATTTCAGCCGGATCGGATGAAATTTGCTTTTCTTAGAGGCTCGGCAAACCAAATCGGGGGATCGGTTTATATGGGGGCTATATATAATTATGGACCGATGTGGACCAATTTGTGCATGGTTGTTGGAGATGATATGCTGACACTATGTACCTAATTTCAACCGGATGGGATGAAATTTGCTTCTCTTAGAGGCTCCGCAAGCCAAATCTGGGGATCGGTTTATATGGGGGCTATATATAATTATGGACTGATGTGAACCAATTTTTGTATGGTTGTTAGAGACCATATACCAACACCATGTACCAAATTTCAGCCGGATCGGATGAAATTTGCTTCTCTTAGAGGCTCGGCAATCCAAATCGGGGGATCGGTTTATATGGGGGCTATATATAATTATGGACCGATATGGACCAATTTTTGCATGGTTGTTAGAGACCATATACTAACACCATGTACCAAATTTCAGCCGGATCTTAGAGCAATCGCAAGCCAAATTTGGGGGTCCGTTTATATGGGGGCTATACGTAAAAGTGGACCGATATGGCCCATTTGCAATACCATCCGACCTACATCCATAACAACTACTTGTGCCAAGTTTCAAGTCGATAGGTTGTTTCGTTCGGAAGTTAGCGTGATTTCAACAGACGGACGGACATGCTCAGATCGACTCAGAATTTCACCACGACCCAGAATATATATATACTTTATGGGGTCTTAGAGCAATATTTCGATGTGTTATAAACGGAATGACAAAGTTAATATACCCCCATCCTATGGTGGAGGGTATAAAAAAGCCGGCTCTTTGGGTCAGAATCAATACCAAAATCTTTAAGGGGGGAAAAATTGGATCCAAGTAAATTTTTTCAGTTCAGGGATTTTTCTATTCACTTCCAATGAAGTTATTTTGACAAGTCTTAGAAAATGCGCTATTTGGACATTTGAAGTGAACATTTCAATTTTGAACACTTAAATGTAGCAAATCATCCTTAAATTAACTGAAATATTGAATCTTTACATTTAAGATAAAAACGCTTCAAATATTGGCTAAAACTTATTTTGAATCATTGGTTTAAAGTTTTTTTTTTGGAATTAAGAAAACATTTTTTACTTTGAAATAACAGTTATAATTTCGATTTTTAAACTGGCATTTGTTTGTACGTGAATAGCTTTGTTAATATATCACACAAAGAGAATGAAAATTCGATAAATAAGATCTGTATCTTAATTTTATTGTTACTAGATGTAAGGCCAGACTCGTAATCAATACAAAAATTTTTAAAGGAATGCCATAATCAAGTAAACTTTTTTTGAGTGTGGGATAATTCAAATTTGGCCTACTTCCAGATCAAAAGTTGGGTATCCTAATCTCCCTTTTGGAAGCTCGTTTTTAGTGGAAAGCCTTTATTCTTTGACATTTCTACGCCTTTACTAAAACTGTATAGATAAGGCTTCAACAATGCAATGAAACTCTCCAAAGAAATGATTAAAATCTATTTCATCGAAAAATCTCTCTGTCGTCCATGTGTGGCAGTTTTGGTGCGGCTGAAGGTCCGTGGTAGTGGTTGGACTCTACGTATCAAATTGGACAGCCACTTTGCAATTTAGTTGTGCTAAATTTCACGAAACCGTATGAGAAGCCAAGATTTTTAACGATTTTATACTTCAGAATATGACATGGTTTTCTTTGTTAATTTCGTCTATTTCTCTGCAGTGATAAATCTCTGAATATAACATTAATGCTAATAAATTGCCAGCTAATATATTCATTTTTATGTAGCATGATAGGGGTTGAGCGGATAGGAGGCTAGCAAAACAAGGCTAATCCTATTATCTATCACGGCCACCGCTACAACCTTCATCAAAGACATGGAAGCCACAAACAACATACACTTTAGAAAAAAAAAAAACATGCACGCAGAGAAGGAATATGATCATGGCAAACATATATTAATAGGATAATGCTATTCTTGGACGGGGATCATGAAATCTTTTTGTCGCAAAAATTTTGTTTTCTCGCCAAACATAAACATGCTTGACGAAACGGATACATAATTTCCGAAAAAATTAACATGATTGCGAAAAACATGTCACATGTTTCACGTTCAAAACACGTAAACGTATTGCTCTTAAAATATGTTTGGGGTGATCAAATTCCTTATCTGTGTGTATAGACGGACAGGGTTTTCTCAGTTTTTTTTTTAATTTATTTTTATTTTGTAAATTAAATTAAATTCAAAAAAAAAAAAAGAATATACAGTAGTAAGTTCGGCCGGGCCGA
Source organism: Haematobia irritans (assembly GCF_050003625.1). Classification (NCBI taxonomy): domain Eukaryota; kingdom Metazoa; phylum Arthropoda; class Insecta; order Diptera; family Muscidae; genus Haematobia; species Haematobia irritans. The sequence goes on from NC_134400.1 coordinate 132,429,046, forward strand.
ATCTTAAATACCCACCACCATGAATCAAATGTAATAGTTTCCTTTGAAAATTTCAGGGGGGTTTGATGACAGATCAGTTCAACCAGTACGCTTCCCACAGATAAATGTAAAGATTTTACCTATGAAGACTAGATCAGATTCTGAATTTATAAGAACCATTTTTTGTGTGAGTTTTAGAGGAATCATAAACATCCTAGTAAGTGTCCAAGAAAATGATGAAATAACACATTGATTTGAAATCTATAATCTGTGGATTTTCATCCCAATTATTTAAATGACTGCGAGAAGTAAAATCGGGAAATTTTGCATTCAGTTTGAAGCAATTTTCATGATCAGTGCGCCTTCTATACCCTCAATAAGTGAAATCGGTCTATATGGAGGCCTTACCAAATGGACCGATAAAACTATATCATATACACTTTGTTATGTGTCTAAAATGTCAGTATATTTTCAATTTGTGGCAAATCTGATAAAAACTACAATTTCTAGAAACCCTAGGAGTTAAATCGGGAGTTCGGTGTAATGGGGGGCTATACAAAAACATGGAAGGATATACACAGTATTCAGCACATTTAATTGTAGTTCTAGAATCTAGACCCCAAATCGGAGGGCCGGTTTATAAGGGTGCTATATCAAAAACTGTACCGATACATAATATATTCGGCACACCCCTTTTTTCAGAAAAGAAAACACCATTAGAAAATATGCTATTTGGCCATTTCAAGTGAAGAGTTCAAAAACAACAATGAAAATTAAATAAATAATTTCCTTTGATCTGTGAATGGAGTACATAAGTCCTACGACAAACTAATTTAAATTCTTTGGAAATAATCGAAATTTGTACTACTTCCAGATCCAACGCTGGTATACTGGGTTTTACTGGATATTGAATAAATTTATAAAGAAATGAAGAAAAATTATTACGCCATGAACTTTTATTTCTTAATGAAGACCAAATTGTTTACGACATCACTAGACCATATAGTAGTCTTGCACATGTCATATATATACCTATGCCATAGGTATTTATAAGCGCTTACTTGTGAAGTAGGCTGACATTGGTTTGGCGTCACAAAACACGATTATGTAAATTGGTATATTGTGCGAACCATAAATACCGATGCGAACACTACATTAGAGGTATCTGTATTCGGTGGCGCCCAACATGGGTGGCGACCGAAACCTTTGAGGAAGGATTTGTGAGTTAATTTGCATTAAATAAAATTGTGGAAGAAGAGAGGGAGTCGTTTGTCTTCTTCCTTTAACAGCAACCAACTAAATGGAAAGATAGCTATGAATTGCAAATGACCTAATAAAATATGCATTTATTCTAAGAATAAACCTAAACAACAAAAATCACTGGCTAAAGACCTAAAAAAAGAACATTTTAATTTAGTCTAATGGATACAATTGTAATTGGTGGCAAACAAAAAAAAAAACTATTAGCATTTCCTTTCAAACAAATGCCGATAGATTTAATTGAATACAGATGATTTTGTTTAGACAACAAATTTAGGTTAGTTTTTTTCATTAATCCTATTTGGAAATATTCTATTAACACAATAGACCAAAACCTGTTTAAGTCTTTGTTAATTGTCATTTAATTCATGATAACATAAAATACATATGTTTTAAGAGCACAATGTTACCTATTCACGTGGAACATGTAACATGTTTGTCACAACCATTTTAAATAATAGATCTGATTTAATTCGGCGATTTTGTATAGGTAATAATATTTTTGCGACAAAAACGTTCCATGTTTCCACACGCAGAGAAGAAACATGATTGTCACGATCTTGCGGCGACTATGTAACATTTTCGCCTGCAACTATGTTGGATCAGTGAACATAGTTCTAAGAAAAATAAAATTATCCTTATCTAAAATGTGATTATATTCATAAAATGAATTTTGTTTGAACGAAAAGACAATGGTCATGATCTAAAATGTTATGGTATTCTCCAAAAATGTTTTTCTTCCAGTTAAAAGAACATGGTCACAACTTAAAATGTTTTGATCTTTACGAAAAAACTTTTTTCGTCGTCGAAAAAAGGACGCCATTTGAGAAAAGAAAACACAACATTATTTTTTTGAAGGGGAACATGTAATATGTTTGTCGCAACTATGTTATTTTCTCGGAAATTATGTATCTGATCTCGGCAACCCTGTATATGTTAAGGCGGTTTGCCGGGAATGGGCCCAAAATACCACAGATCCGCTTTCGCGCAACGTGATGAGTTTGTTGGCCGTTTGAAGACCATAATTCGTGTCGAAAGTAGCCATTTCGAACAAATCTCAACTGTTTCTAATATTTGATAGTATTTTCGACATTCCTTGGTTTTTAATAATAAAATTTAAAAAACATGACAATGATATAGCGCTTTACTTTGTTGCATTACATATCAACCATCTTATACACACAAAAAAAAAAAATTCTGATTAAATCACGAAATTAATTGGACATTAAAAAATACTTGATTAAAAAATTAATTGATTTCATTACAAAATTTCAATCAATTTTTTAATTGATTCAATTAAAAATTTAATTGATATTGATTGCAAAACACAATTAATTTTTTCATTAAAAACGTAACTATTTTCAATTACTTTCTTAACTGAGTTTAGTTTGATTAAAAAATTGATTGTTTGAAATAAAGTTTTAGTTAAAAATTAAAAAAAAATTCCGTCACTTTATTATACCCTCCACCATAGGATGGGGGTATATTAACTTTGTCATTCCGTTTGTAACACATCGAAATATTGCTCTAAGACCCCATAAAGTATATATATTCTGGGTCGTGGTGAAATTCTGAGTCGATCTGAGCATGTCCGTCCGTCCGTCTGTTGAAATCACGCTAACTTCCGAACGAAACAAGCTATCGAAACTTGGCACAAGTAGTTGTTATTGATGTAGGTCGGATGGTATTGCAAATGGGCTATATCGGTCCACCTTTACGTATAGCCCCCATATAAACGGACCCCCAAATTTGGCTTGCGATTGCTCTAAGAGAAGCAAATTTCATCCGATCCGGCTGAAATTTGGTACATGGTGTTAGTATATGGTCTCTAACAACCATGCAGAAATTGGTCCATATCGGTCCACTTTTACGTATGGCACCCAAATTTGGCTTGCGATTGCTCTAAGAGAAGCAAATGTTATCCGATCCGGCTGAAATTTGGTACATGGTGTTAGTATATGATCTCTAACACCCATGCAAAAATTAGTCCACATCGGTCCACAATTATATATAGCCCCCATATAAACCGATCCCCCGATTTGGCTTGCGGAGCCTCTACGAGAAGCAAATTTCAACCGATCCGGCTGAAATTTGGTACATGGTGTTGACATATGTTCTCTAATGACCATGCAAAAATTGGTCCACATCGGCCCATAATTATATATAGCCCCCATAAAAACTGATCCCCAGATTTGACTTCCGGAGCCTTTTAGAGGAGCAAAAGTCATCCGATCCGATTGAAATTTGGTACGTGGTGTTAGTATATTTTCTCTAACAACCATGCCAAAATTGGTCCATATCGGTCCATAATTATATATAGCCCCCATATAAGCCGATCCCCAAATTTGGCTTGCGATTGCTCTAAGAGAAGCAAATTTCATCCGATCCGGCTGAAATTTGGTACATGGTGTTAGTATATGATCTCTAAAACCCATGCAAAAATTAGTCCACATCGGTCCACAATTATATATAGCCCCCATATAAACCGATCCCCCGATTTGGCTTGCGGAGCCTCTAAGAGAAACAAATTTCAACCGATCCGGCTGAAATTTGGTACATGGTGTTGACATATGTTCTCTAAGGCCCATGCAAAAATTGGTGCACATCGGCCCATAATTATATAAAGCCCCATAAAAACTGATCCCCAGATTTGATTTCCGGAGCCTCTTAGAGGAGCAAAAGTCATCCGATCCGATTGAAATTTGGTACGTGGTGTTAGTATATTTTCTCTAACAACCATGCCAAAATTGGTCCATATCGGTCCATAATTATATATAGCCCCCATATAAGCCGATCCCCAGATTTGACCTCCGGAGCCTCTTGGAGGAGCAAAATTCATCCGATCCGGTTGAAATTTGGAACATGGTGTTAGAATGTGGTCCCTAAGAAACACGCAAGAATTGGTCCATATCGATCCATCATTATATATAGCCCCCATATAAACCATTCCCCAGATTTGATCTCCGGAGCCTCTTGGAGGAGCAAAACTCATCCGATCCGGTTGAAATTTGCAACGTGGTGTTAGTGTAAGGCCGCTAATAACCATGCCAAAATTGGTCCGTATCGGTCTATAGTTATATATAGCCGATCCTCAATCACACAAAAATTGGTTCATATCGGTTCATAATCATGGTTGCCACTCGAGCCAAAAATAATCTACCAAAATTTTATTTTTATAGAAAACATTGTTATTTCTATAGAAAATTTTGTCAAAATTTTATTTCTATAGAAAATTTTGTCAAAATTTTATTTCTATAGAAAATTTTTTCCAAATTTTAATTCTACAGAAATTTTTTTCCAAATTTTATTTCTATAGAAAATTTTTTCCAAATTTTACTTCTATAGAAAATGTTGTCAAAATTTTATTTTGTCAAAATTTTAGTTCTATAGAAACTTTAAACTTAATTATATACGTATTTAATCGGCCTTTTTAGTTTAATATATATCATGTATGGACTATGTGGTATATATTACGGTATTAGGAAGTTTTAAGATACCTTGCCATCGGTAAGTGTTACCGCAACCCAAGTAATTCGATTGTGGATGACAGTCTTCAGTAGAAGTTTCTACGCAATCCATGGTGGAGCTTCGGCCTGGCCGAACTTACGGCCGTATATACTTGTTTTTAAATGACTTAGTCTTCCGTGTTTGGTTAAAGAGTTAATTGTATCAATTAATTTTTTTAATAAAAAATTTTAAAACTTTCAATCATTGACTTTATTAACTTAATGTTTCTATCTAGATTAAAAAGTTAGTCGTATCAATTAAATTTTTAATTGAAGAAACTTTCAACTTCAATCAACTTTTTAATTGGAAATATTTTGGTGATATTTTTTTCTGTGTATAAACCCACTATTTAATAAAAAAAAAGATCTGTCTTTAGTGAGATATAAACCTGCTGTTTTTACTTTTGTTATACAAAACATTTATAAAAACATTTGAGATGTAATCAAAAAGTTTACTTGGATCCAAAGATTTTGACCTTCCAAAAAATTATGAACGGCGTGGTCATTTCAAAACGATCCGTTCATGAAAGTGACGTGGTCAATCTGACAATGTTAATATGACACCGTACGTTGTCAAAACAACAACCAGCGTTCATGATCTAAAAACGTAATGGTTACGAATTTATAAACAAAATTTTAAAAATGTTTCAGTTACCGTGACTCAAACCTGTGTTGTCTGCAACATACGCGTTAATAGTCGCCTTAGCACATGGCACTACCGGCGGAGTTGCCATAACAAAATCTAACGATTTTTCGTGGCAAAAAAAAAAAACAAATGCCGTTCTGAAATCTTGTAAACCCGTGGACGAAATCGTGAATGTTCCGTTTTGATTTTTTGTCAACGTTTCAGTTTCATTCTGTCACCGTCCGTTCACGATTGTGGAACGCAATTTTTTCTATTAGTTACGACGATGTTTTCCAATTAAAAATGTTTTTCTTTACTTTTATGAATATTACGACTTCAACGGAGGGACGCAAATTTTCAACGTTCGTGTCCTGAATTTAATGAAAAAATAGTTTACAAAATTTGTCCTAATTATTGTGTAAATTGCGTGTCCTAAAATTTAGGATGTCACATTATGTTCACATAACGAACATTGGAATTGACATTTCAATGCATTCTGTTGACTACATATTGAGGAGAGAGCAAGAAAACTTACAAAGATAAAGAGAGAGATTAAAGAGACTGTACCAATACGGATAGCAATGCTGCTTCATATATCACCTATTAACAAGCGAGTAATTAAATTTTTATCTTATCTTTAACTACTAAGTTGTAAATGGTATGAAGTAGGTGTAGTAGTATGTAGGGTTCTCCAATAAGAGGAATGAGTAACTTTTGTTTACATAAATGATACGATGCTTATTTCATAATAAACAGAACGACATGTTAATAATTTGCCCTTCCAGTGGGGTCTGAATTTGGAAATTCAAAATGTGGTTAAAACGTTTTTAAATGACATTAATAGCGTATTATGAAAAAAGTAGGAAAACGAATAAATTCGAATTTTCTTCTACTAACGGTACGGTCACACTGAGCAAATATTTGACAGAAATCGAAAAGGAATTCGTCGCCACAGCCAAACCAGCAAACGTTTTTAACTCATATTGGATATATTCCATCACGATAGGAGTATTTTGCAAAAACGATATTCAGATATTTCGAAAGTGCTCCTGGAAAAATGTTTGACACTCATTTTGGGCAAATATTTGCCTAGTGTGACCATAGCCTAACACGTTCGAACAACTCAAGTTATAAGGAATATTGCATCTTAAATACAACCTTAGAGTCATGCTTCGCTTTTTTGGCCCGGAATCAATATGAAAATCATTACCGGTTCCACTTCTGATATATACCCTAGTTAAAAATACTCTTGTATTCCAAAAACTTTCTTCACTGCCTTCGTATGGGAATTAAGACAATGTTTCTCTTGTCATGTGAGTTAAGTATGAAAGAACTTGTTTTTTATTGAACTCAATGAATGACTTGCTGTCGTCACACTTTCTGGTGATTATTTTTTTTGTCATATAAAAACCCACAAAGATATGATCGACATTTTTTTCTTGATTAGTACTCATGTTGCCAAATAATTAACAGAAACATAGTTTACAATAAATGGTTAAGGGGGCTATAATAAATGTTTGTCGTAGGAAGCACATATATTTTGCAAGCCTTGGCAAAGGTGTTTAGATTTTATCAATGTCATCCAGATAAGCTTTCAATGCATATTAAGTGTTCATCACTTTATATATTTTTCTTAGATAATTTAATGTGGATGACAAAGGCTTGGCTTAAAGTAAAGGGTGATTTTATTAGCTGTTATCTTTGTGGCAACACTGGTTTAAATAGCTGTGGCTTTGTTTCATATAAATATGAGCCACACACAAAAAAATATAACCAAAATTTAACTCTAAAAAATGTTCAATTAAAACTTTAATTGGTTCAACAAAATTTTTTAATTTTAAAATTGATACTATCACAGAAATTAATAGTATCAATTTAATTTTTAATTGGTTCAATTAATTGTTATACCCTCCACCATAGTATGGTTTGATGTGTTCCGTTTGTAACACATCAAAATATTGCTCTAAGACCCCATAAAGTATATATATTCCGGGGCGTGGTGAAATTCTGAGTCGATCTGAGCATGTCCGTCCGTCCGTCTGTTGAAATCACGCTAACTTCCGAACGAAACATTGAAAATGGGCTATATCGGACCATTTTTACGTATATCCCCCATATAAACCGACGCTCAGATTTGGCTTGCGGAGCCTCTTGGAGGAGCAAAATTCATCCGATCCGGTTGAAATTTGGTACATGGTGTTTGCATATGGTCTCTCACCATGCAAAAATTGGTCCAAATCGGTCCATAATTATATATAGTCCCCATATAAACCGATCCCCAGATTTGGCTTTCGGAGCCTCTAAGAGAAGCAAATTTTATCCGATCCGGCTGAAATTTGGTTCATAGTGCTAGTATATGGTCTTTAACAAACATGCAAAAATTGGTCCACATCGGTCCATAATTATATATAGCCGCCAGATTTGATCTTCGGAGCCTCTTGGAGAAGCAAATTTCAACCGATCCGGCTGAAATGTGGTACATGGTGTAGGTATATGGTCTCTAACAACTGTGCAAAAATTGGTCTACATCGGTGCATAATTATATATAGCCCCCATATAAACCGATCCCCAGATTTGTCCTCCGGAGCCTTTTGGAGGAGCAAAATTCATCCGATACGGTTGAAATTTGGTACGTGGTGTTATCTAACAACCATGCAAAAAAACCATGAGCCTCTTGGAGAAGCAAAATTCATCCGATCCGGTTGATATTAGGAACGTGGTGTTAGTATATGGCCTCTAAGAACCATGCCAAAATTGGTCCATATCGGTCTATAGTTATATAGCCGATCCCCAATCACACAAAAATTGGTCCATATCGGTTCATAATCATGGTTTCCACTCGAGCCAAAAATAATCTACCAAAATTTTATTTCTATAGAAAATTTTGTCAAAATTTTTGTTCTATAGAAAATTTTGTCAAAAATTTATTTCTATAAAAAATTTTGTAAAAATTTAATTTCTATAAAAAATTTTGTCAAAGTTTTATTTCTACAAAGAATTGTCTCCCAGAGTTAAGACAATTTATTCTGGGAGGAATTAGTTTCATACCCCTATTTGAGCGGGCAAATTTTAAGCGGCAAAATAAGTATTCAGGTTTCTTTGTTTGTATTATGTTGTGGAGTAGAATTAGATTCTTTATCTAAGTTTGTTGTTTTTGTTTTTGACCTTTTTTTTTATAATTGCAAGACAAACCAAACAAACAAGCCAGTGTGGTAGCAGCAACACAAATGAGAGGACAGCACCAGTGACATATGCTTTAATTTTATTTATTTATTTTGTAAGCCTGTAATGTTAAACGAAAATTTGTGTCATTATTACATATTTGATTTTAATAGTCGATGATTTCCGAATGGTTTTGTGCCAATGGTTTGTTAATATGATTGTGCCATGTCCATAAGCGTAGGAAGGCTTAGACCCCCAGAACAATTTTAGACCCCACCTCAGAATTTGAAAACGTATTTTACGACTTTGCATTGTGGTAGCAGTTGCCGATGGCAATATATAATTTTATTTCTAAACATTGTCTTCTAAATTGTAAGTTAGTTTCTTTATTATAAAGTGAATTAAATTTTTTTTATATTTTCCTGAATAAAATTGTTTTTGTAAGTTTGTATGATTTTTAATGCATCATAACACTTGTCTGAAACATTTGACATCGAATATTTTCAATATTTTAATTATTAACATATTAAAATTTTCTAGAATGGATTTAGTACCATTTTATAAACTCTTTTACTCTTTTTTAACCTATTAAAAATACGAAAAAACGAGTTATAAAAAATTGAATTATAACTTCCAGCGTAGTTAAAATAATTAACTTCTTTGTGAGGACATTTTTGGAAGTGCTTTTAAAGTTGTGTCTTAACCTATTACACGCCAAGATTATTTGAAATAAAGAAAATTAAATTCATTTATACATATACAATTATCTTCAGTTAGAAAATATAAAAAAACAAAAGTAAACGATGCTAAATTTAATTTATAAACAAAGTTATATGAGATCAAATGGTCCAATTTGCTGTACTCAAGCGAGTACAATAGCAGGGAATGGGTTAAGAACAATACCCAAATTTTTTTGCTGGGAAAATGTGTGGAGCTTTTAGTTGCTTTTTTATAAATTAAATGTCTAGTTATGTTGAAGTCTGATTTTATATTCATTCTTATAAAATAAAGCATTAATTGAACCTATAACTTCAGTATATTAATTTTTTGCTAGGGGGCTATAGCTCCCCCTAGGAAAATTGTCTAGCTACGCTAATGGCCATGTCAGGGTTGAATTGAATGCTACAGGGTTGAATTGGAGCCACCGTGGTGCAATGGTTAGCATGCCCGCCTTGCATACACAAGGTCGTGCGTTCGATTCCTGCTTCGACCGAACACCAAAAAGTTTTTCAGCGGTGGATTATCCCACCTCAGTAATGCTGGTGACATTTCTGAGGGTTTCAAAGCTTCTCTAAGTGGTTTCACTGCAATGTGAAACGCCGTTCGGACTCGGCTATAAAAAGGAGGTCCCTTGTCATTGAGCTTAACATGGAATCGGGCAGCACTCAGTGATAAGAGAGAAGTTCACCAATGTGGTATCACAATGGACTGAATAGTCTAAGTGAGCCTGATACATCGGGCTGCCACCTAACCTAACCTACACCTAAATTAGTAGCAGAATCAACAGAAGGTATAATGCAGTCATTGAGTAGCACGCTTGTATCATTCAGATCCGATATTTTTCGCTTATATATGGGAATAAGTTTTGATTTTGCTGGATTTATGCAGAGTCCGTTATTCTTAGCCCAGTTGTTGACAAAATTTAAATCGTTGTTTATTTCAGGTCTGCACTGATGTACATGACTAAGTTTTTCACCAGTATAAAGTTATACATCATCTGCATACACTCAAAAAAAAGTTTACTTGGATCCAAAGATTTTGACCTTCCCTTAAGGATTTTGGTATTGATTCCGAACCAAAGATGCGGCTTCTTTAAAATAAAGAAATTTTTTAGCGACCTATCTGGCTTAAAATCTAGGACCAATAAAATTAAAATTAGGGTACAGATCTCATTTATCAAATTTTCATTCTCTTTTCGAGGTTTATTAATAAAGGTAGTCACGTACAAATAAATGCCAGTTTAAAAATCCAAATTATAACGGATGCTTCAAAGTAAAAAATGTTTTCTTAATTCCAAAAAAACTTTAAACCAAAGACGCTAAATGCTCAAAATAAGTCTTAGCCTATATTTGAAGCGTTTTTATCTTAAATCTAAAGTTTCAATATTTCAGTTAATTTAAGGACAATTTATTTAAATCAAAAATGTGTTTCTTTACTTTAAGGAAAATTAGCCTTAGTTCAAAGACATGCGAATTTAACGGAGGGATGCCAATTTACAAAATTTGTGTCCTAAATTTAATGCAAACTATTTTTGAAGCAAAGATTACAAACTTTATTTGAATTAAAATTTCATTATGTTAAAGATCTTTGTCCTTAATATTTTGTAAATTTCGCATCCTAAAATTTAGGTTGCGTAATTTTTTTCCAGTGTACATTTGTATTTTACAGTTTCTTAGCACACCAGGTAGATCATTTATGTATATTAAAAATAACAAGGGTCCCAGAATGGATCCTTGTGGAATACTTTTAGAAATTTCTAGAAGATCGGAGCATGTGTTGTCAACAGTTACAGCTTGTATTCTTTGGGTGATATAGGAAAACATCAGTCTACAGGCAGAATCTGAAAAGTTGAAGAGCTTACGACGGTATCAAAAGCTTTACTATGATCGAGAAGAACTAAAATGAAACCATTTTATTGCCCATATTTTGGTAAATGTCTTCAATCACATCTATTAGAGCTGTTGTGCAACTTCTCTTCTTCCTGAAACCAGATTGTCTGTCAGACATTAAGTTATTTTCTTTTAAGTATGTTGAGATTTGAGTAGACATGATTCGTTCTATACCCAGCAAAAACTCTCATTACCCGGTAATCTTGTAGGTAAGTCTGTTTAAAAATGAGTAACCACTTATTAATTGGCATCGCTGCGGATTACATTTATATACGCATGTCCTAGGAGGAAAGTACTTCTCCCCAGGCATACTTTCGGCAATGAAATAAGTAGTGTTTTTAAAGCATATAATCACCTAATATGTAATCACTTATTCGTAGATACATCAAAGCTTGCAAAATAGCCACTTATTCAGGCAACCAAATCTCGAAAATGTTAAGGATTTTAAGCCCCTTTTTTATAAGGCAAATGACATTTGAAATCTAGTTTAAGTGCATTTTGGAAGTGCAATGTGAATGAGGTAAAAGAAAGCATTTATTTCAAACATAATATGGATAATGCCATTTATTTAAAACACAATTATTAAGAATTATTTGTGATAAAAATTTCTTAACGGAAAAATCATCAGCATTAACGTTACATTACATATTCTTTTTGATTTTTTAAGTAAATGCTCAATTATGTGAATAATTATATCTAATGGTACCGTCATTTATTCTATTTTATTAAGTCATTAACAGCCAACTGCCTAAAAATTTGAAAATAAGAATTCAAAAATTACCGAGAAGTATTTATTTTTGTCATTACAAGTTAGTCATTATAACTCGCCGCAATGTAATGCAACGTGTAATAACAGCTTTACTCCTGGTAATGCCAATTGTAATGATATGTGCTTACCTAGTTTTTGCTGGGTACACTGAAAAAACAGTGAACCCGCCAGGAAGAAAATTTTCGTTTAATTTTAGAAAATTTTTAATATTTGTAGAAAATTTTAACTAAACAGTATTACAAACTTTGGCATCACGCCGATGTCATAAAAATAAGTAAATATTTTTCGACAAATTGAAGAAAATTTATTAGACATAACTAAGTTGTTTCATTTGTTAAAGAAAATTTTGTAGTTTGAAAGAAAAACTTATAGTTCAAAATTGCAAGAATGTCTTTAGTGACATACGAAGTTCATGATGGATGCATTTTTGGTAAAATTTACAAATTTAAAGAAATTCTGAACTATTTTGTGGAAGACACGAATTTAGTTAATCTTTATACTTCATTTGAGTATATTTTTTTCCTCTGGTTTAGTTAATTTAACTCACGTACACAAAAAATTATTAGAGTAAAGAAAACTTTCTCCAAACATAATAATTCTATGAACTAAAATAAAGTTAAATTGGCTTTAGTGAAATAGAGAGTACACTTTTTTTTTTTGAGTGTAGCTTTCGATAACAGGGACAAGATGGCTATAGACCTGAAGTCTCCATTGCTTTTAGGAACTGGGAGAACCTTTGCTATTTTTCATTCAGTAGGACTTTGTTAGAACAGTATTAAACACATGAGTTATATAGGGCAATATTTTGGGAAGTATTAATTTCAGAAAACGTGGAATGATATCATCGAAACCAGTTGCATTGGATTTGATGTGCTCGATGCTTTTCATCAACGCAGCGGAAGGAAAAAGTATTCTCATCGGAAACAGTGTTTAAATGTTCATATATGTCCGAATAAGGCTGGTTAGATTCGATATTAAGGAATTGTCTGTTAAGCTCATTAATATCGACACTAATATTCTTTGTATGGTTGACTATCTCTCTGATTCCAATACTACGAAATTTGCGACGAAAGTGTGCAATCTTGGCAATATTAATTTGTTGTGTTGTACTGTACTGTACTTAGCGTACTCTGGAATGACGACATCGATATTGTCGACAACTTTTGCCCTGTATAACTTTCATTTTCATTCACAATTTTGTTTTCTTTTATTTATTTTTGTTTTGGCTTGCGGCTTATTTATGCGAATCAAGGGCATTTTTGTTTTTCATTAGTTGGCCATTTATGTAGCCTACATAGGACGCGTGTATGGCATTGTATTGGAGAACGTAGAAATGTTTGATGGTTTTATTTAACATACATTACCGCATGGAACTTAGCATCTACGAGTATTTTACCTTTTTGTCCATACACATTTAAAGGTCATTTAGAGTGGCATTAAAAGATTTTGTTGGGCTCTTGATCTCAATCTGAACTGTAGTACTGACACAGACACACTCATACGATACACATAATACAAACATAAATGGTTTATTGTGTTTTCCACTTGATCTTATTGCTTTATGGCATCTTTGACATGTCTCGTTTTCTTTGTATACAGTGTTTGTTTCTGTGTGTCTGTAAATATATTTACATGATTTGAAGGTAATCACCAGCATCATCACAATATCTGTGTTCAGTGTTGCCAGTATTTTTCTGGCTCTTGTCCCCAAATTACGATGTTTTCGTCCCCAAAAATCCTCAATTTAAACTTAAATTCCTCACAAAAATCCCCAATACATTTTTGACACGTTAAAAAAAAAAAAAAAAATAAATAAAGCAAAAGGCTCTGCTGTAGAAAATCAGTAATAATTTAAAAAATTAAAATTTTGTCAAATGCAGCAAACTGCAATAAGACCAAAATTTCGAACCACAACACCAAGAGACTGGTGATATGAAAATGGGAGTTCGTTCACCTTCACTCAAAAAAAAAAGTGAACTCTCTATTTCACTAAGGCCAATTTAACTTTATTTTAATTCATAGAATTATTATGTTACTCTAACAATTTTTTGTGTACGTTAGTTAAATTAACTAAACCCGAGGAAAAAAAATATACTCAAATGAAGCATAAAGATTAACGAAATTTGTGTCATCCACAAAATAGTTCAGAATTTCTTTAAATTTGTAAATTTTGCGTCCATCATGAACTTCGTATGTCACTAAAGACATTCTTGCAATTTTGAACTCAAAGTTTTTTCTTCAAACTACAAAATTTTCTTTAACAAGTGAAAAAAAAACTTAGTTATGTCTAATAAATTTTCTTGTATTTTTCTTTATTTACTTATTTTTATGACATCGGCGTGATGCCAACGTTTGTAATACTCTTTAGTTAAAATTTTCTACAAATATTCAAAATTTTCTAAAATTTTGAAAAAATTTCGATAGAAAAAAATGTTGACAAAATTGCATATAGAAATAGAATTTTGACAAAATTTTCTGTAGAAATGAAATTTTGATAAAATTTTCTATAGAAATAAAATTCTGACAAAATTGTCTTTAGAAAAAAAATGTTTACAAAATTGTCTATAGAAATAGAATTTTGTCAAAATTTCCTATAGAATTAAACTGATTTCTCGAAAAAATCCCCAAATTTACGGAAAATCCCCACCAAATCCCTAACTCAGAAATTTCGTCCCTATTCACGAAAAAATATACTTCTAAATATTTAAGTAGGAAAATTTTATCAAAATTTAATTTCTATAAAAAATTTTGTCAAAATTCTACTTCTATACACAATTTTGTCAACATTTTTTCTATAGAAAATTTTGTCAAAATTTTATTTCTATATATAACATTTTGTCAAAATTGTATTTTATTTATATAGAAAATGTTTCTATATAAAAATAAAATTTTGACAAAATTTTATTTCTATAGAAAATTTTTAAAAATTTTATTTCTGTAGAACATTTTGCCAAACAAATTTATTTCTGTATAAAATTTTGTCAAAAAATTTTTTTTTTAGTTAGAAAAATTTTCTATAGAAATAAAATTTTGATAAAATTTAATATATGGAAATAAAATTTTGACAAAATTTTCGATAGAAAAAAATGTTGACAAAATTGTATATAGAAATAGAATTTTGACAAAATTTTCTATAGAAATGAAATGTTGATAAAATTTTCTATAGAAATAAAATTTTGACAAAATTGTCTTTAGAAAAAAAATGTTGACAAAATTGTCTATAGAAATAGAATTTTGTCAAAATTTCCTATAGAATTAAAAAAAAATCCTATAGAATTAAACTGATTTCTCGAAAAAATTCCCAAATTTACGGGAAATCCCCACCAAATCCCCAACTCAGAAATTTCGTCCCCATTTTGGGAAAAAATCCCCAATACTGGCAACACTGTCTTTGTTTTGTTATTCACAGGTGACGTATGAGTGAAGCCACATAAAATGTCATAATAATATTTAGACATAATTAATTTGGCTTAAACATTTTTTCAAGATAAGAAAATGGGGCCATTCTTACTAAATTAAATCATGAAGTGGCAAAAATAATAGTTTTTTTTTTTGTTTGGTTTATACAGTCGAACATGGCCGTTACGAACTCCTAGGTACCGGGATTTTTAGCTGGTTATATCCATAGTTAGTTAGCAAAAAATGGTATGATCAATTATGGTATACAGTGTAACTGATATCTAATGCAACCAATTTAAGATTGCTATAATATCTAAACCGATCATCTAACAGTGGACTGGTTTGGTTTATTCCAGTGATAGTTCATTCTATTGTTTAGAAGCTTACAAAATCATTTTGATCTGTTGCTGGGTAATAAAGTTGTTCGTGATGGAATTCAAGCGTGATTGTTATAAAGGGTGATACGGTCAAAATTTGGTCAATATAAACTTGACGTATTTCTTTAAATTTTGCATTTAAAAAACCTGAACACCCTTCATTTTGAAGGTGTGTGTGTGTGTAGAATGTTGCTCCTATTTTGATTTTGGAATTCACTCTTCAATTGTCAAAATGCCGTCCAAGCAAGAAGAGCAGCGTATCAAAATTTTGCTCGCGAAAATCCGAGCTACTCGCACGCAAAGCTGGCAAAATCGCTAAAAGTTGCCAAATCAACCGTTACAAATGTATTTAAAGTGTTTTGGGAACGTTTGTCGACAGCCAGGAAGTCTGGATCGGGGGGAAATCGAAAACCGGGAGTCGCTGAGACGACAAAGAGAGTTGCCGGTAGTTTCAAACGAAACCCTAACCTCTCTCTCCGAGATGCCGCAAATAAGCTGGGTGTATCGTCTACAACCGTACATCGAGCCAAAAAACGAGCCGGACTATCGACTTACAAGAAGGTAGTGACTCCAAATCGCGATGATAAACAAAATACGACGGCCAAAGCGCGATCCCGGAGGCTGTACACGACGATGCTGACGAAGTTTGACTGCGTGGTAATGGACGACGAAACCTACGTCAAAGCCGACTACAAGCAGCTTCCGGGACAGGAGTCGACTACAAGCAGCTTCCGGGACGCCAGAGCTCCGCCCAATTGAGAAATACTGGGCTATTGTCAAGCGCAACCTAAAGATGACCAAAAAAACTGCTAAGGACGAGCAGCAGTTCAAGACAAACTGGCTTTCTGCGGCGAAGAAGGTGGACACGGTGGCTGTACAAAATCTGATGGCAGGTGCCAAGCGTGAGGCCCGGCAATTCGGATTTGGAAAAGCGAAAGCCTAACTGAATATTTTTTCTGAATTTTATACTAATTGAACTTGAAAAAGAAGTTTAATTTGATTTTTTAAATAAACGATTTCACCGATTTACACGCGTTTTCACTTGACCAAATTTTGACCGTATTACCCTTTATTTGGTTGAAAACCCGCAAGTGGCTGTCGTTGGATACCTCGAGCATTTCAATGTAAACAAATGTCATTGCTCGTTAGCGTGATACTGAATCGCATCGCGTCCAAAAAGTGGACGGGCAAAAAGACCAAGACCATTAATGATACGAAAAGTGTAGGCTTCAAAATTCGCGCCACAGTGGGGAAAACTAGCTCATGAGCAGAACATATCGACAGAAAGCAGTTTCCCCGCATCATTTCTAATGCACAAGGTCCACCAAAATCTCCGGTTCTCAATCCGTTGTACTTTTGCTCCTGGGGAGTAAGGTTGGTATACCAACCTTATATTAAACAAATACCAAAGCTCCATCGTCTCAAGACGGCGCCTCGCCGGGAATGGGTCAATATACCGCAGAGGAACTTTCGTGCAGCGTAAGATGGCCTTATCGACCGTTTGAAGGCCATAATTTGTGCCCAAGGTAGCCAAGACAAACAAATCTAAACTGATTTTAAAAATTGATGTTATGTCCGATTTCAATTAAGTTTTCTAAGTTTTTTTTGTTTTGATTAAAAATTTAGTTGAATCAATTAACTTTTTAATTGAATTATTTTCAAATTAAGCTTTAATTAGAAAAATGTTAGTGATATTTTTTCTGTGTATATAAAAACATCATTGCACTCAAAAAAAGTTTACTTGGATCCAAAGATTTTGTCCTTGCTTTAAGGATTTTGGTATTGATTCCGAGCCAAAGATGCGGGTTCTTTAAAATAAGGAAATTTTTTTGCGACCTATCTGGCTTTAAATCTAGGATCTATATAATTAAAATTAGGATACAGATCTCATTTATCGAATTTTCATTATATTTTTCCGGTATATTAATAAAGCTATTCTCGTACAAACAATGCCAGTTTAAAAATCCAAATTGTGACAGATACTTCGAAGTAAAAAATATTTTCTTAATACCAAAAAACTTTTAACCAAAGATGCTAAATCCTCAAAATAAGTCGTAGCCCATATTTAAAGCGTTATTATCTTAAATCTAAATATTCAATATTTCAACTAATTTAAGGACGATTTCTTTAAATCAAAAATATGTTTCTTTACTTTAAGGAAAATTTGCCTAAGTTTAAAGACATGAAACTTTAACGAAGGGACGGAAATTTTCAAAATGTGTGTCCTAAATTTAATGAAAAAAATTGTTGAAGCAAAGATTATAAATTTTCTTTTAATTAAAATTTTATTGTTTTAAAGAAATTTCTCCTTAATAGTGTGTAAATTGCGCATCCTATAATTGAGGCTGCGTAATCTTTAATATCACGTAAATATTTTTTTTTTTCAGTGTGGAAAACATTTTGTTAAATCACTTGTATTTGATTTGATTTATTTATTTCAAAGGCCTGTACAACAAGAATAATAGATTCTTATAATTAGAGTACAGGAAAATTATTCAATGTTTATATAATTACATAGAAATAAACTTTAATGTAATGGGATAATTATAATAACATAATTTCGAACTTATAGACAAAAGGTTACAGTGACTAACCAAAAGGATGAAGCAAACAAAGTAAAGGAAACTTCAGAACTGATTGAGTAAGACTGTATAAGATATCAATGAAGGTAAAGATAATTTAAGTTAACCGACATAGGAATAATCATAAAAAAAATAAATATAATAGAAATGTAAATGTTACAAGAGATAGAAATTAACAATTAACCTATAGCTTTAATATCATGACTATGAAAATATTGAAATTGGTAGAATAATAATTGAATAAATGAACAGGCTGTGAAAAAAAAAACACAACATTCAATAACAAATTAAGGAGACAAAGACTTTCAGGTGATAGCGAAGTGATTGAACAATTTCGCCTTAAATTTATTTGCGTCACCAACAGTTTGAATATTGAAAGGTAGAGAGTTCCAAAGTCGAACGGACGATACGAAGAATTTCCAGCCGGAAACAAGGCTGCGTTGCACTAACGGTATAATTTTCTTACCCCTACTGGAGCGAGTGAAACGAAGTCTCTCGAATATGAGATGAAAGATGAATCCATTTCAACCACATTCCGAATATTTGTAAAAACGATATTTTTAAAAATTGAACGGAATATGCACCATCTGAATATACACCGATTTTTACCTTATCAATAATGGTCGTTTCTGACTCAAAGAAATCATAAATGCACTGAAAAAAATATTGACCTAATATGGAAGATTATGCAACTTAAATTTTAGGACTCAAAATTTACGCAATGCTAAGGACAAAATTCTTTAAAACAATGATATTTTAATTAAAATAAAGTTTATAATCCTTGCCTCAATTTTTTTTCATTAAATTTAGGACACAAATCTTGAAATTTTGCGTCTCTCTGCTGAAGTTGTAGATCTTTGAAGTAAGGCAAATTTTCCTTACAATAAAGAAAAATGTTTTTAATTTAAAGAAATCGTCTTTAACTCAACTGACATATTGAATTTTTAAATTTAAAATAAAAACGCTTCAAATATAGGCTACGATTTATTTTAAGGATTTGCATCTTTGGTGTAAATTTTTTTTTTAGCATTAAGAAAACTGTTCTTACTTTGTAGTACCTGGCATAATTTGGATTTTGAAATTGGAATTTGTTTGTACATAAATACCTTTATTAATATATCGCAAAAAGAAAATAAAAACTCGATGAATGAGATCTGTGTCCAATTTTAATTTATTTGATCCTAAATTTAAAGCCAGGGAGGTCCGTAAAAAATGTCTTTATTTTAAAGAAACCTTTGGCTATCTTTGGCTAGGAATCAATACCAAAATCCTTAAGGGAAGGTCAAAATCTTTGGATCCAAGTAAACTTTTTTTGAGTGTGGGTATAAACAAAAGGATAGACAGACTAAGTAACTGGTTCTTTCTGGAAACTCTCCTCAACGAAATATTCAAATGCTAATTCTATGACTTCTAAATTTATTCTTAAGTCAGACAATTTGATATGAATATGCTCAAACCTGTGGCATTATGGTGCGTAATAATCCTAGATTTCGGCAATTTTATGGACGAAGATATTTTTGAAGTGTTTTTTTTTTTTTGTCTTTTTATTATAGTATTGGCACTAGTTTGTTGTGTTTTTAATTGTAAGGGGAAAATATTAATTTATTTATAATTGCAGATCACACACTGGAACACTTTGACATAAATATTTGTATTTGTATAATTGTGCGTTTTAATTAATGTATTGTTTTCAGTAAAATCACTTTCTTTTAATGTTTCCTTTGATTCGTATGTTATGCAAACGCGTCACAAATATCAACTGAAAATCGGCCGGCCACTAGAAACTCGCTAAATATAAAAACAAAAACACTGTAGCAATGACAGAACCAATGTCACAGAAAAATATCTCCGAGAAATTTTAAAAGAAAAATATATTTATTCATATTTATTAGACATCGAGAAAATTACACACGCACAATGATTGCAAATGGTATATTGGTGTGAATAAAATTTAAAATAAATCAAATGTTATAATTAAATTTATTGCAGTTTTAGTTATTTCATGTTTATGCCATTTTGTTTAGTTTAATAATAATAATAATAAATGCGCACCGTATCTTTTAAGATACAACAAAATTCTTACGTTTTAAACTGTTGACCGAATTCTGTGAAATCAAGTTAGTTGTGTTTAACACATCGTACCGCTATTTCTAAAATTATATATGTTTTCGGAAAATTTGTTGTACTTCTGAATAATCTGCAGTCAAAAACAAAAATCAAATTCAAAAAACTACAATTTGGAAGTGAAATAATATTTACCAGAAATGAAAGTAATGTTGGTAAAATAGCTATGTAGTGTAAACATATCTCTATTACCTATTCTCTACTAAAATCAAATAGTTTATTTGTAAATAAAAACCTAGTTTAATTCGCACCGTATTTTTTAAGATACAAAAAACAGATGTTCTTTATTTATCATTTTGCTTAATATAAATTTTTTTCGGAGGAATCGGTGACCTTGTAAATTTTAGGGGTTAATATATACCAATAAAATGAATTGTTTTCTCAAAGATATTTGAATCTTTTTTTAAGTTTACAGAGCCCAGATTTAAAGTTAGATAATTTCCTGCCGAACACATTGTACGGAAAAGGCTTTAGTACACCGAAAAAAATTTTTTTTCAATTAAAATTTTAATTTTAATCAACAAAAAATATAATGGATTAAATTGATTTTTAATCGATACAAAAATGAGTTACACAAATTAATCAATTAGGTTTTTATTTCTTTTTAATTTCTCCACCACAGCTTAATAATTTACCAAAAAGAAGCATTTCAATTGATTACTGCCACGCCAACAAATTCGAGTTTAAATCTTTATGAAATAAAAAATATTTTTTGTGGAGGGGGAAGATGATTCATTTTTGGTCTTATAACAGGTTGGCTGATAAGTCCCAGGTCTGACACATAGATGGCGGCGCTAGTATTAAATGCATATTATTTTTATATAGTACCAACCTTCAAATGATTCGTGTCAAAATTTGACGTCTGTAAGTCAATTAGTTTGAGAGATAGAGCGTCTTTTGTGAAGCAACTTTTGTTATTGTGAAAAAAATGAAAAAAAGGAATTTCGTGTTTTGATAATGAGCACGGAGGACGGTGAACGCAGTGGACGCCCGAAAGAGGTGGTTACCAACGAAAACATCAAAAAAATCCACAAAATGATTTTGAATGATCAACTTCATTTTACGAAGTTGATCGAGATAGCAGAGGCCTTAAAGATATCAAAGGAACGTGTTGGTCATATCAATCATCAATATTTGGATATGCGGAATTTCTGTGCAAAATGGGTGCCGCGCGAGCTCACATTTGACCAAAAACTACAACGTGTTGATGATTCTGAGCGGTGTTTGAAGCTGTTAACTCGTAATATGTGACAATGGATGAAACATGGATCCATCACTACACTCCTGAGTCTAATCGACAGTTGGCTGAGTGGACAGCGACCGGTGAACCGTCTCCGAAGCGTGGAAAGACTCAAAAGTCCGCTGGCATAGTAATGGCTTCATGGGATGCGCATGGAATATTTTTTATCGGTTATCTTGAGAAGGGAAAAACCATCAACAGTGACTATTATATGGCGTTATTCGAGCGTTTGAAGGTCGAAATCGCGGCAAAACGGCCCCATATGAAGAAGAAAAAAGTGTTGTTCCACCAAGACAACGCACCGTGCCACAAGTCATTGAGAACGATGGCAAAAATTCATGAATTGAACTTCGAATTGCTTCTCCACCCACCGTATTCTCCAGATCTGGAGAATACGGATCTGGAGAATACGGTGGGTTGTTCTCAGACCTCAAAAGGATGCTCGCAGGGAAAAAATTTGGCTGCAATGAAGAGGTGATCTCCGAAACTGAGGCCTATTTTGAGGCAAAACCGAAGGAGTACTACCAAAATGGTATCAAAAAATTCGAAGGTCGTTATAATCATTGTATCGCTCTTGAGGGGAACGATGTTGAATAATAAAAACGAATTTTGACAAAAAAATGTGTTTTTCTTTGTTATACCGGGGACTTATCAGCCAACCTGTTACATACTCAAATTAAGGTAATTACATACTCGTATTATTCTTCCCAATTTTTTTTAATTGGATGAATGATTATTTAGTTGAAAAAAATAATTTTTGTTTTGTGTAAATTATTCCCTCGAAAAATATTTGTTATACTCTAATGTCAAAATATAAAATGTGATTCTATAAATAACACATAAATGTGATGCTATAAAAATATTTTAAGATATCAAGAGACTCAGAGAGACGAAGAAAAATAAAAACAAACCATCACCACAAAAAACAAATCAAAAATTGGATTTGAATTATTAAATATATAAATTTTGGCAAAAAGAAAAAGGATGGACCAATGTAGTACAATTAAAAGAGGCAACAATATTAACGTCAATAAATGATGACAATTTGTTAATAATTTTTATGAAAGTATTTACGAAAGTATGAAATAAAAGTATTTTCTTTACGAGTATTACGATTCATTCACCCTAAAATCGCTTCTATTTTCCGGATTGGTCCAAACAAAGTATTGTTTGTATTGTTCAAACATATTATGTTTCACCTTAGGGCATACACTGGTAATAAAAACTTTTAATGAAATTTTCTTTGTGTAGATATATTTTAAAGGCGCCAATTTGATACTTCCATTATTTTACTTGCAGCATACTCTCTAGGTCTCTCTTTCTAAACACATATATGTTTATAGGCTATTTCTAAATTAATATACATATGTTTGCATCTAAGCATATTATACTACAAACACTTCATGTCCCAAACATAATATGTTCTAACATATTAACATATATGTTCGAAACATGTTATGCTAGTTTATGAACATTATATGTTTGCACTGAAAAATATTGTGTTAAAAATTTTGGGTTCCAAACATATAATTTTACACCCAAATATATGAAAAACAGTCTTTTTCGTCCGTGTTGAGAGTTTTTTATTTAAAATACGCTGCTTTTTAAATGCATATTATGGAAGATTGCGTTTCAACAAAATTGTTATATTTTTTGTCATAGATGATCGGATGTTTATTTTATAATAAAGTACGCCGTTAATAATTGGCTAGGTACCTCAAAAATATCGCTTCTCTAACATATGTTCCAAACATATTTTGCAGGAAGCACATATATTATTGGATACTGCCGAAACATTATTATGTTTGTTTTATGTGAACATATTATATGTTTGGAAGCATTTTGGGTCCAAAAATACTGTATGCTTGGAAGAATTTCCCCCAAAAAAGATTGTGGTCATTCCCTCACATAATTTGCACTTCCACGAAATTTTTTAGTTCTTGACACCTTTTTCCGTAATACAAATAACGTTGAAGAAATTATTCAATTTTATAATTTTTTTTTTAAATTTTATCTTTCGCCTGGACGGAGGATCGAACCGAGGACCATACAGTTTGTAAGCCAACACACTATCCACTGGGCTACGTACTTGTTATAGTCACCAGTAGACATTTATCGTTATAAGTTACATTTATATAGCATAGTTTACAGCGCCCACGAGCCGATGCAAACAAAATATTATTTAACATAGACATACATTTGTTTGTCACGTGGAGTAATGGTTAACATGTTCGCCTCGCATGCAAAGGGTCGTGGGTTCAATTTCTGCAACGCGTGAACACCATTTTTTTTTTTAATTTACACATTTATATTTATATACTATATTAAATTTTTATAATGAAACTTCGAAATGTGGGTTATTAAATATTTTTTTTTTTATTGCAAAAATAACAAAAAACTGTTTTTGGTATAAAAGTTTGAAATTTTGGAAGGAATTCACAAACTCTAACAAAAGAAGAACATAGAGTCGAGAATAAACATACATAAATAATTTTATAATATACACATAAATTTATTTAGGCGTGAACAGTTTTTACTAGCATTTAACACCATTTTAAATGCATATAAAACTTATCGTGTTTTGTACTTAATTTAATTTTTACTTTTAAGACCATGTTTTGCCTTTTACTTTTCTTTAATAATTCCATTTAAAGAAAATAAACTTTTTCAATTGTTGCTTTGGATCATTCCCCATAATGAAAAAATATTGTCGTGAGGCTAAAGATTTCATATCCTTAAAATACGAATGCGAATTTTGCTTAGCATAGACGACGCATTTCTCTGACATAGTTTTTTTCCTTATGCAAAATTTGATTAACTTTTCAATTAAGTCGTTTTGTCCTTATAATTCGGCTTACAAATAGGTATTATAATATGAAAAACAATTTTTGGGACTAAGGTCAACTTGACTTTAATAATTCAGAAAAATTCTTTAAAATTATTGAAATTGCCTTTAAATTTCTTGTCTTTTTGCATCTTGACTACAAAGCAAAAAAGGATTCCAAAATAGGACATGATTTTGAACACTTTATTTTAAATACGTTTTTTACTTGAAACATAGCAAAATTTCTACTGGAAGTTGAGTCTGAATTTGGAAATTAAAGTTGCCGTCAACATGCTTTTAAAGGACTATAATAGCATATGAAGAAAAAAAGGCTGAAAAAAAAACGAAAAATTAAAATTTGCTTCCTAGAATCAAGTACGCAAAATCCGATTTTAAAAGAGAATTGTGTCTTAAAAGTGTCCTTACTTGAATTCTCTGCTTTTTTGGCTCGGAATTAATACCAAAATCGTTAGAGTGACGACAAAATCATTGCACCAAGTTATAATACAATTTCCGAAAAAAGTTATAACGTTATTCTGTTTTGAGAGATTCGAGTTTTGCCGCTAAAATGAAAAAAAAAATTAGCTGCAAAACTCGAACTTAATGTCCGCTTTTATATTTGAAGGTGGAACTAAACTTTGTTTTTATACATTTTACTGTTTCCTCCTTTTTTCATTTTACTGACCCAACTCTAAAAAGAGTATACGAGGGCAGTTCGGAAACTTCTTAGCCTAACACAAAAAGCGCGGTATAAACAGAAAATGTGAAGTGTTTTGAAAACTTCCATACAAAATTGGGTTGCTGAATTTAAACGTGGTCGTACAAGCATTGAAGATGAACCATGTAGTGGACGTCCAAAAACAGCAACAACAACAGAAATTGTAGCCAAAGTGCATGATATGGTATTAAATGATCGACGAATAAAAGTGCGTGAAATTGCTAATATCATGGGCATCTCAAATGATCGTGCCCATTTAATTTTACATGAAGAACTACAGATGAAAAAGCTTCCTGCAAGATGGGAGCCGCATTTGTTAACAGTTGATCAAAAACGCATAAGAATGAAAATTTCTCAAGCTTGTTTGGATCGTTTTAAGCGAAATAAAATGGATTTTAAGCGTCGTTTCATAACTATTGATGAGACATGGATCCACCACTATACTCCAGAGACAAACGAACAATCCAAACAATGGAACAATCCAAGCTGGGGGAAGTGCCCCAAAGAAGGCAAAAACAATTCAATCGGCTGGTAAGGTTATAGCAACGTTTTTTTGGGACTTCAAAGGTATTTTATTGATTGACTATCTGCCAAAGGGTAAAACAATAAATTCAGAGTACTATTGCAACCGTTTAGATCAATTAAATGTACAAATTCGAGAAAAACGTCTTGGCTTACAACATAAAAAAAAAAAACAATTTTTTATCAAGACAACGCACCAGCGCACAAGAGTGTTTTAACAATGGCTAAAATCAACGAATTAAAGTACGAGTTGCTTGACCACCCACCTTATTCTCCTGATTTAGCTCCCAGTGACTTTTACTTGTTCCCAAATCTAAAAAAAATTCCTTGCTGGCAAGCGTTTTACCTCAAATGAAGATGCAATTACATTCATAAACCACTAATTTGAAGACCTTTAGGAAAACTATTTTAATCAAGGGATAGAATTGCTAAAAAGCGTTGGACTAAGTGTATTGAAGTTTCAGAAGATTATATTGAAAAATAAAAATATTTTTGAAACTCTAACTATTCTCTTTCATTGATAGGCTAAGAAGTTTCCGAACCGCCCTCGTAGTGTCCTTTCGTTATTTTTATGATGATCCCTTTGTACTTTTTGTATATTTTCCACCGTTTTTATACCCTCCACCATAGGATGGGGGGTATATTAACTTTGTCATTCCGTTTGTAACACATCGAAATATTGCTCTAAGACCCCATAAAGTATATATATTCTGGGTCGTGGTGAAATTCTGAGTCGATCTGAGCATCTCCGTCCGTCCGTCCGTCCGTCCGTCTGTTGAAATCACGCTAACTTCCGAATGAAACAAGATATCGACTTGAAACTTGGCACAAGTGGTTGTTATTGATGTAGGTCGGATGGTATTGCAAATGGGCCATATCGGTCCACTTTTACGTATAGCCCCCATATAAACGGACCCCCAAATTTGGCTTGCAGACCCTCTAAAAGAAGCAAATTTCATCCGATCCGGCTGAAATTTGGTACATGGCGTCAGTATATGGTCTCTAACAACCACGCAAAAATTGGTCCACATCGGTCCATAATTATATATAGCCCGCATATAAACCGATCCCCAGATTTGGCTTGCGGAGCCTATAAGAGAAGAAAATTTTATCCGATCCGGCTGAAATTTGGTACATGGTGTTAGCATATGGTCTCTAACAACTATGTAAAAATTGGTCCGCATCGGTCAATAATTATATATAGCCCCCATATAAACCGATCCCCAGATTTGTTTTGTGAAGCCTCTAAGAGAAGAAAATTTCATCCGATCCGGCTGAAATTTGGTACATGGTGTGAGTAAATGGTCTCTAACAACTATATAACTGGTCCACATCGGTGCATAATTATATATAGCCCCATATAAATCGATCCCCAGATTTGACCTCCGGAGCCCCTTGGAAGAGCAAAATTCATCCGATTCGGTTGAAATTTGGTAGTAATGTTAGTATATGGTATCCAACAACCATGCAGGAATTGGTTCATATCAGTCCATAATTATATATAACCTCCATATAAATCGATCCCCAGCCTTTTGGAGAAGCAAAATTCATCCGATCTGGGTGAAATTTGGTACGTGGTGGTAGTATGTGATATTTAACAACCATGCCAAAAGTGGTCCATATCAGTTCATAATCATATATAGCCCCCGGGAGCTACCGTGGTGCAATGGTTAGCATGCCCGCCTTGCATACACAAGGTCGTGGGTTCGATTCCTGCTTCGACCGAACACCAAAAAGTTTTTCAGCGGTGGATTATCCCACCTCAGTAATGCTGGTGACATTTCTGAGGGTTTCAAAGCTTCTCTAAGTGGTTTCACAGCAAAGTGGAACGCCGTTCGGACTCGGCTATAAAAAGGAGGTCCCTTGTCATCGAGCTTAACATGGAATCGGGCAGCACTCAGTGATAAGAGAGAAGTTCACCAATGTGGTATCACAATGGACTGAATAGTCTAAGTGAGCCTGATATATCGGGCTGCTACCTAACCTAACATATATAGCCCCCATATAAACCGTACCCGAGATTTGGTTTTGGAGCCTCTTGGAGGAGCACATTTCATCCGAGTGAGTTAAAATTTGGTACATT
Organism: Haematobia irritans; assembly: GCF_050003625.1. Lineage (NCBI taxonomy): Eukaryota > Metazoa > Arthropoda > Insecta > Diptera > Muscidae > Haematobia > Haematobia irritans. The sequence continues at coordinate 132,456,825 of NC_134400.1, forward strand.
GTGCTAGTATGTGGTCGTTAACAACCATGCCTAACTAGGTCCATATCGGTCTATAGTTATATATATCCCTCAGATAAATCAATTTCCAATCACGCAAAAATTGGTCCATATCAAGTTCATAATTGTATATAGCCCCCATATAAGCGACCCCCATATTTCAATTTTGGCTCTCTACGTACCGTGCAAAAGTCCATATCGATTGGTAATTATTTGTAGACTTACCTATACATACCTCTTTTGTCTACACGCAAAAAAATAATTCTTTCCTCCCAAACGAAATTTTAGACAAAAAAAGTTCGTTTCTCATTTGCTTTTCGCTGTACGGAAGTGTATTTGGAAGAAAAGTATATACTTTTTATGATAAACGTTTATTCTTTTCCAGGATGTAAAAACAATTTCATAAAGACAAACTCAAAAAAAAAACATTGTTTTCTTGCTAATTGCATTTTCACACACATCTTTCTCACATCCACGAGGTTTTTATACCCTGCGCCACACTGTGGAACAGGGTATTATAAGTTAGTGCATATGTTTGTAACACCCAGAAGGAGACGAGATAGACACATGGTGTCTTTGGCAATAATGCTCAGGGTGGGTCCCTGAGTCGATATAACCATGTCCGTCTGTCCGTCCGTCCGCCGTCTGTCTGTGAACAAATTTTTGTGATCAAAGTCTAGGTCGCAATTTAAGTCCAATCGCCTTCAAATTTTGCACATGTTCCTAATTTGGGTCAGAATAGAACCCTATTGATTTTGAAAGAAATCGGTTCAGATTTAGATATAGCTCCCATATTTATCTTTCGCCCGATATGGACTAATATGGTCCTAAAAGCCAGAGTTTTGGCCCAATTTGGTTGAAATTTTGCACAAGGAGTAGATTTAGTATTGTAGCTATGCGTGCCAAATTTGGTTGAAATCGATTCAGATTTAGATATAGATCCCATATATATCTTTCGCCCGATATGGACTTATATGGCCCCAGAAGCCAGAGTTTTGGCCCAATTTGGTTGAAATTTTGCACTAGGAGTACAATTAGTAATATAGTCATGTGTGCCAAATTTGATTGAAATCGGTTCAGATTTAGATATAGCTCCAATATATATTTTTTTCTGATTTCGACAAATATGATCAAAATACCAATATTTTCCTTGTTAAATCCCCACTGCCTAGTCGAAAAGTTGTAAAAATGACTCTAATTTGCCTAAATTTCTAATAATATCGAGCGATAAATCATAAATAAACTTTTGCGAAGTTTCCTTAAAATTGCTTCAGATTTAAATGTTTCCCATATTTTTTTTTACTAAAATTGTGTTCCACCCTAGTGCATTAGCCAACTTAAATTTTGAGTCTATAGATTTTGTAAAAGTCTATCAAATTCTGTCCATATCGAGTGATATTTAAATGTATGTATTTCGGACAAACCTTTATATATAGCCCCCAACACATTTGACGGATGTGATATGGTATTGAAAATTTAGATCTACAAAGTGGTGCAGGGTATAATATAGTCGGCCCCGCCCGACTTTAGACTTTCCTTACTTGTTTAGTTCTTAACACCTTTTCCTGTAATACCAACAATGTAGAAGAAATTATGCGATTTTATAAATTTGTAAATTTTTTTTTACCTTTCGCCTGGACGGAGAATCGAACCGCGGACCATGAACTTTGTAAGCCAACACACTAACCACTGAGCTATGTACCTGTTATGGTCATCAATAGATAAATATCCATATAAGTTATATTTATATAGCATAGCTTGCGGCGCCCACGAACCGAATAAACAAAGTTTATTTAACAGAAACAAACATTTAGTTTGGCACTGTGGAGCAGTGGTTGCTACGTCCGACTTGCATGCCAAGGGTCGAGGGTTCGATCCCTGCTTCGACCAAAGTTTTTTTTTGTTTTTACATATATTCCAGATATGTTCGGACGATTCCGAAAAAATGTTCAACATTACATTGTAGTATATTAAATTTTGAACTGTAAAATGTGTCTTATTAAAGACCTAAAGTCAGAAAAGAACAGTGTTTGATATAAATGAAATGGACTGTTTTGTTGTTTCAAAAATAACTTTTTTTATTGAAAAAATAAAAATTTTGTAACAAACGAATTTTTTGGTGATAAAAGTTTAAAATTTTCGAAGCAATTCAAAAAACTCTAACAAAAGAAAAAAGTTTTCGGTACACGTTTTCCAAACGTTTTTTTTTTCTTTGCGTGTAATATATACCACGTATGGACTAACTAACAATTTAGAAAACGATGTTAAGAAGTTTTAAGATACTACAACCCAATTAATTCGATTGTGGATGACAGTCTTTCGTAGAAGTTTCTACGCAATCCATGGTGGAGGGTACATAAGATTCGGCCTGGCCGAACTTACGGCCGTATATACTTGTTTTTTTTTTTTTTAATTTCCTTTGCATAAATATTTTGACTTACTCGTCGTACGTTCCGTTTTCTTTTAACGAACCAAGAAAAAAATTGTGCCCATAATGCCAAAATGATAAACATGTCCACACATACATAAAATGTTGCCCTCAAAATTTTATTCTCTTGGTTCCGAATGTCTATTTTCTTTACTCCGAATACTCATTCTAATATTCAAATTAAATAATATTTAAACTTTACCATATCAAATTTTTGGCCTTGTCATTAAACAGTTTTCCGAAACAACATACAAGCGGTTTCACAGAAAATGCTCCCTTTTGATTCTCTCGCTGTGTTATGTTGATATCTTTCATCAACCCTCCCGGCCTTTTTCTCTTATAGTTTTTTTTTTTGAAAAAATATTGGTTGTATCTTAAAACAATTCGGTGTGAATTAAACTAAGTTTTTTTTACAAATAAACAATTTGAATTTAGTTGAGGATAGAGATATATTTACACAACACAGCTTTTTTTACCAACCTAACATTCATCTCTGGTATTATTTAACTTCCAATTTTTAGTTTTTGAATTTTTGGTCAAAATTATATTTTTATTTTTGACTGCAGATTATTCAGAAGTACAACAAATTTTCCGGAAATAAAAATTTTTAGAAACATGGCTATGATGTATTAAATATAACAAACTTGATTTCATAGAATTCGGTCAAAATTTAAAGACGTTAGATTTTTTTCTGGTTATATCTTAAAAGATACAGTGAGCATTTAAGGGTTAATATAAGTTAGCATTTTCTTATGTATTTTCCAATTATAATTGTAGTTGGAATTGAGTTAAAATTTAATTAACCAATGAATAGTATATTTAATTAAAATGTTAATTGGTTTAATTAACATTTTAGTTGAAATCTTAAACATGTTCAATAATTTTCTTTACTGATTTTTTTTTTTTTTGTAATTTAATTAAAACATTTACTGTGTCAGTCTATTTTAAAATTAATTATGTTTTCAACTTTAATCCACTCGTATTTTGATGTGGATCTCAAAGCAAGAAAAGGTGTAGATTCCATAAAAATGTTGATCTTAGTTTCGTTCACAAATCACAAGAATGACCGTAGTTTAATACCATATTCATAAATGTTAACTACTATTCCTTCGATAAACTGTCAGTAAATTATTATGAATATAGGCATAAATGTTTAATAGAAAAGTTGTTTTTTGTTATCAAATTATTATAGAATAATATAAGAAGCGAAACTGTCACGTGCAAACATCTTTAGAATATTTTGTATTTGTGCATTCACATTGCATGACTTGGCGACACATAACAATCATTATTAAACTGAATTAAAGACAATATTATTTTTTGATTTGTTGTTTCTTTTTTTATTTTTTTGCATCCTCATAATAAGAGGGCTTTCGTTGCTTTTAAGATGACCTCGTTATGAGTAATTGCAAGGGAATTCCTCTCATATACAGAGAATGTGTGGTAGGCAATAATTTAAATTAGAACACACTTCCGTTGTAGACATTTGTTCGATTCGAACACCGGTACCGGACCGTGACAATACAAAATTATGCGCTGGCACTTCTGTAGACGACGTTTACGGTTATAGGTTTTAATTACAACTAATGCTTTGCCTGTTATTGCTACTACAACGATTAATAGATATTGTTGTCTTCTCCATATAATTTTGTTGCGACTCAGGCATAGTGTTAATGTATTGGAATATTCAAGTATGTACTTGTGCAATGTTTGTCAAGTGTTTAAGAGACTAAAACAACTCTCGCGTTTAGTGCAAATTTATGAGACATTCCACAGAAAATTAATCATGTTGAAGCAGAGTGTATTTTCTTTTTTTTTTTTGGGGGGGTTTTATAATATTGGGTAATCGAAAAAGTATTTTTGCATTGTAAACCTTAAACATTAAATTCACCGAATTTCATAAACAAATGTTCTTATAGTAAATGTTTTTGTAATGGGATTATCATCAGATTTGATTGTTAAATTGTTCTTCTATCGTTTCTTTTTCCTATAAACATTTTTCTCATACACGCAAAAAATAATTCTTTCCTCCCAAACGAAATTTTAGACAAACAAAGTTCGTTTCTCATTTGCTTTTCGCTGTAAGGAAGTTTCATTGGGAGAAAAGTATATAATTTTTGTGATAAACGTTTATTCTTTTCCAGGATGTAAAATTAATTTCATAAAGACTAACTCAAAAAACAATCTTTTCTGGCTAATTGCATTTTCCCTCATATCTTTCTCATTTCCACAAGTCTTTTAAATTCTTAGCATCTTTTTCTGCAATACAACCAATGTAGAAGAAATTATCCGATTTTATTTTACCTTTTGCCTGGACGGAGAATAGAACCGCGGACCATGCAATTTGTAAGCCAACACACTATCCACTGAGCTACGTAGCTGTTATTGTCATAGACAATTATCCATATAAGTTATATTTATATAGCATAGCTTGGGGCGCCCACGAGCCGATTAAACAAACTTTATTTAACGGAAACATACATTTAGTTGGGCACCGTGCTACGTCCGCCTTGCTTGCTAAGGGTCGTGGGTTCGATCCCTGCTTCGACCGAACACCAAAAAGTTTTTTTGGTTTTTTTTTTGTAACATATATTCCAGATATTTTCGGAAGATTCCGAAAAGATTTTCAACATTACATACTACTATAATACATTTTTACTATGAACTGTAAAATGTGTCTTAGAGGGCGGTTCGGAAACTTCTTAGCCTATCAATGAAAGAGAATAGTTAGTTTTTCAAAAACATTTTTATTTTTCAATATAATCTCCTGAAATTTCAATACACTTAGTCCAACGCTTTTTTAGCAATTCTATCCCTTGATTAAAATAGTTATCCTCAAGGTATTCAAAATAGTTTACAACTGTAATTGCATCTTCATTTGAGGTAAAACGCTTGCCAGCAAGGAATTTTTTTAGATTTGGGAACAAGTAAAAGTCACTGGGAGCTAAATCAGGAGAATAAGGTGCACTGTTAGAAAAATATGTTTTTCATATGTTCCGATATAAATAAAATGTGTTTCGGGCACAATTTTTAAACACAATATATTTAAGTGCAAACATGTAATGTTCCTAAACTAACACTAAATGTTTGGGACACATATGTTAATATGTTAGAATATATTATGTTTGGTGCATGAATGTTTTATAAAAATAATATGTGTGAATGTAAACATATATAAATTTACAAATTTCGAATAAACATATATATGTTGTGATATTTTATTCAGAGAGCGACAGAGAGAGAGAGAGTATAGAGCTATTCTGGAAACCGGGAGGGTTCACGAAAGATATCAACATAACGTAGAGAGAGAATGAAAAGAGAGCAATTTCTGTTAAACCGCTTGTATGCTGTTTCGGAAAACTGTTTTATGATAAAGCCAACAATTTGATATGCTTAAGTCTAAATATTATTTATTTTGAATATTAGAATGAGTATTCGGAGTAAAGGGAATAGACATTCGGAAGACATTCGGGAAGAGAATAGACATTTGATGAAAAAACGGCGTGTGTTTTCGTCTTGAGAACAGCATTTTATGTATGTGTGGACATGTGTTTTGTTTATCATTTTGGCATTATGGGCACAATTTTTTTCTTGGTTCGTTAACAGAAATCGGAACGTATGCTAACCACTGCTCCACGTGGCCAACAAATGTATGTTTCTGTTAAATAATGTTATATTTGCATGGGCTCGTGGGCGCTGCAAACTATGCTATATAAATGTAACTTATAACGATAATTTTCTATTGGTGACTATAACAGCTACGTAGCACAGTGGTAGTGTGTTGGCTTACAAATTGCATGGTTCCTGGTTCGATTCTTCGTCCAGGCGAAAGGTAAAATTTAAAAAAATTGAATAATTTCTTCAACATTATTTGTATTACAGAAAAAGGTGCCAAGATCTAAAAATTTCGTGGAAGTGAAAATTATGTGAGGGAATGAGCACAATCTTCTTGGGGAGAAAATTCGTCCAAGCTCATAATATTTTTGGGCTCAAAATGCTTCCAAACATATAATTAGTTCACATAAAACAAACATAATAATGTTTCGGCAATATCCAATAATATATGTGCTTCCTGCAAAATATGTTTGGAACATATGTTAGAGAAGCGATTTTTTTGAGGGTGTGGGTGGTCAAGCAACTCGTTCTTTAATTCGTTGATTTTAGTCATTGTTAAAACACTATAGTGCGCTGGTGCGTTGTCTTGATGAAAAATTATTTTTTTTTGTGTTGTAAGCCAGGACGTTTTTCTCGAATTTGTACATTTAATTGATCCAAACGGTTGCAATAGTACTCTGAATTTATTGTTTTACTATTTTGCAGATAGTCAATCAATAAAATACCTTTGAAGTCCCAAAAAAACGTTGCCATCACCTTACCAGCCAATTGAATTGTTTTTGCCTTCTTTGGGGCACTTCCACCAGCTTCAGTCCATTGCACAATGGGGCAAATGACCGGATTCTGCGGCAAAAAGTCAGTTTTTCGGTAGTTTAAATTGGAATAATTGATAACGTCATTCTGTGTCAGACATCCCAGTAGCTCGAAATACAAAATATTAGAAACATATGGCAACTCATTGCTTTTAAAACAAGCTGGCAAAGTAGGCTGTTTTTAGATAGTTTACATTTTGAATCGCTAGTCAAAAAAACACATTGTAGAAAATTGGTTGTAAAAAATAAACTAATAAGCGAATCTACATTATATAAAATGGAGAATAGTACTACAAGTACGTAAAATAATATAAAAAATATTAAAAATTCGTTTGTGTTTGTGCGAAAAGAAATGTGTTGTGTTAAAGTGGTAAGTTTTTGTTTTATAATTTTCATGTAATGTTTGTGTTTCGTGGAATGGTACTTTCTGTATTCACGTGTATTCACCGACATTTTGGTATGGAAAGAAAGGTTAGTGTGTGTACTTTCATGTGGTTTTAAGTTTAATTCCGGCAGCGTCCGGCTCATAATGAAAAAATTTAAAAAATTCAAAAAATTCAGTGTTTCTAAAAATAAAAAAATTGAACTCGTAATATTTTGACTGCAAAAACGTCGGAAATCTTTTGGTGTCGTATTCCAAATTTTCAAGAAATGCAAAATAAGCTTGCATGGTATCAATAATTAAGAAAATAAATAATATTTTCGCTCGAGTCAAAAAAATATGGAAGAAACACCAAGAGCAGATGCGTCTCATTGGGTATTTGCGGGAAATGCTTCACTAAATTGATATAAATGTTATAATAAAGACTTGATCATGCAAAGAAGTACTCGAGGACTCACAGAATAAGAGGTCTTTTCAATAGAGCCATCTTTGTGTGCAATTTGAAGCAAATTAACGCAAAACTCTGGCCTCTGGGGCCAATACATGCCAAATTTGGCATGTATTGCTAGAATGTTAACCCTCTAATGCCCCAATTTTTTTGCCAGCTGATTACATTTTCAATGTTAACGACACAAAAGCAAGAGAACTAGGCAAGAAAAATTTGTAGCGTAAAATTGGGTTAGGTGGCAGCCCGATGTATCAGTCTCACTTAGACTATTCAGTCCATTGTGATACCACATTGGTGAACTTCTCTCTTATCACTGAGTGCTGCCCGATTCCATGTTAAGCTCAATGACAAGGGACCTCCTTTTTATAGCCGAGTCCGAACGGCGTTCCACATTGCAGTGAAACCACTTACAGAAGCTTTGAAACCCTCAGAAATGTCACCAGCAATACTGAGGTGGGATAATCCACCGCTGAAAAACTTTTTGGTGTTCGGTCGAAGCAGGAATCGAACCCACGACCTTGTGTATGCAAGGCGGGCATGCTAACCATTGCACCACGCTGGCTCCCTTTGTTTTACTAAAAGCTTCCGTTTTAAATGGACATTAGAGGGTTAATTCTGCTCCCTGTGCATAATTTCACGTAAATCGCAGTAAAACTTTGGTCTCTGTGGTAACATTTGTGTAAATCGGACGAAGCATATATATGGGAGCTATATCTAAATCTGAACCGATTTCAACCAAATTTAGCACACTTGCAAATATTATCAATTTTACCCTTTGTGCAAAATTTGAAGAAAATTGGGATGAAACTATGGCTTCTTGAGCCTTTCATGTGCGTACCGGGCGTAAGATATATATGGGAGCCAGATCTAAATCTCAACCGATTTCCTCCAAAATCAATAGAGCTCTATCCTGACCCAATACAAATACGTGTGCAAAATTTAACGTCAATTGGTCTAAAATGGCGACCTAGACATTGAATACAAAACCACAGTCTAGTGCAGGTTATAAATATTAAAGGTTTCAGTGGGCGGATCGATCTGAAAATTTCTATGAGCTCTTCTGACGTTATGCACAACATGTGTTCCAAATTTTAAATCGATAAGTGCATTTTTGTAGTTTTTGCCTCAAAATCCGGTCGTTGGCCCCATAGTGCATTGTTTGGATTGTTCTTGTTCTCTGGAGTATAGTGGTGGATCCATGTATAATCAACAGTTATGAAACGACGCTTAAAATCTATTTTATTTCGCTTAAAACGGTCCAAACAAGCTTGAGAAATGTTCATTCTTATGCGTTTTTGATCGACTGTTAACATATGCGGCACCCATCTTGCAGAAAGGTTTTTCACCTGTAGTTCTTCATACAAAATTAAATGGACTCGATCTTTTGAGATGCCCATGATATTAGCAATTTCACGCACTTTTATTCGTCGATCATTTAATACCATATCATGCATTTTGGCTACAATTTCTGTTGTTGTTACTGTTTTTGGACGTCCACTATGTGGTTCATCTTGAATGCTAGTACGACCATGTTTAAATTCAGCAACCCAATTTTTTACTGTTGCATATGAAGGAGCACTTTCACCTAACACATTCACCATATCATTATGAATTTCTTGTCCCCATAAACCTTTTTTATGTAAATATTTAATGACAGCACAGAAAAGAACAGCGCTTGATATAAACGAAATGTGTTCGTTAAAAAATATTTTTCGTGGGTTCGATTCCTGCTTCGATCGAACACCAAAAAGTTTTTCAGCGGTGGATTATCCCAACTCAGTAATGCTGTTTCACTGCAATGTGGAACGCCGTTCGGACTCGGCTATAAAAAGGAGCTCCCTTGTCATTGAGCTGAACGTGGAATCGGTCAGCACTCAGTGATACGAGAGAAGTGAGCCTAATACATCGGGCTGCCACGTAACCTACGTACTTTTGTTAACGAAAGTTTACGTAAACAAAAGTACAGTTGCTCACAATGAAAATGGTCCACCAGTTACAAAACTATTGTCACACTAAAAATTTTAAGAAATCAACACGAATATAACTAAAAACAAGTAAGGAAAGTCTAAAGTCGGGCGGGGCCGACTTTATTATACCCTGTACCACTTTGTAAATCTAAATTTTCGATACCATATCACATCCGTCAAATGTGTTGGAGGCTATATATAAAGCTTTGTAACAAATACATACATTTAAATATCACTCGATCTGGACAGAATTTGATAGACTTCTACAAAATCTGTAGACTCAAAATTTAATTCGGCTAATGCACTAGGGTGGAACACAATGTTAGTAAAAAAAAATATGGGAAACATTTAAATCTGAAGCAATTTTAAGGAAACTTCGCAAAAGTTTATTTATGATTTATCGCTCGATATATATGTATTAGAAGTTTAGGAATTAATTCGGCTAATGCACTAGGGTGGAACACAATGTTAGTAAAAAACAAGTATATACGGCCGTAAGTTCGGCCAGGCCGAAGCTTATGTACCCTCCATCATGGATTGCGTAGAAACTTCCTCTAAACACTGCCATCCAGAATTGAATTACTTAAGTTGCGGTAACGCTTGCCGATGGCAAGGTATCTTAAAACCTCCTAACACCATCTTCTAAATTGATGTAAGTCCATACGTGGTATATATTAAATCAAAAAGATCGATCCAATACGTATATAATTCAGTTTGACAAAGTAGACATAAAATTTTGACAAAATTTTCTACAGAAATAAAATTTTCACAAAATTTTCTATAGAAATAAAAATTTTGACAAAATTTTCTATAGAAAGAAAATTTTGACAAAATTTTCTACAGAAATAAAATTTTAACAAAATTTGCTATAGAAATAAATTTTGACAAAATTTTCTATAGAAATAAAATCTTGGTAGATTATTTTTGGCTCGAGTGGCAACCATGATTATGAACCGAATAAAATTTGAACAAAATCTTCTATAGAAATAAAATTTTGACAAAATTTTCTATAGAAATAAAATTTTGACAATGATGAAAATTTTATTATGAACCGAATAAAATTTTAACAAAACTTTCTCTAGAAATAAAATTTTGACAAAATTTTCTCTAGAAATAATTTTTTGGTAGATTATTTTTGGCTCTAGTGGCAACCATGATTATGAACCGATATGGACCAATTTTTGTGTGATTGGACCAATTTTGGTATGGTTGTTAGCGACCATATACTAACACCACGTTCCTAATTTGAACCGGATCGGATGAATTTTTCTCCTCCAAGAGGCTCCGGATGTCAAATCTGGAGAACGTTTTATATGGGGGCTATATATATTTATGGACCGATATGGACCAATTCTGCCACGGTTGTTAAAGATCATATTCTAACACCATGTTCCAAATTACAACCGGATTGGATGAAATTTGCTTCTCTTGGAGACTTCGCAAGCCAAATCTGGGGTCGGTTTATATGGGGGCTATATATAATTATGAACCGATGTGGACCAATTTTTGCATGGTTGTTAGAGACCATATACCAATATCATGTACCAAATTTCAGGCGCATCGGATGAAATTTGCTTATCTTTGAGGCTCCGCAACCCAAATCTGGGGATCGGTTTATATGGGCGCTATATATAATTATGGACCGATGTGAACCAATTTTTGCACGGTTGTTAGAGACCATATACCAATACCATGTACCAAATTTCAGCCGGATCGGATGCAATTTGCTTCTCTTTGAGGCTTCGCAAGCCAAATCTGGAGATCGGTTTATATGGGGTCTATATATAATTATGGACCGATGTGGACCAATTTTTGCATGGTTGTTAGAGACCATATACCAACATCATGTACCAAATTTCAGCCGGATCGGATGAAATTTGCTTCTCTTTGAGGCTCCGCAAGCCAAATCTGGGGATCGGTTTATATGGGGGCTATATATAATTATGGACCGATGTGGACCAATTTTTGCACGGTTGTTAGAGACCATATACCAACATCATGTACCAAATTTCAGCCGGATCGGATGAAATTTGCTTCTTTTAGAGGCTCCACAAGCCAAATCTGGGGATCGGTTTATATGGGGGCTATATATAATTAAGGACCGATATGGACCAATTTTTGCACGATTGTTAGAGACCATATACCAACACCATGTACCAAATTTCAGCCGGATCGGATGAAATTTGCTTCTCTTTTAGGCTCCGCAAGCCAAATCTGGGGATCGGTTTATATGGGGGCTATATATAATTATGAACCGATGTGGACCAATTTTTGCATGGTTGTTAGAGACCATATACCAACACCATATACCAAATTTCAGCCGGATCGGATGAAATATGCTTCTGTTAGAGGCTCCACAATCCAAATCTGAGGGTCCCTTTATATGGGGGCTATACGTAAAAGTGGACCGATGTGGCCCATTTTCAATACCATCCGACCTACATCGATAAGAACTACTTGTGCCAAGTTTCAAGTCGATAGCATGTTTCGTTCGGAAGTTAGCGTGATTTCAACAGACGGACGGACGGACGGACGGACATGCTTAGATCGACTCAGAATTTCACCACGACCCAGAATATATATACTTTATGGGGTCTTAGAGCAATATTTCGATGTGTTACAAACGGAATGACAAAGTTAATATACCCCCATCCTATGATGGAGGGTATAAAAAAATATGGGAAACATTTAAATCTGAAGCAATTTTAAGGAAACTTCGCAAAAGTTTATTTATGATTTATCGCTCGATATATATGTATTAGAAGTTTAGGAAAATTAGAGTCATTTTTACAACTTTTCGACTAAGCAGTGGCGATTTTACAAGAAAAATGTTGGTATTCTGACCATTTTTGTCGAAATCAGAAAAACATAGCTATATCTAAATCGCTATATGTAAATCGGGCGAAAGCTATATATGGGAGCTATATCTAAATCTGAACCGATTTCAACCAAATCGGTTCAGATTTGGTTGAAATCGGTTCATTCTACTTCCTGTGCAAAATTTCAATTAAATCGGAGTAAAAGATTGGCCACTGTGGTCATATGAGTGTAAATCGGGCGAACGATATATATATATATGGGAGCTATATCTAAATCTGAACCGATTTCAATAAAATTTGGCACACTTGACTACACTACCAATTGTACTCCTAGTGCAAAATTTCAACCAAATTGGGGTAAAACTCTGGCTTCTGGGACCGTATTAGTTCATATCGGGCGAAAGACATATATGGGAGGTATATCTAAATCGGAACCGATTTCAATAAAATTTGGCACACTTGACTATAGTACTAATTGTTCTTCTTATGCAAAATGAGGGTAAAACTCTGGCTTCTGGGGCCATATAAGTCCATATTGGGCGAAATCAATAGGTTTCTATTCTGAGCCAAAACAAATAATTGTGCCAAATTTGAAGTCGATTGGACTAAAACTGCGACCTAGACTTTGATTACAAAAATGTGTTCACGGACAGACGGACATGGCTATATCGACTCAGGAGCCCACCCTGAGCATTTTTGCCAAAGACACCATGTGTCTATCTCGTCTCCTTCTGGGCGTTGCAAACATATGCACTAACTTATAATACCCTGTTCCACAGTGTGGCGCAGGGTATAACAAACAAATAATAATAGTAATAACAATAAGAGGCCATCATGAGGAAATCTATTTAAACAACTGTATACCCACTAGAGGTGTGCACGTGAGTAATATTTAACTCACGCTCACGCACACTCACGACGGAAAATCTTACTCACGCACGATATTGTTTAGTAGGACTCACGCTCACTCACGAAAATACCGTGACTCACGAAAAATATCGTGAATCACGAAAAATGTCGGGACTCACGAATAATTTTATGAGTAATTTACCTTAGGGACATGTTTGAAAACATGAGCATGATTAAAATCGAGAGCGTTATTTAACTTTTAACATCTCAGGTGTCACTAAAATTGTAAATAAATTCAACTCGTAAGCGTTTTATGTCCCTAGGCGTATTCGTGTCGTGAGCATATTTTTCCGAAATTCGTTACTCACGAAGAAATTATTTTCGTGGCTCACGCTCACGCACGACATTTATTTTGTTAATCACACTCACGCCGTTTCCGTTAGAGGTGTGCACGTGACACGAAATTGTCGTGACGCACGAAAATTTTCGTGATTCGTGCGTGAGACGTGAGTCATCCCATGACAACAGCGTGAGTGTGCGTACGCGTTATTAACAAACCAAAATGTCGTGCGTGAGCGTGAATCACGAAAATAATATCTTCGTGAGTGTGCGTGAGTAACGAATTACACTCACGAAAATATTCCTGCTCACCAACATAAAACGCTTAAGAGTTAAATTCAATTACAATTTCAGTGACACCAGAGATGTTAAGAGTTTAATAACTCTCGATTTTAATAATGCTCATGTTTTCAGACACTTCGGTAAGGTAAATTAATCATAAAATTATTCGTGAGTCACGATATTTTTCGTGAGTCACAATATATATCGTGCGTGAGTATGGTTTTTCAGTCGTGAGTGTGCGTGAGCGTGAGTAAACTATTACTCGCATGCACACCTCCAGTTTCCATCAGCGAGACTCACGACTCACGCGTGACTCACGAAAATTTTCGTGAGTCACGACAATTTCGTGTCACGTGCACATCTCTAATATCCACTACAATAATAATTATAAATGTCTTACAATAACATAGGCCACCTTTAATCCACTACGCTATTACAACAGTTATAATAAAATGAGAAGCAGCTTGTAGAGTAAATAAATGAAGCACACACACACTCAATCAAATGAGATTTTGGCAAAGAGAGAGAGAGAGGGAGCTGGTTTCTATAAGATTAAGTGTTCGTAATTAGGGGTAAATTGAAATGTTAGTAAATAAAAGAACAAAAACAATTAAGAACCTGCAATGACATTAAATAGAAATTTAGACAACCATCGGATATCTCTCTCTATATATACACCCATTGCTATACAATTACAACAAATACTACAGCTGTTAACATTATTATCAAGTGTATAGCACTTAACAGTTCAGACTGGCAGATATCTTAGGGTAGGTCGACAAAAAATTGAGAGAAAAAAAACTGTATCGAATTAGTCCATTGTTTTATAAAAATATACCAAATACATACATAAATTTTCAAATGATTTAGCATAACACCGTTATGTATTTTAATATGAGTCATATGAATCATTATTACCTCTGATATTAATAGACTCTGTACACATTCTATGTGAATTGATTTCAAGTGGACCATTGTGGATTTATGCGAATGTTTCACAACATTGTATACGTATGTTATTTATTCCTTGCAAAGTGTTTTGATTTTTATTTTATATTTTATCATAACGGTGGTGGCCTTTGCATTGATTTGAATTGATTTGTAAAGAATATTGAATAAAACAAAATTGTCTTCATAAATAAAGTCTGGTGTATTGCGTCAAAGATTGCAAATCTCGAGGTTATATCGATTATCGTTCTTCGTGTGTTCCATCTAGAAAAGCTAGATATATGTGTCATTAATATCTGTATGTGTACACTGAAAAAACAGTGAACCCACCAGGAAGAAAACTTTTGAATAATTTAGAAAATTTTGGATATTTTTAGATAATTTTAACTAAACAGTATTACAAACGCTGACATCACGCCGATATCATAAAAATAAGTAAATATTTTTCGACAAATTCAAGAAAATTTATTAGGCTTAATCATTTTTTCCGCATGTTAAAGAAAAATTTGTAGTTTGAAGGAAAAAATTGGAGTTCAAAATTGCAAGAATGTCTTTAGTGACATACGAAGTTCATGATAGACGCATTTGTAGTAAAATTTACATATTTAAAGAAATAATGAACTTTGTTGTGAGAAATACGAATTTAGTAAACCTTTATGCTTAATTTATGTATAATTTTTCCCGTTTTTTAGTTAATTTAACTAACGTACACAAAAAAATTATTAAAGTAAAGGAAACTTTCTCCAAACATAATAATTCCTTGAACTAAAACAAAGTTAAATTGGCTTTAGTGAAATAGAGAGTTCACATTTTTTTGAGTGTAGCTTGTTTCATTGGATATAAATATTGTTTTATAGACTAAAACAAAAAAAAGAAAACAAACACTGTGGCCACACAGAAAAAAATTTCACGAAAAATTTTCCAATTTAAATTTTAATTGGACAAATTGAAAAAATATTCGATTAAAAATTTAATTGAATCATCAAATTCTTTAATTGAAACTAAAATCAATCACAAAAATTAATAGTATCAATTAATTTTTTAATTTAATCAATTAATTTTTTAATTGATACTATCATTTCTGTGATTGAAGACATTTCAATTAAAAAACAAGTATATACGGCCGTAAGTTCGGCCAGGCCGAATCTTATGTACACCGAAAAAAAAGTGAACTGTTTTATAGGAAGAATGAACTACATCGCACGAAAATTGAACTCAATTTTACTCCACATTTTGAGATTTCCACAAAGCGTTATTAAAACCAGAAAATTTTAATGCCCTGTTGTACTTTTTAACTGCAGTTCACGAAATTACATCATCTCATAGATGAAAAAATTAACTAAAAGCAAAGAAGAAAATCATTGGCACCAAATCATGACCATTTTAACCATACAGTAGTTCATTCTTACTATTTTTGGGAATCGTACGAAAATCTTCTTTTGCTTTAGTTCATATTGAACTTATGTGTACGGTCATTGAACTTTATACTCACGTTTAGTTCATAAAATTTTTGAGACATACTTAAAAAAAGTAAGATTTCATTAAGCTGTGGAAAATTTCGATAAAAATAATAAAATTTAACTACAAACAAATACATTTTTTCCAATAAAAATAAGTTAAATTTAGCGTTAGTTTAACTACGGAATTTTTTTTCTGTGTACCCTCCACCATGGATTGCATAGAAACTTGTACCCACAATCGAATTACTTGGGTTGAGGTAACACTTGCCGATGGCCAAGGTATCTTAAAACTTCTTAACACCTTGTTTTCAATTGTAAGTTAGTCCATACGGGGTATATATTAAAAACAAAGGCCGATTAAAAACGTATATAATTCAATGTGACAAAATTTTCTATACCAATAAAATTTTGACAAACTTTTCTATAGAAATAAACTCTTTAGAAAATTTTGTATACTAATAACATTTTGACAAAATTTCCTATAGAAATAAAATCTTGACAAAATTTTGTATAGTAATAAAATTTTGACAAAATTTTGTATAGTAATAAAATTTTGACAAAATTTTCTATAGAAATAAAATCTTGGTAGATTATTTTTGGGAATCGGCTATATAACTATAGACCCATATGGACCAATTTTGGCATGGTTGCTAGCGGCCATATACTAGCGAAATGTATCAAATATCACCACGTACCAAATTTCAACCGGATCGGATGAATTTGGCTCCTCCAAGAGCTCCAGAGGTCAAAAGGGATCGCTACATGTAATTATGGACCGATATGGACCAATTCCTGCATGGTTGTCAGAGACCATATACTAACAGCACGTACCAAATTTCAACCGAATCGGATGAATTTTGCTCACCCATGAGGCTCCGGAGGACTATCAAAAACCTTTTTTTTCGGGAGGTTCAAGAGTTTTTCAGTTTGGGTTTAGTGAACTACCCGAATTTATTCTGATAATATGTTGATAGTTTTGCTGCAAGTAGAGGATGCTGATGAGGAATGCGGTAATTCCGAAACAGCTGTCCATACAACCATCTTGCAGTCTATAGGGCTTTGCCCAAATAAATATGACAAGCATACTGTTCCTCTGTTGGTTACGCTACACTTGTAGTTTAGTCAATGCATGGTTTTAAGCTGAAATCAAGAACAACAATAAAATTTTGTTTCTATAGAAAATTTTGTCAAATTTGTATTTCTATAGAATATTTTGTCAAAATTTTATTTCTATAAAACATTTTGTCAAAATTTTATTTCTATAGAAAATTTTGTCAAAATTTTATTTGTATAGACAATTTTGTCAAAATTTTATTTGTATAGAATGTTTTGTCAAAATTTTATGTGTACAGAATCTTTTGTCAAAATTTTATTTTATTTCTATAGAAAATTTTGTCAAAATTTTATTTCTATAAAAATTTTGTCAAAATTTTATTTCGTTGTTGTTGTTTTTTTATTTCAGCTTAAAACCATACATTGACTAAACTACAAGAGTAGCTTAACCAACAGAGGAAAAGAATGTTTGTCAAATTTATTTGGGCAAAGCCCTATAGACTGCAAGATGGTTGGATGGACGCACGTTTCGGAATTACCACATTCCTCATCAGCATCCTCTACTTGCAGCAAAACTATCAACCAATTATCAGAATAAATTCAGGCAGTTTATTAAACCCAACAAAAACCACACTTGAACCCTCCGAAAAAAGGTTTTACATTGATAGCCGGCTTATGCCAAATAAATTCGAAACAAACATATCTCTTTTCCTATGCCACTGTCAAATCATCGATTTGAATTCACATGGCTGGGTTTATTTTGAGCGTGCCTCCTCTTCTTTTTCCATTTGTTTTGTTTTGTTATTGTTGGTTTTGTTCTTTAAGCATTGTTGTTGTTTTTTTATTTCAGCTTAAAACCATACATTGACTAAACTACAAGAGTAGCTTAACCAACAGAGGAAAAGAATGTTTGTCAAATTTATTTGGGCAAAGCCCTATAGACTGCAAGATGGTTGGATGGACGCACGTTTCGGAATTACCACATTCCTCATCAGCATCCTCTACTTGCAGCAAAACTATCAACCAATTATCAGAATAAATTCAGGCAGTTTATT
The DNA here is from genome assembly GCF_050003625.1 of Haematobia irritans. Classification (NCBI taxonomy): domain Eukaryota; kingdom Metazoa; phylum Arthropoda; class Insecta; order Diptera; family Muscidae; genus Haematobia; species Haematobia irritans. The sequence continues at coordinate 132,475,279 of NC_134400.1, forward strand.
AAACCCAACAAAAACCACACTTGAACCCTCCGAAAAAAGGTTTTACATTGATAGCCGGCTTATGCCAAATAAATTCGAAACAAACATATCTCTTTTCCTATGCCACTGTCAAATCATCGATTTGAATTCACATGGCTGGGTTTATTTTGAGCGTGCCTCCTCTTCTTTTTCCATTTGTTTTGTTTTGTTATTGTTGGTTTTGTTCTTTAAGCATTGTTGTTGTTTTTTTATTTCAGCTTAAAACCATACATTGACTAAACTACAAGAGTAGCTTAACCAACAGAGGAAAAGAATGTTTGTCAAATTTATTTGGGCAAAGCCCTATAGACTGCAAGATGGTTGGATGGACGCACGTTTCGGAATTACCACATTCCTCATCAGCATCCTCTACTTGCAGCAAAACTATCAACCAATTATCAGAATAAATTCAGGCAGTTTATTAAACCCAACAAAAACCACACTTGAACCCTCCGAAAAAAGGTTTTACATTGATAGCCGGCTTATGCCAAATAAATTCGAAACAAACATATCTCTTTTCCTATGCCACTGTCAAATCATCGATTTGAATTCACATGGCTGGGTTTATTTTGAGCGTGCCTCCTCTTCTTTTTCCATTTGTTTTGTTTTGTTATTGTTGGTTTTGTTCTTTAAGCATTGTTGTTGTTTTTTTATTTCAGCTTAAAACCATACATTGACTAAACTACAAGAGTAGCTTAACCAACAGAGGAAAAGAATGTTTGTCAAATTTATTTGGGCAAAGCCCTATAGACTGCAAGATGGTTGGATGGACGCACGTTTCGGAATTACAGTCTATAGGGCTTTGCCCAAATAAATTTGACAAACATTCTTTTCCTCTGTTGGTTAAGCTACTCTTGTAGTTTAGTCAATGTATGGTTTTAAGCTGAAATAAAAAAACAACAACAATGCTTAAAGAACAAAACCAACAATAACAAAACAAAACAAATGGAAAAAGAAGAGGAGGCACGCTCAAAATAAACCCAGCCATGTGAATTCAAATCGATGATTTGACAGTGGCATAGGAAAAGAGATATGTTTGTTTCGAATTTATTTGGCATAAGCCGGCTATCAATGTAAAACCTTTTTTCGGAGGGTTCAAGTGTGGTTTTTGTTGGGTTTAATAAACTGCCTGAATTTATTCTGATAATTGGTTGATAGTTTTGCTGCAAGTAGAGGATGCTGATGAGGAATGTGGTAATTCCGAAACGTGCGTCCATCCAACCATCTTGCAGTCTATAGGGCTTTGCCCAAATAAATTTGACAAACATTCTTTTCCTCTGTTGGTTAAGCTACTCTTGTAGTTTAGTCAATGTATGGTTTTAAGCTGAAATAAAAAAACAACAACAATGCTTAAAGAACAAAACCAACAATAACAAAACAAAACAAATGGAAAAAGAAGAGGAGGCACGCTCAAAATAAACCCAGCCATGTGAATTCAAATCGATGATTTGACAGTGGCATAGGAAAAGAGATATGTTTGTTTCGAATTTATTTGGCATAAGCCGGCTATCAATGTAAAACCTTTTTTCGGAGGGTTCAAGTGTGGTTTTTGTTGGGTTTAATAAACTGCCTGAATTTATTCTGATAATTGGTTGATAGTTTTGCTGCAAGTAGAGGATGCTGATGAGGAATGTGGTAATTCCGAAACGTGCGTCCATCCAACCATCTTGCAGTCTATAGGGCTTTGCCCAAATAAATTTGACAAACATTCTTTTCCTCTGTTGGTTAAGCTACTCTTGTAGTTTAGTCAATGTATGGTTTTAAGCTGAAATAAAAAAACAACAACAATGCTTAAAGAACAAAACCAACAATAACAAAACAAAACAAATGGAAAAAGAAGAGGAGGCACGCTCAAAATAAACCCAGCCATGTGAATTCAAATCGATGATTTGACAGTGGCATAGGAAAAGAGATATGTTTGTTTCGAATTTATTTGGCATAAGCCGGCTATCAATGTAAAACCTTTTTTCGGAGGGTTCAAGTGTGGTTTTTGTTGGGTTTAATAAACTGCCTGAATTTATTCTGATAATTGGTTGATAGTTTTGCTGCAAGTAGAGGATGCTGATGAGGAATGTGGTAATTCCGAAACGTGCGTCCATCCAACCATCTTGCAGTCTATAGGGCTTTGCCCAAATAAATTTGACAAACATTCTTTTCCTCTGTTGGTTAAGCTACTCTTGTAGTTTAGTCAATGTATGGTTTTAAGCTGAAATAAAAAAACAACAACAATGCTTAAAGAACAAAACCAACAATAACAAAACAAAACAAATGGAAAAAGAAGAGGAGGCACGCTCAAAATAAACCCAGCCATGTGAATTCAAATCGATGATTTGACAGTGGCATAGGAAAAGAGATATGTTTGTTTCGAATTTATTTGGCATAAGCCGGCTATCAATGTAAAACCTTTTTTCGGAGGGTTCAAGTGTGGTTTTTGTTGGGTTTAATAAACTGCCTGAATTTATTCTGATAATTGGTTGATAGTTTTGCTGCAAGTAGAGGATGCTGATGAGGAATGTGGTAATTCCGAAACGTGCGTCCATCCAACCATCTTGCAGTCTATAGGGCTTTGCCCAAATAAATTTGACAAACATTCTTTTCCTCTGTTGGTTAAGCTACTCTTGTAGTTTAGTCAATGTATGGTTTTAAGCTGAAATAAAAAAACAACAACAATGCTTAAAGAACAAAACCAACAATAACAAAACAAAACAAATGGAAAAAGAAGAGGAGGCACGCTCAAAATAAACCCAGCCATGTGAATTCAAATCGATGATTTGACAGTGGCATAGGAAAAGAGATATGTTTGTTTCGAATTTATTTGGCATAAGCCGGCTATCAATGTAAAACCTTTTTTCGGAGGGTTCAAGTGTGGTTTTTGTTGGGTTTAATAAACTGCCTGAATTTATTCTGATAATTGGTTGATAGTTTTGCTGCAAGTAGAGGATGCTGATGAGGAATGTGGTAATTCCGAAACGTGCGTCCATCCAACCATCTTGCAGTCTATAGGGCTTTGCCCAAATAAATTTGACAAACATTCTTTTCCTCTGTTGGTTAAGCTACTCTTGTAGTTTAGTCAATGTATGGTTTTAAGCTGAAATAAAAAAACAACAACAATGCTTAAAGAACAAAACCAACAATAACAAAACAAAACAAATGGAAAATTTTATTTCTATAGAAAATATTGTCAAAATTTTATTTCTATAGAAAAATTTGTCAAAATTTTATTTCTATAGAAAATTTAGTCAACATTTTATTTCTATAGAAATTTTTGTCAAAATTTTATTTCTATAGAAAATTTTGTCACAATTTTATTTCTATAGAAAAATTTGTCAAAATTTTATTTCTATAGAAAATGTTGTCAAAATTTTATTTCTATAGAAAGTTTTTTCAAAATTTTATTTCTATAGAATATTTTGTCAAAATTTTATTTCTATAGAATATTTTGTCAAAATTTTATTTCTATTGAAAATTTTGTCAAAATTTTATTTCTATAAAAAATTTTGTCAAAATTTTATTTCTATAGAAAATTTTGTCAAAATTTTATTTCTATAGAAAACTTTGTCAAAATTTTATTTCTATAGAAAATTTTGTCAAAATTTTATTTCTATAAAAAAATTTGTCAACATTTTATTTCTATAGAAAATGTTGTCAACATTTTATTTCTATAGAAAGTTTTGTAAAAATTTTATTTCTATAGAAAGTTTTGTCAAAATTTTATTTCTATAGAAAATTCTGTTTCTATAGAATATTTTGTCAAAATTTTATTTCTATAGAAAATTTTGTCAAAATTTTATTTCTATAGAAAATTTTGTCAAAATTTTATTTCCATAGAAAATTTTGTCAAAATTTGATTTCTATAGAAAATTTTGTCAAAAATTTATTTCTATAGAAAATTTTGTCAAAATTTTATTTCTATAGAATATTTTGTCAAAATTTTATTTCTATAAAACAGTTTGTCAAAATTTTATTTCTATAGAAAATTTTGTCAAAATTTTATTTCTATAGAAAATGTTGTCAAAATTTTATTTCTATAGAAAATTTTGTTTCTATAGAATATTTTGTCAAAATTTTATTTCTATAGAAAATTTTGTCAAAATTTTATTTCCATAGAAAATTTTGTCAAAATTTTATTTCCATAGAAAATTTTGTCAAAATTTTATTTCCATAGAAAATTTTGTCAAAATTTTATTTCGATAAAACATTTTGTCAAAATTTTATTTCTATAGAAAATTTTGTCAAAATTTTATTTCTATAGACAATTTTGTCAAAATTTTATTTCTATAGAAAATTTTGTCAAAATTTTATTTCTATAGAAAAAATTTTCAAAATTTTATTTCTATAGAAAATTTTGTCAAAATTTTATTTCTATAGAAAATTTTGTCAAAATTTTATTTTGTGTTGAAAATTTTGTCAAAATTCTATTTTGTATTGAAAATTTGTCAAGTACCTCTTAGTTAGAGAGGAAGATTTTACAAAATCTACCAAAACATCAAGAATTCTACCAATTTACCAAACAGTAAAATATCTACCATTTTTGGAAGAACTGCGGCGGTGCGGTGGTTATAGGTCGCCATCCTGTATCATTCTTGCATAGTGTAAATTTGCAGTTTGCTAGACGCGTACGAATTTACACTGGATTTTCTGGAGTATGCAAGATTGTTTCAAGTCACACCAATTTATATGAATTACCATATTAAATTACCCAGCCATCTCGTTGAGAGATTTGGGACAGCTTATGACCGTTAGCGAGCTGATGAAGACGAAGGCTAAGGATTTTGATGCAGTTAAAATATATATAACAACATTTTTTATATCTCTGCACTACTAGCTAATCTTCGCGAGATGTTGTTTGGATCTTTTGAGTAAACATCAAACCTTACTTGCACATCGAGTTTTGTAGCATCAAAGTCTCCCAACCTTTTCTTCCAGGAAGTTTGGCTGGACGAGCACAAGTGGCTGGCTATCGTTAAAGCCCTCCTCCATTTCAATGGGAATAAATTATTTGTTTTTTAGTACAATAGCTCCTCAGCGTTACATCGCGTTTCTAAAGTGGATGCAACAACACCAGAAAAGATCCAAAAACTGATGTCCAGATATGATTCAAATCCATGCAGCAGTGGTACAAAACTTGCGCGTGAATTGAACATATCGCGAGAACGGATGCAACACGTATTGAAAGAGGAGCCATTGAGGTTGCAAAAAAAGTGAAGGAGCTTATCGATGCACAAAAAAAGAGAGATTCGCTTGCACTAAAGTGACCAGTTACCGAATTTGGTTTTCTCCGATGAGAAGCCATTCTGTTTGAAATTTTAGAAGAAGTCACAGACAACTATTTCGGCCATGGACAAGGACTCAACTCCAACCAAGAATGGAATGAGTCAAGACACCCGGCAAGTCTTTCGCATAGACAGAAAATAGTAAAGGTCCTAATATAGAACCTTGCGGAAAGCTTTCGAATTATCAAGCAGGGCAAGTAGTGCGATACACTCTCTGATGTCCTCAACCACATCCGTTAATGCCGAAGTACAGCTATGATGAGCCCTAAAACCGGATTGTCGATCCGATAGAATATTATTACGGCTGACGTGTGATATGATTTGTCCATGCAATATGTGTTCGAATACTTTCGATAAATATGGCAGAATAGCAATTGGTCTATAATCAGAGTTCCTCTTCGGAATTGGTATTATCCTGGCGATTTTCCAGCGATCAGGAAAGATACTTCTAGTAATAAATTAATTAAATATGTATGTCAAGTAAGGCATCAGTTCCGGCAGAAGAATCTTAATAAATCTCGGATCAATATTGTCCGCGCCAACTGCATTGGACTTCACAGATAGAAAGCTGCCGAGGACATCAAAACGATTTACACATTCAAAATTGAAAGATGATTCCATTGGAGTATTCGATGTATCATAATATGATAGATCCGCAGAAGAAATTGGGAAGGTGTAAAACATTTCGTTAAGGGAATCAAGATCGATAGATGGATCAACCGTTCCACCACATTTGCCAATACCAATATCCTTTAGAGTCTCCCATGTCATACCTGAACCTAGAACGTTCCCAAACTTTCTCTCGAGGTGCCTGCGTTTCTCCCGAGAGATCTCTCTATTTACTGCTCTTCGAGCAACACGAAACTTGCCATGGGCCTCAGTAGACCTGAGGATTTTCCATTGGGCGAACCTCAAATCCCTTTGTCTGATCAGCTCCCTGATACGAGAGGTGAACCAGCCATTACCTTTCCTCCTTACTGTCATTGTAATAATCGGTACGGTTATATCAAAAAGCGATGTTATATTATCCTCCAGGAAAGCCAACTGATCATTAGGGAAATCGATGTAGTATATAGATGACCAATCTATAAGAAAAAATTGCCGTCTCAGAGCCGAATAGTCAATGTTCCTAAAATCCCTGTAGGAATAAGTGTCAGTTCCATGTGGAACACTTATCGTATAGGTCAAAAAGATCAAATCATGCTTCGAGAAGCAAGGTACTCTTAATTGATCATATTGGATAACATTGTCCTCAGTATAAACTACGAAGAGATCCAGTAAGGTGTTAGCAAATTGCGTGAAATGTGTTGGAGTGTCAGTATTTACCAAGTACAGACCAAGATGCCGACATTTGTCCTACCAAATGTCGGTTAATCAGAAGATTTCTGTTAAAATCACGTGCAATCACAATCTCATCATATTGTGTCGAAAAATCTCCATATCGATATTACTTCTGGGTCGGTATACACTCCCAATCAGAACAGTCCGATCAAGAGAGCGAATCTCCAAGAAAATGTACTCTATTGATTCGATGCCGTCGGAAGTGAACTTGGGCCTGCAGTTTATTCCCTTCTTCACGTAAATAGCCACTCCTCCTGCAAAACCTTTACGATCTACTCTAAAAATCTCATAATCGGATCTCAAAACGTTGGAATTTTGCGCCTGGGAGATTTTGGAGAATAATGTTGCCAGTAAATAATACAAAATAATACTCATTTTCCTTATAATACAAAATAATATGTTAGTCATTTTTCTTCATGTTAGAACAGCCAACTTTAAGTCGAATCATTACTTAACTATAAGGACAAAACGACTTCATTGAAAAGTTTATCGGCGTTTGAACAAAGAAAAAATCTTTATATTAGAGAAATGTGCCTAAGCAAAATTCGCATTTGTATTTTAAGGACATGAAGCCTTCGGCCTCAAGACAATATTTTTTCAGTGCATATAGCTCATTTGTAACTACTCAATCTATTGATTGACTTTTTCAGTTTTTCTTCATTTCACTTACCAATTTGAGGGACAGCGAATTGGACATATTAAACAAAAATATTTGCTGAAGAAAATGCAGAAAATAAGAATTAAATTTAAACACAATACAAAATTCACAATATAACCAACTGTATTCTCAAGAAATTTTATTTTATTTTATTTGTTTTTGTGGATTCACTTTAGCACACCACACATGAATTTTGTGTGTATTTTGGAAATATATTTGATTTTCCCAATTTATTTTTGTATATTTTTTTCTTTTTAATTTGTTTTTTCCACTGAACTCTTGAGAATTAACTCGCTCGCAAACACTTACTATCGGAAGCACAGAATATTTCGAACTAAGAAAAACCTAAACAAAAGAAAATCCGCAAAACAAAAAGTGGTGCAAATTTAAAAATTATATTTAAACATTTTCAAGTAATAAAATTTGAGATACGTAAGAGGGAAGCGAGAAAACAAATATGTATTTTCTAAGATTCTCAGAGCTTATGACAAACGACAATGAAATTGTCTAAACATCGATGAGCGTAAGCAAAATGCTGAACAACAGACGTAAATTAAACAAATCCCATTAAAAAAAAATACCACTATGGTGAAGAGCGTCCACACAACACTCATAAGCCAACAATCATCCACTCAACACAACACAATTGTTGTTCATCTGTGGTTCGATGGGAATAGGCTACTCTGGACCGGACTAGACCTTGCCACGCTGTTTTGGGGGGCAAGAGCAATCATCATCTTCATGTACATCATTAACAACAATATCAACGTCATCACCCGGCCAAGCAATCACTAGCTAGCATCAAATCCATATGGCTACAACTACACATCCAGCAGATTAAGAAAAACAAATGCCCACACATTCAAGTGTAAATGCTTTAGGAAACTTGCAGCTTGATTGGTTGGTAAAAGAAAGACCCACGAAATTACACCTCACCCACCACGCATTGCTGGAGCAATCACAACAGTGAGTTCAGTGAAGGTTAGGTTAGGTTAGGTTAGGTTAGGTGGCAGCCCGATGTATCAGGCTCACTTAGACTATTCAGTCCATTGCGATACCACATTGGTGAACTTCTCTCTTATCACTGAGTGCTGCCCGATTCCATGTTAAGCTCAATGACAAGGGACCTCCTTTTTATAGCCGAGTCCGAACGGCGTTCCACATTGCAGTGGAACCACTTAGAGAAGCTTTGAAACCCTCAGAAATGTCACCAGCATTACTGAAGTGGGATAATCCACCGCTGAAAAACTTTTTGGTGTTCGGTCAAAGCAGGAATCGAACCCACGACCTTGTGTATGCAAGGCGGGCATGCAAACCATTGCACAACGGTGGCTCCCGAGTTCAGTGAAACAAGTGAACTGTTGTCGCTCAAGAAACTCTACTTTAAATTAATCTCATCAAAATCTTTCCCAAAATGATGAAAATATAAATTTTTGTTATGAATAATGAAAATTTGTAATGCAAAAAATTAACTTTAGTTCAACGAAAAAAAAACGTAATGTATAGACCCACCTCCTAGCGCAAAATTTTATTTTTGAACGGTGAATATGTAACATGTTTGCGATAAACATGTTCTTTTTTAGGAAAATATGTATGTGATTTCGACAACCATTTTATACTTTTTAAACTTTGTCTGGTTCAATGGGGTCCCTTCTGACCCATCTGCTTATATATGTTGAACCTTATTGAGTACCGCGAAGCCCTTACTGACTCAACGGAGTCCCTTTTGACCCATCTCGAATGACTGGCTTGGGAGTCCTTTCTGACCCGCTGTGGTCATTACTGACCTATAGGGTCCCTTCTGGCCCACTTGGAATATTGAATTATATTTAATTGAATTGAAAAGTTATATTTTGTAATGTCCCGGCTGCTATTCGCCGTGTAAATAAATGCAGGAGGGCTCTAACGTTAGACACTTGTGGTGTTCCAGCCAAATATGAAGCAAACACACTTGAATTCCATCACGAAAAATTAATTTCTGAATGCAATAGATCAAAATGTTTTATAATAAAGGATAGATTTGTAGCTATTGTCTTTTTCGCAATAGTGGTTTAAACAGCTGACACACGTTTCTTGGTCTGAAATTTAACCATGAATCGTCTTACAAACGAACAACGCTTGAAAGATATTTCGTTAAACGTACGAAATTTGTCATTGTTTTATAACCAAAGAAACTTTTCATTAAAAGCACGAAATATTTCGTTCTTTTTACGAAGAAAAGTTCTTACAAAATTTTCGTAGTTTGTAAGAAAAAACTTACTTTTATGAAAAAGTTTCATACTTTTTATGAAACAATTTTGTTCTTTTTATGAAATTATTACGTAGTTTTAATGAAACAATTTCGAAGAAAAATGTATGTAGAATATTTCGTAGACGTTTCGCATATTCGTAAAATGTTCTTCGTAAAATTTACGAAAATGATTGAAAATGTCGTTGTTTCAATGAATAATTCACGAAGAATACACTCAAAAAATGAACTCTCTATTTCACTAAAGCCAATTTAACTTTATTTTAGTTCATGGAATTATTATGTTTGGAGAAAGTTTCCATTTTGAATATTTTCTAAAAATATTCAAAATTTTCTAAAATTAACCGAAAGTTTTCTTGCTGGTGGGTTCATTGTTTTTTCAGTGTAGTTAAAGAAGAATTCTTCGTAAAATTAAAGAAGAGAATTCTTTCAGTGTGCTCTGGAAAGTTGGCCGTAGATCCACTTTTTAGCGAAAAATTGTGCCCAGCGACAATATCAATTTTTGGTAGATTTTGCACAATATTCCTCTCCAACTGAGACGTACGTCAATATTTCAAGGAAAGATTTTTAGCTTTATCTTTTGCGCAATAACGGTTTAAACATATGACACACGTTTCTTGGTGTGAAATTTCACCATGAATAGTCTTACAAACGAACAACGCTTGAAAGCTATTGAATTTTTATTTATCAAAATGCGTGCTCTGGAAAGTTGGCCGTAGATCCACTTTTTAGCGAAAAATTGTGCCCAGCGACAATGTCCATTTTTGGTAGATTTTGAAAAATATTCCTCTCCAACTAAGACGTACTTCAATATTTCAACATATTTCAGTATTTTCTATTGAAATAAAATTTTGACAAAATTTTCTATAAAAATAAAATTTTGACAAAATTTTCCATAGAAATAAAATTTTGACAAAATTTTCTATTGAAATAAAATTTTGACAAATTTTTCTATAGAAATAAAATGTTGACAAAATGTTCTCTTGAAATAAAATTTTGACAAAATTTTCTATAGAAATAAAATTAATATTCATAAAAAAAAGTTTAACAAAATTTTCTATAGAAATAAAATTTTGACAAAATTTTCTATGGAAATAACATTTTGACAAAATTTTCTATTGAAATAACATTTTGACAAAATTGTCTATAGAAATAAAATTTTGAAAAAATTTTCAATAGAAATAAAATGTTGACAAAATTTTCTATAGAAATAAAATTTTGACAAAATTTTCTATAGAAATAAAATTTTGATAAAATTTTCTATAAAAATAAAATTTTTACAAAATTTTCCATAGAAATAAAATTTTGACAAAATTTTCTATTGAAATAAAATTTTGACAAAATTTTCTAAAGAAATAAAATTTTGACAAAATTTTCTATAGAAATAAAATATTGACAAAATTTTCTATACAAATAAAATTTTGAAAGAATTTTCTATAGAAATAAAATTTTGACAAAATTTTCTATATAGAATTACAATTTTGACAAAATATTGTATAGAAATAAAATATTGACAAAATTTTCTATAGAAACAAAATGTTGACAAAATTTTCTATAGAATATTTTGACAAAATTTTCTATTGAAATAAAATTTTGACAAAATTTTCTATAGAAATAAAATTTTGACAAAATTTTGTATAGAAATAAAATTTGACAAAATTTTCTATAGAAACAAAATTTTGACAAAATTTTTTATAGAAATAAAATTTTGACATTTTCTGTAGAAATAAAATTTTGACAAAATTATCCATAGAAATAAAATTTTGACAAAATTTTCCATAGAAATAAAATGTTGACAAAATTTTCCATAGAAATAAAATTTTTGCAAAATTTTCTACAGAAATAAAATTTTGACAAAATTGTCTATAGAAATAAAATTTTGAAAAAATTTTCTATAGAAATAAAATTTTGATAAAATTTTCTATAGAAATGAAATTTTGATAAAATTTTCTATAAAAATAAAATTTTGACAAAATTTTCTATAGAAATAAAATTTTGGCAACATTTTCTATAGAAATAAAATTTTGACAAAATTTTCTATGGAAATAAAATTTTGACAAAATTTTCTATGGACATAAAATTTTGACAAAATTTTCTATGGAAATTAAATTTTGACAAAATTTTCTAAGGAAATAAAATTTTGACAAAATTTTCTATAGAAATAAAATTTTGACAAAATTTTCTATAGATATAAAATTTTGACAAAATTTTCTATAGAAATACAATTTTGACAAAATTTTGTATAGAAATAAAATTTTGACAAAATTTTCTATAGGAATACAATTTTGACAAAATTTTCTATAGAAATAAATAAAAAGCTATAAAAATAAAATTTTGACAACATTTTCTATAGAAATAAAATTTTGACAACATTTTCTATAGAAATAAAAGGTTATGTCTATTAGAGCTCGACCGAAGCGGGGTTTTTTTTTGGCCGAAGCCAATTATTTTCCTCAAATTTGTAATTAAAAAAAATTTTTGCTGTTTTTCAATTCAATATTAGAATATTTCAGTTCAATATTAGAATATTTTTTTAAACAAATGCATAAATACAACAATAAAAGGTAATTCATTTGATACTATAGTGACAAAAAAAAAAAAAAGATTTTTTTATACTTTTTTTACGTATTATTTGTAAATAAAATTTTGACAAAATTTTCTATAGAAACAAAATGTTGACAAAATTTTCTATAGAAATAACATTTTGACAAAATTTTCTATAGAAATAAAATTTTGACAAAATTTTCTATAGAAATTAAATGTTGACAAAATTTTCTATAGAAATAAAATTTTGACAAAATTGTCTATAGAAATAAAATTTTGACAAAATTTTCTATAGAAATAAAATTTTGACAAAATTTTCTATAGAAATAAAATTTTGACAAAATTTTCCATAGAAATAAAATTTTGACAAAATTTCCTATAAAAATAAAATTTTGACAAAATTTTCTATAGATATAAAATTTTGACAAAATTTTCTATAAAAATAAAATTTTGACAAAATTATCCATAGAAATAAAATTTTGACAAAATTTTCCATAGAAATAAAATGTTGACAAAATTTTCTATAGAAACAAAATTTTGGCAAAATTTTCTATAGAAATAAAATTTTGACAAAATTGTCTATAGAAATAAAATTTTGACAAAATTTTCTATTGAAATAAAATGTTGACAAAATTTTCTATTGAAATAAAATGTTGACAAAATTTTCCATAGAAATACAATTTTGACAAAATTTTCTATTGAAATAAAATTTTGACAAAATTTTCTATAGAAATAAAATTTTGACAAAATTTTCTATGGAAATAAAATTTTGACAAAATTTTCTATGGACATAAAATTTTGACAAAATTTTCTATGGAAATAACATTTTGACAAAATTTTCTATTGAAATAACATTTTGACAAAATTTTCTATAAAAATCAAATTTTGACAAAATTTTCTATAGAAATAAAATGTTGACAAAATTTTCTATTGAAATAAAATTTTGACAAAATTTTCCATAGAAATAAAATTTTGACAAAATTTCCTATAGAAATACAATTTTGACAAAATTTTCTATAGATATAAAATTTTGACAAAATTTTCTATAGAAACAAAATTTTGACAAAATTGTCTATAGAAATAAAATTTTGACAAAATTTTCTATAGAAATAAAATTTTTGACAAAATTTTCTATAGAAATAAAATTTTGACAAAATTTTCTATAGAAATAAAATTTTGACAAAATTTTCTATAGAAATAAAATTTTGACAAAATTTTCTATAGAAATAAAATTTTGACAAAATTTTCTATAGAAATAAAATTTTTACAAAATTTTCTATAGAAATAAAATTTTAACAAAATTTTCCATAGAAATAAAATTTTGACAAATCTTTCTATTGAAATAAAAATTTGACAAAATTTTCTATAGAAATAAAATTTTGACAAAATTTTCTATAGAAATAAAATGTTGACAAAATTTTCTATAGAAATAAAATTTAGACAAAATTTTCTATTGAAATAAAATTTTGACAAAATTTTCTATAAAAATAAAATTTTGACAAAATTTTCCATAGAAATAAAATTTTGACAAAACTTTCTATTGAAATAAAAATTTGACAAAATTTTCTATAGAAATAAAATTTTGACAAAATTTTCTATAGAAATAAAATTTTTACAAAATTTTCTATAGGAATAAAATTTTGAAAAAATTTGCTATAGAAATAAATAAAAAGCTATACAAATAAAATTTTGACAACATTTTCTATAGAAATAAAATTTTGACAACATTTTCTGTAGAAATAAAAGGTCATGCCTATTAGAGCTCGACCGAAGCGGCCGAAGCCAATTATTTTCCTCAAATTTGTAATTAAAAAAAATGTTGGTGTTTTTCAATTTAATATTGAATGTTTCAGTTCAATATTAGAATATTTTTTTAAACAAATGCATAAATACAACAATAAAAGGTAATTCATTTGATATTATAGTGACAAAAAAAGATTTTCTATAATTTTTTTACGTATTATTTGTACTGGGTGTTTTGACTGAGATAAATTCAACACTTCGACAATTCAATATCAAATAAATTATTCAAAAAGCTTCGGCTTCGGTTAATCGGCCTCTTGACGCCGAAGGCCGATTATCGATTGTTAGCCGAATGCCGAAGCCGATGCTTCGGTCGAGCTCTAATGTCTATACATTGGATGACATTATTGAAGCATTCATTCGTGACTTACCGGCGGAAATGCCAATATTTGCAACATTTTTTTTACATATTTATTTAATTAAAATATTAATTGGGTAATTAATATTTTAGTTTAATATGTAAACAATTATTTTCTTTACTGATTTTTATATTTTCATTGAAAAAGTCATTGTATTGTGTCAGTTAATTTTTTAATTGACTGTACGCTTACAGTTTCGGTTAACTTATTTTTTTCTGTGCAATAATCGTAGAAGTAGCAAATGTCAATAGACTTCTAATTTGATTATTACAGTGATGTTAGATTTATACATTTCCAGGGAGAGGTTCTTGACGATAAATAAATGTCATAATATTTACTTGTACATCTTATTTCAATTGATTTGATTTTTATACAAATTTCTTGAGTTTCTATTGTTAACATGAAATGTTTATGTGACAGCTTAATTTATGGTTTATGGCAAAGTAAATCAAATAAAATGAATGGAATTGTAGGTATGGATTTGTTAGCACATTTATGATAATCATAGAAAATTATGAAGACCAAATGACTACTGAAAGCGTGAAAAACCAACAAGCTATAAGCTATGTGAACTATTTTTCTTTAATAAACATGTGGACATCATATTACTGTGAGCAAAAATTCACATATTTAACACTACGAAGTATTTTTTCTTGATTTGCCAACACTGTTAATGACATCTGGGCTAAATTTCATGCTAACGTCATTATCACAAGAGTGCATTTTTCAAATTTTTCTGATTTAGTGCACTCGTTGTTCGTGACAATTGCACCAAAAATTTAATCAAAATAATTCCGCAACCACACCCTCCAAAAAAAATCGCTTCTTTAACATATACCCCAAAAACATTTTGCTTCAAGCATATATACTTTCAGGATTGGTCCAGACAAAATATTGTTTGTATTGTTCCAACATATTATGTTTCACCTTAGGGCATACACTGGTAGTAAACAATTTTAATGAAATTTTCTTTGTGTGGATATATTTTTAAGGCGCCAATTGGTTATTTCCATTATTTTACTTGCATACTCTCTAGGTCTCTCTTTCAAAACACATATATGTTTATAGGCTATTTCCAAATTAACATATGTTTGCATCTAAGCATATTATATTTAGAAACATTTTATGTCCCAAACATAATATCTTCTAACATATTAACATATATGTCCCAAACATGTTATGCTAGTTTATGAACATTATATGCTTGCACTTAAAAATATTGTGTTAAAAAATTTGAGTTACAAACATATAATTTTTACACCCAAACATATGAAAAACTGTCTTTTTCATCAGTGCACCTTATTCGCATGATTTGGCTTCGTGTGTCTGCCGGCTATTTACAAAGATAAACCGACCACTCCATGGGGAATGGAGCGGTCGGTTTGGCAATTTTTAATGGAAATGTTTTTAAATCACCAACGTCAATTAAAAAAAGTAATTGAAGCAATTAAAAAAATAATTGGTACAATACAATTTTTTTGATTGATTTTGGTTTTATTTGGAAAATTAGATCAATCAATTAATACTTTAATTGAATATTTTTTTTTTTCAAATCAATTAAAATTTTCATTTGAAAACTGTTTGTGAAATTTTTATCCGTGTATAATCACCGTATGGATGAATTTCAGTTTCTTTTTTCTTAGAACATTTTGTCATCCAAAGACTGTGAGATTAAAAATTGAATGCTTAAATGTTCCTCGAATTGCTATAATTGAATTAAAACATTCAATCTTGTCAATTATCATCAACATCATTAATAGCTGAATTGTTATGTTGCAAACGGTAGATACCCCACAAATCACTTGACAATCACACATATTTTATTGCCCATGCCAGACCGACTGTCAACAATAAGGGTGGCGCCAGTAATGTATCTCATATCCCATTGTATTGTAATAATCCTTATTGAGTTCTTCCCTGTTGTACATCACTCACGTGTAAAGTCTTGATTTTCTCCAAGGACGTTCGCTTGAAAGACATCTCATAAATAGACCTTACACTAAAAAAAACCTTTACCAGCTGCACAAAATTTGGTCTTTACGAGGGCGGTTCGGAAACTTCTTAGCCTATCAATGAAAGAGAATAGTTAGTTTTTCAAAAATATTTTTATTTTTCAATATAATCTCCTGAAACTTCAATACACTTAGTCCAACGCTTTTCTAGCAATTCTATCCCTTGATTTAAATAGTTTTCCTCAAGGTCTTCAAAATAGTGGTTTACAACTGTAATTGCATCTTCATTTGAGGTAAAACGCTTGCCAGCAAGGATTTTTTTTAGATTTGGGTACAAGTAAAAGTCACTGGGAGCTAAATCAGGAGAATAAGGTGAGTGGTCAAGCAACTCGTACTTTAATTCGTTGATTTTAGTCATTGTTAAAACACTCTTATGCGGTGGTGCGTTGTCTTAAATTATTTTTTTTTGTGTTGTAAGCCAGGAGGTTTTTCTCGAATTTGTACATTTAATTGATCCAAAAGGTTGCAAAATAGTACTTTTTATTGTTTTACCCTTTTGCAGATAGCCAATCAATAAATCCCAAAAAACCGTTGCCATAACCTTACCAGCACACAGTGGTCGATCCCTTTGGTCAAAAATAAAAAATCGAAGTTAGAAATTTGTCAAAAAGTGTGGCATCACTGTTTCCTATGTAAACAAGGTTTTACAATGTGTATTTGTTTTTGTTTTATTCCATCTGTACTCTTTAAGAACGGCTTCAAGAAGAGAGCAAGTAAGCAGTTCGTTTTTGAAGTGTGAAAATGTATAAAATTAAGTACACTTTTAAATAAATAAAACAAAACAACAAAAAATTATATCGAAATAAATCGTAATCAATATTGAATTAAATGGTATTAACTATATTTTAAAATAAAAAAGTGTGTAAAAATTGTTTTAAATTTTTTATAAAATCAATTTTTGTCAGTCTCATTGTTTCGTTCGTTCTTATATGTAAATTTTATGTAGAGTTTTAGTTGTGTTCCACCCCCCCCCCCCCCCCCCACCCCTGAAGCCACCAATGGGATTTTTTGTGGTTTATTAGTTAATATTTCAAGATTCTAAATTGACAAAAATTAGCTGCTTTCTTTTGCCCCCCTTAGTGGTCTTGTTTTTTATATCCAAATATGAATTTTTGTGTGGTGTTTTTTTAACACTAGTTTACACTGAAGGTTAAAAAATTTTTTATGAAACCATTTTTGAGATATCCCGTTATTTTTAGTTTTTCTGACTTTTTCCACTAAACAAATTATACCTCGAGCTAGAAATTTACGATTATATCGTTGTTTGTACTTGAATGCAATGTATTGAGATAACGAACAAACGTGTATAATTGAATCTGTGATAAGTTAATTGGTTCAAAATATATCGATGAAAATAGGGCAAATTTTCAAAACAATCTTGTTTTACAATTTCATGAAAATCGGATAAAAACTACTGCTGCTTGGAGTAAAATCGAGAGATCGGTCTATACGTGGGCTATATTGGTCTATACGTGGGAGATAGGTCTAAAGGGTGATACGGTCAAAATTTGGTCAATATAAACTTGACGTATTTCTTTCAATTTTGCATTTAAAAAACCTGGACACCCCTCATTTTGAAGGTGTGTGTGTAGAATGTTGCTCCTATTTTGATTTTGGAATTCACTCTTCAGTTGTCAAAATGCCGTCCAAGCAAGAAGAGCAGCGTATCAAAATTTTGCTCGCGCATCGCGAAAATCCGAGCTACTCGCACGCAAAGCTGGCAAAATCGCTAAAAGTTGCCAAATCAACCGTTACAAATGTAATTAAAGTGTTTGGGGAACGTTTGTCGACAGCCAGGAAGTCTGGATCGGGGGGAAATCGAAAACCGGAAGCCGCTGAGACGACAAAGAGAGTTGCCGGTAGTTTCAAGCGAAACCCATGCGAAACCCATTCTCTCCGAGATGCCGCAAATAAGCTGGGTGTATCATCTACAACCGTGCATCGAGCCAAAAAACGAGCCGGACTATCGACTTACAAGAAGGTAGTGACTCCAAATCGCGATGATAAACAAAATACGACGGCCAAAGCGCGATCCCGCAGGCTGTACACGACGATGCTGACGAAGTTTGACTGCGTGGTAATGGACGACGAAACCTACGTAAAAGCCGACTACAAGCAGCTTCCGGGACAGGAGTTTTTTACGGCAAAAGGAAGGGGAAAGGTAGCAGATATTTTCAAGCACATAAAACTGTCAAAGTTCGCAAAGAAATATCTGGTTTGGCAAGCCATCTGTACCTGTGGCTTGAAAAGCAGCATTTTCATAGCTTCCGGGACTGCCAACCAAGAAATTTACGTCAAAGAGTGTTTGAATAAACGTCTGCTGCCTTTCCTGAAGAAACACGGTTGTTCCGTACTGTTTTGGCCGGATTTGGCATCTTGCCATTACGGTAAAAAGGCCATGGAGTGATATGCCGCCAACAACGTGCAGGTGGTTCCCAAGGACAAGAACCCACCCAACACGCCAGAGCTCCGCCCAATTGAGAAAAACTGGGCTATTGTCAAGCGGAACCTAAAGAAGACCAAAAAAACTGCTAAGGACGAGCAGCAGTTCAAGGCAAACTGGCTTTCTGCGGCGAAGAAGGTGGACAAGGTGGCTGTACAAAATCTGATGGCAGGTGTCAAGCGTGAGGCCCGGCAATTCGGATTTGGAAAAGCGAAAGCCTAACTGAATATTTCCCCTGAATTTTATACTAATTGAACTTGAAAAAGAAATTTAATTTGATTTTTTAAATAAACGATTTCACCGATTTACACGCGTTTTCCGTCATCAATCAATCCCATTTTATCATTAAATAGTCCTGACATAATTATAAAGCCGTGACCGAAGTTTCACGATTATACTTATACTGGAAGTATTTATGGCCGCTATCTCCATATAGCACCGACCACTGTGCAGCCGATTGAATTGTTTTTGCCTTCTTTGGGGCACTTCCTCCAGCTTCAGTCCATTGTTTGGATTGTTCTTTTGTCTCTGGAGTATAGTGGTGGATTCACGACGCTTAAAATCAATTTTATTTCGCTTAAAACGATCCAAACAAGCTTGAGAAATTTTCATTCTTATGCGTTTTTGATCGACTGTTAACAAATGCGGCACCCATCTTGCAGAAAGCTTTTTCATCTGTAGTTCTTCATGCAAAATTTTGTTTAAATTAAAATTAGTATTGAATAAGTTAAAGGTACTAACTATTAATGCACATAACGCACATTATCCTAGAACTACGTTAATAAGATATTAGTATTAGGAATGAACTAAATAAATAAATATATATAACATATATAACAGAGGTGGAAGTTTCCAAAACACTTAACTTTTTTCTAAGAAGGCTAAGAAGTTTCCGAACTGCCCTCGTAATGTCCCTTCCACAAGTTAAATTCGTCCCACAAATGTGTTATGCTTTGCCGATACACAAAGAATACATTTAACTCGCGAATTTATCTTCACCCCTTTTAAGCCTTGCAGCTATTATTGATATTAAAACATAGAAGATGCATTTCAAAGTTTTTTTCCTTGATCGAAAGTCGCTATATTTTTCAATGAAGAAATAGATATCTTGACATAAAAGAAAACTGTTTTGAATTGAGGTCACCTTGTCCAAAAAAAAAAAACAAAAACTCTAAAACAATTCTTTAGGGTCTGATACCATAGGAATAATAAAGCAGAAAAAAAAAACAATTTTTTTTTTAGTATTACACTAATAGAAAAATTATGTTCCAAAATCGTGAATGGGCGGTAACAAAACGAAACGGGAACTTTCACGACAAATTAAAACGGAATGTTCACAATTTCGTCCAAGGGCATTATCGATTTCATGAACGAGGTTCGTTTTTCTTTTGACATTAAAAGTCTTAAACTTTTTAAACATATTTTTCCCAACTTTTCGTATTTAAAAAAAACTAAAATATTTGAAATTGTGCAAGCTGTTTTTCCGGTGTAGAGTATTTGCTTTTTGCAAAAAACACAAAAGAAAATGTCTTAAAATTAATATTTGAAATTGTTTCTTTACGAAAAAATCAAAAGGAAATGTCAGAAAATTAATTTTTAGAAGTGTCACATTTTTTCTGAGTTTATATAAATGATTCCTTGTAGTCATATAGCTCATGAATGACGTGTGAAGAACAGACAAAAATTAATATTTCCATTTAATACGAGTGAAATGGCAACATTATTATATCCTCCTCTTAAGGCAGAGGCAGCCAAAGTAATAATAGAGCAGGACGTACAAAGTAATTCTCAATGCTTTGACACATCATATTTGTTATGTTACAGTGTTCTTACGTAAAGGTTATCTCTCTGGAGAAGGTATGTGGATAGGCTAGATAAAAATGCTCTTTATAACACACACACACATACACACTCTATCCACATTTCATAGAATATTCAGTGTGAGATAATTCATTTCCGGTCGAATACTTTCGTCTATCTGCAACACTAACACTGAGATAAATTTAACTTTATAACGGTATCCTTGTCTGTGGAAATGTAGATGTGTTCAATAAATAGATATAAATCATATGGCCATTGAGCCAGAATAGTGCATTGTTTTGAAAACAATGTAATGATGAAAGGATATAAAATAAGGAAGCATCCTTTCAAGTTTCGTAGTGTCGTTGGCTAATGTGCGATTTTTCAATATGACACCGAGTAGGGACATAAAAGTCGAGGTCAACTTTTTTGTAATCTTCAAAATCGCCTAATCGACTTTTGATATTTTTTGAAAATCCAGTCAAATCGAACTTTTCGAACATTTAAAACTGAAAATTAAGCAAACAGTTGTGTCGTCAAAAGACGTGTTTTCGATAGTCGCTAAGTCGACTTTTGGAAGAAGGACACAACAGTCGAATATCGAATTGTTCAAATATTGAAAATAAAAATCGAAAAGTCTACATTTTCAATGGAAAGTCGACTTTTAGAAATTTTTAAAAGTGTCGAAAGTCGAAAATTTGACTTCTACAAAAAGATTGAAAAGACGTTTTTTCTAAATTTTAAGTAAGTTGAATTTTGCAAATATTCGAAAGTAGAATTTTTCAAATTTTTAAAAAGAGTTGCAAAATCGAAAAGTTGACTTTTAAAAAAAGTCGAATAATGGACTTTTACAAATTTAAAAAATAAATCGAAAAATTGACTTTTCCTAATTTGAAACAAGTATATACGGCAGTAAGTTCGGCCAGGCCGAATCTTATGTATCCTCCACCATGGATTGCGTAGAAACTTCTACGAAAGACTGTCATCCACAATCGAATTACTTGGGTTGTGGTATCTTAAAACTTCTTAAAATCGTTTTCTAAATTGTGAGTTAGTCCATAGACAAAAAAGGCATGTATGTATAGGTAAGTCTACAAATAATTACGAATCGATATGGACTTTTGCACGGTACGTAGAGAGCCAGAATTGAAATATGGGGGTCGCTTATATGGGGGCTATATACAATTATGAACCAATTTTTGTGTGATTGGGGATCGATTTATCTGAGGACTATATATAAAACTATAGACCGATATGGACCTAGTTAGACATGGTTGTTAACGGCCACATACTAGCACAATGTACCAAATTTCAACTGACTCGGATAAAATTTGCTCCTCCAAGAGTCTCCAAAACCAAATCTCGGGATCGGTTTATATGGGGGCTATATATGATTATGGACTGATATGGACCACTTTTGGCATGGCTGTTAAATATCATATACTACCACCACGTACCAAATTTCAACCAGATCGGATGAATTTTGCTTCTCCAAAAGGCACTGGAGGTCAAATCTGGAGATCGGTTTATATGGGGGCTACATATAATTATGGACCGATATGGACCAATTCCTGCATGGTTGCTAGAAACAATTTACTAACACCACGTACCAAATTTCAACCGAATCGGATGAATTTTGCTCATCCATGAGGCTCCGGAGGTCAAATCTGGGGATCGGTTTATATGGGGCCTATATATAATTATGGACCGATGTGGATCAATTTTATCATGGTTGTTAGAGACCATATACTAACATCATGTACCAAATTTCAGCCGGATCGGATGAAATTTGCTTCTCTTAGTGTCTCCGCAAGCCCAATCGGGGGATCGGTTTATATGGGGGCTATATATAATTATGGACCGATGTGGACCAATTTTTGCATGTTTGTTAGAGACCATATACTAACACCATGTACCAAATTTCAGCCGGATCGGAATTTCACCCCGACCCATAATATATATACTTTATGGGGTCTTAGAGCAATATTTCGATGTGTTACAAACGGAATGACAAAGTTAATCGGATGAAATTCGCTTCTCTTAGTGGCTCCGCAAGCCCAATCGGGGGATCGGTTTATATGGGTGCTATATATACTTATGGATCGATGTGGACCAATTTTTGCATGGTTGTTAGAGATCATATGCTGACACCATGTACCAAATTTCAGCTGGATCGGATAAAATTTGCTTCTCTTAGAGGCTCCGCAAGCCAAATCGGGGGATCGGTTTATATGGGGGCTATATATAATTATGGACCGATGTGGACCAACTACCACTATGTACCAAATTTCAGCCGGATCGGAATTTCACCCCGACCCATAATATATATACTTTATGGGGTCTTAGAGCAATATTTCGATGTGTTACAAACGGAATGACAAAGTTAATATACCCCCACCCTATGGTGGAGGGTATAAAAAAGTCAAATAGTAAAAATTCGATTTTTTTCGGATCTTATATATGGTCAAAAACCTACTCTAGTTTTAAAGAGTCGATAAATGAAAATATCGAGCGTCGACTTTTTAAAATTTCCAAAAAAATGTTTGGATTTTTTTTTCCAAATTAAAAAGAAAAATGCAAAAGTCAAATAGTGAAATAAACCTAAAATGTGTCTTTCCAAAAATCGAATAGTCAAAATTATACTTTCCATATTCAAAAATAAAAAAGGAAAAATCTAGTTTTACCAAAAGTCGGGGTTTGTACACGGATGAAAAAGACTGTTTTTCATATGTTTGGCTATAAACATTATATGTTTGGAACACAAATTTTTAAACACAATATTTTTGAGTGCAAGCATATAATGTTCATAAACTAGCATAACATGTTTGGGACATATATGTTAATATGTTAGAACATATTATGTTTGGGACATAAAATGTTTTTAAATATAATATGCTTGGATGCAAACATATATTAATTTAGAAATAGCCTATAAACATATATGTGTTTAGTAGCTTGGAGCGCTATTTAACAGGGAGCGATATTGAATTAAGTTGGTGGTTGTTGCTTGTTATTACAAAATTAACATTTTATTTTTCCTTGGGCAATTGATCAGCTACTTCTTTGATCCTTACAAACTGTGTGGTCCGCTGTTCGAATCCCCGTCCGGCAAAAGGTAAAATTAAAATAAAATAAAAATCATAAAATTGAATAATTTCTTCTACAATGTTTGTATTACAGAAAAAGGTGCTAAGAACTAAAAAATCTCGAGAAAGATGTGGGGGAATATACAATTGGACAGAAACAAAATTTTGAGCATTCAGGTCGAAAACCTATTTTGTTAGCACCTATATTACCTGTTTATTTTCATAATTCATTATGATTGTAAATAAATAAATAAATAAATAAAATTTTGAGAACAATATTGTTTGGGAGAATTTTTTTTAAGCATATAATATTTTTGGGTGCAAAATGCTTCCAAACATATTATATGTTCACATAATAACATATTGTTTTTTGGAAGACAACATTATTGAATTTGGATGCAAAAATACAAAATGTTTGGAAATTGACTACCCAAACATATATTGTTTAGACCAATATGCTTTCAAACATATTATATATTGGAAGAGATCAAACATATAAATGTTTGGGCAATAGCCAAAAATCTATATGCTTGAAGCAAAATATGTTTGGGAGTATATGTTACAGAAGCGATTTTTTGTGAGCGTGTAGTCGAATAGACGACAGTCGACTTTTTCAACTGTTTAAAAGAGTCGGAAAGTCGAAAAATTGACCTTTGCAATAGTCCAATACTAGAAAGTCGATATTTCGAAAAGAAAGTCGAAATGTTGACTTTTCCAAAAATCAAATAGTCAAAATTATACTTTCCATATTCAAAAAAGGAAAAATCTAGTTTTACCAAAAGTCGGGGTTTGTAGTCGAATAGACGACTTTTTCAACTGTTTAAAAGAGTCGGAAAGTCGAAAAATTGACCTTTGCAATAGTCCAATACTAGAAAGTCGATATTTCGAAAAGAAAGTCGAAATGTTGACTTTTCCAAAAATCAAATAGTCAAAATTATACTTTCCATATTCAAAAAAGGAAAAATCTAGTTTTACCAAAAGTCGGGGTTTGTAGTCGAATAGACGACAGTCGACTTTTTCAACTGTTTAAAAGAGTCGGAAAGTCGAAACATTGACCTTTGTAATAGTCGAATGCTAGAAAGTCGACATTTCGAAAAGAAAGTCGAAATGTTGACTTTTGCAAAAATCAAATAGTCAAAAGACGAATAGTTTAAAAGAGTGCACCGAAAGAATTTTCTTCGTAAAAACAACGAAAAATTTCGTTAAACGTACGAAATTTGTCATTATTATTTAAAATCATAATAAATTATGAAGATAAATACAAAAAATAAAGGTACTAACAACTAAGGTTTTTGCCCTAAAATAAAAAATTTGTCATTGTTTTACAACCACAGAAAAAAAAGTACGAAATATTTTGTCCTTTTTATGAAGAATAGTTCTTACAAATTTTTCGTACTTTTTATGAAACCATTTCGTTCTTTTTATGAAATTGTTTCATACTTTTTACGAAAAAAAAATCTTACTTTTTATGAAATTCTTACGTAGTTTTAATGAAACAATTTCGAAGAAAAGTTAATGTAGAATATTTCGTAAACATTTCGCATATTCGTAAAATGTGCTTCGTAAAATTTACGACAATGAATGAAAATTTCGTTGTTTCAATGAAGAATTCACGAAGAATAGTTAATGAAGAATTCTTCGTAAAATTAACGAAGAGAATTCTTTCAGTGTGGGACAGTCGACTAGTTGACATTTGTAAAAGTCGACTTTTTGAAAGAGTCGGAAAGTCGACTTTATCAAGGGTTGAAAGTATATTCTTTTACAAAAATTTTAAGAGTCGGAAAGCCAACTTTTGCATTTGTCGAAAGTCGAATTTTTAAAATTCTGAAAATGAAAAATCGACTTTTAAAATTTTGGGACAAAAACGAAAAATCAACTTTACCAAGCATAGAATAAGTCGACTTTCGCAAAAATCGCGTTTTGCTATCGAATAGTTTAAAGTCGACTAATTTGTAAAATAGTGGGAACGTCGATTTGCTGATATTTGTAAAAGTCGACCTTTTAAAATTTTGAAAAAGTAGAAAACTTAACTTTTACAAAAGTCAACTTTAGAAAATGAAAAAAAAACGAAAAGCAAAATTTTCAAAATCGAAATATCGACTTTTGAAATTTCGAAAAAAGGAAAATTCGATTTTTTCATACTCATTACAATCCCTACGACCAAGACAATGGCTTTCACATACATACTTTATGGTGTTGGTGGGTTTAGTAAGAATGATACCAATACTTCTTAATGAATGACTTTTCCATGATTTTGGAGTGAATAAAATCAGTATCAACGGCATAATGCAGCGCCTAATCTAGAAAATTTTAATAAACTAATGGAAATTAGTGGTTACAAATGCAATGACCTAACCAAATAGCTGAACAAAGGCAGTATCTGGCAAGAGGCATTACCAATTTCGCAATGGTATATCTGACAGACTGAAACTAATGGCGTTTTCTTTTCTTATGAAAAAATGCGCACTTTTTTTGCATTTTGGCCGGAAAATGAACTTTTTAGGTTCTTTTCTAAAAAAAACAGGCAAAAGTGCGAAAAGGCTTCGAATTCTGTTGTGAAAATAGTGCCACGCATAGAGGCAAATTACGGGCATTTTCAGCACTGCCAACAAACGAGAGTGCTGTGATTGCCCTGTTTCCTTCTTTGAATTCTTTTCTGCCCGCTGAAATGATAGCATTTTTTTAGGTTGCTGGTAACATTTTAAAAATGCGCATTCTGTACAGACAAAATGACGGCAAAGCACTTTTTTCAGAAAAGGAAACACCATAAAACCAATATGATTTTTGTTTTATTGGCAGTTCACTATAGGTTATGTTTTTTTTTTAAATTCTGGATTCCCAAGCTGTGACGAACTAAAAGAAAACAGAGTACCCGTTTACATGTCAA
The DNA here is from genome assembly GCF_050003625.1 of Haematobia irritans. Taxonomy (NCBI): domain Eukaryota; kingdom Metazoa; phylum Arthropoda; class Insecta; order Diptera; family Muscidae; genus Haematobia; species Haematobia irritans. The sequence continues at coordinate 132,501,751 of NC_134400.1, forward strand.
AAAATATACAATACTGGCATCAGCTGTTTGAAAACAAGTGAAATATTAAATTTTGTGCTAAAATAGCAATAAATATATACTGCTTTGATAATTTATGACACTTTGTCAATTTTAGTTTCATGTTATTCGACAAATTAATTACAATAATTTGCTATTGCAAATCGAGGATACGACATTTTATCAACATACAATCTCGCATCAATGACGCGATTTGAACTGATGAGATGAGTTCTGGATAGAAAACCAGTGCAACGCTGTTCAGGACAAATTTGAGTTTATTCGTTTTGTCAGCTCTTTTCTTCATGTGCTATTAAATGTCTTTAAAAACGTGTTAACTACAATTTATATTTTCAAATACAGAATCGACTTCAAATAGAAATTATGCTATCATTCAAATAAAGAAACACAAAAAAAAAATTTTCTGATTCAATCAAGAAATTAATTGATCCAATTGAAATTGAAAAGTCTTCAATCACAAAAATTATAGAATCTATCACAGTTTTAATTCGGCATAAAAAAATACTCGATTAAAAAATTAATTAATTTCATTAACAAATTTCAATTAATTTGTTTATTACTAGAAGAATCACTAGTGCTTACCCAGTTTTTGCTGAGATAGAAATAAAATTTTGAACAAATTTTCTAAAGAAATAAAATTTTGAACAAATTTTCTAAAGAACTAAAATTTTGAACAAATTTTCTAAAGAAATAAAATTTTGACAAAAATTTCTATAAAAATAAACTTTTGACAAAATTTTCTATAGAAATAAAATTTTGAAAATGTTTTCTATAGAAATAAAATGTTGACAAAATTTTCTATAGAAATAAAATGTTGGCAAAATTTCTATAGAAATAAAATTTTTGCAAAATTTTCTACAGAAACAAAATTTTAGCAAAATTGTCTATAGAAATAAAATATTGACACAAAAATTTTCTATAAAAATAAAATTTTGACAAAATTTTCTTAGGCAAGAAAATTTTAACAAAAATTTCTATAAAAATAAAATTTTGACAAAAATTTCTATAAAAATAAAATTTTGACAAAATTTTCTATAAAATAAAATTTTGACAAAATTTTCTATAGAAACACAAAAAGTTTTTTTGTAGAAATAAAATTTTGACAAAATTTTCTATAAAAATAAAATATTGGCAAAATTTTCTATAGAAACAAAATTTTGGCAAAATTGTCTATAGAAATAAAATTTTGACAAAATTTTCTACAGAAATAAAATTTTGACAAAATTTTCTATAGAAACACAACATGTTTTTATAGAAATCAAATTGTGAAAAAGTTTTCTATAGAAATAAAATTTTGACAAAATTTTCTATAGAAATAAAATTTTGACAAAATTTTCTATAGAAATAAAATTTTGACAAAATTGTCTATAGAAATAAAATTTTGACAAAATTTTCTACAGAAATAAAATTTTGACAAAATTTTCTATAGAAATTAAATTTTGAACAAATTTTCTAAAGAAATAAAATTTTGTCAAAAATTTCTATAGAAATAAAATTTGACAAAATTTTCTATAGAAACAAAATTTTGACAAAATTTTCTATAGAAACAAAATTTTGACAAAATTTTTTATTGAAATAAAATTTTGACATTTTCTGTAGAAATAAAATTTTCACAAAATTTTCTATAGAAATAAAATTTTGACAAAATTTTCTATGGAAATAACATTTTTAAAAAATTTTCTATAGAAACAAAATTTTCTACAGAAATAAAATTTTGACAAAATTTTCTATAGAAATAAAATTTTGACAAAATTTACTACATAAATGAAATGTTGACAAAATTTTCTATAGAAATAAAATTTTGGCAAAATTTTCTATAGATATAAAATTTTGGCAAAATTTTCCATGGAAATAAAATTTTGACAAAATTTTCTATAGAAATAAAATTTTGACAAATTTTTTTTTTAGAAAAGAAAATTTTGACAAAAATTTCTGTAAAAATAAAATTTTCATAAAATTTTCTATAGAAATAAAATTTTGACAAAATTTTCTATAGAAATAAAATTTTGACAAAAATTTCTATAAAAATGAAATTTTGAAAAAATTTCCTATAGAAACAAAATTTTGGCAAAATTGTCTATAGAAATAAAATGTTGACAAAATTTTCTATAGAAATAAAATTTTAACAAAATTTTCTATAGAAATAAAATTTTGGCAAAATTGTCTACAGAAATAAAATTTTGAATAAATTTTCTAAAGAAATAAAATTTTGTCAAAAATTTCTATAAAAAAAAAATTTGACAAAATTTTCTATAGAAATAAAATTTTGAAAATTTTTTCTATAGAAATAAAATTTTGACAACATTTTTATAGAAATAAAATGTTGACAAATTTTATATAGAAATAACATTTTTGCAAAATTTTCTATAGAAACAAAATTTTGGCAAAATTGTCTATAGAAATAAAATTTTGACAAAATTTTCGATAGAAACACAAAGTGTTTTTTATAGAAATAAAATTTTGAAAGTTTTCTATAGAAATAAAATTTTTACAAAATTTCCTATAGAAATAAAATGTTGACAAAATTTCCTATAGAAATGAAATTTTGACAAAATTTTCTACAGAAATAAAGTTTTGACAAAATTTTCTACAGAAATAAAATTTTGACAAAATTTTCTATAGAAATTAAATTTTGACAAAATTTTCTATAGAAATTAAATGTTGAACTAATTTTCTATAGAAATAAAATTTTGACAAAATTTTCTATAGAAAGAAAATTTTGACAAAAATTTCTATAAAAATAAAATTTTGACAAAATTTTCTATAGAAATAAAATTTTGACAAAATTCTCTATAGAAATAAATTTTTGGCAAAATTTTCTATAGAAATAAAATTTTGACAAAATTTCCTTTAGAAAGAAAATTTCGACAAAAATTTCCATAGAAATAAAATTTTGACAAAATTTTCTATAGAAATAAAATTTGGACAAAAATTTCTATAAAAAAAAATTGACAAAATTTTCTATAGAAATAAAATTTTGAAAATTTTTTCTATAGAAATAATATTTTGACAACATTTTTTATAGAAATAAAATGTTGACATATTTTCTATAGAAATAACATTTTTGCAAAATTTTCTATAGAAACAAAATTTTGGCAAAATTGTCTATAGAAATAAAATGTTGACAAAATTTTCTATAGAAATAAAATTTTAACAAAATTTTCTATAGAAATAAAATTTTGGCAAAATTGTCTACAGAAATAAAATTTTGAATAAATTTTCTAAAGAAATAAAATTTTGTCAAAAATTTCTATAAAAAAAAATTTGACAAAATTTTCTATAGAAATAAAATTTTGAAAATTTTTTCTATAGAAATAAAATTTTGACAACATTTTTTATAGAAATAAAATGTTGACAAATTTTATATAGAAATAACATTTTTGCAAAATTTTCTATAGAAACAAAATTTTGGCAAAATTGTCTATAGAAATAAAATTTTGACAAAATTTTCGATAGAAACACAAAGTGTTTTTTATAGAAATAAAATTTTGAAAGTTTTCTATAGAAATAAAATTTTTACAAAATTTCCTATAGAAATAAAATGTTGACAAAATTTCCTATAGAAATAAAATTTTTACAAAATTTCCTATAGAAATAAAATTTTGACAAAATTTTCTACAGAAATAAAATTTTAACAAAATTTTCCATAGAAATAAAATTTTGACAAAAATTTCTATAGAAATAAAATTTTGACAAGATTTTCTATAGAAATAAAATTTTGACAAAAATTTCTATAGAAATAAAATTTTGACAAAAATTTCTATAGAAAGAAAATTTTGACAAAATTCTCTATAGAAATAAAATTTTGACAAAATTTTCTATAGAAATAAAATTTTTGACAAAATTTTCTTTAGAAAGAAAATTTCGACAAAAATTTCTATAAAAATAAAATTTTGACAAAATTTTCTATAGAAATAAAATTTTGAAAAAAAATCTACAGAAGATTTTTTGTTTGGTAGTTTTTTTGGTAGAATTTTCTCCAAATTTTGGAACATTATTTGTGGCTCGAGTGACAACCGTGATTAGCACATTGCACCACCAACGGAGTTGCCATTGGAATGATTAACGACTATTTTAAGACTTTTCATGGCCAAAGAAAAACTAAAACCGTTCATGAAATCGTGATTGCCCCTGGACGAAACCCTGAACATTCCGTTGTGATTTTTTGTGTACGTTCCGTTTCATTTAGTTACTGTCCGTTCATGATTTTGGGGCGGAATTTTCTCTATTAGTGTATAGTATACGTGGGATTAAAATATCGGACTGTCACTATACCTAACCTAACCTAACCGTTGACAGCTTTAGTTTACCATTATCTCAAGGTGGCTACCAATGTTCGGTTTGAAATATTTTCAATTTACGTACCGAAATTTCTTTTATTGTTTCCGGGTAAACTATGAACCCTACGATTCACTAATAATAACTTGCTTATTGGGAAGTTTTTCACCATCATCATTGAACGGAAATTGTTTATATTAGCAAGTATAAATATGATGGCCATACATATTCTTCCCGCCTAACGTTTTTATTTTACCAGTTTTCCATTTTTTTTGCTACTCATGTTAAAATATTGGTATTGTTAATGGCTATTATTAGAGATGGGCATCAGAATTGGGTTAAGTGGAAGAGTATGGAAAATGTTGTACATCATCAGCGCTGTATTTTTTTTTTGCCTGTTTGTCTAAGATCAATTTCACAATGTTTGCCATTTGAACAGTATTCTTGTAAAATCGTCATTGAGGCATGAAGACACGTTCACTTAATTAAAGTATCAGTAAAACTTTGCGGGTTAAATCTTTGTAAACTGTCGCAAAGAATTTTTAATATTGTTTGTTTTTGTAATTTTTGTATAAATCAATGAATTTTCACTTAGTTGTTCAAGCTGTTACACCCAGAAAAAAAGTTCCTTCGAAAATAAAGGAAAAAACTTCATCAAGATTTTGTTTTTGAGTTTTCGTTCAAAATAATAAAATTCAGTACTCTGAAAATAGTTAGTTAGCCAACCGTACTACGCAAAAAAAAAAAACAAGTGAACCCACCATGAAAGAAAATGTAGGTTTATTTTAGAAAAATCTATCTAAAATAGTTTTCCAATTGCAATAGGTTACAAAAAATGTTATTACTTTTTGTCAAATTGAAGAAAATTTATTAAAAATAATAATTTTTTTTCCTCTTGTTTAAAAAAAATTTTATATGTTGAAGGAAAAAGTTGGATTTAAAAATTGTTAAAATTTCTTTAGTGCTGTACAAAGTTCAAGACAGCTGCAAGTTTAGTATAATTTACTCATTTGAGAGACATGAAATTTAAGCAACCTTCTCCCATTTTAGGAAAATATGGACTATTTTATTTTTTAGTAAAATTTTACACTATATTTGCATACAACCTTTTTCTTATTTTTAGTTCACGTCGTTAAAGTGAGCATAAAATTATTCAAATAAGGAACATTTGCTCACATTGAGCAAAATTTAACTAAAATCAACCAATTTTCATGAACTAAACTAAAGGTAAGTTGACATTAGTGCCCCCTTCTTTGAGTGTACGGATTGGTATGTAATTCATGTCAGCAAGTCATATTAAGGAAGGTAGTTTCAGTATTACAAAAACTACAATGTCCGCAGTCACATAGCCACGTTGATTGTCAGTCAAATTGAAACATTGTTCAAGTGGGAACTTTAAAATAGAAAAAATCTGGAAATGTATCGATGCATGCTTCGAAATATGAAGAAATGTATCGCGGATCACAAGAATAATTGAAGTAATTCTTACCATCAATTATGAGGACCATTTATTTCGCTTCTTTTCTGTCATAAATTTAAAGCAAATATTTAAAAAAATTTTGTGAACATATCTCAAAAAGAGAAAAAATAAATTCTTGTAGAAGGGAAGAAATCAGAATATTTAATTCAATAATACATAATCATAGTTTTAAGAAACACTGCATGGTTTTTGGTAGGGGGGAGATGACAAACCCACAAAACTTCTTTAGCTACGTCCGTCCGTCTGTTGAAATCACGCTAACTTCCTAACGAAACAAGCTATCGACTTCAAACTTGGCACAAGTAGTTGTTATTGATGTAGGCCGGACGGTATTGCAAATTGGCCATATCGGTCTACTTTTACGTATAGCCCCCAATATAAACGGACCTCCAGATTTGGCTTGCGGAGCCTATAAGAGTAGCATATTTCATCCGATTCGGCTGAAATTTGGTACATGGTGTAAGTATATGGTCTCTAACAACCATGCACAAATTGGTCCATATCGGTCCATAATTACATATAGCCCCCATATAAACCGTTCCCCAGATTTGATCTCCGCAGCCTCTTGGGGGAGCAAAATTCATCCGATACGGTTGAAATTTGCAACGTGGTGTTAGTATAAGGCCGCTAATTACCATGCCAAAATTGGTCTATATCGGTCTATACTTATATATAGCCGATCCCCAATCACACAAAAATTTGTCCATATCGGTTCATATTCATGGTTGCCACTCGAGCCAAAAATATTCTACTAAAATGTTATTTTTATAGAAAATTTTGTCAAAATGTTATTTCTATAAAAAATTTTATTTCTATAGAAAATTTTGTCAAAATTTTTTTCTATAGAAAATTTTGTTAAAATTTTATTTCTATAGAAATTTTTTTCCAAATTTTTCTTCTATAGAAAATGTCGTCAAAATTTTATTTTGTCAAAATTTTATTTCTATAGAAACTTTAAACTTAATTATATACGTATTTAATCGGTCTTTTTTAGTTTAATATATACTACGTATGGACTATGTGGTATATATTACGGTGTTAGGAAGTTTTATGATACCTTGTCATCGGCAAGTGTTACCGCAACCCAAGTAATTCGATTGTGGATGACAGTCTTCAGTAGAAGTTTCTACGCAATCCATGATGGAGGGTACATAAGCTTCGGCCTGGCCGAGAAATTCTTCAATATAGCCTTTTCATGCCTTAGAATATTAAAAACAAGTAAGGAAAGTCTAAAGTCGGGCGGGGCCGACTATATTATACCCTGCACCACTTTGTAGATCTAAATTTTAAATGTGTTGGGTGCTATATATAAAGGTTTGTCCCAAACACATACATTTAAATATCACTTGATTTGGACAGAATTTGATAGACTTTTACAAAATCTATGGACTCAAAATTTAAGTTAGCTAATGCACTAGGGTGGAACACAATTTTAGTAAAAAAATATGGGAAACATTTAAATCTGAAGCAATTTTAAGGAAACTTCGCAAAAGTTTATTTATGATTTATCACTCGATATATATGTATTAAAAATTTAGGAAAATTAGAGTAATTTTTGCAACTTTTCGACTAAGCAGTGGCGATTTAACAAGGAAAATGTTGGTATTTTGACCATTTTTGTCGAAATCAGAAAAACATATATATGGGAGATATATCTAAATCTGAACCGATTTCAATCAAATTTGGCACACATGACTATATTACTAATTGTACTCCTAGTGCTAAATTTCAACCAAATCGGGCCAAAACTCTGGCTTCTGGGACCATATAAGTCCATATCGGGCGACAAATATATATGGAAGCTATATCTAAATATGAACCGATTTCAATCAAATTTGGCACACATGACTATACTACCAATTGTACTCCTTGTGCAAAATTTCAAGCTAATCGGGATAAAACTCTGGCTTCTGGGTCCATATAAGTGCATATCGGGCGAAAGATATATATGGGAGCTATATCTATATCTGAATCGATTTCAACCAAATTTGGCACGCATAGCTACAATGCTAAATATATTCTCTGTGCAAAATTTCAACCAAATTGGGCCAAAACTCTGGCTTGTAGGGCTATATTAGTCCATATCGGGCGAAAGATATATATAGGAGCTATATCTAAATCTGAACCGATTTCAATCAAATTTTGCACACTTGACTATACGACTAAGTGTTATGTTTGTACAAAATTTCAAACAAATCGGTATAAAACTCTGGCTGCTGGGACCATATTAGTGCATATCGGGCGAAAGATATATATGGGAGCTATATCTAAATCAGAACCGAATTCTTCCAAAATCAATAGGGTTCTATTCTGACCCAAATTAGGTTCATGTGCCAAATTTGAAGGCGATTGGACTTAAATTGCGACCTAGACTTTGATCACAAAAATGTGTTCACAGACAGACGGACGGACGGAGGGACGGACGGACGGACAGACGGATATGGTTATATCGACTCAGGGACCGACCCTGAGCATTATTGCCAAAGACACCATGTGTCTATCTCGTCTCCTTCTGGGTGTTACAAACATATGCACTAACTTATAATACCCTGTTCCACAGTGTGGCGCAAGGTATAAAAATAGTTTAAAATCAAATCTAAGTATCTTGAAAGTATTTTTTGACATTTACTACGTTTTTTACGATTTATACAGGTAAATGAGGTTTTTAGTAACTCACTGACATTGAGACGCATGTTACATTTGAAGTGTACTATTAAAAGGCACGACCAGAAGTATAACATGTTGCAAGACTCGTAAAAAGTTATTTGGAAACAGTAAAATGGAAATTCCTACCATACCCGCCATATACACCCAGAGAAGGAATATGATCACCTGTTATTTTCTCGGAAAGCATGCACCTGATTTCGGCAAGCAGGTTATATTTGACGAGAAAATAACATTTTAGTGACAAACATGTTACATAGTTACCATACAAAAATAACATTTTGCTCTTGAAACATGTTTGAGGTGATCATATTCCTTCTCTGCGTGTAGCCCAGACATTCTTACTTCTGGGGGAGCCACCGTGGTGCAATGGTTAGCATGCCCGCCTTAAATACACAGGGTCATGGGTTCATGGGTGGATTATCCCCTCTCTGTAATGCTGGTGACATTTCTGAGTGTTTCAAAGCTTCTCTAAGTGGTTTCACTGCAATGTGGGACCACGGTCGGACCCGGCTATAAAAAGGTCCCTTGCCTTGAGCTTAACATAGAATCGGGTAGCACTCAGTGCACCCAGAGAAGGAATATGATCACCTCAAACATGTTTTAAGAGCAAAATGTTATTTTTGGGTGATGACCATGTAACATGGTTTTCCCAACCATGTTATTTTCTCAGAAATCAAGTATCTGATTTCGGCAAGCAGGTTATATTTGAGAAAGTAACAACATGGTGACCATGTACCATACAAAAATAACATTTTGCTCTTGAAACAAGTTTGAAGTAATCATATTCCTTCTTTGCGTGTGATAAGAGAGAAGTTCACCGTTGTGGTATCACAATGGACTGAATCGTCTAAAAGAGCCTTAAATATGGCGCTGCCACCATACCTAACCTACTTCTGATTGGAGGTGTACCAGTGATTAATATTTTACTCACACTTGGTAGAACTCACGTACACTCACTAAAAGAAAATCCCTACTCACGCACGAACAATGCTTAAAATCTCTTATTCACACACACTCACGATCATACATTTCGTGCGAATCACGAAAAATTTCGTAACTCACGAAAAATCGAAAATTTTAGTGACTCAAATTGAGTCGCATATTTCGTATGAAGTTAACAAGTCTGAGTCGACGAAACTAATAAGGTAAGGGTTATTACATATAGGATCATTTCTAGAATCGCATGTGACCGAAAACATGAGCATGATTAAAATCGAGAACGTTATTAAACTCTTAACATCATAGTATTAAAATCGTAAGCGAATTCAACTCGTAAGCGTTATTATGTTCGTGATCCGGAATATTTTCGAGAGCGTATTTTTCCGAATACGCACATTCACGAAGAGTTTATGTCCATGGCTCTCACTCGATATTTGGTCAAGCACATTCATATCAGCGAGAGTCACAACAATGATCGTGAACCATAACATTTTCTTGTCACGTAACAGGTTGGCTGATAAGGCCCGGTCTGACACATAGATGGCGTCACTAGTATTAAATGCATATTATTTTCATATAGTACCAACCTTCAAATGATTCGTGCCAAAATTTGACGTCTGTAAGTCAATTAGTTTGTGAGATAGAGTCTTTTGTGAAACAACTTTTGTTATTGTGAAAAAAATGGAAAAAAAGGAATTTCGAGTTTTGATAAAATACTGTTCTCTGAAGGGAAAAAATACGGTGGAAGCAAAAACTTGGCTTGATAATGAGTTTCCGGACTCTGCCCCAGGGAAACCAACAATAATTGATTGGTATGCAAAATTCAAGCGTGGTGAAATGAGCACGGAGGACGGTGAACGCCCGAAAGAGGTGGTTACCGACGAAAACATCAAAAAAAATCCACAAAATGATTTTGAATGACCGTAAAATGAAGTTGATCGAGATAGCAGAGGCCTTAAAGATATCAAAGGAACGTGTTGGTCATAGCATTCATCAATATTTGGATATGCGGAAGCTCTGTGCAAAATGGGTGCCGCGCGAGCTCACATTTGACCAAAAACAACAACGTGTTGATGATTCTGAGCGGTGTTTGCAGCTGTTAACTCGTAATACACCCGAGTTTTTCCGTCGATATGTGACAATGGATGAAACATGGCTCCATCACTACACTCCTGAGTCCAATAGACAGTCGGCTGAGTGGACAGCGACCGGTGAACCGTCTCCGAAGCGTGGAAAGACTCAAAAGTCCGCTGACAATGTAATGGACTCGTGTTTTTTGGGATGCGCATGGAATAATTTTTATCGATTATCTTGAGAAGGGACAAACTATCAACTGTGACTATTATATGGCGTTATTGGAGCGTTTGAAGGTCGAAATCGCGGCAAAACGGTCCCATATGAAGAAGAAAAAAGTGTTGTTCCACCAAGACAACGCACGGTGCCACAAGTCATTGAGAACGATGGCAAAAATTCATGAATTGGGCTTCGAATTGCTTCCCCACCCACCATATTCTCCAGGTCTGGCTCAGACCTCAAAAGGATGCTCGCTGGGAAAAAAAATTGGCTGCAATGAAGAGGTGATCGCCGAAGCTGAGGCCTATTTTCAGGCAAAACCGAAGGAGTACTACCAAAATGCTATCAAAAAATTGGAAGGTCGTTATAATCGTTGTATCGCTCTTGAAGGGAACTATGTTGAATAATAAAAACGAATTTTGACAAAAAAAAAATGTGTTTTTCTTTGTTAGACCGGGGACTTATCAGCCAACCTGTTATACGCTAGAGTGTTTAAAAACCGGTGGACCGGTCTATCTTCTTACGCCGATTGTCGGTTTTCGTGAAAATCTCACTTTCGGTGGACCAGTAAAACCGGTGTTTTCAAGTGCTAAGCCACTGGCATTACATTTTAATTGTAATATTGCTAATTTAATACCAAATTTAGAGAAACACATCTTGGTATTTTGATAAAATGCAATGAAAATACTTCCACATATGTTAAGTGCAACGTATACGACTATTTTTAATTAAAAAACTTTTAATAAATTATCAAAAACCTCGGGCTTTTGATCACTCATTGTTCACGCATGATCTGGCTGATCAGCATTTTCGTTCTCATGAGAAAGCCAAAAATTTGATCGATTATTGGATTGAGTCATAAGACGACGAGTTGCAGTTTTCGTCGCAGTATCCGTATGGGGTCAGAAAGATGGGGAAATTAGTGACTAGAGATGGACCAGTTTGTTACAATGTTTTCGAAATAAATTCTCAACATTGGGAAAAAATCACACAATTTTAATATGCGCTCCAATATTATTTGGCAGCAAAATATTAATTCATCTACTGATTTTACCAAATTCATCATACGTCACCCCAATTTCTCGTAACTAAGGTAAACAATCAATCATAATCGAATAGCAGCACACAGAATTGCTACTGCAGCAGAATCAATTCCAATAGAAACAAAATATGAAAACAAACATTAGAATAAACAATGGAATAGTGTTAAACTATTGTATCAGTTCTCAAACGAATTGGCGATATAAATCCATAACAAGACCAAAACGGTGGCTACTGACGACGACTGTTGCTGACAGTAGCAGTAGTAGTTGTAGTAGTAGACCATACTTGGGGTTTTTTTTAGCACGTTGCGTTACATGGGAGCATTTGAAAATGAAAACGAGACTTATTGTATAACTTGCTTGCCGGGAGGGAGACACGAATTACTAGCACTCTGGTGACCGATTTTTCCTTTTTTGCTGTCAAATTAATTTAATTCCCGCTTTGGTCACACACAAAATACCGGGGGCAAATAACACAACATGGGTAGAACTCGAGAAAGAGAGAGAGCGAAAGAGTGGAAACACACACATTTACAAATACTCAACTCACTTGCATTACGACAGCACACGAAAGCACGAATTAGAAATTGCAAATGGACGGCAGAATTCTTTTAAATGTGTCTGTGGAAAACCGAAATTTGTAACAGTCTTTATCTCATCGACATTTAACTCTCTGCACTATGGCAGGCACTAAAATGCAATTGCAAAAAAATACAATGTTTACTAGACCTATGCGAAAACACACACACGCACACACGAACGTCAACAGTTGCATACACTCAGAGATTGCAATGAGTGATAGACGACTATGAAAATATAAAACACCGACGACGACACAAAGCCCAAGTCTTGTTTCGTTGAAATTTGATTGGCAACTAAACCGATGATGATTGCTAACTTAGTTACCCAGCAGTTGTGACGCCTCCTGATGATGCCAAAATGCTGTGCCAACAACAAAAGCAAATATTTTGTACAAAAACAAATGTAAAAAAAAGTCTAAAAAAAGGCAGGAGGGAATATGGGTTATTAAGCCCAGAGATATATAAGGCAAGTTAGCTGAATTGTGGTGGCAGCCCCTATTTTCATCATCACCATCATTGGCAGGGCACAGTGCTTCAAAATCAATAATTTTGGAAATTTGAATAGAATGACATTTTTTAGTTAATGCAAATACGCCCAAAAAATATCACCATAATTTTTCCAATTAAAATTTTAATTGAATTTTAAAAAACATTCTATTAAAAATTTAATTGGTGCAACAAATTTTTTAATTGAAACAAAAATTAATTCTATCAATTAAGTTTTTAATTGACTTTGGTGATTGATGTGATTGAAGACATTTCAATTAAAAATTAATTGGATCAATTAATTTTGTGACAATTATTTTTTTCTGTGTACAAGGTGGCTGATATTTTTTAATTTTATCAATCAAAAATAAAGAATGTCGAAATTAACATCAAATTTGTTCGAAATTTTGACCTTGAAACGGCCGGCCAGGCCATCACACAGTGCACGAACGTGGATCTGTGGTATTTTGATTCATTCCCGTCTGCGGTATTTTGACCCATTCCTGCCGCCTGGAGATGATCGACACTGTTCAACGGCTTGAGATCCAAAGATTTTGGTGACCATAGTGTGGTAGAAATGAAGCGAAGGAGGTTCTCCTTTTAAAGCCATTCTTGGTTGATCTCCCGATCAAATTATTTGTTCGCAAACTGCTCAATTTGGACTAGCTGCTCATCGGAGAAAATCAACTTATGAATTTCCAGCCAAATATAAAGCAATCACACTATCACGCTTGAATTCCATCACGAATAACTTTTACCCTGTTTCTATTTTACCAAACAAAGCCGCATTTGAATGAAACCAGTCACTCGAATTTTGGTTTCTCTATTTTTTCGTTTGTACAAGAATACATTGATTATCAAAAATGATTATTTTTGTTGGCTTGAGAATTCATTTAAATTTTAACAATGTTCGTTTTCTACTCGATAACAAAATATGAAGTGACTTGCCTTTGGAAATAGAGGAAAATCAAAATCAATTGTCTTTCATATGAAATACGAAAGAAAGCTTTCGTTCGATATACAGGAACAGGTCATTCATTTTTGAATGCAGTAGATCAATATGCTTTTGTAAACTTGTAAACAATAAAATGAACTGTCACTGGAATATATTTGTCAGCTATCAGGCGATCGGTTGAGAAATGATAACAACCTGATGTTGTTTGCAATTCATATCAGCCACACTGCAAATGCTCAAGGACATTTGAAATGTTGAGTTTGCGTTTAACGAGTCTCATATGGTATATCCGGTTTAAGGAAGGCCGTGAATAGGTTAATGACGATACTCGTCCTGCTCGGCGCCCGTCAACGACGCAAATTTAGCGCACAAGCGATGCATTCAATATCAGTTGCACTGATTTTGCATCCCTTCTTAAGATGTGATCTGAATTCAATGTTTTGGATATGAATTAAAAAATTTTAGTATATTTTGCAAAATAAATAATTTTTATAATTTTTATACCCGCCACCATAGGACGGGGGGTATATTAACTTTGTCATTCCGTTTGTAGTACATCGAAATATTGCTCTAAGACCCCATAAAGTGTATATAATCTGGGTCGTGGTGAAATTCTGAGTCGATCTAAGCATGTCCGTCCATCCGTCTGTTGAAATCACGCTAACTTCCGAACGAAACAAGCTATCGACTTGAAACTTTGCACAAATAGTTGCTATTGATGTAGGTCGGATGGTATTGCAAATGGGCCATATCGGATGACTTTTACGTATAGCCCCCATATAAACGGACCCTCAGATTTGGCTTGCGGAGCCTCTAAGAGAAGCCTATTTCATACGATCCGGTTGAAATTTGGTACATGGTGTTGGTATATGGTCTCTAACAACCATGCAAAAATTGGTCCATATCGGTCCATAATTATATATAGCCCCCATATAAATTGATCCCCAGATTTGGCTTGCGGAGCCTCAAAGAGAAGCAAATTTCATCCCATCTTGCTGATATTTGGTACATGCACAAAAAAAAATTCACTTAAAAATTTTCCAATTAAAATTTTAATTGAGTTTTAAAAAATATTCAATTAAAAATTTAATTGAATCAACAAATTTTTTAACTTTAATTGATCCAATTAATTTTTTAATTGGATCAATTAATTTTTTAATTGACCTTCAATTAATTTTTTAATTGATACTATCATTTCTGTGATTGAAGACATTTCAATTAATTTAAAAAATATTCAATTAAAAATTTAATTGAATCAACACATTTTTTAATTGAAACAAAAATCAATCACGAGAATTAATAGTATCAATTAATTTTTTAATTGACCTTCAATTAATTCTTTAATTGATACTATCATTTCTGTGATTGAAGACATTTCAATTAAAAATTAATTGGATCAATTAATTTCGTGATTGAATCAGAATTTTTTTTTTTTGTGTGGTGTTGGTATATGGTCTCTAATAACCATGGAAAAAATGGTCCACATCGGTCCATAATTATATATAGCCCCTATATAAACCGATCCCCAGATTTGGCTTGCGGAACCTCAAAGAGTACACCGAAAGAATTTTCTTCGTAAAAAGAACGAAAAATTTCGTTAAAAGTACGAAATTTGTCATTGTTTTACAACCAAAGAAACTTTTCATTAAAAGTACGAAATATTTCGTACTTTTTACGAAGAAAAGTTCTTCCAAAATTTTCGTAGTTTGTAAGAAAAAAATTCGTACTTTTTATGAAGAATCTTCGTACTTTTTATGAAAAATCTTCGTACTTTTTATGAAACAATTTCGTTCTTTTTACGAAAATGTTTCGTACTTTTTATGAAAAATTTTCGTAGTTTTTATGAAAAATATTCGTACTTTTTTCTGAAAAATGTTCGAACTTTTAGAAAAAAAAATTTATAGTCGAAAGTGCATTTGGTTGTAGTTGCAAGTGTGAAAAATGACATCACTACTTTACATCTTAAGGTTTTGAATAATTTTTAGTTTTATTGCTTCACTTTTATTCATAGCGCGCTATCACCCAAATGAGAAGTAGCATAGACTTGCATAAAAAATAGAATAAATGAATACACTCAAGCACATTATAAAAGACAATTTAATGCCGCGAACGGAAATTTTACAACTTCAATGAAATTTCTTCGTTATTTCAAAGAAAATGTTTCGTACTTTTTATGAAGAAATTTTAACACAGAATGTTTCGTAAAATATTCGTAAAAACTTCTTCACAAAATTCATGAAATATGAAGAAAGTTTCGTTAAAAGTACGAACTTTTTACGAAGAAAAGTTAATGTAGAATGTTTCGTAGAAGTTTCGTATATTCGTAAAATGTTCTTCATAAAATTTACGAAAATGAATGAAAATTTCGTTATTTTAATGAAGAATTCAGGAAGAATAGTTAATGAAGAATTCTTCGTAAAATTTACGAAGAGAATTCTTTCGGTGTAGCAAATTTCATCCGATCCGGCTGAAATTTAGTACATAGTTTTGGTATATGGTATCTAGCAACCATGCAAAAATTGGTCCACATCGGTCCATAATTATATATAGCACCCATATAAACCGATCCCCAGATTTGGCTTGCGGAGCCTCAAAAAGAGGCAAATTTCATCCGATCCGGTTGAAATTTGGAACGTGGTGTTACTATATGGCCGCTAACAACTGTACCAAAATTGGTGCATATCGGTCTATAGTTAGGTTAAAGTGGCAGCCCGATTAAGTTTCAGACTCACTTAGACTATTCAATTCATTGTAATATATAGCCGATCCCCAATCACACAAAAATTGGTCCATATCGGTTCATAATCATGGTTGCCACTCGAGCCAAAAATAATCTACCAAAAGTTTATTTCTAACGAAAATTTTGTCAAATTTTTATTTCTATAGAAAATTTTGTAAACATTTTATTTCTATAGAAAATTTTGTCAAAATTTTATTTCTATAGAAAATTTTGTTTGAATTTTATACGTATTTAATCGGTCATTTTTAATTTAATATATACCACGTATGGACTTACTTACAATTTAGAAGACGGTGTTAGGAGGTTTAAGATACCTTGCCATCGGCAAACGTTGCCGCAACCCAAGTAATTCGATTATGGATGGCAGTGTTTAGAAGAAGTTTCTACGCAATCCATGGTGGAGGGTACATAAGCTTCGGCCTAACCGAACTTATGGTCGTGTCTACTTGTTTATAATTTTTAATGCATTATAACGTTTGTCTGAAACGTTTGACCTTAAATAATTTTAAAAATTCGCAATTTTTTTTTTCAAAATTTAAATAATTTGTACCATTTTATTATTCCTTACATTGTTTTTAACGCATTTGAAACAAAAAAAGTTAATAATACCCATTAAAATACGAAAAAAGGCGTGCTGTAAAAATATTAAATTAAAAGAACTTCCTGTGTATTTAAAATCTTTGAGTGAACATATTTGGAAGTGTTATTAACCCTGGACAGTCATCCTTCGTTCCAAATTTTTTACTGGGATATTAACACATTAACATTAACCTCTCGCATAGAGGACACATCGCAAATGTGGAAAAAATTTGAGCGATCGTGGTTGTCAACTTTGGAGAAGTCTAACTGTAAATACTTAATGAAAAGAGAAATAAAATAAATTTTATAATTTTTATTTTTTATCAGACATTGTATATTATTTGCCATTACTAAATATGATAATTATAAGATTGGAATCACTGTGCGCCACAACAGTAAAATAACGTAAAACAGTTGACAACATACACAAACACACCTATATTAACGCCCGCTGAAGGACCAACACTACCCAGCAGTAACAATCTTTTGCCAACAACACTCTTATGGTAGCATTTGCTGCTATTCTTATTCATTTCTCGTATGCCTTTCGACAACGGTTTGTAAGTGGCAACCAGGCGGAATAGGTGGTGTGGCATTTTCCCCCCATCATTCTACATAACTAAAGAAAAAAAAAGATATCACCAACGTTTGTTTGTGAGTATTTGTGCTTTTGATGATGATGATGATTATGTATAGAGGGTGTGGGTAAGAGAAGAACACAATACTCGTGACGACACAATGACCTTCATCATCAGCATTTTATTTGTAGTACACAAACACATCCATAGGCACGCATATATTATTATATTTTTATTCCGCAAAATCACACTTAAGCCTTAGTGAGAGTGAGAGAGTTTTGTGAGTATATGTGAGAACTTACCAAACAAAAAAGAGAAAGACAATTATGGATGGAGAAAACAAAATAAACTTTCTAATACTCTTAACAACAAGCAGGGAGGAGAATTGTATACTTTACGGTACATATTTCCGACTGATAATATGATGATGTACGAAAGCAATGATGGCAGAACATAGTGGACATTTAAAAAATCGCGTCGTTACGAATTTCTTAATTCTGGACATCGAAACTATTTCAGAGCACTACTTGATGTCTTTTAAGTTTAGATTTAAGGTTGGGTTTAGCCGCGAAAATAAATGTGTATAAGCAGAATGAAATTAAATCTTTTTTTTTGCACATGTTAATATTTCACGGGAATGATCTAAAGCAACAATTGAAGAAGTTTATTTTCTTTAGAGGAAAGTAATGGTGAAAAAATGTTTATTTAGCACGATAATGCAAACTTTAAACCAACATATAAAAGTGGAAATTTTTGAATAGTTACGTGCACGCAGACAAATAAAATGTTTGGAAAACGGGTGTAGCAAATAGAGGTGTGCACGTGAGTAATATTTTGCTCACGCTCACGCGCACTCACGACGGAGAAATCTTATTCACGCACACTCACGCACCATATTTTTTGGTAGGACTCACGCTCACGCACGCTTACGAAAAGAAAATTTGTACTCACGCACGAAAATCTTTTAAATGTCGTGACTCACGAAAAATGTCGTGACTCACGAATAATTTTATGAGTGATTTACCTTTAGAACCTGACTGAAAACATGAGTATGGTTAAAATCGTTTGCGTGAGTCACGAAAATTTTCGTGAGTCACGAAAATTTCGTGTCACGTGCACACCTCTAGTAGCAAACATTATTTTCTATTTTACCGGAAAGTTCAAATTTATATATACATATATTATATATTATTTTCTTCAAGCAAAGTTTCTTTAACCCTAGAAATTTTAACCTACTAAAAGTCACTGATAAGATAAAAATACGTCTATGGGACGTATCATAGTTTATCATCATGTGGACAACATTTGTGGATTTTTGTTTTAAATTTTTGTACTTACGCCGATTCTTTTTTCAAATCCTTGTCATTAAAACACGTTTTTGGGTAAACTTGTATTTATTAAATACAAGTTATTAGTACTCATTTTCATGAGGGAGAGCGAAAAACTAAAAAACGCATACGTCTCTGAGACGTAGACAAACTGTCTAGGGTTAATCGCGCTTGTGTGTGCATTACAAACCCATCTATAAATAGATCTGCTATACGCAAAAAAAAAACGTTTGCAGAACTTGTAACCAAAACGTTAGAATGAAAATTTCAAATTCATTTCTGCAATAAAAAAAACAATTTTTGATCCAACAACACAGTCCATTTCGTTTATATTTAGGAATGTAATATAGAACATATTTTCGGAATCCGAATCCGAATATTTTTGGAATATATGTAAATTTTTTTTTTGTGTTCGGTCAAAGCAGGGATTTAACCCACGACCCTTTGTATGCACGGCGGGCATGCTAACCATTTCTCTACGGCGGCCAACTAAAGGTATGTTTCTGCTAAATAAAGTTTCTTTACATCGGCTCGTGGGCGCCCAAAACTATGCTCTGTAAACACAAGTGCTTAACAAAAATCGAAAATCGCTTTATTGCTTAAAAAAAATTATTATATATACACTTTCGCATGCATTTTAACCAATTTTCGAAGCACTTTTGCCACTCTGATTGAGGTATTACCTAAAACATGCATTCTGAACACATCAAGCGCTTCTTCAAGTGTCGGAAAACGTCGACCTCTCATTTTACTTTTTACGTACGGAAATAAAAAGAAGCCATTCGGCCCAAGCCAGGAATATACGGCGGATGACCCATCGAATCAATGCTCAAAAATTGAGTTTTTTGAGCCTATGTTGTTGTGGTGAAGAGTGATTCGTCTTGGGCGGTAGGTTTCTTGGAAGACAATTGGCAAACAAATTGTTGTCTCACGATGTGTCACATGGCGATATTGCAATATTAGTTAGCGCACAGCATCAATGGTTTGCGGAACAACAACTGATTTTGGACGACCTTGACGAAATTCCTCTTGGAGTGAACTACGACCGCGTCATACGTACTGTCAACACGTTCACAGTACGTATAACGTCATAAATCAAGCTTTACGATAGAGCTTCCAATTTGCATATTGCAATACTAGGCTTGCCCAATCCCACAAAATAAAAGGCAACCCACGTACACAAAGGAGACCAAGGAACAGCGGACGAACTTGCTCCAAAGAAAGCGAAGGCTGTTTCATCCAAAGAAAGGTTCACACCTACCTCCGCTCAATTAAAGTTTTTCGCTTCGTATAGATTTTTCTTAGGGTTAATACTACGAACAAGCTTCGAAACTATTCAACAAGAATTTTATGTGGTCACATGGAACGTAATGGGAAATTTATGCTCACCTTTTTATTACTTTCAACATATAGGATTGCAATTAAACACACCATAAAGTATAATAAAATCAAATATACTTGCCGAAATCGCGTGATCACAAATATTTGCATACAGCATATTACAATACATAAAACTTACCTAAAATGAGAAAGATATAAAGAAAAATTAGAAACTTTATATCACATAATGAAAATGAAATTAATTAATTAATAAAATTGAGTACTTCGATTTATTTTAAAATTATAATATATTATTTCACTCCATGTATCAAAAAAATATTAGGAATTCAATATTTTTTCCCCCTTAACTTAACATTGATTACTCAAAAAAATTTTCTGATTCAATCACGAAATTGATCCCATTAATTTTTTAATTGAAATGTCTTCCATCACGAAAATGATAGCATCAATCACAGTTTTGTGATGATATTCGACGGTATGATATTTGTATGAGGTTCATTCCTCTAGATGACCTAGCAAATTGTAGTTTATTGTATTGGTAGGAGAGATTCCTTGTATAAATTATTTTGTGTAAAAATAGCAGAGATTTTTATTCTAAGTACTTTTCCCAGGTCATTTTTAGCACTTGAAGTCAGAACGATGAAACACAATCAAACTTTCTAAGTCCAAAAATATATCGTATGCCATTGTTGAAGGTGGTTTGGAGTTTCCTATTAGAGTTTGTGTCATAGCCTGCAAAGATCTCAGAATCATAAAGCAGCGTAGGTAAAATGTTGGTCCTTACTAAAACTATTCGGATGTTCAGAGGTGTATAAGATTGGGACGTCCAAAGATATCATAGCATTGAGTGAATTTTGTCACATGCAGCGGTGATATGATCCGACCAGGCTAAGTTTTCGTTAAAAATTACACCTAAGATTTTGGCTTTATTAGCTATTTCAATTGTAGAGTCTCCCAGTTGCAGACAGCAGTTGGGGTTTACGTTAGAATTCTTATTTCGAACAATGATTGCTTTCGACTTACTTGGATTTAGTAGTAAACAATTTTTTTGTGGCCCAGTTATTGATCCTGGCAAGATCCAAGTAACAGGTTGGCTGATAAGTCCCCGGTTTGACACATAGATGGTGTCGCTAGTATTAAATGCATTATTATTTTTATATAGTACCAACCTTCAAATGATTCGTGTCAAAATTTGACGTCTGCAAATAATTAGTTTGTGAGATAGAGCGTCTTTTATGAAGCAACTTTTGTTATTGTGAAAAAATGGAGAAAAAGGAATTTCGTGTTTTGATAAAATACTGTTTTCTGAAGGGAACAAATACGGTGGAAGCAAAAACTTGGCTTGATAATGAGTTTCCGGACTCTGCCCCAGGGAAATCAACAATAATTGATTGGTATGCAAAATTCAAGCGTGGTGAAATGAGCACGGAGGACGGTGAACGCAGTGGACGCCCGAAAGAGGTGGTTACCGACGAAAACATCAAAAAAATCCACAAAATGATTTTGAATGACCGTAAAATGAAGTTGATCGAGATAGCAGAGGCCTTAGAGATATCAAAGGAACGTGTTGGTCATATTATTCATCAATATTTGGATATGCGGAAGTTCTGTGCAAAATGGGTGCCGTGCGAGCTCACATTTGACCAAAAACAACAACGTGTTGATGATTCTGAGCGGTGTTTGCAGCTGTTGGAGCCACCGTGGTGCAATGCTTAGCATGCTCGCCTTGCATACACAAGGTCGTGGGTTCGACCTTGTGTATGCAAAGTTTTTCAGCGGTGGATTATCGATACATCGGGCTGCCACCTAACCTAACCTAACCTAACCTTGCATCTGTTAACTCGTAATACACCCGAGTTTTTCCGTCGATATGTGACAATGGATGAAACATCACTCCATCACTACACTCCTGAGTCCAATCGACAGTCGGCTGAGTGGACAGCGACCGGTGAACCGTCTCCTAAGCGTAGAAAGACTCAAAAGTCCGCTGGCACAGTAATGTCCTCTGTTTTTTGAGATGCGCATGGAATAATTTTTATCGATTATCTTGAGAAGGGAAAAACCATCAACAGTGACTATTATATGGCGTTATTGGAGCGTTGGAAGGTCGAAATCGCGCAAAACGGGCCCATATGAAGAAGCAAAAAGTGTTGTTCCACCGAGACATCGCACCGTGCCACAAGTCATTGAGAACGATGGCAAAAATTCATGAATTGGGCTTCGAATTGCTTCCCCACCCACCGTATTCTCCAGATCTGGCCCCAGCGACTTTTTCTTGTTCTCAGACCTCAAAAGGATGCTCGGAAGGAAAAAATTTGGCTGCAATGAAGAGGTGATCGCCAAAACTGAGGCATATTTTGAGGCAAAACTACCAAAATGGTATAAAAAATTCGAAGGTCGTTATAATCGTTGTATCGCTCTTGAAGGGAACTATCTATATATATAAAATTCAATCTATGTTTGTTTATTTGTTTGTTTGTTTGTATGTTTCGAGTTGTCTCCGAAACGGCTGAACCGATTTACTTGAAACTTTCAGAGATTGTAGGGAGCGTTCATGTGGTGAAAATAGGGTACCTCATTTTTTGACACCTGGTCGCGGAGGGGGACCTCCCCTTTGTCGGACTTTTTGAAAATTGGACCAAAGTTGACCGATTTGCTTGAAATTTTCATTGAAGGTTGGGTTTGGTATCTAGACAAAGATCCGCTACTTTATATTTCGATATTTGGTGGCGGAGGGGGACCTCCCTTTGTTCGACTTGTTTAAAGTACTGTGAAAAAACTAAAATTCTCTAAATTATCTGAGATTTACAGAGAACATGCGGTGAGGTTATGGAATTAATATGGGGTACATGATGATTTCATATGTGGACGGGGAGGAGGACCTCCCCCTTGACCTACTTTTTGAAACTTGGAATAAAATTATGCGATTTGCTTGGAATTTTCATTGAATGTTGGGGTTGGCATCTAGACAAAAATCCGCTACATTATTTGTCGATATTTGGTCGGGGAGGGGGACCACCCCTTTGCCCGAATTTTTTTGTTTGAAAGTACAAACAAAACTAAACTCCCCCTGACTTAAATTTTTACGGAAAAAATGGGTTATGAAATGTATATCAGGTTCTAGATTTTTTAATAAAAATACAAAGGCATAGGGAGACATCCGCTTCTCTTAAGTACATACAGAGAAACAATTAAACTTTTACCGAGTTACTTGAAATTTACAGAGGACTGGGGAGAGGTTACGATATTAATAGTTGATACCTGATTTTGTGATATTTGGACGGAAGAGAGACCGCCCTTTTAGGCCTATAATTTGCTTGACATTTTCTGGGACGTTTACAAAAGATACGCTACATCAATTTTCGATATTTAGTCGGGGAGGAGGTCCTCCTCTAAAACTGCAAAAAAACAACAATTCTTAAGTTTTCTTGAAATTTACATAGGCAGTTGGGGAAGGTTATGAACGAAGAGGCAACCTTCCTTGCCCCACACTTGAAGGAAAGTTTCAAGAATTTTCAGGGAAGGTTAGGGGTGCTATTCACTATGGTGTTCGTCGATATTGTATCGGGGAAAGTGACGTCCCTATAAAACAATAGAGCAAAATTTAAACATCGCCGATCTATTTGAAATTTACAGGGAACGTGGGAGGAGGTGATTAAATTTATACATGATTTTTAAATTAGTATATGATTTTTCGATATCTGGTTGGTGAAGGGGAAAATTGAAATAAACTTTGTCGATTTACTTCGATAAAATTTATAGGGACCATTTAGTAGTTGCGACATTAATATAGGGTACGTGATAGTCCGATATCAGGTCGGAGTGGCGCGAAGGTGGGCGGAGGGTTCCCGTTTGTCCGTTTTTTTCTTCTTAAATTGAAAGTAGAGGGTTGTCCGTAAATGGGAACTCGGTACATAATTTTATGATTTTTGCACAGACTTCGTTTTTGAGCTTAAAGAGCTTAAATTTACATGAAATTGGCAGCCAACGTAGAGGGTGCATCATTTTCCAACATTTTAGCAAATTATAATGTGGTAATTTTTTTTACTATTTTTGCTTTTTCCGATTTATTGGATGGGAAACAGTAATTCTTTGTATGTTATTATAATATAGTGCTTAATTTTCAGATATGTTGAGGAGAAGGATACCTTTCCTTGACAAACCACACTTAAAATTCACAAGAAATATAGAAGAAGGTACACCCTCTCCCGCCGTATTTGTACCTATAAACGAAAAATCAAGTAGTCCGATTTGTTTAAAAGAATTCGAATCTTTTCGAATTTGTTTTCAGCACGAAGGATATAGTTGACTAAGTTAACGCAAAATATTCCTCCAAATATGCTTCAGAAGGCGCAGCGAAGCGGGCCGGGTTACGCTAGTGTTGAATAATAACAAGTATATACGGCCGTAAGTTCGGCCAGGCCGAAGCTTATGTACCCTCCACCATGGATTGCATAGAAACTTCTACTGAAGTCTGTCATCCACAATCGAATTACTTGGGTTGCGGTAACACTTGCCGATGGCAAGGTATCTTAAAACTTCCTACCACCGTCTTCTAAATTACAAGGTAGTCCATACGTAGTATATATTAAACTAAAAAGGCCGATTAAATACGTATATAATTAAGTTTAAAGTTTCTATAGAAATAAAATTTTGACAAAATAAAACTTTGACAACATTTTCTATAGAAGTAAAATTTTGAAAAAAATTTCTGTAGAAATAAAATTTTGACAAAATTTTCTATTGAAATAAAATTTTGACAAAATTTTCTATAGAAATAAAATTTTTACAAAAGTTTCTATAGAAATAAAATTTTTACAAAATTTTCTATAGAAATAATATTTTGACAATGTTTTCCATAAAAATAAAATTTTGGTAGATTATTTTTGGCTCGAGTGGCAACCATGAATATGAACCGATATGGACCAATTTTTGTGTGATTGGGGATCGGCTATGTATAACTATAGACCTATATGGACCAATTTTGGTATGGATATTAGCGGCCTTATACTAACACCACGTTGCAAATTTCAACCGGATCGGATGAATTTTGCTCCTTCAAGAGGCTCCGGAGATCAAATCTGGGGAACGGTTTATATGGGGGCTATATATAATTATCGACCGATATGGACCAATTCTTGCGTGTTTGTTAGAGACGACATTCTATCACCATGTTCCAAATTTCAACCGGATCGGATGAATTTTGCTCATCCAAGAAGCTCCGGAGGACAAATCTGGGAATCGATTTATATGGGGACTATATATATTAATGGACTGATATGGACCAATTTTTGCATGGTCATTAGAGAACATATACCAACACCATGTACCAAATTTCAGCCGGATCGGATGAAATTTGCTTCTCTTAGAGGCTCCGCAAGCCAAATATGGGGATATATATGGGGGCTATATATAATTATGAACCGATGTGGACCAATTTTTGCATGGTTGTTAGAGACCATATACTAACACCATGTACCAAATTTCAGCCGGATAGGATGAAATATGCTTCTCTTAGAGCGATCGCAAGCCAAATTTGGGGGTCCGTTTATATGGCGGCTATACGTAAAAGTGGACCGATATGGACCATTTTTTGCATGGTTGTTAGAGACCATATACTAACACCATGTAG
Source organism: Haematobia irritans (assembly GCF_050003625.1). Taxonomy (NCBI): domain Eukaryota; kingdom Metazoa; phylum Arthropoda; class Insecta; order Diptera; family Muscidae; genus Haematobia; species Haematobia irritans. Next base: position 132,527,689 of record NC_134400.1, read on the forward strand.
CAAATTTCAGCCGGATCGGATGAAATTTGCTTCTCTTAGAGCAATCGCAAGCCAAATTTGGGGGTCCGTTTATATGGGGGCTATACGTAAAAGTGGACCGATATGGCCCATTTGCAATACCATCCGACCTACATCAATAACAACTACTTGTGCCAAGTTTCAAGTCGATAGCTTGTTTCGTTCGGAAATTAGCGTGATTTCAACAGACGGATGGACGGACGGACGGACGGACATGCTCAGATCGACTCAGAATTTCACCACGACCCAGAATATATATACTTTATGGGGTCTTAGAGCAATATTTCGATGTGTTACAAACGGAATGACAAAGTTAATATACCCCCATCCTATGGTGGAGGGTATAAAAACGAATTTTGACAAAAAATGTGTTTTTCTTTGTTAGACCGGGGATTTATCAGCCAACCTGTTAGCTATAGCTCTCATATATATGTATCGCCCGATTTCGAAAATTTAGTCTTAATAGCCTTATTCAAATTTAGCACACAGTAACCTTCTGTGGTATCAACAAAACCTGTAAATTATCATCCAAATCGGTTCAGTTTTAGATATATAGCTCCCATATATATGCAGCGCCCGATTTTCAAAAATGTATCCCTAATAACCTTATTTTTGACCATAGTACAAGGTCACCTTCTGTGGTTTCAACCAATATCATCCAAATCGGTTCAGATTTAAATATAGCTCCCATATATATACATCACTCGATTTTCCCAAATTTGGCCATAATACTCTTATTTATTAACCAATGCTACTCAAATTTTAAAGTTTAGCTCTTACATAACATAATAATATTGCCCGACTTTTGATTATTACCCACATTAGTAGAGCGATTTCCTCTTTTCTAATAATGGACTCAATATTAGTAATATACAAACACTGTAGGTGCAAAATCAACTATAGCTACAACTATATATAATATGAGACATTCCTGCTCGGATTGTGACAAAACTCCCATAAAAATGTACCCCTTAATGTCCTTAAATATGGGAATGCGGTTTATCTATCAGTTTTACCCCACAAATGCTTACGTTTAGTAATTCAGTAGGGGTGGTTTAGGGTATAGTCGGCCCCGACCGCCTTTCTACTTTACTTACTTGTCTATAAATGTTTTAATTCTATTGAATTGCAGGCATTGGGCGACATCTATACGGTTGACATTTGTTTTCTTTGCATTTTCTTCCTCTCGTATTTCCTATTCTCTGTGCTTTATGATAAGTGAATGTGTTTGCTTATAATTCCAAGTTCAAAACTGTCATATATTTTGAATGTTAAGCAAAAGCTTTCTTTTTTTGAACTCTTATAAAAGCTTTATTTTCCACGAAATAATTATGCTGTATTTCCAATAGTCGCTTTTTTGTGTTCTCACTTAGGGTGACCATCATCTAACTGCAAACACCACAGAAAGTATCGGTGAAATGTTGGAAAGGAGGACACATAGAGAGGAAGGTAATTTATTTTTGTTTATAAACACAGCGAATACTAAAAGCTTATGGTGGGTGAAGAGGCATATGAATATTAATAAATCGGATGGATATTAGGCCGGGTCGATTTTATTAAAGAACAAGTAAGGAAAGTCTAAAGTCGGGCGGGGCCGACTATATTATACCCTGCACAACTTTGTAGACCTAACTTTTCGATACCATATCAAATGTGTTGGGGGCTATATATCGAGTGATACATTTAAGTATCACTCGATCTGGACAGAATTTGATAGACTTCTACAAAATCTATAGACTCAAATTTTAAGTCGGCCAATGCACTAGGGTGGAACACAATGTTAGTAAGAAAATATAGGAAACATTTAAATCTGAAGCAATTTTAAGGAAACTTCGCAAACGTTTATTTATGATTTATCGTTCGATATATATGTATTAAAAGTATGGGAAAATTAGAGTCATTTTTACAACTTTTCGGCTAAGCAGTGGCGATTTTACAAGGAAAATGTTGGTATTTTGACCATTTTTGTCGAAATCAGAAAAACATATATATGGGAGCTATATCTAAATCTGAACCGATTTCAACCAAATTTGGCAAGCATAGCTACAATGCTAATTCTACACCCTGTGCAAAATTTCAACTAAATCGGAGTTAAAAATTGGCCTCTGTGGTCATATGAGTGTAAATCGGGTGAAAGCTATATATGGGAGCTATAGCTAAATCTGAACCGATTTCAACCAAATTTGGCACGCATAGCTACAATGCTAATTCTACTCCCTGTGCAAAATTTTAACTAAATCGGAGCAAAAAATTGGCTTCTGTGGTCATATGAGCATAAGCGTAGGAAGGCCTCTGGGGAGGGGGCTTAGACCCCCCCAGAAAAATTTTAGCCCCCCCAGAATTTGAAAACCTATTTACGATTTTCCATTTTTATAAAAAATAAACAAGCCCAGCCAAAAAAGCATCGCCAAAAAAGTAATGAAAATGATCTTTTTGGATCCGGAAGTGGTGCAAAATTGGCGAAGAAGCGATGAATTTAACATGGGATTGTCATAGGACGGAAGTCCTCCATCCCAACAGCCGTCGCATTGAATTTGCATCACTTCTTTAGGTGTGATCCGAATTCAATGTTTTGAATGTATATTAAAAAATTCTGTTATATTTTGTCAAATAAATAATTTTTAATGGATTCTAATGCTTGTTGGAACGTTTGACCTCAAATATTTTTAAAAATTCACAAGTTTTTCAGATTGGATTTAGAATTTTTTTCGACAAAATTTAAATGATTTGTACCATTTTATGAATTCTTACTTCGTTTTTAAGGTATTTGAAACAAAAAAGTTAAAATTAAAAGTATGAAAAAACCAAATTATAAAAAATTTAATTTAAAGAACTTCCTGAGTAGTTAAAATAAAGAACATCATTGGGAGTACATCTTCTGGAAATGCTTTTAAAGTTGTGCCTTTGGAAGAACTTCCAATTTTTTTTTGCTGGGAAATGTGTGGAACTATTTTTAGTTGCTTTATTATAAATTAGTTTTCGAGTTATTTTGATGTTTAATTTTTTTTATTCATTTTTATGAAATAAAACATTAATTGAAATATAAATAAATGAAATATAAATTTTTAGCTAGGGGGGCTATAGCCCACCCTAGGAAAATTGTCAAGCTACGCTAATGCATATGAGTGTAAATCGGCTGAAAGCTATATATGGGAGCTATATCTAACTCTGAACCGATTTCAACCAAATTTGGCACGCATAGCTACAATGCTAATTCTACTCCCTGTGCAAAATTTCAATTACATCGGAGTAAAAGATTGGCCACTGTGGTCATATGAGTGTACATCGGACGAACGATATATATGGGAGATATATCTAAATCTGAACCGATTTCAATAAAATTTGGCACACTTGACTACACTACTAATTGTACTCCTAGTGCAAAATTTCAACCAAATTGGGGTAAAACTCTGGCTTCTGGGACCGTATTAGTCCATATCGGGCGAAAGACATATATGGGAGCTATATCTAAATCTGAACCGATTTCAATAAAATTTGGCACACTTGACTATAGTACTAATTGTTCTTCTTGTGCAAAATTTTAAGCAAATTAGGGTAAACCCCTGCTTCTGGGGCCATATAAGTCCATATCGGACGAAATATAACAGGTTGGCTGGTAAGTCCCCGGTCTGACATAGAGATAGCGTCGCTAGTATTAAATTCATATTATTTTTATATAGTACCAACCTTCAAATAATTCGTGTCAAAATTTGACGTCTGTAAGTCAATTAGTTTGTGAGATAGAACGTCTTTTGTGAAGCAACTTTTGTTATTGTGAAAAAAATGAAAAAAAGGAATTTCGTGTTTTGATAAAATACTGTTTTCTGAAGGGACAAAATACGGTGGAAGCAAAAACTTGGCTTTATAATGAGTTTCCGGACTCTGCCCCAGGGAAATCAACAATAATTGATTGGTACGCAAAATTCAAGCGTGGTGAAATGAGCACGGAGGACGGTGAACGCAGTGGACGCCCGAAAGAGCTGGTCACCGACGAAAACATCAAAAAAATCTACAAAATGATTTTGAATGACCGTAAAATGAAGTTGATCGAGATATCAGAGGCCTTAAAGATATCAAAGGAACGTATTGGTCATATCATTCATCAATATTTGAATATGCGGAAGCTCTGTGCAAAATGGGTGCCGCGCGAGCTCACATTTGACCAAAAACAACAACGTGTTGATGATTCTGAGCGGTGTTTGCAGCTGTTAACTCATAATACACCCGAGTTTTTCCGTCGATATGTGACAATGGATGAAACATGACTCCATCACTATACTGCTGAGTCCAATCGACAGTCGGCTGAGGTGACAGCGACCGTTGAACCGTCTCCGAAGCGTGGAAAGACTCAAAAATCCGCTGGCAAAGTAATGGCCTCTGTTTTATTTTGGGATGCGCATGGAATAATTTTTATCTGTTATCTTGAGAAGGGAAAAACCATCAACAGTGACTATTATATGGCGTTATTGGAGCGTTTGAAGGTCGATATCGCGGCACAACGGTCCCATATGAAGAAGAAAAAAGTGTTGTTCCACCAAGACAACGCACCGTGCCACAAGTCATTGAGAACGATGGCAAAAATTCATGAATTGGGCTTCGAATTGCTTCCCCACCCACCGTATTCTCCAGATCTGGCCCCCAGCGACTTTTTCCTGTTCTCAGACCTCAAAAGGATGCTCGCAGGGAAAAAATTTGGCTGCAATGAAAAGGTGATCGCCGAAACTGAGGCCTATTTTGAGGCAAAACCGAAAGAGTACTACCAAAATGGTATCAAAAAATTGGAAGGTCCTTATAATCGTTGTATCGCTCTTGAAGGGAACTATGTTGAATAATAAAAACGAATTTTGACAAAAAAAAATGTGTTTTTCTTTGTTAGACCGGGGACTTATCAGCCAACCTTTTAGCAAAACAAGTATATACAGCAGTAAGTTCGGCCGGGCCGAATCTTAAACACCCACCACCATGAATCAAATATTAGGGTTTCCAAGCGGAGCAGTTCAATCAGTACACTTCACGAAGATAAATTTAAAGATTACAAACTTTATTTTAATTAAAAATTTATTATTTTAAAGAAATTTGTATATACAGCAGTAAGTTCGGCCGGGCCGAATCTTAAACACCCACCACCATGAATCAAATATTAGGGTTTCCAAGCGGAGCAGTTCAACCAGTACACTTCACGAAGATAAATTTAAAGATTTTACCTATGAAGACTACGTCAGATTCTGGATTTATAAGAACCACTTTTGTTTGAGTTTTAGAAGAATGATTAACATCTCTTGTAAGTGTGCAAGAAAATTATAAAATAACGTCTTGATTTGAAATCTTAAATCTGTAGATTTTCAGTCGAGAAATAAAATATGGAAATTTTATATTGAGTTTCAAGCAATTTTCATGATTAGTGCGCCTTCTATACTCTCAAGAAGTGAAATCGGTCTATATGGAGGCATTACCAAATGGACAAATAAAAACTTAATCCGATACACGTTTTTGTGAGCCTTAAATACCAGAATATTTACAATTTCAGGCAAATTGGATAAAAACTACGGTTTCTATAGCCCAAGAAGTAAAATCGGGAGATCGGTCTATATGGGGGCTATACCAAAACATGGACCGATACTCACCATTTTTGGCACATATCTTTACGGTCATAAAATACCTCTAGATTTAAAATTTCAGGAAAATTGGATAAAAACTACGATTTCTATAAGCCCAAGACCTCAAATCGGGAGGTCGGTTTACATGGGGACTATATCGAAACATGGACCGATATAGCCCATCTTCGAACTTGACCTGTCTGCAGACAAAAGACGAGTTTGTGCAAAATTTCAGCACAATTGCTTCATTATTGAAGACTGTAGCATGATTACAACAGACAGACAAGCAGACAGACGGACAGACGGACATGGTCATATCGTCTTCGAATTTCTCCCTGGTCAGGAATATATATATATATACTTTATATAGTCGGAAATCGATATTTCGATGTGTTACAAACGGAATGACAAACTTATTATACCCCGTCACCATTCTATGGTGGTGGGTGTAATGAACTATAGCGTAATTAAAATTGGAATGATCTGGCGCCTACGATTTTTTCTTTATTTTTAGTTTATTTTTGCTTTTCGAGAACGATGCATTTCGTAAATGGTAGTAAAAAATCCAAAACGTTTAGAAAATTTTACTTAATTCAATGAATGTCAAAATTTGGAATACAATTTAGTTCAATTTTCGCGCGAAATAGTTAATTTTTCCAATAACATAGTTTACTTATTTCTGTGTAAAATTAACTCACGTTAACCCTTAACTACTATTTTTGCAAAAAAATTAATATGGTGAACTGTTTTCAAGTTATTCCAATATATGTAGCGGAAGTGCCTTAATTTTGAACATAACGGTATATCTCGAAAAGTCGAGCTGATAGAAAAAAACCAAGTGCAGATCAGCGTCCCAAAAACGATATTCAGTTCTTAATCAACAGAACCATTGTTCCCTTGTGTAAATTAAATCAAAAATGTTTTGTTTTACCTTAATACGACTTTAACGCAAATTTCGAAGTTTCGTGTCCTAAATTCTATGAAAAAAATGTTGTGGCAAAGATTACAAACTTCATTTTAATTAAAAATTCATTATTTTAAAGAAAATTGTCCTTTATATTGTATAAATTGCGTATATAATTTGCATACACCGAAAAAACAGCGAACCCACACGGACGAAAAAGACTGTTTGTCATATGTTTGGGTGTAAAAAATATATGTTTGGAACTCAAATTGTTTAACACAATATTTTTAAGTGCAAGCATATAATGTTCATAAACTAGCATAACATGTTTGGGATATATATGTTAATATGTTAGAACATATTATGTTTGGGACATAAAATGTTTGTAAATATAATATGCTTAGATGCAAACATATATTAATTTAGAAATAGAGAGTATACTGCAAGTATAATAATGGAAGTAAACAATTGGCACCTTAAAAATATATCCACACAAAGAAAATTTCATTAATTTTTTTTTACCGGTGTATGCTCTAAGGCAGAGCTTCCCAAAAGGGGGGGGGGGGGGGTGCCCAGCGTCATTTTTGGTTGAGCAGATTTTGTATCATTAAATTTGTTAAAACAACACTAATTGTTAAGTTCAACAAAACATCAATAATATACTACAAAAGAGCATACCATTCGTACATTTCGAAATGTTCATTTATAACCACCCAGCAAAAAAAGCGTAGCCAAAAAAGTAGTGAAAATGTTCTTTTTGGATCCGGAAGTGGTGCCAAATTGACGCAGAAGCGATGAATTTAACATGGGCTTGTCATAGGACGGATGTCCATCATTTCAACAGACGCTGCAGTGAATTTGCACGACTTCTTAAGGTGTGAGGTGAATTCAGTGTTTTGGATGTGAATTAAGAGGTTTTGTGATATTTTGACAAATTAATAGTTTTTAATTTTTTTATGATTTTTAATGCATTATAACACCTGCATGGAACTTTTGTCATCAAATATTTTCATAAATTCGTAATTTTTATAGAAAGGTTTTAACATTATTTTTGGGTAAATATAAATAATTTGTACAATTTTTTTTAATTCTTAATATGTTTTTAGCCTATTTGAAACAAATAAAAATAAATTTCCAATTAAAAATATGAAAAAAGCGGATTATAAAAAAATTGACTCAAATTAACTTCTTGTGCCGTTAAAATAAAGAACATCTTAGGGAGAGCATTTTTGGAAGTTCTTTTAAAGTTGTGCCTTGAGAAGAACTTCCAAATTTTTTTGCTGGGCACAGTGAGAAAGAATAGAATTACATGCAATTCTATAATTCGTTGTAGGTTTTCCATTATTAGTCGTTCACTTTATTTGCAACGGCTAAATTTCTTGCTAAAATATCAGAACCAGTACCCACTTTTGTATTCACACATTTTAAAAATTTTAAAACCAAAGTGACGAACACTTTTACATGCACAGAAAAAACATGTTTGGACATGGTTGCCGCATCCATTTAATGCTTATCTAGAGTATGTAATTGTCGCGAAAACCATGTATTTTGTCTTTTTAAAAATAATTTTCGCGCGGAGAAAAATATATGTTGGCAATAAGCATTTAAATGGTTCCCAGATGCCGCAAACATGTCCTAATATTTAAATGATCGAATTTGAGACCATTACATAGTCGGGAAAATCATGTACCTGACCATTCAATTTTTTTACAGGGAAAAAAATATTTTTAAAGGTTACGTATAGACATATCTAGAACCATTATATGGCCATAAAGACCATTTACATTTTTTTTGTGGCCATTTATTTTTTTTTAATTTTTTTGCAGCGAAAACAATTTTATAAAAACATTGACCTGGTACACACGATTTTCATTTTGCGCGTCAGTCGTGTGTTGATTGTTTTTTGGAATGGACGGAGAATACGGAATTACTGTGTTTTGTGTTTATTCATTTATTCAGAAGTGGCACGTGGTTTTATGTGAATACAAACAAGTATATATGGCCGTAAGTTCGTCCAGGCCGAATCTTATGTACCCTCCACCATGGATTGCGTAGAAACTTCTACGAAAGACTGTCATCCACAATCGAATTACTTGGGTTAAGGTATCTTGAATCATTTTCTAAGTTGTGAGTTAGTCCATACGTGGTATATATTAGACAAAAAAGGTATGTGGAGGTAAGTCTACAAATAATTACAAATAGATATGGACTTTTACACGGTACGTAGGGAGCCAGAATTGAAATATGGGGATCGCTTATATGGGGGCTATATACAATTATGAATTTGATATGGACCAATTTTTGTGTGATTGGGGATCGATTTATCTGAGGGCTATATATAACTATAGACCGATATGGACCTAGTTAGGCATGGTTGTTAACGGCCATATACTAGCACAATGTACCAAATTTCAACTGACTCGGATGAAATCTGCTACTCCAAGAGGTTCCAAAACCAAATCTCGGGATCGGTTTATATGGGGACTATATATGATTATGGACTGATATGGACCACTTTTGGCATGGTTGTTAAATATCATATAGAAATACCACGTACCAAATTTCAATCAGATCGGATGAATTTTGCTTTTCCAAAAGGCACCGGAGGTCAAATCTGGGGATCGGTTTAAATGGGAGCTATATATAATTATGGACTGGTATGAACCAATTCATGTATGGTTGTTGGATACCATATACTAACATCACGTACCAAATTTCAACCGAATCGGATGAATTTTGCTCTTCCAAGGGGCTCCGGAGGTCAAATCTGGGGATCGGTTTATATGGGGGCTATATATAATTATGGACCAATTTTTGCATGGTCATTAGAGAGCATATACTAACACTATGTACCAAATTTCAGCCGGATCGGATGAATTTTGCTCTTCCAAGGGGCTCCTGAGGTCAAATCTGGAGATCAGTTTATATGAGGGCTATATATAATTATTGACCGATTTCGACCAATTTTTGCATGGTCATTAGAGAGCATATACTAACACTATAACAGCCGGATCGGATGAAATTTGCATCTCTTAGAGGCTTCGCAAGCCAAATCGGGGTATCTGTTTATATGGGGGCTATATATAATTATTGACCGATGTGGACCAATTTTTGCATGGTTGTTAGAGACCATATACTAGCACCATGTACCAAATTTCAGCCGGATCGGATGAAATTTGCTTCTCTTAGAGGCTCCGAAAGCCAAATCGAGGGATCGGTTTATATGGGGGCTATATATAATTATGGACCGATGTGGACCAACTTTTGAATGGATCGGATGAAATTTGCTTTTCTTAGAAGGCCTGCAAGCCAAATTTGGGGGTCCGTTTATATGGGGGCTATACGTAAATGTGGACCGATATGGTCCATTTTCAATACCATCCGACCTACATCAATAACAACTACTTGTGCCAAGTTTCAAGTCGATAGCTTGTTTCATTCGGAAGTTAGCGTGATTTAAACAGACGGACGACGGACGGACGGACATGCTCAGATCGACTCCGAATTTCACCACGACCCAGAATATATATACTTTATGGGGTCTTAGAGCAATATTTCGATGTGTTACAAACGGAATGACAAAGTTAATATACCCCCATTCTATGGTGGAGGGTATAAAAAGAAAAGTGTAATTGTAAAATGTACCTGGTTTTTGATCTGCATTTTGATATATGGTATAATTTATTTTTATTTGTAGTTACATGATGTCTGAGTTGGTACATTTGATGGATACGAAGTAAATATGTAATGATTACTTATTGTTGAAATTGAACCAAAATAGAGTGTGTAAAAATATGTGATGTTTGCTTGCACAACATTTTAAATACAAATAAACAATGAATTAGTTTATAAATAAATAAAAACAAATAAATAAAATTAATTTTTTGTTTTCTTTTCTCAAGTGGCGCCTTTTTTTCGACGACGAAAAAAGTTTTTTTCATAAATATCAAAACATTTTAGATTTTGACCATGTTCTTTTAACTGGAAGAAAACCATTTTTGACGAATACCATAACATTTTAGATCGTGACCATTTTCTTTTGATTCAAACAATTTGTATCAATATAATAACATTTTATATGAGGACAATTTTATTTTTCTTAGAACCATGTTCACTGAGCCAACATGGTTGCAGGTGAAAATGTTACATGGTCGCCGCAAAAATAGCTCCTATCATATTATTTTGCTTTTCGAATATGATTGTGACAATCATGTTTCTTCTCTGCGTATAGACATAAAGTCAAAATATCTGTCTTGCCTTCATGTTGAAATTTATTTAAGGCGCGAAGCAAATTGGGTTGGGAAGCTCTGCTCTAAGGTGAAACATAATATGTTTGAACAATACAAACAATATTTTGTTTGGGCCAATCCTGAAAATATATATGCTTGAAGCAAAATGTGTTTGGGTTATATGTTATTTTTTTTTTTTTTTGGGTGCACCGGGCAAGAAAATTTTAGTTAATTTTAGAAAAAAAAAATAGATTAATTTTAGAAAATTTTAACTAAACAGTATTAGAAACGCAGATGTCACGCCGATTTCGAAAAATTAAGTAAATAATTTTCGACAAATTCAAGAAAATTTCTAAGATACTAGCGTAACCCGGCCCGCTTCGCTACGCCTTCCGAAGCGTATTTGTAGGAACACTTTGCGTTAACTTAGTCAACCATATCCTTCGTGCTGAAAACAAATTCGAAAAGATTTGAATTCTTTCAAACAAATCGGACTACTTGCTTTTTCGTTTATAGGTACAAATACGGCGGATATGCATATGTAAAACGATTCGTTTTAAAAAATGTCGGGGAGAGGGTGTACCCTTTCCTCCAAATTTTTTAAATAATGTTCTGTATTCAAGTAGTTGGACAATCTTCTATATTTCTTGTGAATTTTAAGTGTGGTTTGTCACGAAAAGGTATCCTTCTCCTCAACATATCTGAAAATTAAGCACTATATTATAATAGCATACAAAGAATTACTGTTTCCAATCCAATAAATCGGAAAAAGCAAAAGTAGTAAAAAATGTTACCACGTTAACATTTGCTAAAATGGAAAATGATTCACCCTCTACGTTGGCTACCAATTTCATGTAAATTTAAGTTCTTTACTAAAAAGAAGTCTGGCAGAAGCCTGTGCAAAAATCATAAAATTATGTACCGAGTTACCATTTACGGACAACCTCTACTTTCAATTTAGGAAAAAAAACGGACAAAAGGGAATCCGTTCCCCACCTTCGCTCCACTCCGACCTGATATCGGACTATCACGTACCCTATATTAATTTCACAACTACTCAATGGTCCCTATAAATTCTATCGAAGTAAATCGACAAAGTTTCTTTCAATTTTCCCCTTCCCCAAGCAGATATCGAAAAATCATATACTAATTTAAAAATCATGTATAAATTTAATCACCTCCTACCACGTTCCCTGTAAATTTTAAGTAGATCGGAGATGTTTAAAACTTTCTCTATTGTTTTAAAGGGACGTCACTTTCCCCGATACAATATCGACAAACAGCGTAGTGAATAGCACCCCTAACCTTCCCTGAAAATTCTTGAAACTTTCCTTCAAGTGTGGGCCGAGGAAGGTTGTCTCTTCATTCATAACCTCCCCCACTGCCTTTGTAAATTTCAAGAAAACAAGAATTTTTGTTGTTTTTTTTCAGTTTTAGAGGAGGACCTCCTCCCCGTCCCAGAAAATGTCAAGCAAATTATAAGCCTAAAGGGGCGGCCTCTCTTCCGTCCAAATATCACAAAATCAGGTATCAACTATTAATATCGTAACCTCTCCCCAGTCCTCTGTAAATTTCAAGTAACTCGGTAAAGTTCTGTATGTACTTAAGAGAAGCGGATGTCTCCCTATGCCCTTTTATTTTTATTAAAAAATCAGGAGCCTGATACAAATATCATAATCTCACCCATTTTTTCCGTAAAATTTCAGTCGGGGGAGTTTAGTTTTGTTTTCACTGTACTTAAAAAAAAGTCGGGCAAAGGGGTGGTCCCCCTCCCAGACCAAATATAGAAAAATAATGTACCGGAATTTTGTCTAGATCCCAACCCCAACATTCAATGAAAATTTCAAGCAAATCGCATAATTTTGTTCCAAGTTTCAAAAAGTAGGTCAAGGGGAAGGTCCCACTCCCCGTCAACATATGAAATCATCAGGTACCCCATATTGATTCCATAACCTCACCACATGTTCTCTGTAAATCTCAGATAATTTAGAGAATTTTAGTTTTTTCACTGTACACGCAAAGGAAAACAAATGTTTGGAAAACGTGTACCGAAAACGTTTTTCTTTTGTTAGAGTTTTTTGAATTGCTTCGAAAATTTTAAACTTTTATCACCAAAAAAATCCGTTTGTTACAAAATTTTTATTTTTTTTTTTAATAAAAAAAGTTATTTTTGAAACAACAACACAGTCCATTTCGTTTATATCAAACACTGTTCTTTTCTGACTTTAGGTCTTTAATAAGACACATTTTACCGTTCAAAATTGAATATACTACAATGTAATGTTGAACATTTTTTCGGAATCTTCCGAACATATCTGGAATACGAGTATATGTAAAAAAAAAAAAACAAAAAAAAACTTTGGTCGGAGCAGAGATCGAACCCACGACCCTTGGCATGCAAGTCGGACTTAGCAACCACTGCTCCACGGTGCCAAACTAAATATTTGTTTCTGTTAAATAAACTTTGTTTATTCGGTTCGTGGGCGCCGCAAGCTATGCTATATAAATATAACTTATAAGGATATTTGTCTATTGATGACCATAACAGGTACATATCTCAGTCCAGGCGAAAGGTAAAAAAATGTTAAAAATTTATAAAATCATATAATTTCTTCTACATTGTTGGTATTACAGGAAAAGGTGTTAAGAACTAAAAAAACCTCGTAGATGTGAGAAAGATGTGAGGGAAAATGCAATTAGCAAGAAAACAAGTTTTTTTTTTTTTTTTTTTTTTTTTGTTTGAGTTTGTCTTTATGAAATTGTTTTTACATCCTGGAAAAGAATAAACGTTTATCACAAAAAGTATATACTTTTCTTCCGAATACACTTCCTTACAGCGAAAAGCAAATGAGAAACGAACTTTGTTTGTCTAAAATTTCGTTTGGGAGGAAAGAATTATTTTTTTGCGTGTACTTTAAAAAAAGTCGAACAAAGTGGAGATCCCCCCTCCGCCGCCAAATATCGAAATATAAAGTAGCGGATCTTTGTCTAGATGCCAACCCCAACCTTCAATGAAAATTTCAAGCAAATGGGTCAACTTTGGTCCAATTTTCAAAAAGTCTGATAAAAAGGAGGTCCCCCTCCGCGACCAGGTGTCAAAAAGTGAAACAAACAAATAAACAAACATAGATTGAATTTTATATATGTATATAGATAATTTATTTTATTCACATGATAAAGAAAATTTCGAAGTTTGAACGAAAAAATTGGTGTTCAAAATTGCAATAAAGGCCTTTTGTGCCATACGAAGTTCATAATGGGCCAATTATTGGTAAAATTTACAAATTTCAGAACTATTTTTCGTTTGTGTACAATTTTTCCTCTGTTTTAGTTAATTTAACTAACGTACGCAAAAAAATATTAAAGTCATGCAAACTTTCTTAAAATGTAATAATTTCATGAACTAAAATAGAATTAAATCGTCTTTAGTGAAATATAGGGCTCACTTTCTTTTTTGGTGTTATCTTTCATATTAGGTGAATATTTGTTTTCAGTGTAGGCAAATCCCTAAATCACTACAATTTATAGATGGCATATCGATTTAGTGAATCCAACTGGTATATGAAAATTATTGCGATGAGCAGTGAATTTTTACGAAATGCAATTTTTTTTTACTCCCTTGCAAATTGAATTATCACAAGCAAAAATCCATTTAAAATTCTTTAAATGGAGGATTCATCCTCCCGATAAAAATTACTATTATACGGCATTAATTAAATTGTCCTTGGTTTCATGTTAATGAGGAAATACTAAAGTTTCAAAAAGTTCGCTACAATGATGTTATGCTACAACGAAACCATATCACATGAAACAAAAACCAGGAGATAATTATTGATTATCGAATCCTTTTGCCATTTGTGGGAGTTTGTGTTCAGATGAAACGTAAATAGACAAATGTCAAATATTTGCAAATGCTAAAAAAAAATAAAAAAATAATCTCCACAGAAAAAAGTAAACGCAAAAATTAACTATATCGTACGAAAATTGAAATAAATTGTACACGCACAGAAAAAACCTGTTTGGACATGGTTGCCGCATCCATTTAATGCTTATTTAGAGTATGTAATTGTCGCGAAAACCATGTATTTTGTCTTTGTAAAAATAATTTTCGAGCGGAGAAAAATATATGTTGGCAATAAGCATTTAAATGGTTCTCAAATGCCGCAAACATGTTCTATTATTTAAATGATAGAATTTGAGACAATTATATGGTCAGGAAAATCATGTACCTGACCATTCAATTTTTTTACTTTTTTGCAGAGAAAAAAGTATTTTTATAGTTTACGTATAGACATGTCTACAACCATTACATGGCCATAAAGACCATGTACATTGTTTTTGTGACCATTTAATTTTTTAATTTTTTTGCAGCGACAAGAATATTATAAAAACATTGAGCACACGATTTTCATTTTGCGCGTCAGTCGTGTGTTGATTGTTTCTTGGAATGGACGGAGAATACGGATTTACTGTGTTTTGTGTTAATTTATTTATTCAGAAGTGGCACGTGGTTTTATGTGAACACAAAAAAGGAAAGTGTAATTGAAAAATGTACCTGTTTTTTGTTCTGCATTTTGCTATATGGATCATTTATTTTTATTTGCAGTTACATGATGTCTGCGTTTGTACATTTGATGGGCACGATGTAAATATGAAATAATTACTTATTGTTGAAATTGAAATAAAATAGAGTGTGTAAAAATATATGATGTTTGCTTGAACGGCATTATAAATACAAATAAACAACGAATTAGTTTATAAATAAATAAAAACAAACAAATAAATTTAATTTTGTGTTTTCTTTTCTCAAGTGGCGTCCTTTTTTCGACGATGAAAAAAGTTTTTTCATAAAGATCAAAACATTTTAGGTTGTGACCATGTTCTTTTAACTAGAAGAAAAACATAACATAACATTTTAAATCGTGACCATTGTCTTTTCATTGAAACAAAATTCTTTTTATCAATATAATAACATTTTAGATGAGGACAATTGTATTTTTCTTAGAAGCATGTTCACTGAGCCAACATGGTTGCAGGTTAAAATGTTACATGGTCGCCGCAAAAATAGCTGCTATCATATTATTTTGCTCTTCGAATATGATTGTGACAATCATGTTTCTTCTCTGCGTGTATATACAATATACAATTGTGGACACCCACGGTAACCAAAATTTTGTCCACCTTTGAGATGTGTCCATCTGCGAGAGGTTAATTTTAATGTGCTTGAGAAGTGTCTGGGTTTCAGAGTGTCCAAGTTTGATGACGGATATTCCTCCAAGGAGATCTTTTGAAATGGTACAGTACCTGAAGTTAAATATAAACTTTCTACAAATGAAGACAATACCAGATTGGATTGGATTTATATTTGGATTTGTTTCAATTTTAGAGGAATATTAAGCCATTCGTCAAAGCGTGCAAGAAAATCTGATGAAATAACGAATTTCATAGGATTTGAAATTTTTATATACTTTCATCCAAATTATTCGAATGACCACGATAAGTATACTTCTTGTCAGTAACAGGTTGGCTGATAAGTCCCCGGTTTGACACATATATGGCGTCGCTAGTATTAAATGCATTTTATTTTTATATAGTACCAACCTTCAAATGATTCGTGCCAAAATTTGACGTCTGTAAGTCAATTAGTTGGTGAGATAGAGCGTCTTTTGTGAAGCAACTTTTGTTATTGTGAAAAAATGCAAAAAAAAGGAATTTCGTGTTTTGATAAAATACTGTTTTCTGAAGGGAAAAAATACGGTGGAAGCAAAAACTTGGCTTGATAATGAGTTTCCGCACTCTGCCCCAGGGAAATCAACAATAATTGATTGGTATGCAAAATTCATGAGTGGTGAAATGAGCACGGAGGACGATGAACGCAGTGGATGCCCGAAAGAGGTGGTTACCGACGAAAACATCAAAAAAATCCACAAAATGATTTTGAATGACCGTAAAATGAAGTTGATCGAGATAGCAGAGGCCTTAAAGATATCAAAGGAACGTGTTGGTCATATCATTCATCACTATTTGGATATGCGGAAGCTCTGTGCAAAATGGGTGCCGCGCGAGGTCACATTTGACCAAAACCAACAACGTGTTGATGATTCTGAGCGGTGTTTGCAGCTGTTAACTCGTAATACACCCGAGTTTTTCCGTCGATATGTGACAATGGATGAAACATGGCTCCATCACTACACTCCTGAGTCCAATCGACAGTCGGCCGAGTGGACAGCGACCGGTGAACCATCTCCGAGGCGTGGAAAGACTCAAAAGTCCCCTGGCAAAGTAATGGCCTCTGTTTTTTGGGATGCGCATGGAATAATTTTTATCGATTATCTTGAGAAGGGAAAAACCACACGCAAAGAAAAAAAACGTTTGGAAAACGTGTACCGAAAACGTTTTTCTTTTGTTAGAGTTTTTTGAATTGCTTCGAAAAGTTTACACTTTTATCACCAAAAAAATTCGTTTGTTACAAAATTATTATTTTTTGAATAAAAAAAGTTATTTATGAACCAACAACACAGTCCATTTCGTTTATATCAAACACTGTTCTTTTCTGACTTTAGGTCTTTAATATAGTAGAATGTAATGTTAAACATTTTTTCGGAATCTTCCGACCATATCTGGAATATATGTAAAAAAACAAACCTTTGGTCGAAGCAGGGATCGAACCCACGACCCTTGGCATGCAAGACGGACGTAGCAACCACTGCTCCACGGTGCCCAACTAAATGTATTTTTCTGTTAAATAAACTTTGTTTAATCGGCTCGTGGGCGCCGCAAGCTATGCTACATAAATATAACTTATATGGGTAATTGTCTATTGATGACAATAACGGCTACATGGCTCAGTGGATAGTGTGTTGGCTTACAAATTGCATGGTCCGCGGTTCGATTCTCCGTCCAGGCGAAAGGTAAAAGAAAATTTTAAAATTTATAGAATCGTATAATTTCTTCTACATTGTTTGCGTTACAGAAAAAGGTGCTAAGAACTAAAAAACTTCGTGGAAGTGAGAAAGATGTGAGGGAAAATGCAATTAGCCAGAAAAAAATTTTTTGAGTTAGTCTTTATGAAATTGTTTTTACATCCTGGAAAAGAGTAAACGTTTATCACAAAAAGTATATACTCCTCTTCCAAATACACTTCCTTTCAATGAAAAGCAAATGAGAAACGAACTTTGTTTGTCTAAAATTTCGTTTGGGAGGAAAGAATTATTTTTTTGCGTGCATCAACAGTGACTATTATATGGCGTTATTGGAGCGATTGAAGGTCGAAATCGCGGCACAACGGCCCCATATGAAGAAGAAAAAAGTGTTGTTCCACCAAGACAACGCACCGTGCCACAAGTCATTGAGAACGATGGCAAAAATTCATGAATGGGCTTCGAATTGCTTCCCCACCCACCGTATTCTCCAGATCCAGCCCCAGCGAACTTTTCTTGTTCTCAGATCTCAAAAGGATGCTCGCAGGGAAAAAAATTTGGCTGCAATGAAGAGGTGATCGCCGAAACTGAGGCATATTTTGAGGCAAAACCGAAGGAGTACTACCAAAATGGTATCAAAAAATTGGAAGGTCGTTATAATCGTTGTATCGCTCTTGAAGGGAACTATGTTGAATAATAAAAACGAATTTTGACAAAAAAAATGTGTTTTTCTTTGTTAGACCGAGGACTTATCAGCCAACCTGTTATTTACAGATTTTATTCTCTCTTATAAGTCAGTTTCTTATTCTCGGTCTATTTCTACCCCTTTCTCTCGCTCTGTTTATATTAATGGTACAATTTGTACTTTGAAAATCTCTATGACGCCAGGAGGAATCGAACTCAGACCTGTTGTTTTGTAATCCAACACACCCTACTTCACGGCATGGATTTACTCAATGATGTAATTTTACAACATAAATGATGTACTATGCAATTTAAGAAAACCAGGGTATATTTTATTGGTATTATAAATTAACATGCTGCATTTTTTTCTGAAATGTAATTTTCGCTACCATTAGCGGTGCCCACAATCGCTGTAGAGGTTATTCTATTTAAAAAATGTCAAGAAAAATTGAATCAATTAATATTTAAGCAGGATTCGAACCCGGGCCTCAAGATATGATTTCAAATACTGGTATTAATAAAAGGAATCACTATTGGTCTACACACACCGAAAAAAATATCACCAACATATTTCCAATTAAAAAGTTGATTGAAGTTGACAATTTTTTCAATTAATAAATTAATTGATACAATTAACTTTTTAATCATGATAGAAACATTAAGTTAATTAAGTCAATGATTGAACATTTTAAAATTTTGAATTAAAAAATTAATTGATACAATTAACTTTTTAATCAAATTCGGAAGACTAATTCAGTTAGAAAAAAGTGCTGATTTTGTTTAAATTTTTAATAAAAAATGTATTTCGAACAATCATTTGTTAATCCAAATAAAAACTCTAAGCCAATTCAGAAAGTAATTAAAAATAGTTACCTTTTAATTAATTGAGTTTGGCAATCAACATCAATTAAATTTTTAATTGAATCCATTAAAAAATTAATTGAAATTTGCTGAAAAAAATCAATTAATTTTTTAATCAAGAATTTTTTCTATGCCCAATTAAAACTGTGATTGATACTATCATTTTCGTGATTGAAGACATTTCAATAAAAAAATTAATTGGATCAATTAATTTGGTGATTGAATCAGAAAAAAATTTTCTCTTTATAGTTCTAAAATACTTATAGATTTACAATTTTAGGATAATCGAATAAAAATTGCGGTGTCTACACCGAAAGAATTCTCTTAGTTAATTTTACGAAGAATTCTTCATTAACTATTCTTCGTGAATTCTTCTTTAAAATAACGAAATTTTCATTCATTTTCGTAAATTTTACGAAGAACATTTTACGAATATACGAAACATTTACGAAATATTCTACATTAACTTTCCTTCGTAAAAAGTTCGTACTTTCAACGAAACTTCCTTCAAATTTCATGAATTTTGTGAAGAAGTTTTTACGAATATTTTACGAAACATTCTGCGTTAAAATTTCTTCATAAAAAGTACGAAACATTTTCTTTGAAATAACGAAGAAGTTTCATTGAAGTTGTAAAATTTCCATTCGCGGCATTAAATTGTCTTTTATAATGTGCTTGAGGGTATTCCTTTATTCTATTTTTTATGCAAGTCTATGCTACTTCTCATTTGAGTGATAGCACGCTATGAATAAAAGTGCAGCAAATATTTCGTACTTTTAACGAAATTTTTCGTTCTTTTTACGAAAAAATTCTTTCGGTGTAGATATCCAAGAATTTAAAACGGGTGATCGATCTAATTGGAGGCTTTACCAAAATATGAACCGATATAAAGCAAATTCGACACAGATCTTTGTGGACTTAAAATACCTCTAAATTTCGATTTCGGTCAAATTGTGGAAAAAGTGCGGTGTCCAGAAGCCTAAGAAGTCATATCGGTCTATACGGTACATAAACCGATATGCACCATATTCAGATCTATAATAACAGATCTACACCCAGAGAAGGAATATGATCACCTCAAACATATTTCAAGAACACCATGTTACTTTTTTACAGCGACCATGTAGCATTTTTGTCGCAAACATATTCTTTTCTCGTCAAACATAACATGCTTTCCGAAATCAGATACATAATTTCCGAGAAAAGAACATGGTTTCGACAAACATGCAACATGTTTTCCGTGAAAAAGTAACATTTTGCTCTTGGAACATGGTTGGGGTGATCATATTCCTTCTCTGCGTGCAGATAACAATTCAGAGATCTAGATGACAATTTTCAGGAAAATCTGATAAAATTAGTGGTTTCTAGAGCCCAAGAAGTCATATCAAGAGACCGGTCTATATAGGGCCTGTACCAAAACATGGACACACCATATTCCACATATGTATTTGTAGGCCTAAAATACTATTCGATTTCCACTTTCAATCAAGTCGGATAGAAAATACGGTTTCTAGAAGCCCAAGACCCTAAATCGGGGGTCGGTTTATATGGGGGCTATATCAAAACCTTGATGGATATAGCCTTCTTCGAACTTGACCTGCCTGCAAAAAAATAAAAAAAAAAACAAGTAAGGAAAGTCGAGCAGGGCCGACTATATTATACCCTGCACCACTTTGTAGATTTAAATTTTCGATACCATATCACATCAACACATTTGTCGTGTCCCAAATACATGCATTTAAATATCACTCCATCTGGACAGAATTTGATAGACTTCTGCAAAATCTATAGACTCAACATTTAAGTCGGCTAATGCTCTAGGGTGGAACACAATGTTAGTAACAAAATATGGGAAACATTTAAATCTGAAGCAATTTTAAGGAAACTTCGCAAAAGTTTATTTAAGATTTATCGCTCGATATATATGAATTAGAAGTTTAGGAAAATAAGAGTCATTTTTACAACTTTTCGACTAAGCAGTGGCGATTTTACAAGGAAAATGTTGGTATTTTGACCATTTTTGTCGAAATCAGAAAAACATATATATGGGAGCTATATCTAAATCTGAACCGATTTCAACCAAATTTGGCACGCATAACTACAATGCTAATTCTACTCCCTGTGCAAAATTTCAACTAAATTGGAGTTAAAAAAATGGCCTCTGTGGTCATATGAGTGTAAATCGGGCGAAAGCTATATATGGGAGCTATATCTAAATCTGAACCGATTTCAACCAAATTTGGCACACTTGTCTACACTACTAATTGTACTCCTAGTGCAAAATTTCAACCAAATTGGGGTAAAACTCTGGCTTCTGGGACCGTATTAGTCCATATCGGGCGAAAGATATATATAGGGAGCTATATCTAAATCTGGACCGATTTCTTCCAAAATCAATAGGGTTCTATTCTGAGCCAAAACACATACTTGTGCCAAACTGCGACCTAGACTTTGATTACAAAATGTGTTCACGGACCGACGGACAGACGGACATGGCTATATCGACTCAGGAGCCCACCCTGAGCATTTTTGCCAAAGACACCGTGTGTCTATCTCGTCTCCTTCTGGGTGTTGCAAACATATGCACTAACTTATAATACCCTGTTCCACAGTGTGGCGCAGGGTATAAAACGAATATGTGCCAATTTTCAGGAGGATAGCGCCATTATTATACCCTGCGCCACACTGTGGAACAGGGTATTATAAGTTAGTGCATATGTTTGCAACACCCAGAAGGAGACGAGATAGACACACGGTGTCTTTGGCAAAAATGCTCAGGGTGGGCTCCTGAGTCGATATAGCCATGTCCGTCTGTCCGTGAACACATTTTTGTAATCAAAGTCTAGGTCGCAGTTTTAGTCCAATCGACTTAAAATTTGGCACAAGTATGTGTTTTGGCTCAGAATAGAACCCTATTGATTTTGGAAGAAATCGGTTCAGATTTAGATATAGCTCCCACATATATATATATTTCGCCCGATATGGACTTATATGGCCCCAGAAGCCAGAGTTTTACCCTAATTTGCTTAAAATTTTACACAAGAAGAAGAATTAGTACTATAGTCAAGCGGCCCAAATTTTATTGAAATCGGTTCAAATTGAGATATAGCTCCCACATATATCTTTCGCCCGATATGGACTAATACGAAACCAGAGTTTTACCCCAATTTGGTTGAAATTTTTCACTAGGAGTAAAATTAGTAGTGTAGTCAAGTGTGCCAAATTTTATTGAAATCGGTTCGGATTTAGATATATCTCCCATGTATAGCTTTCGCCCGAGTGGCCACAGAGGCCAATCTTAGGGAGTAGAATTAACATTGTAGCTATGCATGTTGAGATATAGCTCCCATATATATCTTTCGCCCGATATGGACTAATACGAAACCAGAGTTTTACCCCAATTTGGTTGAAATTTTTCACTAGGAGTAAAATTAGTAGTGTAGTCAAGTGTGCCAAATTTTATTGAAATCGGTTCGGATTTAGATATATCTCCCATGTATAGCTTTCGCCCGATTGGCCACAGAGGCCAATCCTTTACTCCGATTTAATTGAAATTTTGCATAGGGAGTAGAATTAACATTGTAGCTATGCATGTCAAATTTGGTTGAAATCGGTTCAGATTTAGATATATCTCCCATATATAGCTTACGCCCGATTTACACTCATATGACCACAGAGGCGAATTTTTAACTTCGATTTAGTTGAAATTTTGCACAGGGAGTAGAATTAGCATTATAGCTATGCGCGCCAAATTTGGTTGAAATCGGTTCAGATTTAGATATAGCTCCCATAACATACATAGCTTTCACCCGATTTACACTCGTATGACCACAGAGGCCAATTTTTTACTCCGATTTAATTGAAATTTTGCACAGGGAGTAGAATTAGCATTGTAGCTATGCGTACCAAATTTGGTTGAAATCGGTTCAGATTTAGATATAGCTCCCATATATAGCTTTTGCCCGATTTACACTCATATGACCACAGAGGCCAATTTTTAACTCGGATTTAGTTGAAATTTTGCCCAGGGAGTAGAATTAGCATTGTAGCTATGCGTGTCAAATTTGTTTGAAATCGGTTCAGATATAGATATATCTCCCATATATAGCTTTCGCCCGATTTACACTCATATGACCACAGAGGCCAATTTTTAACTCCGATTTAGTTGAAATTTTGCACAGGGAGTAGAATTAGCATTGTAGCTATACGTGCCAAATTTGGTTGAAATCGGTTCAGATTTACATATAGCTCCCATATATATGATTTTCTGATTTCGACAAAAATGGTCAAAATACCAACATTTTCCTTGTAAAATCGCCACTGCTTAGTCGAAAAGTTGTAAAAATGACTCTAATTCTCCTAAACTTCTAATACATATATATCGAGCGATAAATCATAAATAAGCTTTTGCGAAGTTTCCTTAAAATTGCTTCAGATTTAAATGTTTCCCATATTTTTTACTAACATTGTGTTCCACACTAGTGCATTAGCCGACTTAAATTTTGAGTCTATAAATTTTGTGGAAGTCTATCAAATTCTGTCCAGATCGGGTGATATTTAAATGTATGTATTTGGGACAAACCTTTATATATAGCCCCCAACACATTTGGCGGATGTGATATGGTATCGAAAATTTAGATCTACAAAGTGGTGCAGGGTATAATATAGTCGGCCCCGCCCGACTTTAGACTTTCCTTACTTGTTGAAATCTGTAGCGTGACGGACATGATTTTATCGTCTTAGAATTTCTCCCTGATCAAGAATATATATACTTTATCGATATTTAGATGTGTAACAAACGGAATGACAAACTTACTACACCCTCATCCAGAGATAAGAGAGAAGTCCACCAATGTGGTATCACAATAGACTGAATAGTCTAAGTGAGCCTGATACATCGGGCTGCCACCTAACCTATCCTAACCTAAGGCCAACTTGACTTTAATAATTCACAAAAATTCTTCAAAATTAACATTTTGTATCTAGACTACAAATCAAAAAAGCCTTTAAAAATAGGAGATGTTTTTCAATAATTTATTTTAAAGCCGTTTTTTACTTGATGCAAACCAGTAAACAAAGCAAACAATGTTAGACTGGAAAGTGCCAAGGAGTTGCTTCGCTTGCACAAAAATGGCCAGTAACCGAATTTGATTTTCTCCGAGAATCAAGCCATTCACAATTGAGAAGTTTGTCAACAAACAAAATAATCGGGTTTATTGGCAAATGTACATCTTCCAGAACTCAAGCGGATCTGATGATAAGATATATTTAACATAAATCTTAACCGAATTAAACCAAATTTGGCACATAAAGCTAGATTGTTAATGCTACTCTCTCTCTCTCTCTCTCACTCTCTTTAAAATTTCACGAAAATCAGAGTGTATATATAAGTGCATATGCGGCGACAGATATAAATGGTAGCTATATCCAAATCTGAACCCATTTCTACCAAATTCAATAGGGATCGATTTGAACTCAGACTTCGACTTTGATTACAAAAATGTGTTAACAAACCAACGGAAATCTCTTAATCGACTCGGATCGCAGCACTGAGCTTTATTACCAAAAACACAATGTGTCTATCTCACCTGTCTCTGGGTGTTGCAAAAATATGCATTAACTTCCAATACTCTGCTCCACACAGGCGAACAAAGAGCTTAAGTTAAACCTCTTAATCTCTTTAAACTCTTTTATTAAAAGTAGTTTAAATATTATTGAAGTAATGAAGCAATTGAATCAATTTGGCGAATGCTGTGGTACTTCCCTCTCTTTCATCCTATTTACAACACTTCCGCATTATGTCAGTAAATGTGCTTTTCATTATATATTAATTAGGAGAATGTTCCATTAAGGATGATGATATTCTAGATATTGTTTTGCACTTGAAGGGGCTGCTAGCACATATGCATTTGTAATATTCTTTATCATCAAATTCACTTCCTTATTACCTATATATGATATAGTGCAACATATTGCATATTTTTATTGAATTATGTTACAAACCACAAAGTGAAAAGACAATTTGCCACAATAGAACAACAAATAAGAAAGAGCTAAAGTTGGTCGGAAGAAGACTGGTTAAATTGGTATATAGTCGGTTATGAAATGTTGGGTGGTACATACATGGGCGTCTACTATCATGCTACACGACCGAACTCAGTGTCACCTCAATTGTCTTAAAACTGGGTAGGTTAGGTGGCAGCCCGATGTATCAGGCTCACATAGACTATTCACAACATTGCACTGTGGGCCAAATGACCGAAATCTCACGCATAAAATCAATTTTTTAACTTCTGAAAATTAACAAGTATATACGGCCGTAAGTTCGGCCAGGCCGAATCTTATGTACCCTCCACCATGGATTGCGTAGAAACTTCTATGAAAGACTGTCATCCACACATTTCAACTCTCATGGTTGTTAAATATCATATACTACCACCACGTACCAAATTTCAACCAGATCTGATGAATTTTGCTCCTCCAAAATGCACCGGAGGTCAAATCTGGGGATCGGTTTATATGGGAGCTATATATTATTATGGACTGATAGGAACCAATTCCTGCATGGTTGTTGGATACCCTATACTAACATCACGTACCAAATTTCAACCGAATGAGAAGAATTTTGCTCTTCCAAGAGGCTCCGGAGGTCAAATCTGGTGATAGGTTCATATGGGGGCTATATATAATTATGGACCGATATGGACCAATTTTTGCATGGTTGTTAGAGACCATATACTAACACCATGTACCAAATTTCAGCCGGATCGGATGAAATTTGCTTCTCTTAGAGGCTCCGCAAACCAAATCGGGGGATCGGTTTATGTGGGGGCTATATATAATTATGGACCGATATGGACAAATTTTTGCATGGTTGTTAGAGACCATATACTAACACCATGTATCAAATTTCAGCCGGATCGGATGAAATTTGCTTCTCTTAGAGTCTCCGCAAACCAAATCGGGGGATCGGTTTATATGGGGGCTATATATAATTATGGACCGATGTAGACCACTTTCTGCATGGTTGTTAGATACCATATACTAACACCATGTACCAAATTTCAGCCGGATCGGATGAAATTTGCTTCTCTTAGAGGCTCCGCAAGCCAAATTTGGGGGTCCGTTTATATGGGGGCTATACGTAAAAGTGGACCGATATGGCCCATTTGCAATACCATCCGACCTACATCAATAACAACTACTTGTGCCAAGTTTCAAGTCGATAGCTTGTTTCGTTCGGAAGTTAGCGTGATTTCAACAGACGGACGGACGGACGGACATGCTCAGATCGACTCAGAATTTCACCACGACCCAGAATATATATACTTTATGGGGTCTTAGAGCAATATTTCGATGTGTTACAAACGCAATGACAAAGTTAATATACCCCCCATCCTATGGTGGAGGGTATAAAAATTTGTGCCACAAAAAAGTTCACAACACATTACCCAAATGGTAAAACAATATGGCAACCTGTTTGTCCGTTTCAGGCCGCCGACGTGGCAACTCTTTGTTATTGATTTTTTTCTTGAATTCATAGTTTAGGAAGCTGCTATAGAGATTTTGCTGGTAACAAACATGTTTTAAAGTTATAAACTTAATTTAAAATGCAAAATTCAAGTCAAGGTACGTACTTTTAGTGAAAATTAACAAAGGATGTAAATATTGTTTGGTTATTTAAGAAAAATGTGTGATATTTTTTCTTTGTCTGGAGTAGAACCTACTAACTTGGAACGGATTGGTTGGAGTTCTATATTGCGTCAGAAAGGTTGTGATGTTGTCTTTCATGCTTATAAGTGCTAAAGAAGGTACCCCATTATAATTATGGAGTTACAATCGAAACACAGAAATTAATAAATATTGGATAGAAAACAACTCCCAGTGCCGTATGTTAATAATAATCAAAGGGGAGAAGTCTTCCATGACAACTTGAAGAAATAAGTAAAATAATTGTGCAGGGAAATCAAAAAAAAAAATAGAATGAAGTAGCATTACTTTGTTTAGTTGAAGCGTCTTGACAAAACAACGATAACAAATGAGAAATTTGGGTAAATCTGCAATATCTACCACAGCATTATTAATAGATATATAAAATAAAATGTCGTCTGGGGTGTCTTAACAGGTTGGCTGACACATAGATGGCGTCGCCGGTCTGACACATAGATGGCGTCGCTAGTATTAAATGCATATTATTTTTATATAGTACCACCTTCAAATGATTCGTGTCAAAATTTGACGTCTGTAAGTCAATTAGTTTGTGAGATAGAACGTCTTTTGTGAAGCAACTTTTGTTATTGAGAAAAAAATGGAAAAAAAGGAATTTCGTGTTTTGATAAAATACTGTTTTCTGAAATACGGTGAAAGCAAAAACTTGGCTTGATAATGAGTTTCCGGAATCTGCCCCAGGGAAATCAACAATAATTGATAATGCTAAATTCAAGCGTGGTGAAATGAGCACGGAGGACGGTGAACGCAGTGGATGCCCGAAAGAAGTGGTTACCTACAAAAACATCAAAAAAATCCACAAAATGATTTTGAATGAGCGTAAAATGAAGTTGATCGAGATAGCAGAGGCCTTAAAGATATCAAAGGAACGTGTTGGTCATATTATTCATCAATATTTGGATATGCGGATGAAACATCCATCACTACACTCCTGAGTCCAATCGACAGTCGGCTGAGTGGACAGCGACCGGTGAACCGTCTCCGAAGCGTGGAAAGACTCAAAAGTCCGCTGGCAAAGTAATGGCCTCTGTTTTTTGGGATGCGCATGGAATAATTTTTATCGATTATCTTGAGAAGGGAAAAACCATCAACAGTGACTATTATATGGCGTTATTGGAGCGTTTGAAGGTCGAAATCGCGGCACAACGGCCCCATATGAAGAAGAAAAAGTGTTGTTCCACCAAGACAACGCACCGTGCCACAAGTCATTGAGAACGATTGCAAAAATTCATGAATTGGGCTTCGAATTGTTTCCCCACCCACCGTATTCTCCAGATCTGGCCCCCAGCGACTGTTTCTTGTTCTCAGACCTCAAAAGGATGCTCGCAGGGAGAAAATTTGGCTGCAATGAAGAGGTGATCGCCGAAACTGAGGCCTATTTTGAGGCAAAACCGAAGGAGTACTACAACAAGTATATACAGAAGTAAATTCGGCCGGGCCGAATTTTAAATACCCACCACCATGAATCAAGTATAATAGTTTACTATGAAAACTCTTCGTCGTAGTGTGTTACTTGATAATATATAGAATTGTAGGGGGTTTGATGACAAATCTTCTCCCAAACGAGCCAGCTCCCGAAGACGAACTTTAAAGATTCTACCTATGAAGACCAGATAAGATTCTGGATTTATGAGAACCAATTTTGTTTGAGTTTTAGAGAAAATATAAACATATCGTGTATATGTTGAAATTACGCCTTGATTTAAAATCTTAAATCTGCAGATTTTTCCGCATTTATTTAATACGGTGAGTAGAATCTGGAACTTTTACTTTCAGTTTGAAGCAATTTTCATGATCAGTGCGCCTGCTTTACCCTGAAAGAAGTGGTTTCTGTTTTGAGAAACGTAATTTTAGACAAGCAAAGTTTTCTCTTGACACAAATTTTAGAGACAATCGTTGAATAAAAGAAAACACTTTATAAGAAAGAGAAATTTCGTTTGTCTAAAATTTTATTATAGATTACTAATTTCCAGCAAATCGGATAAAAACTACGGATTCTAGAAGTCCAAGAAATAAAGCCGGGAGATCGGTGTATATGGGGGCTATACCAAAACATGGACCGATAGGCACCATTTGCTACTCACATATTTGTGATCTTAAAATACCTCCAGATTTTCAATTTCAAACAAATCGGCCAGAAAATATAGTCTCTAGACGCCCAAGAAGTAAAAATCGAGAGATCAGTCTATATGGGGGTTATACCAAAAAATGGACCGATATACCTCAATTTCGGCACTCTTATTTGTGGTCTAAAAATACCTCTAGATTTCGAATTTCAGGCAAATCATGTAATAAATACAGTTTATTGTAGCTCAAGAATTTCAGGCAAAGCGGATGGTAAATATAGTAAATATAGAAGCCCAAGAAACAAAATGGGAGATCGGTCTATATGGGGGCTATACCAAAAAATGGACCGAAGGGCACCACTTTCGGCACACCTTTTTATGGTCCCAAAAGAACTCTAGATTTTTAATTTCAGGAAAATCGGATAGAAAATATAGTTTCTAGAAGCCCAAGAAGCAAAATCGGGAAATCGGTCTCTATGGGGGCTATATCAAAACATGGACCGATGAGCACCATTTTCGGCACACCTTTTTATGGTCCTCAAATACCTCCAAATTTCCAATTTCAGGCAAATCGGATGGTAAATATAGTTTCTAGACGCCCTAAAAGCAAAATCGGGATATCGGTCTATATGGGGGCTATACCAAAACATGGACCGATGAGCACCATTTTCGGCACACCTATTTATGGTCCTCAAATACCTCTATATTTCCAATTTCAGGCAAATTGGATAAAAACTACGGTTTTTATAGGCCCAAGACTCCAAATCGGGAGGTTGGTTTATATGGGGGCTATATCAAAACATGGACCGATGCGGACCATTTTCGACACACCTCTTTATAGTCCCAAAATACCTTTAGATTTCCAATTTCATAGAAATCGGATAGAAAATACTGTTTCTAGACGCGTAAGAATCAAAATCGGGAGATCGGTCTATATGGGGGCTATACCAAAGCATGGACCGATATGGACCATTTTCGACATACCTCTTTATAGTCCCACAATACCTCTAGATTTCCAATTTCAGGCAAATCAGATGGTAAATATAGTTTCTAGACCCCCAAGAAGCAAAATCGGGAGATCGGTCTATATGGGGGCTATATCAAAACATGGACCGATACGAACGATTTTCGACACACCACCTTATGGTCCTAAAATACCTCTAGATTTTCAATTTCAGACAAATCGGATAGAAAATACTGTTTCTAGACGCCTAAGAAGCAAAATCGGGAGATCGGTCTATATGGGGGCTATACTAAAACATGGACCGATACGGACCATTTTCGACACACCTCTTTATGGTCCCAAAATACCTCTAGATTTCCAATTTCAGGCAAATCTGATAAAAACTACGGTTTTTACAAGCCCAAGACCCCAAATCGGGAGGTCGGTTTATATGGGGACTATATCAAAACTTGGATCGATATAGCACATCTACGAACTTGACCTGCCTGCAAACAAAAAACTAATCTGTGCCAAATTTCGGGACGATAGCGCCATTATTGAAGGCTGTAGCGTGATTACAACAGACAGACAGACAGACGGACATGCTTATGTCGTCTTAGAATTTCTCCCTAATCAAGAATATATATACTTTATATAGTCGGAAATCGATATTTCGATGTGTTACAAACGGAATGACAAACTTATTATACCCCCGTCACCATTTTATGGTGGTGGGTATAAAAATTAATAAAATGGTACAAATTATTTAAATTTTGACGAAAAAAAAATGCTTGTTCCAAAATTTCGAATTTTTGAAAATATCATACGATTTAGACAAAAATATAAAAATCATAAAAAATTTTTAAACTTCCCAGTAAAAAAAGTATCGCCAAAAAAGTAGTGAAAATGTTCTTTTTGGATCCGGAAGTAGTGCAAAATTGGCGCAGAAGCGATGAATTTAACATGGGCTTGTCATAGGACGGATGTCCACCATTTCAACAGCCGTTGCACTGAATTTGCATCACTTCTTACTCTGTGGTTCGAATTCAGTGTTTTGGATGTGAATTAAAAAATGTTGTCATATTTTGACAAATAAATAATTTTTATAATTTTTTATGATTTTTAATGCATTCTAACGCTTCTCTGAAATGTTTGAATTAAAATATTTTGAATAATTCCCAATATTTCTTGAATGGATCTAGATTTTTTTTAGATAAGATTTCAATAAGTTGTACCATTTTTTGTAATGCTTACTCCGTTTTTAGCCTTTTTTAATTTACCCATTAAAAATAAGAAAAAAAAGCGAATTATAAATAATTGATTTAAAGAACTTCCTCTGTAGTTAAAATAAAGAACATCTTTGATAGTACATCTTTTGGAAGTGCTTTTAAAGTTGTTTTAATTGTTTTTAATTGATAATATCATTTCTGTGATTGAAGACATTTAAATTGAAAATTGGTTGGATTAATTTCGTGATTGAAGAAAAAATATATATTTTTGTGTGTATGTTGTCAGAAAGATGGGAAAAGTAGTACCTGATCTGATGTTTGTTACAAATTTTTTTTATACATAAAGATGTTAGGCGAATTTTTTGTCATTGTGAAATTTTTACAAATATCCATGGAAGTCACATGAAACTCAACTTACAATATCCTCCTCCGGTATTGTGGCACACGAAGTACGCATATTTCGTAATTTTTGCATGGAATCCAAGCTATAGCGATGTTCACAAAGATGACCATGACGATGTATCAATCGGGGATCCAGTTGACCACCATCCGAAAACGAACGTATACGCACTATTCCATTAGGATCTGTTGCTGCTGAGATGGCTCTAAAACGTTCCATCACCACATCCTGTATAACATCCGCACTTAAAGTGTTACCCATAATTTCATATAAACAATGAACAATAATCCTTTAATATGGCAAAAATTAGTTAAAATCGACTCGAATTGCCCTAGATAATCAGCCAACTAAAACGATGTTTGTTTTTGTGTTCAAATAATAAAGAAACCGAATTTTTCCTAACGAACGATATTAGATAAAGGTGTACAGCACTTCCGTTCATTGTCAGGACAATGAAACAACTGACTCCTTAGATAAATATGCATAACAAAGAGAGCAGAAACATGCATGTGGTGACAAGAATTCAACAGGCTGTTTTGTCACTCAACTTAATTATCACCTTCAGCGAAGTATCGGAGGGTGTCTATGTGGTCTTTCTATTTTCCAGCAAGTTACTGCGACATGATTATGGTCACAACCCCTGACATGTACAAATTTACAATGATACATAGCCTCAGTCAATTTTGAGACCTTGATTATTGGGGGATTGGTTGAGGAGAAAGTTTTGGGGTATGAAGCTTTGTTCGTATACCATTTTACTATAACTGTAATACGATGCGCACAGTGATTCAAAATGGGAAATAAACTCAAATAAGGGTTTATGAATTGTTTTTTTTTTTTTTTTTGTTTTTTCGTTTGCCTCATTTGTTCTCCGCTGAAGGCAATTTGCTTGAAATTTTCAAGTTAATATGTTTGTATACCGCCCACCATAGGATGGAGGTGTATAAGCCTTCTTAATTCATTAGCAATATACTACGATACGAGAGTTGCCTTTTCCAATTCGGGATTGGTCAACCCTTGTATTGCAATCTACCAACTAACTGCTCCATTGTAAAGCTTGACAGGTCGTAGTTCACTCCAAGACGAATTTCGTGAAGGTCGTCCAAAATAAGTTGTTATTCCGAAAACCATTGTGCGCCAAACCGAAACCGACTTCTTCATTATTTCTTGAGACTCCTGAGATGACAAATTTCATGCGAATTGTTTTCGACATGTTATCACGGTTGCCACAATTGGTAGAATTCTACCAAAAATGGTAGATTTTTACTGTTTGGTAGATTGGTAGAATTCTTAAAGTTTTTGGGAGATTTTGCAAAATATTCCTCCCCAACTTAGAGATACTTCAATTTTCTATAAAAATAAAATTTTGACAAAAATTTCTAGAGAAATAAAATTTTCTATAGAAATAAATTTTTGAGAAAATTTTCTATAGAAATAAAATTTTGATAAAATTTTCTATAGAAATAAAATTTTGAGAATGTTTTCTATAGAAATAAAATTTTGAGATAATTTTCTATAGAAATAATTTTTCTAGAAAATTTTCTATAGAATAAACATTTGAGAAAATTTTCTATAGAAATAAATTTTTGAGAAAATTTTCTATAGAAATACATTTTTGAGAAAATTTTCTATAGAAATAAAATTTTGAGAAAATTTTCTATAGAAATAAAATTTTGAGAAAATTTTCTATAGAAATAAAATTTTGAGAAAATTTTCTATAGAAACAAAATTTTGAGAAAATTTTCTATAAAAATAAAATTTTGACAAAAATTTTCTATAGAAATAAATATTTCAGAAAATTTTCTATAGAAATAAAATTTTGAGAATGTTTTCTATGGAAATAAAATTTTGAGATAATTTTCTATAGAAAATTTTCTCAGAAAATTTTCTACAGAAATAATATTTTGAGAAAATTTTCTATAGAAATAAATTTTTGAGAAAATTTTTTATAGAAATAAAATTTTGAGAAACTTTTCTATAGAAACAAAATTTTGAGAAAATTTTCTACAAAAATAAAATTTTGACAAAAATTTTCTTTAGAAATAAAATTTAGAGAAAATTTTCTATAGAAATAAAATTTTAAGAAAGTTTTCTATAGAAATAAAATTTTGAGATAATTTTCTATAAAAATAAAATTTTGACAAAAATTTTCTTTAGAAATAAAATTTTGAGAAAATTTTCTATAGAAATAAAATTTTGAGAAAACTTTCTATAGAAATAAATTTTTGAGAAAATTTTCTATAGAAATAAAATTTTGAGAAAATTTTCTATAGAAATAAAATTTTGAGAAAATTTTCTATAGAAATAAATTTTTGAGGAAATTTTCTATAGAAATAAAATTTTGAGAAAATTTTCTATAGAAACAAAATTTTGAGAAAATGTTCTATAAAATTTTGACAACAATTTTCTTTAGGAATAAAATTTTGAGAAAATTTTCTATAGAAATAAAATTTTGAGAATGTTTTCTATAGAAATAAAATTTTGAGAATGTTTTCTATAGAAATAAAATTTTGAGATAATTTTCTATAGAAATAAAATTTTGAGAAAATTTTCTATAGAAATAAAATTTTGAGAAAATTTTCTATAGAAACAGAATTTTGAGGACATTTTCTATAGAAATAAAATTTTGAGAAAATTTTCTATAGAAATAAAATTTTGAGAAAATTTTCTATATAAATATTTTTGGCAAAATTTTCTATAGAAATAAAATTTTGAGAACAATTTGGAGAAAATTTTCTACAGAAATAATATTTTGAGAAAATTTTCTATAGAAATAAAATTTTGAGAAAATTTTCTATAGAAATAAAATTTTGAGAAAATTTTCTATAGAAACAAAATTTTGAAGAAATTTTCTATAGAAATAATACTTTGAGAAAATTTTCTATAGAAATAAAATTTTGAGAAAATTTTCTATAGAAATAAAATTTTGAGAAAATGTTCTATATAAATATTTTTGGCAAAATTTTCAATAGAAATAAAATTTAGAGAAAAATTTCTATAGAAAAAAATTTGGAGAAAATTTTCTATAGAAATAAAATTTTGATCAAATAGTATATAATAAATAAATTAATAGAGCATTTCTTTCGAAAAAGAGATTTATACTAATCACGAAAATGATTAAAAACATCAAAATAAGTTTTCTTAAATTTGGTAGATTTTTGGTAAAATTTTCTTCAAATTTTGGTAGATTAGTTTTGACATGAGTGGCTACTATATGTTATCTAACTTTTGCCAGATGGACTGGAATGGGCTGGAATTTCCAGATTTTCAATGTCATGTCCAGCTACAAGCTATTCAATAATATTTCCAGCTAAATATACTTTTGAAATAATATTTCAATAGAAAAGATTATACGTTTAGTTATTTATCTTTATCACTCTCAATAAGGTGATTTTTGAGTATTAATTACTTTTAACCAGCGCACTCAATTACACCCAGAGAGAGAGAGAGAGAGAGAGAGAAAGCGTAGTAACTCAAAATTTTGAAATTTTAACTTTTCATTAAAAAACGATACACACTGTAAAATACTCCCATTTTTTACTATACTTTCATTGAAAAAATTCAGTTATGTCTCTTTTCTTGTCTTCTGAGTTAATACTTTTTTACTAAAGTTTTTGCTTCTACTGATAAATAAAAATTTAGAGTTACTACCCTTTTGTTTAATAGGTGCGATATGTATTGTCTATAAGAACTGCATTAAACCTATTTTGCTTTTTTCTGTAAATTTAGTTTGTAAGAAAAGATTGAATTAAAAATATGTTCTCATTTTTTTTAATTTAATTAAATTTACCTTATTTTATTTATGAAAAGACTGAATTATAAATGTTTTTTTGTGTTTTTATTATTTATTTAAATATTTTAATAAATAGTTGTATTCCTCACATTTTGGGATTTACGAAATCCAGATATCTTTTTTTTAATCCAGCCAACTTTTCCGAAATTTCCAGACAATAGGCCCTTTGAATCTGTTAACCCTACTCTACATCGAAAGAATTTTCTGCGATAAACTTACGAAACATCCTTCCTTAACAATTCTTCGTAAATTCTTCATTAAAACAACGAAATTTTCAATGATTTTCATAAATTTTACGAAGAACTTGTTTACGAGAAATTTCCTCAATCCGGCACTGGTGTGGCTCCATTATATACTCCCGTACTCCCATATAAACTGATACTACTTTTTTGGAAATTCTTTTTCGCTGGAATATAAAAGAATAGGCAACCAAAATTTTGGGATACACAATTTACACAATATCAAGGACATATTAATTTAAACCAAAGAAAATTCATAATCTTTGAATTGCTTTCTTTAAGTTTAGCACACAAATCTTTAAAATTTGCGTACCAACGGTAAATTCGTATGTCTTTGAAGCAAAGAAAATGTTTCTTAAAGTGGAGAAAAGTTTTTTTTTTTTTTTAGATTTAAAGAAATCGTTTTTTTAATTAATTGAGATATTAAATTTTTGGATTAAAAACAAAATAGCTTCAAATATAGGCTACCACTCATTTAGAGGATTCTGCATCTTTGTTTGACCGAAAATTCGATGAATGAGCTCTGTGTCCTAATTTTAAGTTTAAGAAAAACAATGTCTTTATTTTAAAGTGACAACATCTCTTGTCTAATTTAATACCAAACACCTTGAGGCAAGATCAATATCTTTGCATATAATTGTTTTGTGTATAAACGTATTTTTTGCATTTTTTTTCGCCCTGAATGAAAACATCGAATACCAAAACGATAATATCTGATTGTGTTCACTGTCATACTCAATAAAAGCTAGACCTAAACTTCTTTATTTCATTAAAATTAATATAATATAAATAGTATGCCACATATGTCACACATATTATTTAATTACAATTGTTAATTGAAATGGAAAACAAATTATCGATTAACTTAAAGTTTTTACATGATTATGAAAAACCACAAAAAATCTGCTATTAACTAATGAAAACTACACCCTCAAAAAAAATCGCTTCTTTAACATATGTTCCAAACATATTTTGCAGGAAGCACATATATTATTGAATACTCCCGAAACATTAATATGTTTGTTTTATGTGAACATATTATATGTTTGGAAGCATTTTGAGCCAAAAATATTATATGCTTGGAAGAATTTTTCCCAAACACGATTGTGCTCATTCCCTAACATACTCGTAATTTTCACTTCCACGAAATTTTTTAGTTATTGGCACCTTTTTCTGTAATACAAATAATGTTGAAGAAATTATTCACTTTTATAAATTTTTTAAATTTTACCTTTCGCCTGCACGGAGAATCGAACCGAGGACCATACAGTTTGTAAGCCAACACACTATCCACTGGGCTACGTAGCTGTTATAGTCACCAGTAGATAATTATCGTTTTAAGTTACATTTATATAGCATAGTTTGCAGCGCCCACGAGCCCATGCAAACATAACATTATTTAATAGAAACATACATGTGTTGGCAACGTGGAGCAGTGGTTAGCATGTCTGACTTGCATGCAAAGGGTCGTGGGTTCAATCCCTGCTCCGACCGAACATTTTTTTTTTTTTTTTTTATTTACACATTTATATTTATACTATATTAATTCTTTTTTAAATGAAACTTCGAAATGTGTGTTATTAAAGATTTATAGTCAGTAACAGTGCTTGATATAAACGAAATTGACTGATTTTTGGATAAAATATTATTTTTTATTGCAAAAATAACAATCTTGTAATAAAAACTGTTTTTGTACAAAACTTTAAAATTTGGAAGGAATTCAAAAACTAACAAAAGAAGAACGTGGAGTCGAATATAAACATACATACATAATTTTATAATATAAACATAAATTTATTTAGGAGTGAACAGTTTTTTACTAGCATTTAACACCATCGCTCTAAAATTCCTTTTATTTTTCTTTAATAATTCATTTTAAAGAAAATAAACTTTTTAAATTGTTTTAGCTGTAAAACTCGAACTTAATGCCCGCTTTTATATTTGATGGTGTCCGTCAACTCCTCGTGGACTACTTTTTAATAAAGAGGAACTAAAGTTTGTTTTTTTACATTTTACTGTGTAATTTTTCACTATTTCCTCCTTATTTCATTTTACTGTCCCAACTCTAAAAAGAGTATAGTGCCCTTTCGTTATTTTTATGAAGACCCCTGATTTCTTTTAACGAACCAAGAAAAAAATTGTGCCCATAATGCCAAAATGATAAACAAAACACATGTCCACACATACATAAAATGCTGCTCTCAAGGCGAAAACATAAGCTGTTTGTTTTTCAAATGTCTATTCTCTTGGTTCAGAATGTATATTCTCTTTATTCAAATTAAATAATATTTAGACTTAAACATATCACATTTTTGGCCTTATCATAAAACAGTTTTCCGAAACAACATACAAGCGGTTTCACAGAAATTGTTCTCTTTTGACTCTTTTGCTGTGTTATATTGATATCTTTCGTCAACTCTCCCGGTTTCCATCTCTATTTCTTTGTCTATACTCTCTCTCTCTGTCGCTTTGAATAAAATATCACAACATATGTATGTTTAGTCGAAATTTGTAAATTTATATATGTTTGTATTCACACATATGATTTTTATGAAACATTGATGCCCCAAACATAATATATTCTAACATATTAACATAGATGTCCCAAACATTTAGTGTTAGTTTAGGAACATTACATGTTCGCACTTAAATATATTGTGGTTTAAAATCGTGCCCGAAACACATTTTGTTTATATCGGAACATATGAAAAACATATTTTTCTAACAGTGTATGTACATTTCACAATTTCATTTCATTGCCGCGTGTTTATTTATTTACACTGAAAAAGAAACTTGCAAAGCACTAATAATTTTGGCACTAAATCCGAGCCAAAGAAGCGGAGACGTGTAATAAGGATACATTTAAGACTCAATTCACTTTTACATTTAAGTTTAGCGTTTTATATACTAGGATATAAATGTTAATTTATACTTAATCCTATATTACATATCTTCTTCATACACACAAAAAATTCTGACTTAATCACAAAACTAATTAACCCAATTATTGTACCCTCCACCATAGGATGGGGGTATATTAACTTTGTCACTCCGTTTGTAACACATCGAAATATTGCTCCAAGACCCCATAAAGTTTATATATTCTGGGTCGTGGTGAAATTCTGAGTCGATCTGAGCATATCCGTCCGTCCGTCCGTCTGTTGAAATCACGCTAACTTCCGAACGAAACTAGCTATCGACTTGAAACTTGGCGCAAGTAGTTGATATTGATGTAGGTCGGATGGTATTGCAAATGGGCCATATCGGTCCACTTTTACGTATAGCCCCCATATAAACAGACCCCAAATTTGGCTTGCGAGGCCTCTAAGAGAAGCAAATTTCATCCGATCCGGCTGAAATTTGGTACATAGTGTTAGTATATGGTCTCTAACAACCATGTAAAAATTGGTCCACATCGGTCCATAATTATATATAGCCCCCATATAAACCGATCCCCCGATTTGGCTTGCGGAGCCTCTAAGAGAAGCAAATTTTATCTGATCGGGCTGAAATTTGGTACATGGTGTAAGCATATGGTCTCTAACAACCATGTAAAAATTGGTCCACATCGGTCCATAATTATATATAACCCCCATATAAACCGATCCCCCGATTTGGCTTGCGGAGCCTCTAAGAGATATGTCTCTAACAACCATGCAAAAAATTGGTCCACATCGGTCCATAATTATATATAGCCCCCATATAAACCGATCCCCCGATTTGGCTTGCGGAGTCTCTAAGAGAAGCAAATTTTATCTGATCGGGCTGAAATTTGGTACATGGTGTAAGCATATGGTCTCTAACAACCATGTAAAAATTGGTCCACATCGGTCCATAATTATATATAGCCCCCATATAAACCGATCCCCCGATTTGGCTTGCGGAGCCTCTAAGAGAAGCAAATTTCATCCGATCCGGCTGAAATTTGGTACATGGCGTTAGTATATGGTCTCTAACAACCATGCAAAAAATTGGTCCACATCGGTCCATAAAAATATATAGCCCCCATATAAACCGATCCCCCGATTTGGCTTGCGGAGCTTCTAAGAGAAACAAATTTTATCCGATCGGGCTGAAATTTGGTAATGGTGTAAGTATATGATCTCTAACAACCATGCAAAATGTGGTCCACATCGGTCTATAATTATATATAGCGCCCATATAAACCGATCCCCCGATTTAGCTTGCGGAGATTCTAAGAGAAGCAAATTTCATCCGATCCGGCTGAAATTTGGTACATGGTGTTAGTATATGGTCTCTAATGACCATGCAAAAATTGGTCCACATCGGTCACTAATTATATATAGCCCCCTTATAAACCGATCACCAGATTTGACCTACTGAGCCTCTTGGAAGACCAAAATTCATCTGATTCAGTTGAAATTTGGTACGTGGTGTTAATATATGGCCTCAAACACCAATGCCAAAATTGGTCGAAATCGGTCCATAATTATATATAGCCCCCATATAAACCGATCGCCAGATTTGACCACCGGAGCCCCTTGGAAGCAAAATTCAACCGATTCGGTTGAAATTTGCTACGTGATGTTAGTATATGGTATCCAACAACCATGCACGAATTGGTTCATATCAGTCCATAATTATATATAGCCTCCATATAAACCGATCCCCAGATTTGACCTCCGGTGCCTTTTGGAGAAGCAAAATTCATCCGATGTGGTTGAAATTTGGTACGTGGTGGTAGTATATGATATTTAACAACCATGCCAAAAGTGGTCCATATCAGGCCATAATCATATATAGCCCCCATATAAACCGATCCCGAGATTTGGTTTTGGAGCCACTTGGAGGAACAAATTTCTTCCGAGTCAGTTGAAATTTGGTTCATTGTGTTAGTATATGGCCGTTAACATCCATGCCTAACTAGGTCCATATCGGTCTATAGTTATATATAGCCTTCACATAAATCGATCCCCAATCACACAAAAAGTGGCCCATATCCAGTTCATAATTGTATATAGTCCACATATAAGCGACCCCCATATTTCAATTCTGGCTCTCTACGTACCGTGCAAAAGTCCATATCGATTCGTAATTATTTGTAGACCTACCTATACATACCTTTTTTGTCTAATATGTACAACGCATGGACTAGCTCACAATTTAGAAAACGATGTTAAGAAGTTTTAAGATACCACAACCCAAGTAATTCGATTGTGGATGACAGTCTTTTGTAGAAGTTTCTACGCAATCCATGGTGGAGGGTACATAAGATTCGGCCTGGTCGAACTTACTTATACTTGTTTTTTTATTGAAATGTCTTCAATCACGAACATGATAGTATCAATCAGAATTTTAATTGGGCATTAAAAAAATACTTGATTAGAAATTAATTGATTTCATTAGCAAATTTTAATTAATTTTTTTATTGATTCAATTAAATTTTTAAGTGATGTCGATTGGAAAATTCAATTCAATTTTTTTAATGAAAAACGAAACTATTTTTAATCACTATAATATATTTCAATCACGTTCAAAAACTATTTTCAATCTTTTTTAGTTTTATTCAAAAATTGATTGTTTCAAAAAAGTTTGCAATTAAAAATTTAACAAAAAAAATATCCATAATTTTTTAACTGTCTTGTAACTTGTCGAGTTTGATTAAAAATTAACTTTTTAATTAATTTTTTCATTGAAAATGTAAAAAATTTCAATAATTTTTTTAATTGACTTAGTGTTTCTAGTTTGATTAAAAGGTTAATAGTATCAATTAGTTTTTTAATTGAAAAAGTTTTGAACTTCAATCAACTTTTTAATTCTAAACTTAAACTCGACTTTATGTACAAATTACTGTATGTGGAGTATACAACTTTTAATCTAAAGGACATTTCTTCTAAAATGCGTACACAAAAAAATGTTCTAATTCAATCACATTTCATTTTTAATTGAAATGTGTTCAATCACAGAAATGATAGTATCAATTAAAATATTAATTGAAAGCCAATTAAAAAATTAATTGATACTATTGATTTTTGTTTCAATTAAAACAATAAATTAAGACTTTAATTGGAAAAATTTTGTTTCAATTAAAAATTTTGTTGAATTGAATTAAATTTTTAATCTAATATTTTTTAAGACTCAATTAAGACTTTAATTGGAAAATTTTTCGTGCAATGGTTTTCAGTGTAGAATTTTATAGGAAATGCAGTTAAGAAAAGAACACGAAGATCAGTTCAAAAACCAAATAATTTGTGACCCATATCTCGTGAACTATAAGAGATATTCACTCAAACACACACCTTTTTTTGTAGCTATTTATAAATTCTATCCAAAAATCATCGAAATCGGTTCATAATTGCAAATTTGGCACCTAAACAAAAATTTCATACGTTCCAGAATTATTTCTAAAACAGCGATTTGGAAACACTATGCAGCATTGCGAAGGACTTGTAATGCACCATTCATACCATAAGTTTATCCAGACGAAATATTTGTATTTGTATCTTACAGTGATCGTACGAATTGTCCGCGATAACAAAAATATCGATAAATGTGTTATCGATCATATTAACAAGATGCAGTATAGATTGCACATTCGAACAAAACTTATAGTGTGACCAATATCTGGGATATGTCTTGAAAAGTTGAACAATTTACCTTATCAAACCCACAAGTTCATAATTTCACAATTATTGCAAGATTTTTATACCCTTCACCACTACTGTGGTACAGGGTATAATAAGTTTGTGCATTTGTATGTAACGCCAAGAAATAGTGGTCATAGACCCATCTTTTAGTATACCGATCGGCTTAGAATTAAATTCGATTTAGCGATGTCCGTCTGTCTGTCTGTCCGTCCGTCTGTCTGTATATGTAATTTTGTGCACAAAGTACAGCTCGCAATTAAGTCCGATCGTCCTCAAATTTGGCATAGGACCATTTCGTGGGACAGAGACAATCGATATTGGTTTTGGAAAAAATCGGTTCAGATTTAGATATAGCTGCCATATATATTTATCCCCGATTTGGTCATAGTTAGCGTGTTTATCAACCGATTTTCTTGAAATACCGTACATCCAAATATTTTATGAATCTCTCAAATCTTGCAAAATATCAGCCAAATCGGTTCAGATTTAGATATAGCTCCCATATATATCTTTCGTCCGATTTAGACTCATATGACCACAGAGGCCAAAGATTACTACCGATCTTCGTGAAATTTTGCACAGAGGGTAGAATTGACATTCTACCAATGCTTGGTAAATTTGATTGAAATCGGTTCAAATTTAGATATAGCTCCCATATATATCTTTCGTCAGATTTGAACTTATATGGCCACAAAAGCCAGAGTTTTGCCGTGATTTGCTTCAAATTTTGCACAAGGGGTACGTTTAATCGTTAAGTTAAGTGTGTCAAATTTTGTTAAAATCGGATCAGATTTAGATATAGCTCACATATA
Source organism: Haematobia irritans (assembly GCF_050003625.1). Taxonomy (NCBI): domain Eukaryota; kingdom Metazoa; phylum Arthropoda; class Insecta; order Diptera; family Muscidae; genus Haematobia; species Haematobia irritans. The sequence goes on from NC_134400.1 coordinate 132,570,720, forward strand.
TATCTTTCGCCCGATTTGGACCTTTATGGTCTCAAAAGCCAGAGTTTTGCCCTGACTTACTTCAAATTTTGCACAAGCAGTACTTTTAACGATGCTATTTTATGTGCCAAATATGGTCAAAATCGATTCAGATTTAGATATAGCTCCTATATATATATCTTTCATTTGATTTGAACTTATATGGCCTCAAAATCCAGGGTTTTGCCGCGATTTGCTTCAAATTTCGCACAAGGAGTACGTTTAGTAGTATCGGTAATTGTGCCAAATTTGGTTGAAATCTGTTCAGATTTAGATATGGCTCCCATATATATCTTCCGTCCGATTTGCACTCATATGACCAGGGGGGCCAAAGTTATACTCCCATTTACGTGAAATTTCGCATAGATAGCAGAATTATTACTCTAACTATACATGTCAAATTTAGTCAAAATCGGTTCAGATTATATATATGTAGCTCCCATATATACGTACACCAGAGTTGGGGAAATATGGTAGACTGTTACACATTTTAGACCCATTTTCAATGGAAGTTTCCTCCAATTAACTGGATAGCGTTAGTCGATTTAAATTTTAATTCTAGAGATTTTGTAGAAGTAAAAAAATTGTCTTCTTTATATAGCTTCTAGCAAATGTGGAGTAGTTGAGATGGTAACCCAAATTTTGGCCTACATAGGGGTGAAGGGTATAATATAGTCGGCCCCGCCCGACTTTAGACTTGACTTACTTGTTTTTTTGTAATATCTGCATTAGAAAATATTTCTTTTCGTATGCTATTTTGGTTAACGTCAGATGTTAAAATAAAATACATTGTCAGGTTTCCATATAGCACCTTAGGATCCTACCCTTAGGCTGTATCTAATTTGTTGCAATGAATTCCGAAAAACTCAAGATATCATTTTCTTCAGTGTAGAAAGTACGACCGAGAATCGGACAACGTCTCCCTTGTCTACCCAAAATTTGCGCTAGTTAGTAATGCAATATTGGCAACAGATAGCGTAGTTCGGTATATACGCATATAGTGGAACTCATACCATAGCTTTAATTTTCAGTATGTGACTCTCATGCTGCAGGAAGCATGCGCGAACAATTGCTCCAAAGGAAACAGAGGAAAGCCGAATATATATGGAAAGAGCTTATTCTGTATATTGGGTGGATCCAGCAGGATGTGGTGTACAATGAGTTGGTTCAATCGAGTGAAACAATGACCGGAGATTTGTATTGAACTCATTTGATGCCTTTCAGCCAAGCATGGCGTGACAAACGGACACAATGTTTGCAAGATAACGCTCGGCCAGATGTTGCAAAACCCCTAAAAACTTAACACACAAACGAGATGTCGTACCCACCCCATCCGCCATATAGCCCAGACATTACTCCTTCTGATTACCACTTGTTCCGATCGATGATCACTATACTATATTATGAGGAAGCCAAACATTCGCGGATTTAATCAAAAGAGGAGTCGTTTTTTCGTCACGGTATCTGTATGCTGCCAGTAAGATGGGAAAAAGTAGTGGCTAACAACAATGGACAATACTTCGATTGGCAGTCTGTTGGAATTTTTTTCGCAATAAACTCTCAAACATTTGAATAAATTCCGTATTTTTTGACACGATTTCCTTTTTGAATCAATTAATCTTAAAAGATGAAATGATACACAATCGACACTTTAGAATTCCCCATCTAGGTTGATGACAAGATTTGATAAGAATATAATCGACGTATTTTTGGCATTTTTAAAGTCTTGGCAGAAAACCCGAATATAGGACCCACTATAGAATATAAAGGCTTGTAAGAATAAAAGTTAGAAAGGTCTACCATGATCTTATCACGCACAGCACGATTAAATGCAAACAAAAAAGAGAAGACAATAAATTTGGATTTAATTCCTCTTAAATTTATTAATTAATTTATAACAAAAAGAAATATTGTTTATCTTTGTGTGTGGCAAGCTTCTTCAAGCTTCTCTAATGATTGAAATTATTTAAAAACAAGTATATACGGCCGTAAGTTAACACACAAAAAAATAACTACAAATAAATATTAACAACTTTATTTGTATGTAAAATCTGCTTATGCTCAACAAATTTGTCTACTGAACATGAGGCATTTGTTGTTGAAATGTGTTTGTAGATGCTTCACAGAGAAAATAATAGAAATATTCTGAATTTTCAACAAATTGCTTTGTTGCGAAAATAGTTGACTGCTATCGATATGAAAACAAAAACAAAAATACAAGACTGGTTACGCGCACATCGCTGATAATATGTACGAAAGCTATATTTATATATTTTATATATTATTTGTATATTTTTCAATAGGGTAGTTTCTTAAATGTGTTTTTGTATGAGATAAATAATACAACCATATTAATATCGGGATTAGAGTTATTACAATTCTAATTAACTAGAATATATAGCACTGGGCAAAAAGTTGTCAAAATGCTTGCTAGACCCGGGACTACTCAAATTTAAAATTGTCAAACATTTACAAAACTGAGTATAGGATTTTCTACACAAAAATGTTACATGTTCCCCGTCCAAAAATACACCAATAAATTTGTTACAGGTCATTGATAGACTCCAACAAACCACAAACAATTTTTTTCGTTCAAATTCAAAACTATTTGTTGAGGATTAAACGTAACGTTCAACATCAAATATTTTGTACTGTTGGATGCTCAACAAATTACTTACAAATTATGTTATTGAGAACACAAATTATTTGTTGCCTTCTGATGGTAACGATTGCTAACAACTTTTTTGTAATAATGGTTAATGAAAGTACAAATTAGTTTGTTGCAGGAAAATTAACAAATTTTGTTATTGGTTTTCCAACAAAAGTTATTGGTTCTCAAATATATTTTTATCTGTGCGGCCAGGCCGAATCTTATGTACCCTCCACCATGGATTGCGTAGAAACTTCTACGAAAGACTGTTATTCACAATCGAATAACTTGGGTTGTGGTATCTTAAAACTTCTTAACATCGTTTTCTAAATTGTGGGTTAGTCTATACGTGGTATATATTAGACAAAAAAGTTATGTATAGTTAAGTCTACAAATAATTACGAATCGATATGGACTTTTTGCACGGTACGCAGAGAGCCAGAATTGAAATATGGGGGTCGCTTATATGGGGCTATATAGAATTATGCACTTGATATGGGCCAATTTTTGTGTGATTGGGGATCGATTTATCTGAGGGCTATATATAACTATAGACCGATACGGACCTAGTTAGGCATGGTTATTAACGGCCATATGTTAGCACAATGTACCAAATTTCAACTCGGATGAAATTTGCACCTCCAAGAGGCTCCAAAACCAAATCTCGGGATCGGTTTATATGGGGGCTATATATGATTATGGACTGATATGGACCACTTTTGGCATGGTTGTTAAATATCATATACTACCACCACGTACCAAATTTCAGCCAGATCGGATGAATTTTGCTTCTCCAAAAGGCGCCGGAGGTCAAATCTGGGGATCGGTTTATAGGGGGCCATATATAATTATGGACTGATATGAACCAATTCCTGCATGGTTGTTGGAAACCATATACTAACATCACGTATCAAATTTCAACCGAATCGGATAAATTTTGCTCTTCCAAGGGGATCCGGAGGTCAAATCTGGGGATCGGTTTATATGGGGGCTATATCTAATTATTGACCGATTTCGACTAATCTTTGCATGGGTTTTTGAGACCATATACTAACACCATGTACAAAATTTCAACTGAATCAGATGAATTTTGGTCTTCCAAGAGGCTCCGGATGTCAAATCTGGTGATCGGTTTATTTTGGGGCTATATATAATTACTGACCGATGTGGACCAATTTGTGCATGGTTGTTAGAGACCATATACTCACACCATTTACCAAATTTCAGCCGGATCGGATGAAATTTGCTTCTCTTAGAGGCTCCGCAAGCCAAATCTGGGGATCGGTTTATATGGGGGCTATATATAATTATGGACCGATATGGACCAATTTTTGCATGGTTGTTAAAGACCATATAATAACACAATGTACCAAATTTCAGCCGGATCGGATGAAATTTTCTTCTCTTATAGGCTCCGAAAGCCAAATCGGGGGATCGGTTTATATGGGGGCTATATATAATTATGGACCGATGTGGACCAATTTTTGCATGGTTGTTAGAGACCATATACTAACACCATGTACCAAATTTCAGCCGGATCGGATGAAATTTGCTTCTTTTAGAGGGTCTGCAAGCCAATTTTGGGGGTCCATTTATATGGGGGCTATACGTAAAAGTGGACCTATATGGCCCATTTACAATACCGTCCGACCTACATTAATAACAACTACTTGTGCCAAGTTTCAAGTCGATAGCTTGTTTCGTTCGGAAGTTAGCGTGATTTCAACAGACGGACGGACGGACATGCTCAGATCGACTCAAAATTTCACCACGACCCAGAATATATATACTTTTAGAGCAATATTTCGATGTGTTACAAACGGAATGACAAAGTTAATATACCCCCATCCTATGGTGGAGGGTATAACAAGTATATACAGCAGTAAGTTCGGCCAGGCCGAATCTTAAATACCCGCCACCATGAATCAAATATAAGAGTTACCTTTGCAAACTCTTCGTCGTAGCTTGTTATTTGAAAACATATAACGGGTTACTTGATAATGTATAGAATGATAATATATAGGAACGATTAAAAAAGGCCCGGATTTGAAATCTAAAATCTATAGATTTGGAAATTTTACCTTCAGTTTCAAGCAACTTTCATGATCAGTGCGCCTTCTACACCCTCAAGAAGTGAAAACGGTCTATATGGAGGCCTTCCCAAATGGAGCGATAAAAACTGAATCCGTTACAATTTCAGTCAAATCGGATAAAAACTACGGTTTATATAAGCCCAAGGAGTTAAATCAGGAAATCAATCTATATGGGTGCACGGATGAAAAAGACTGTTTTTCATATGTTTGGCTATAAACATTATATGTTTGGAACACAAATTTTTAAACACAATATTTTTGAGTGCAAGCATATAATGTTCATAAACTAACATAACATGTTTGGGGCATATATGTTAATATGTTAGAACATATTATGTTTGGGACATTAAATGTTTGTAAATATAATATGCTTGGATGCAAACATATATTAACTTAGAAATAGCCTATAAACATATATGTGTTTAGTTGCTTGGAGCGCTATTTAACAGGGAGCGATATTGAATTAAGTTGGTGGTTGTTGCTTGTTATTACAAAATTAACATTTTATTTTTCCTCGGGCAATTGATCAGCTACTTCTTTGATCCCTACAAACTGTGTGGTCCGCTGTTCGAATCCCCGTCCGGCAAAAGGTAAAATTAAAATAAAAAAAAATCATACAATTGAATAATTTCTTCTACAATGTTTGTATTACAGAAAAAGGTGCTAAGAACTAAAAAATCTCGTGGAAGTGAGAAAGATGTGGGGGAATATACAATTGGGCAGAAACAAAATTTTGAGCATTCAGGTCGAAAACCTATGTTGTTAGCACCTATATTACCTGTTTATTTTCATAATTCATTATGATTGTAAATATATATATAAATAAATAAAATTTTGAGCACAATATTGTTTGGGAGAATTTTTTTAAGCATATAATATTTTTGGGTGCAAAATGCTTCCAAACATATTATATGTTCACATAATAACATATTGTTTTTTGGAAGACAACATTATTGAATTTGGATGCAAAAATACAAAATGTTTGGAACTTAGACTACCCAAACATATATTGTTTAGACCAATATGCTTTCAAACATATTATATATTGGAAGAGATCAAACATATAAATGTTTGGGCAATACCCAAAAATGTATATGCTTGAAGCAAAATATGTTTGGGAGTATATGTTACAGAAGCGATTTTTTGTGAGCGTGTGCTATGCCAAAAATATGCACCGATACACAAAAAACTAAACCCCTAGTTGTTGTTCTGAAAAACCTACGGAATTTAGACCCCAAATGGGAAGCAGGTTTTATAAGGGGGATATATCAAAATCTATACCAATGCACAATTTATTCGGAACACCTATTTATGGTCTCCAAAAACCTCTAGATTTCAACATTTAAACCAAATTTAATAAAAACTACGGTTTCTAGAAGCTCAAGAAGGAAAATCGGGAGATCGGGCTATATGGTAGCTATAGCAAACCATAGACCGATACACACCATGTGCGGCACACATGTTTGTGGTCCTAACATACGGGTATGTTCTGGATTTCCCTTCAAAAAGATTTCACCTTCCACTTTGATTTCCCCCCAAAAATGTTTGGTTTTCTTGGTTTCCCGTGAAACAAGATTTTTCGAAATCGCTTGCCGAAAAGTTATAGTCTGCAAATCATATGATTTGCAGAGAAAAATGTAAACATATAATCAAATATGTGGCACAATTCTTTTATTTCTAAGTTTGTGGTAAAATGTTAAGGAAATACGAAGAAACTCATGTTCTGCAATCTAAAGAAAAACTACTGGATTGTAAAACACTTATAAAAATTATTAAATCGTTCTTACATTTTCGGCCAATTATCTTTTGTTTACTATTGTAAGAGTTCAGAGTCAAGCTCCAAATTTGAAATGGTTATATCGTCTTGGAATTTTTCCCTGATCAAGAATATATATACTTTATATAGTCAGAAATCGATATTTCGATGTGTTACAAATTTATACCCATCACCATTCTATGGTGGTGGGTATAAATATAGCAATTGTTTCAGTACAATAATTCTCCTATAAAATTTAGCAAAACGTCTATTTCAAAACTGGCCAACGACTACGTTCAACTAACCTAATTGATATTCATTACAATGCTCAATAAATGCTTTATAATTAAATTTAAATGAGGCTTTTAACCCCTATGACAGGAGAACCTTAACCACTTACAATATCCTCCTCTGGAATCGTTGCAAATGATGAACGCAACCTTTGCGTGGAATAAATACTGTAACGATGGTCATCGAAAGGGATATGATAGTATGACATTATTGAATCTACACCCATAGGCATAACACTATCTGGATGGGTTGGAGTAGATATGGACCTAAAACGTTCCACTAATGCTTCATGTATATTATCAATACTGAAGGAAGTGCCCATTATTAAGAGTGCAACCACCAATGCAATGTTGAAGAATTCAATACGCGAAACAACAACAAATATTTTGGAATCACTAACGGATAATGAATGACCGTTTCTAATGCGCAAACCCGATCGAAGCACTCGAATTGAAAATCTTACTTCCGTTCTTGGTCAGGATAAAAATATAACTGAAGTAACAGATACGTTTCCATGTTGTAAAGGCATCGAGAATAGTATTAAACATTGACTTTTGATGTTGGTGTTGCAGATTCGTTTTGTTCTCGTCAACAGATCGGCTGTAACGGCATTCGGCATCGCTATCGTTATGGAGTAGAGGAACTTAATTGCTGTCGCATTCATTGTTAGAAATGTATGTTAATATGAGTTTGTGTGGGTGACTCTTTGCGTATGTTTGTTTCAATGTGATGTGTCGCTTCTCATGTTTTCCATATACGAGTATCAAATCAATCAGCCATTCTGTCATAGATGGACATGGACATAGGCATAACCATCGAGATGTACAAATTTACATACGATTCATAAACATAGACACTTCTCATAAGCGAAGACTTGAAATGTAGTCCAGGTCTCCCCAAAAGCAGAAGGGGCAAAAAATGCACAGAGAAAAATATTAACATTAAAAACAAACCCACAATTTTGTTTGAACCTCTAATTCGGCATTCGAAAGAAGTGGAACTGTGGGTCATCGATAATGAATATAACATCATCTTGTTATAGGTAATTAATTCCTTCTTAAGTCATTCTTTTGAAGTTAATTCAAATCGAGTGATTTATTTTAATTTTCTTTTTTTTTTAAATACTTCAGAAAATCCCAATGATATTATTCGGAATCGCAAGAATTTAGTTTTCTTTTAAAGAAAACAAGTATATACAGCAGTAAGTTCGGCCGGGCCGAAATAAATACCCACCACCATAAATCATTTATAATAGTTTACTTTGAAACTCTTCGTCGTAGCGGGTTAGTTGATAATATATAGAATTTCAGGGGGTTTGATGACAAATATTCTCCCAAGCAAATCAGTTCAACCAATACGCTTTCCGAAGATAAATTTAAAGATTCTACCTATGAATCTGGATTTATAAGAACCAATTTTGTTTCAGTTTTAGAGAAATCGTACAAATGATGAAATAAGCCTTGATTTGAAATCTTAAATATGTAGATTTTTACCGCCATTATTTAAATGATTACCAGTAGTAAAATCTGGAAATTGTACTTTCAGTTTCAAGCAATTTTCACCAGTAGTACGCCTGCTATACACTGAAAGAAGAGTTTTCTTTTCTGAAGAACGAAATTTTACACAAGCGAAGTTTTCTTTTGACACAAATTTTAGAGACAAGCGCTTGAATCACTTAACAAAAATTCGGATTAATTTGCTATAAACGAAAATATTTTATACGAAAGGGGTATTTCGTTTGTCTAAAATTTCATTCCGGAGGAAAATATTTTTTCTTTAGAAGAGAAATCGGTCTATATCGATGCCTTACCAAATAGATTGGTAAAAATAAATGCGATACAGAATTGTGAGGGTCTACAAAACCAGTATATTGACATCTTCGAGCAAATCGGATAAAAACTACGGGTTCTAGAAGCCCAAGGAGTTAAATCGAGAGTCCGGTCTATGTGGTGGCTATACCAAAAGAAGGACCAATACTCACCATTTTCGACACATCTCTTAATGGTCCTCAAATACCAATTTCAGACAAATTGGGTAAAAACTGCGAATTCTAGAAGCCCAAGAAGTAAAATCGGGAGATCAGTCTATATGGGGGCTATACCCTTACGCAAAGAAAAAAAAACGTTTGGAAAACGTGTACCGAAAACGTTTTTCTTTTGCTACAGTTTTTTGAATTGCTTCGAAAAGTATACACTTTTATCACCAAAATAATTCGATTGTTACACAATTTTTATTTTTTCAATAAAAAGAGTTATTTTTGAACCAACAACACAGCCCATTTCGTTTATATCAAACACTGTTCTTTTCTGAATTTAGGTCTTTAATAAGACACATTTTACAGTTCATAGTAAAAATTTAATATAGTAGAATGTAATGTTGAAACTTTTTTCGGAATCTTCCGACCATATCTGGAATATATGTAAAAAAAAAAAAAAAAAAAAAAAAAACTTTGGTCGAAGCAGGGATCGAACCCACGACCCTTGGCATGCAAGTCCGACGTAGCAGCCACTGCTCCACGGTCCCAAACTAAATGTATTTTTCTGTCAAATAAACTTTGTTTAATCGGCTCGTGGGCGCCGCAAGCTATGCTATATTAATATAACTTATATGGATAATTAGCTATTGATGACAATAACAGCTACGTAGCTCAGTGGATAGTGTGCTGCCTTACAAATTGCATGGTCCGCGGTTCGATTCTCAGTCCAGGCGAAAGGTAAAAAAATTAAAAATTTATAAAATCGTATAATTTCTTCTACATTGTTTGTATTACAGAAAAGGTGCTAAGAACTAAAAAACTTCGTGGAAGTGAGAAAGATGTGAGGGAAAATGCCAGAAAAAAATTTTTTGAGTTAGTCTTTATGAAATTGCTTTTACATCCTGGAAAAGAATAAACGTTTATCACAAAAAGTATATACTTTTCTTCCAAATACACTTCCTTTCAACGAAAAGCAAATGAGAAACGAACTTTGTTTGTCTAAAATTTCGTTTGGGAGGAAAGAATTATTTTTTTGCGTGTACAGCCTTCAATAATGGCGCTATCGTCCTGACACCGTGGAGCAGTGGTTGCTACATCCGACTTGCATGCCAAGGGTCGTGGGTTCGATCCCTGCTTCGACCAAAGTTTTTTTTTTTACATATATTCCAGATATGGTCGGAAGATTCCGAAAAAATGTTCAACATTTCATTCTACTATATTAAATTTTTACTATGAACTGTAAAATGTGTCTTATTAAAGATCTAAATTTAGAAACGAACAGTGTTTGATATAAACAAAATGGACTGTGTTGTTGGTTCAAAAATAACATTTTTTTAATATAAAAATTTATAAAAATTTTGTAACAAACGAATTTTTTTGGTGATAAAAATGTATACTTTTCGAAGCAATTCAAAAAAACTCTAACAAAAGAAAAACGTTTTCGGTACACGTTTTTCAAACGTTTTTTTATTTGCGTGTAGGGTGATTACGACAGACGGACATGCATATATCGTCTTCGAATTTATATAGTCGGAAATCGATATTTCGATGTATTACAAACGGAATGACAAACCACCACCATGTTATACTATGGTGGTGGGTATAACAATTTAGATACTATCGGACTTAATTCAAATTGTATTTGAACTTCTTATTAAAGTGAAATATTTAGGGTTAGAAAAATATGGCAAAAAAAAATTTTGCTGTTCCAAAATCGGAACATATGCCAAAATCTATTAGGTCCACAAATTAGAAAGGCGGAATTGTCAACAACTTATTTCGGGATATACGCATCAGATAATACTGAAACTACATTCATGCCATAACCTCATTTCATAACATTCAATTTCAACATATGTCTTATGCCCGGAATGTTCTCTATGCGACAAGTTTCGTGCGCCCAAAGCAGCATCTGTGGAAAGCTTGTTCAGAGCCACCGTGGTGAAATGGTTAGCATGCCCGCCTTACATACACAAGGTTGTGGGTTCGATCGAACACAAAAAGTTTTTCAGCGGTGGATTATCCCACCTCAGTAATGCTGGTGACATTTCTGAGGGTTTCAAGCTTCTCTAAGTGGTTTGACTGCAATGGGAACAGCGTTCGGACTCAGCTATAAAAAGGAGGTCTCTTGTCATGGAATCGGGCAGTGATAAGAGAGAAGTTCACCACTGTGGTATCACAATGGATTGAATAGTCTAAGTGAGCCTGATACATACATCGGGCTACCACTAGGGTTTTCTTTTTCCCAGACTTTTCCCATTCCCGGGAAAGCGGGATTTTTTTTTCGAATTCCCAGGGAAACCTGCTTTGATGTGGAATACATTTAGGCATTTGAATAAATTAGAAATAGCCTAAAGCTACGGTTATAAGGCGTTCTCTAGACAACTAACAATATATATTATGTTGTTCTCTTACATCAGCCATAAATCATACTAAAATACGAAATATTTCGTAATGCAAAACATTTTGACAATGGTTAAGGCCGTCTCTTTCGGTATAGTTTTCAGAAGAACGACATTCACATTACACTACCAAAATCCACTTTAACTAGATGTCAGTTGTCGTATGCCCTATAAGGGCTTTAAATCCCAATTCTAATAGATTTCAAGCATAATGTGTATAAGGTATAAATTTGAAATTAAAGTAACTACCTTAAAAAAGTTTGAAATTTTCTTATTTCATAAAAAAACATCCTTACAATAAATATGAAATTTTGAAGTTATGCAATTGCCAACGTGGGTTACATAAGGTAAAATGTCCCGTTGTTTTTAACAGGTCTGACACATAGCTGGCGTCGCTAATATTAAATGCATATTATTTTTATATAGTACCAACCTTCAAATGATTCGTGTCAAAATTTGACGTCTGTAAGTCAATTAGTTTGTGACATAGAGCGTCTTTTGTGAAGCAACTTTTGTTATTGTGAAAAAAATGGAAAAAGGGATTTCGTGTTTTGATAAAATACTGTTTTCTGAAGGAAAAAAATACGGTGGAAGCAAAAACTTGGCTTGATAATGAGTTTCCGGACTCTGCCCCAGGGAAATCAACAATAATTGATTGGTATGCAAAAATCAAGGGTGGTGAAATGAGCACGGAGGACGGTGAACGCAGTGGACGCCCGAAAGAGGTGGTTACCGACGAAAAAAATCCACAAAATGATTTTGAATGACCGTAAAATGAAGTTGATCGAGATAGCAGAGGCCTTAAAGATATCAAAGGAACGTGTTGGTCATATCATTCATCAATATTTGGATATGATATAAGCTCTGTGCAAAATGGGTGCGCGCGAGCTCACATTTGACCAAAAACAACAATGTGTTGATGATTCTGAGCGGTGTTTGCAGCTGTTAACTCGTAATACACCCGAGTTTTTCCGTCGATATGTGACAATGGATGAAGCATGGCTCCATCACTACACTCCTGAGTCCAATCGACAGTCGGCTGAGTGGACAGCGACCGGTGAAGCGTCTCCGAAGCGTGGAAAGACTCAAAGGTCCGCTGGCAAAGTAATGGCCTCTGTTTTTTGGGATGCGCATGGAATAATTTTTATCGATTATCTTGAGAAGGGAAAAACCATCAACAGTGACTATTATATGGCGTTATTGGAGCATTTGAAGGTCGAAATCGCGGCAAAACGGCCCCATATGAAGAAGAAAAAAGTCTTGTTCCACCAAGACAACGCACCGTGCCACAAGTCATTGAGAACGATGGCAAAAATTCATGAATTGCTTCCCCACCCACCGTATTCTCCAGATCTGGCCCCCAGCGACTTTTTCTTGTTCTCAGAACTCAAAAGGATGCTCACAGGGCTGCCGAAACTGAGGCCTATTTTGAGGCAAAACCGAAGGAGTACTACGAAAATGTGTTCTTCTTTGTTAGACCGGAGACTTATCAGCCAACCTGTTAAGGGTTCTATGGCCAAATTTGGGAAAATCGGGCTATACATATATATGGGAGCTATATCTCAATCTGAACCGATTTCGATGATTTTTTGCACATATAGTTAATGCTATAGAAGATTACATTTGACAAACTTTGAGTACTATCGGTTGATAAATAAGGGTTTTATAGCCAAATTTAGAAAAATCGGGCGATACATACATATTCGAGCTATATACATGGGAGCTATATGCACATATAGTTAGTGATATAGAAGATTACATTAAGCCAACTTTGAGTAAGATCGCTTGATAAATAAGGGTTTTATGGCCAAATTTAGAAAAATCGGGCGGTACATATAGATGGGAGCTATAGCTAAATCTGAACCGATTTCGATGATTTTTTGCGCATATAGTTAGTGATATAGAAAATTACATTTAGCCAACTTTGAGTAAGATCGATTGATAAATATGGGTGGTATGATCTAATTTGGCAAAATCGGGCGATACATATATATATGGGAAATATAGCTAAATCTGAACCGATTTCCATGATTTGTTGCACATATAGTTAGTGCTATAGAAAATAAGATTTGGCCAACTTTGAGTCAGATCGGTTGATAAATAAGGGACTTATGGCCAAATTTGGGAAAATCGGCCGATACATATATATGGGAGCTATATCTAAATCTGAAGCGATTTCGATGAAATTAGGCACACTTAAAGGGTGGTGAATTAGATTACTTTGTGGCAAATTTGACGTCGATCGGTTAGTAAATTAATGAAATCTGACCCCATTTATGGAAGTCGGGCGATACATATATGTATGGGAGCTATATCTAAATTTGATCCGATTTTTTCCAAATTCAATAGCGTTCGTCTCTGTACTAAAAAATCGCCACATACCAAATTTCATCAAAATCGGTTAATAATTGCGACCAGAATCCTGCGAACAACAAATACATGGAGGGACGGACGGACCCCAAGCGCTACATCGACTCAGGAGGTGATTCTGAGTAGATCGGTATATATTTTATGGGGTCTACAATCAATATGGGGTCTAAAATAGGCACATTTTATGGGCAGATCAAAGTTATTATACCCTGACCACTATGTGGTTTAGGGTATAAAAAAAAACTTTCTCATAAGAGGTCCAAAACTTTTCCACTAAAGGTTAAAACATAATTTTGAAAAAAAAACGAAATAGTTTCTTTCAAAATATGAATATTATTTGTAGGTATGTTCGTATATATTTACATTTACCAAAATTCGATGAACATTCATTTTTGAATACTTGTCCGCATTCACAAGAAGTCCATAACAACTTTCAACATTCTCCTCAGGAATCGTTTCCAATGACGAATGCATTAAGCGTAATCTTTGCGGCGGATTATACATTTTATTATAAACACTAAAATACGATTGGTAATATTCCATTCTTTCATACATGGGATTTTCATCGTCGGTAGGCGAGGGCAGCAACAAATCATTCTCTAAAGTTCTTGTAGGTATTTCCCTAAAAACGTCCACTTCCGAAGCCCGAAAACAGTTAAAGATATTACCCATTATGAAGAGTGCATTTACCGATACTGTGTTGAAGAAAACTTTCGAATCACGAGAACGCTAACGCATAGTGGCGTATTTAGGTTAGGTTAAAGTGGCAGCCCGATTAAGATTCAGGCTCACTTAGACTATTCAGTCCATTGTGATGGCGTATTTAGAGCGTATTTAGAGCACTTGAAATTTTTAGTTAATTGTTATTAATGAACAAAAAAAGGAAAAATCTTTTCTGCAGAACGGAAATTTTGAATTTGTTATGCGTCGTCGGGACAGAATATCTAATTTCGCGCACAGTATTTTCAACATATCATTTGAAAATCTCATTAAAAGTAAATGCTTACTGCTTCTTCACAAAATAATATATACAAAGGAGCCCGCACACCTGTGTAATCATATTCGTTTCGCCAGATGAAATAGAGGCATGAAAATCATCCCCAAAGAATACAAAACTCTTTTATCGGAACGACAATTTTTCATATTCAGCATCCGTAATTGGAACTCTCTACAATCGAATTTGCAAACAATTAGCATTGCTAATACTTTCAAAATAAAATTAAATAATTTCTTAAATTCTTGGTAATTCTTAGTTATTTATACATTTTTTATATATTTTTGTACTTTTTCTTGTTAATTTAATATTATTTTTTACTGTTTTGTGACACAATTACATTCTGTATCACAACTTGAAACTAGCACTGTCACTTATAAGATGTAAATCTTGTTGTGCTGGTTTTTCAAATAAAATAAATAAATAACTGATCAAACTATTTTCCTTGGTATCAAATAAAACCGAATTTATGAAAAAAAAAACTTTTCTATTTGCTATTATTTTGTATTTAAAAGAAAAATGTTTAGTTTCAAAAGAAAACTTTGTTTGTATAAAATTTCGTTCCTCCGAAAAAAATCTTCTTTTAGTGTTTTATATCAATGATTAGTCAATCGAACTTCTTTTTCTTTCCAGGATAAAAATATAACTAAAGTTTCAGATGAATATGAATGCTGCAAAGACATCATTATTAATATTCAACATTATAGCAGGACATTCGTTTCGTTCTCGTGCTCATTCGTCTCGAATATTGACCACGAGTGCATTTGGCATCTTTATGAAGTTAGGAATCTTATTTATTGTGACACTTGTTGAAAAGTGATATTTGGTTAGGTTAAATGTCATTGGTATCACAACCTGAAACTAGCACTGTCACTTATAAGATGTAAATCTTGTTGTGCTGGTTTTTCAAATAAAATAAATAAATAAAAAAATAAATAAATAAAAAAATAAATAAATAACTGATCAAACTATTTTCCTTAGTATCAAATAAAACCGAATTTATGAAAAAAAAAAACTTTTCTATTTGCGATTATTTTCTATTTAAAAGAAAAATGTTTAGTTTCAAAAGAAAACTTTGTTTGTATAAAATTTCGTTCCTCCGAAAAAAATCTTCTTTTAGTGTTTTATATCAATGATTAGTCAATCGAACTTCTTTTTCTTTCCAGGATAAAAATATAACTAAAGTTTCAGATGAATATGAATGCTGCAAAGACATCATTATTAATATTCAACATTATAGCAGGACATTCGCTTCGTTCTCGTGCTTATTCGTCTCGAATATTGACCACGAGTGCATTTGGCATCTTTATGAAGTTAGGAATCTTATTTATTGTGACACTTGTTTAAAGGTGATGTTTGGTTAGGTTAAATGTTATTGGTACTAAAATGCACAAATACAAATACCAATCACGTATACACTAAAACACATACACAGAAAAAATTTCACGAATTTTTTTTCAATTAAAGTCTTAATTGTGTTTTAAAAAAATATTCAATTAAAAATTTAATTGATTCAAAAAAATTTTTAAATGAAATAAAAATCAAATACAAAATTGAATAGCATCAATTATTTTTTCAATTGGATCAATTGAAATGTCTTCCGTGATTGAAGACATTTCAATTAAAACCTAATTGGGTCAATTAATTTCGTGATTGAAGACAAAAAATATTTTTTTTTTGTGTGTAGGGTTTTGGTTACACTGGGCAAATATTTGATCAAAGTTAGGGTTAATATGAACTAAAACAAATGAAAATTTTCGTACGATTCCCAAAAATAGTAAGAATGAACTAATGTATAGTTAAAATGGTCATGATTTGGCGCCAATGATTTTCTTCTTTACTTTTAGTTAATTTTTTCTTCTATGAGATGATGTAATTTCGTGAACTGTAGTTAAAACGTACAACAGGGCATTAAAATGTCCTGGTTTTAACAACGCTTTGTGGAAATCTCAAAATGTGGAATAAAATTTAGTTCAATTTTCGTGCGTGGTAGTTCATTCTTCCTATAAAACTGTTCACTTTTTTTTCGTTGTACCGTTTTTTTGAAGATTATCCTATCGTGTAAAAATTATATGTTTGGAACTCAATTATTTTTAAATGCAAGCATATAATGTTCATAAACTAGTATAACATGTTTGGGGCATATATGTTAGTATGTTAGAACACATTATGTTTGGAACATCACATTTTCTTAAATATAAATATAAACATATATATGTTTAGAAACGTCAGATAGTGCAAGAGAGAATAGAGAAGAAAAAGATAAAGATGGCGATGGAGATAGATAACGAAAGACATCAAAGCAGCGTTGCCACAATGAATTTTTATTTTGGACCAACATTTTACCAAAACTGGATCAAAATTCGTACCAGCGGACCATTTGTTCCAAATTAAATTAACATAATTTAAAAGTTGTACCAGCGGACCATTTTTCCAAATTAAATTAACATAATTTAAAAGATACAATTTTACTTCGATAGCAAAATTTTATTTCTATTAAAATTTTTATTTCTATTTATTTCTTTTAAAATTTTTATTTCTATTAAAATTTTTATTTCTATTTATTTCTTTAGAAAATTTTGTCAACATTTTTTTCTATAGAAAATTTTGTTAAAATTTTATTTCTTTAGAAAATGTTGTCAAAATTTTTTTCTATAGAAAATTTTGTCAAAATTTTTTTCTATAGAAAATTTTGTCAAAATTTTATTTCTATAGAAAATTTTGTCAAAATTTTATTTCTATAGAAAATTTTGTCAAAATTTTTTCTAGAAAATTTTGTTAAAATTTTATTTCTATAGAAATAATTGACAAAATTTTATTTATTAATTTATAGAAAATTTTATACAAATTTTGTTTCTATGTTATAGAAAATTTTGTCAAAATTTTATTTCTATAGACGATTTTGTCAAAATTTTATTTCTATAGAAAATTTTATCCAAATTTTGCAAAAATTTTATTTCTATAGAAATTTTTGTCAACATTTTATTTCTATAGAAAATTTTGTCAAAATTTTAAAAATTTTGAAAAATTACCGATTTGACGAAAATGGACCAAAATCAACCAAATTCCATTTGGTCCGACCGTCGGACCAAATTTAAAATTTAATAATTTTTTGGACCAATTTTGGTCCGATCGGACCAAAATGGCAAACCTGCATCAAAGTAACACAGTGAGAAAATTAAATGAGAATGGTGCTCTGCTTGAGAGACATATTTTTTATGTTGATAAATGAGCTTGCATTAATCAACATAAAAATTTTAATACATTAAATCTAAACATTATTCAATTTACACATTAAATTGTGCATTTATGGCCTTAAAAATATGCTTAGGGTGAAACATAAAATATGTTTGTACACACAAAAAATTTTTTCTGATTCAATCACGAAATTAATTGATCCAATTAATTTTTTAATTGAAATTTTTTCAATCACAGAAATGATTGTATCAATTAAAAAATTAATTGAAAGTCAATTAAAAAATTAATTAATCTAATTACAAAATTAATAGATACTATTAATTTTTGTTTCAATTAAAAAAAATTGTTGAATCAATAAAATGTTTAATTGAATATATTTTAAAATCAATTAAGATTTTAATTGGAAAAATTTTCGTGAAATTTTATTCTGTGCAGTACAAACAATTTTTTGTTTGCACAAATTCTGCAAATATGTATGCTTGGAGCAGAATATGTTTGGGAGTATATGTTACAGAGGCAATTTTTTTGAGGGTGTAGTGTGACCGTACCTTAAGGAAAGTCTAAATTCGGACAGGGACAACTATTTATACCTTCCACCACTTTGTAGACCAAAATTTGGTACGCTTCTATAGAATTTAGATTTGATAGAAAAGAGTAGAGTTTATGCCAAACAAAATCGACACATATACACCAAGCACATTCTGCTTCAAGCATATAAAGGGTGATTCTTTTGAGGTTAGGATTTTCATGCATTAGTATTTGACAGATCACGTGGGATTTCAGACATGGTGTCAAAGAGAAAGATGCTCAGTATGCTTTGACATTTCATCATGAATAGACTTACTAACGAGCCACAACGTCGAATTTTCAGTGAATGGGCCCTAGAAAAGTTGGCAGAAAATCCGCTTTTTTATCGACAAATTTTGTTCAGCGATGAGGCTCATTTCTGGTTGAATGGCTACGTAAATAAGCAAAATTGCCGCATTTGGAGTGAAGAGCAACCAGAAGCCGTTCAAGAACTGCCCATGCATCCCGAAAAATGCACTGTTTGGTGTGGTTTGTACGCTGGTGGAATCATTGGACCGTATTTTTTCAAAGATGCTGTTGGACGCAACGTTACGGTGAATGGCGATCGCTATCGTTCGATGCTAACAAACTTTTTGTTGCCAAAAATGGAAGAACTGAACTTGGTTGACATGTGGTTTCAACAAGATGGCGCTACATGCCACACAGCTCGCGATTCTATGGCCATTTTGAGGGAAAACTTCGGAGAACAATTCATCTCAAGAAATGGACCGGTAAGTTGGCCACCAAGATCATGCGATTTGACGCCTTTAGACTATTTTTTGTGGGGCTACGTCAAGTCTAAAGTCTACAGAAATAAGCCAGCAACTATTCCAGCTTTGGAAGACAACATTTCCGAAGAAATTCGGGCTATTCCGGCCGAAATGCTCGAAAAAGTTGCCCAAAATTGGACTTTCCGAATGGACCACCTAAGACGCAGCCGCGGTCAACATTTAAATAAAATTATCTTCAAAAAGTAAATGTCATGGACCAATCTAACGTTTCAAATAAAGAACCGATGAGATTTTGCAAATTTTATGCGTTTTTTTAAAAAAAAAAAGTTATCAAGCTCTTAACAAATCACCCTTTACATCTTCAGGATTGGTCCAAACAAAATATTGTTTGTATTGTTCAAACTTATTATGTTTCACCTTACACTGGTAGAACAAAAATTTAATGAAATTTTCTTTGTGACAATATATATTTTTAAGGCGTCAATTGGATACTTCCATTTTGTTACTTGCAGCATACTCTCTAGTTCTTTCTCTCTAAACACATATATGTTTATAGGCTATTTCTAAATTAATATATGTTTGCATCCAAGCATATTATATTTACGAAAATGTATGTCCCAAACCTAATATGTTCTAACATATATGTCCCAAACATGTTATGATAGTTTATGAAAATTATATGCTTGCACTTAAAACTATTGTGTTAAAAAATTTGAGTACCAAACATATATTTTTTACACCCAAACATATGAAAAACAGTCTTTTTCGTCCGTGTAGTGAAAAAACTATATATGTATCTCAATAAATCTGTGAGCTCTCCCAACGAAACTTTATGTTATATGGCACTAAAGCCAATTTAGTTAATGGAATCATTATGTTTTGAGAAAGTTTCCTGGACTTTAATAATTTTTTGTGTACGTTAGTTAAATGAAACAAAAGTGGGGAAACAATTATACAAGTATAAGCATAAGCTTTTACTAAATTCGTGTCTCCCAAAGAATTTTATAAAATTTGAAAATTTTACTATAAATGCGCCCATCTTGAACTTTGTATGGCACTAAAGACATTCTTGCAATTTTTCCTTCAAACTACACTGAAAATAATATTGACCTAATATGGAAGATTATGCAACTTAAATTTTAGGACTCGAAATTTACGCAATGTTAAGGACAAAATTCTTTAAAATAATGACATTTTAATTAAAAGAAAGTTTATAATCCTTGCATCAAAATTTTTTTTCATTAAATTTAGGACACAAATCTTGAAATTTTACGTCCCTCTGTTGAAGTTGTAGATCTTTGAAGTAAGGCAAATGTTCCTTAAAATAAAGAAAAACATTTTTAATTTAAAGAAATCGTCTTTAACTCAACTGACATATTGAATTTTTAAATTTAAGATAAAAATGCTTCAAATATAGGCTAAGACTTATTTTAAGGATTTGCATCTTTGGTTTAAAGTTTTTTTAGCATTAAGAAAACAGTTTTTACTTTGAAGTACTTGGCATAATTTGGATTTTGAAACTGGAATTTGTTTTTACATGAATACCTTTATTAATATATCTCAAACAGAGAATAAAAATTCGATGAATGAGATCTGTATCCAATTTTAATGTTATCGATCCTTGATTTAAAGCCAGGGAGGTCTTTGCCTCGGAATCAATACCAAAATCCTTAAAGGAAGGTCAAAATCTATGGATCCAAGTAAACTTTTTTTTTTGAGTGTACGAAATTTTCTTTAACAAGTGAAAAAAAATACTTATGTCTAATAAATTTTCTTGGATTGAATTTAAAAAAATATTTACTTAGTTTTGTGAAATCGGCGTGACAAATTTTCTAAAATTAATCTAAATTTTCTAAAATTAACCAAAATGCTTCTTACTGGTGGTTTACTGTTATTTGAGTGAACCATCGTTTATCATTTGCTTCTCGCTGTTAGACAATTTCTTTGGATAAATGTTGATCCTTTTACAGGATGTGAAAACAATAAAGACTAACTCAACACTTCCTTCTGTAATACAAACAATATACATTGGAGAAAAAAATATTGTCGTGTGTCCTTAAAATTGGAATATGATTTTTGCTTAGCATAGGAGACGCATTTCTCTGATATAAATTTTTTCCTTGTCCAAAAGCCGATAAACTTTTTAGTCGTTTAGTCGTTTTATCTTTATAGTTAAGTGAAATTGTCTTTAAAATTAATGAAATCGTCTTTGTAGTATCTTCACTACAAAGCAAAAAGGGGTTAAAAATAGGAGATGTTCTTCAATACTTTATTTTGAAGACGTTTTTTACTTGAAACATAGTTTAATTTCTACTCGAATTCAAGTCTGAATTTGGAAACTTAAGTTGTCGTTTACACAGATTTTGATAGCACATGTAGCAAAAAAAGCTGAAGAAATTAAAATAAACGAACGCAAAACTCAAATTTAAAAGAGATTTGTGTCTTAAAGATGTCCTTACTTCAATTCTCCCCTTTTGGCAAAATCTTTGGCTACACTGAAAAAAATAGTTACGTCATATTAAAGATTATGCAACCTAAGGATTTAGGATTCGCAATTTACAAAATATTAAGGATAAATTACTTTAAAATAATGGCATTTTAATTAAAACAAAGTTTATAATCTTTACTTCAAAATTTTTTTTCATTAAATTTAGGACACACATTTTGTAAATTTGCATCCCTCCGTTAAAGTCGCATGTCTTTGAACTAAGGGAAATTGTCCTTAAAAAAAAACATATTTTTGATTTAAAGGGATCGTCCTTAAATTAAATGAAATATTGAATCTTTAGATTTAAGATAAAAAGGCTTCAAATATAGGGTAAGACTTATTTTGAGGATTTAGCATATTTGCTTTCAAGTTTTTTTGGAATTAAGAAGACATTTTTTACTTAGACATTTTTTACTTAGATTGGATTTTTAAACTGATATTTGTTTGTACGTGAATAGCTTTATTTATATACCGCGAAAGGAAAATGAAAATTCGATAAATGAGATCTGAATTCTAATTTTAATATTATTGATCCTAGATTTAAGGACGGATAGGTCGCTAAAAAAATGTCTTTCTTTTAAAGAAGCCGCATCTTTGGCTCGGAATCAATACCAAAATCCTTAAGAGAAGGTCAAAATCTTTAGATCCAAGTAAACTTTTTTTTGAGCGTACATAATCATGTCAAAATCAAGTATTTTTTGTTTATACTCACACTGTAAAAAATATTTACGTGATATTAAAGATTAAGCAAACCTAAATTTAAGAATGCGCAATTTACAAAATATTAAGAACAAATTTCTTTAAAATAATAAAATTTTAATTAAAATAAAGATTATAATCTTTGCTTCAAATGTATTTTTTTATGGCCCCATTTTTGGGAAATTTGCGTCCCTCCGTTAAATCGTATGTCTTTGAACTAAGACAGATTTCCCTTAAAGTAAAGAAAGACATTTTTAATTTAAAGAAATCGTCCTGAAATGAACTGAAATATTCAATCTTTAGATTTAAAATAAAAACGCTTCAATTATAGGCTAAGACTTATTTTGAGGATGTAGCATCTTGGGTTTAAAGTTTTTTTTTTTGAATTAAGAAAACATTTTTTACTTTAAAGTATCCGTTATCATTTGTTTGTACACCAAAAAAAAAAAAGTGTCTCGTAAATTTAAGCAGATTTTTACAATAATTTATAACAAGAATTTTCCAGAATTTTAGTTCATTTTTCGTATCTTCAACGAAAATTAACTACCCGAAAGGAAATTTTACAAATTTTAAGTAGCAATCATTTAGTTCATGACCTACAAAATACGATGGAAATTTCCTTAAAAATGTTCTTAACTGGTAGTTAAAAATTCTTTCGTCATACTATAAAACTGCTTATGAAATGTAAAATACTTTCTAAATAACAAGTGCAATTTATTACAAAGAGTTTTTGTATGAGAAAATATTTTTTTACGAAAATTGAATTTGAAAGCGGATAGCGATTTCTTACTGGCAATTCCTATAGTTAATAATAGTTTGTAACAACATTTCTCAATGAAATATTTTTAGTTCACATGTAATTAAATTTATAAACATTTTCGTCAAAAATGGGTAGATATCATTTCATGAAGTTTTTGCTAATTTTAAGTTAAACGTTTCATCGTTCTTATACTGATATGCATTTAAGAGTTTTGTTTTTAGAGTAAATTGTGGACAGATGCAGAGATCTTTCTCGGCGAAGTGGAATATGTTTAATGTAAAGATGATATTATTTGAATTTTGTTTGAGAGTGAGAGCATGCAATGTGATTGATGGGGATGTTGTGTATATCTGAGCGTGGGGTTGTTTTTATTTTTATACCCACCACCATAAAATGGTAACGGGGGTATAATAAGTTTGTCATTCCGTTTGTAACACATCGAAATATCGATTTCCGACTATATAAAGTATATATATTCTTGATCAGGGAGAAATTCTAAGACGACATAAGCATGTCCGTCTGTCCGTCTGTCTGTCTGTTGTAATCACGCTACAGCCTTCAATAATGGCGCTATCGTCTCGAAATTTGGCACAGATTAGTTTTTTGTTTGCAGGCAGGTCAAGTTCGTAGATGGGCTATATCGGTCCAAGTTTTGATATAGTCCCCATATAAACCGAGCTCCCGATTTGGGGTCTTGGGCCTATAAAAATCGTAGTTTCAGTCAGATTTGCCTGAAATTGGAAATCTAGAGGTATTTTGGGACCATAAAGAGGTGTGTCGAAAATGGTCCGTATCGGTCCATGTTTTAGTATAGCCCCCATATAGACCGATCTCCCGATTTTGCTTCTTGTGCGTCTAGAAACTATATTTACCATCCGATTTGCCTGAAATTGGAAATATAGAGGTATTGTGGGACTATAAAGAGGTGTGTCGCAAATGGTCCATATCGGTCCATGTTTTGGTATAGCCCCCATATAGACCGATCTCCCGATTTTGCTTCTTACGCGTCTAGAAACAGTATTTTCTATCTGATTTGTATGAAATTGGAAATCTAAAGGTATTTTGGGACCATAAAGAGGTGTGTCGAAAATGGTCCGCATCGGTCCATGTTTTGATATAGCCCCCATATGAACCAACCTCCCGATTTGGAGTCTTGGGCCTACAAAAACCGTAGTTTTTATCCAATTTGCCTGAAATTGGAAATATAGAGGTATCTGAGGACCATAAAAAGGTGTGCCGAAAATGGTGCTCATCGGTCCATGTTTTGGTATAGCCCCCATATAGACCGATATCCCGATTTTGCTTTTAGGGCTTCTAGAAACTATATTTACCATCCGATTTGCCTGAAATTGGAAATTTAGAGGTATTTGAGGACCATAAAAAGGTGTGCCGAAAATGGTGCTCATCGGTCCATGTTTTGATATAGCCCCCATAGAGACTGATTTCCCGATTTTGCTTCTTGGGCTTCTAGAAACTATATTTTCTATCCGATTTTCCTGAAATTAAAAATCTACAGTTCTTTTGGGACCATAAAAAGGTGTGCCGAAAATGGTGCCCATCGGTCCATTTTTTGGTATAGCCCCCATATAGACCGATCTCCCATTTTGCTTCTTTGGCTTCTATATTTACTATATTTACCATCCGCTTTGCCTGAAATTCTTGAGCTACAATAAACTATATTTATTACATGATTTGCCTGAAATTCGAAATCTAGAGGCATTTTTAGACCACAAATAAGAGTGCCGAAATTGAGGTATATCGGTCCATTTTTTGGTATAACCCCCATATAGACTGATCTCTCGATTTTTACTTCTTGGGCGTCTAGAGACTATATTTTCTGGCCGATTTGTTTGACATTGAAAATCTGGAGGTATTTTAAGATCACAAATATGTGAGTAGCAAATGGTGCCTATCGGTCCATGTTTTGGTATAGCCCCCATATACACCGATCTCCCGGCTTTATTTCTTGGGCTTCTAGAATCCGTAGTTTTTATCCGATTTGCTGGAAATTAGTAATCTATAATAACATATTAGACAAACGAAATTTCTCTTTCTTATAAAGTGTTTTCGTTTATTCAACGATTGTCTCTAAAATTTGTGTCAAAAGAAAACTTTGCTTGTCTAAAATTACGTTCCTCAAAAAAGAAACCACTTCTTTCAGGGTATAACAGGCGCACTGATCATGAAAATTGCTTCAAACTGAAAGTAAAAGTTCCAGATTCTACTCATCGTATTAAATAAATGCGGAAAAATCTGCAGATTTAAGATTTTAAATCAAGGCGTAATTTCAACATATACACGATATGTTTATATTTTCTCTAAAACTCAAACAAAATTGGTTCTCATAAATCCAGAATCTTATCTGGTCTTCATAGGTAGAATCTTTAAAGTTCGTCTTCGGGAGCTGGCTCGTTTGGGAGAAGATTTGTCATCAAACCCCCTACAATTCTATATATTATCAAGTAACACACTACGACGAAGAGTTTTCATAGTAAACTATTATACTTGACTCATGGTGGTGGGTATTTAAAAAAGTGTGTGAAGATAAATTCGCGAGTTAAATTCGTGGTTTGTGTCTTGGCTAAGCGAAATTCAAATTTGTGGAACGAATTTAACTTTGTGGGACGAATTTAACTTGTGGAACGCATTCCAAAAAAAAATATTTTTCATAAAAAGAGGCAAATTTGTGGTGGAAAAACTGCCAAACACCGTCAGTTATTTTATGTGTAGTCATATTATGCATTGGTGGTTTTATATCGTCGAAAAATTTATCTATAAGAGATAACCGCTAATAATTCTAAAGTCGTATAAAAATGTCAATATATCCTGAAGTAATAGACATAAGATATTAAAATACAATAATAAAAACATCCAAGGGGTGCCAAAATAAGATTCTTAAATAACTTCAAAAATCTCGTGCACAGTATTTGAGATATAGTGTCATCAGATATCGGCTATATATAGCCCCGATATTAAATCGCCTATACCTAAGAAGCCATTTGAGAGGAATTGACCAGACAAAATGCCAGTGGTAGATATTGGTCTGTACCAAAAATCAAAATTAAAAAATCAAAATTTTCATGTAGGGTATTTGAGATATAGGGTCACCGATATCGGCTATATAGTCCCGATATTGGATCTCCTATATCTACGAAACCATTTGAGAGGAATTGACCAGACCAAATGCCAGTAATAGATATTAGTTATTGCAAAAAATCAAAATTAGAAATTTTAAAGTCCCATGTAAGTTTTTGAGCTATATTGTCGCCAGATATCGGTTATATATAGCCCCGATATTGGATCTCCTATATCTTAGGAACCATTTGAGAGGAATTGACCAGACCAAATGCAAGTAATAGATATTGGTGACTACAAAAAATCAAAATTAAAAAATAAAAAGTCTCATGTACAGTTGTTGAACTATATTATCGCCAGATATCGGCTATATATAGCCCTGATATTGGATCTCCTATATCTAAGGAACCATTTGAGAGGAATTGACCAGACAAAATGCCAGTAATAGATATTCGTTAATGCAAAAATTCAAAATTTAAAATTCTAAAGTTCCATGTACAGTTTTTGAGCTATATTATCGTAAGATATCGGCTATATATAGCCCCGATATTGGATCTCCTATATCTAAAGAACCATTTGAGAGGAATTGACCAGACAAAATGCAAGTAATAGATATTGGTTACTGCAAAAAATCAAAATTAAAAAATAAAAAGTCTCATGTACAGATTTTGAGCTATATTATCGCCATATATCGGCTATATAGCCCCGAAATTGGATCTCCTATATCTAAGAAACCATTTGAGAGGAATTGACCATACCAAATGCAAATAATAGATATTGGTGACTACAAAAAATCAAAATTAAAAATTCAAAAGTCTCATGTACAGTATTTCTGATATCGTGGCACCAATTATGGGATATATAGATATTTGGAAATATTTTTTAATGTAAGCTAAATTTTTCGATTAAGTTCGATTACTTTAACTAAACACATAAATATTAACAATCATTTTCTTGACTGACTTCATTTTTTAATTTGATTAACCCCTAATTTTCAGTAAGATAACATTAAATTTCATCAAAAGTGTATTTCACCTATAATTTCGTTATTGTTGATTGGATCGCCACTATTTTCTTTCACACTTTGTTACCACAATGCTTTCCACTGTGAGAAATTTATACCTGTATGCAAAGATTTATGGCCTTAGGTTAGGCGAGTCCGATGTATCAGGCTCACTTAGACTATTCAGTCCATTGTGATACCACATTGGTGGACTTCTAACTTATCACTGGATGAGGGTGTAGTAAGTTTGTCATTCTGTTTGTTACACATCTAAATATGGATAAAGTATATATATATTCTTGATCAAGGAGAAATTCTAAGACGATATAATCATATTGTAATCATATTGTAATCACGCTACAGATTTCAACAAGTAAGGAAAGTCTAAAGTCGGACGGGGCCGCACCACTTTGTAGATCTAAATTTTCGATACCATATCACATCCGTCAAATATGTTGGGTGCTATATATAAAGGTTTGTCCCAAATACATACATTTAAATATCACTCGATCTGGACAGAATTTGATAGACTTCTACAAAATCTATAGACTCAAAATTTAAGTCGGCTAATGCACTAGGGTGGAACACAATGTTAGTAAAAAAATATGGGAAACATTTAAATCTGAAGCAATTTTAAGGAAACTTCGCAAACGTTTATTTATGATTTATCGCTCGATATATATGTATTACAAGTTTAGGATAATAGGAGCCATTTTTACAACTTTTCGACTAAGCAGTGGCGATTTTACAAGGAAAATGTTGGTATTTTGACCGTTTTTGTCGAAATCAGAAAAACATATATATGGGAGCTATATCTAAATCTGAACCGATTTCAACCAAGTTTGGCACGTATAGCTTTAATGCTAATTCTACTCCCTGTGCAAAATTTCAACTAAATCGGAGTTAAAAATTCGCCTCTGTGGTCATATGAGTGTAAATCGGGCGAAAGCTATATATGGGAGATATATCTAAATCTGAACCGATTTCAACCAAATTTGGCACGCATAGCTACAATACTAATTCTACTCCCTTTGCAAAATTTCAACTAAATCGGAGCAAAAAATTGGCCTCTGTGGTCATATGAGTGTAAATCGGGCGAACGATATATATGGGAGCTATATCTAAATCTGAACCGATTTCAATAAAATTTGGCACACTTGACTACACTACTAATTGTACTCCTAGTGCAAAATTTCAACCAAATTGGAGTAAAAATCTGGCTTCTGGGACCGTATTAGTCCATATCGGGCGAAAGATATATATGGGAGCTATATCTAAATCTGAACCGATTTCAATAAAATTTGGCACACTTGACTATAGTACTAATTGTTCTTCTTGTGCAAAATTTTAAGCAAATTAGGGTAAAACTCTGGCTTCTGGGACCATATAAGTCCATATCGGGCGAAATATATATAGGAGCTATATCTAAATCTGAACCGATTTCTTCCAAAATCAATAGGGTTCTATGCTGAGCCAAAACATATACTTGTGCCAAATTTGAAGTCGATTGGCGACCTAGACTTTGATTACAAAAATGTGTTCACGGACGGAAGGACATCGACTCAGGGACCCACCCTGAGCATTATTGCCAAAGACACTATGTGTCTATCTCGTCTCCTTCTGGGTGTTGCAAACATTTGCACTAACTTATAATACCCTGTTCCACAGTGTGGCGCAGGGTATAAAAAATATTCAATTTCAGAGTAACTCCAGATGAATTTGGAACATTTTTTGTTACACCTCAGCGTTTAATCATAAATTATAAGTATTCTGTGTAAAATGTGGTTTTCTTTTAAAAAGAATAGGTTTTATGTATATTATTTGATTATTATTATTATATTATTATTTGTTTGTTTGTTTTTTTTTTTTTTTTTTTTTTGATACCAGTTTAATGTTTTTCTTTGTTGTAAAACAAATATTTAATTTCAGAGCAACCCCAGATGGATTCGGGCAAATTTGTATATTTCTCCTTAGCGTATAATTTAATAGAGAAGTGGTAAGTTTTCTTTTAAAAATTGGCTTTCGTTTCACTAGAATATTTACGTTTTTATGACCTTTTTATTATCAAAATAACAGGTTTTTTATATCGTTTTTCAGTATTACTTTAATAAAATATTTTTGAAAACCAATTTAATATTTTTAATGTAAACATTTTTATGAATTGGTAAGCTTTCTTAAACATTCTTTTAACCAGAATATTTTTTTGTGTTTTTTTATGCATATCATTATTTCTTTAATTACACTGAAAAAAATATTTACGTGATATTAAAGATTACGCAACCTCAATTTTAGGATGTGCAATTTACACACTATTAAGGACAAATTTCTTTGAAGTAATGAAATTTTAATTAGAAGAAAGTTTATATTCTAAAAGCGAGTTAATATAAATTACTTTCTTGTTCCATGTGGCCGTAATTGTTATTCACAAAAACCATTGTATTAAGAACATCCATCATAAGTTTTTATAATAAAATACTTTTGCTTAAAGAAAGTTTTTTTTTTTAATGTATGAAAATTTTCGTAATAGTATAACGGTTTGTTGTTCATTTAATTATTTAATTTCTTTGTACTGTGGAATGATTGATATAAAAATAGTTTAGTCATCGACATTTTAAAGAGACTGTAAACCAAATTTTATTATCGGATTTTCCAAAAAAATAATCAAGTTAACCGAATAATATATAAATCTAATGGTTCTGTAAAATTCAACTAAAATACAAAGCCATAGATAAACTAAAATTTAAGAGAATTATAAACTAGACGAGTAGAAAAAAATCTTAAGGTCGAGATCATTGGCAATTTTACTACAGTTTAGTTCATTTTGCAATGGAAAAGGGTTCAACTTTTTTTCAGTGCACGTGAATAGCTTTATTTTATACCGTGAAAAGAGAATAAAAATTTGAAAAATGATCCTAGATTTATAGCCAAACAGGTCACTAAAAATATATTTTTTTAAAGAAGCTGCATCTTTGGCTCGGAATCAATGCCAAAATTTTTAAGAGAATTATATATAATTAGATTATATATAATTTGGATTTTTAAACTGGCATTTGTTTGTACGTGAGTATCTTTATTAACAAACCGCAAAGAGAGTATGAAAATTTGATAAATGAGATCTGTATCCTAATTTTAATTTTATTTGTCCTACACTCAAAAAAAAAGTTTACTTGGATCCAAAGATTTTGACCTTCCTTTAAAGATTTTAAAATCCTTAAAATAAAGACATTTTTAAAATAAAGACATTTTTTACGGACCTCCCTGGCTTTAAATCTAGGATCGATAACATTAAAATTGGATACAGATCTCATTCATCGAATTTATATTCTCTGTTTGCGTTTTATTAATAAAGGTTATTCATGAACAAACAAATTCCAGTTTCAAAATCCAAATTATGCCAAGTACTTCAAAGTAAAAACAGTTTTCTTAATGCTAAAAAAAACTTTAAACCAAAGATGCAAATCCTTAAAATAAGTCTTAGCCTATATTTGAAGCATTTTTATCTTAAATTTAAAAATTCAATATGTCAGTCGAGTTAAAGACGATTTCTTTAAATTAAAATTTTTTCTTTTCAAACATCTATTGTTATTTTTGGGCTTTTTTTATTTTAAGGAACATTTGCCTTACCTCAAAGATCTACAACTTTAACAGAGGGACGCAAAATTTCAAGATTTGTATCCTAAATTTAATGAAAAAATGTTTGAAGCAAGGATTATAAACTTTCTTTTAATTAAAATGTCATTATTTTAAAGAATTTTGTCCTTAGCATTGCGTAAATTTCAAGTCCTAAAATTTAAGTTGCATAATCTTCCATATTAGGTCAATATTTTTTTCAGTGTAGATTTAAAACCAGACAGGTCACTAAAAATGTATTTATTTTAAAGAAGCTGCATCTTTGGCTCGGAATCAATACCAAAATCCTTAAAGGAAGGTCAAAATCTTTGGATCCAAGTAAACTTAATGAAAAATTTAATGAATGAAAAAATGTTTGAAGCAAGGATTATAAACTTTCTTTTAATTAAAATGTCATTATTTTAAAGAATTTTGTCCTTAGCATTGCGTAAATTTCAAGTCCTAAAATTTAAGTTGCATAATCTTCCATATTAGGTCAATATTTTTTTCAGTGTAGATTTAAAACCAGACAGGTCACTAAAAATGTATTTATTTTAAAGAAGCTGCATCTTTGGCTCGGAATCAATACCAAAATCCTTAAAGGAAGGTCAAAATCTTTGGATCCAAGTAAACTTTTTTTTTGAGTGTAGAAACGAAGCTTGATAACTTTGCCAAAACTTAAGCGATAATTACATTAGGAAAAAGTATAGGCCATAATCGAAAGATTTAGAAGATGCAATACATTTTTCAAAAAATTAGCGTCATCATTTTAGTAAATATTTACGGAAATATGTCTTTTGTACACTCCAAAAAAAAGTTTACTTGGATCCAAAGATTTTGACCTTCCCTTAAGGATTTTGGTATTGATTCCGAGCCAAAGATGCGGCTTCTTTAAAATAATGATTTTTTTTATTTTAATTAAAATTTAATTATTTTAAAGAAATTTGTCCTTAATATTTTGTAAATTTCGCATTCTAAAATTTAGGTTGCGTAATCTTTAATATCACGTAAATATTTTTTTCAGTGTAGTTAATAACAGTTTTGTAAGCTACATAACGACTTGACTGACTTTTACGAAGTTATTTCTCAACATACTTCACAGTTAAGAAATTTGGAGAGGTGCCAGTAAACTTTTCCAAGAAATTAAAAAAAAAACGGTAAAAAAGAAAAAAACTTTTCCAAGAAATTAAAAAAACTGTAAAAAAGAAAAAAAAGAATAACGTTTTCGATACCCATTTTCAAAACGCTTTTTGTTTTTTTCTTTGAATGTATCTACCTTTAAATCTAGGCTATAGAAAATTAAAATTAGAGATTTTATTAATCGAATTTTCATTCCCATTTTATGATATTCTAATAAAGTTATTCATCAAAAAAAAACAAAAAAATTATTTCAAACAAATTTTAAACTAAACATTGTGAATAAGGCATCTTAAGGTAGCCAAAAATATTATACATTCTAAACGATTGCCATTAATGATATTTGCATAAAGGATACATGCAAATGTCATCATTTTAGTAAATATTTACGGAAATATGTCTTTTGTACACTCCAAAAAAAAGTTTACTTGGATCCAAAGATTTTGACCTTCCCTTAAGGATTTTGGTATTGATTCCGAGCCAAAGATGCGGCTTCTTTAAAATAATGATTTTTTTTATTTTAATTAAAATTTAATTATTTTAAAGAAATTTGTCCTTAATATTTTGTAAATTTCGCATTCTAAAATTTAGGTTGCGTAATCTTTAATATCACGTAAATATTTTTTTCAGTGTAGTTAATAACAGTTTTGTAAGCTACATAACGACTTGACTGACTTTTACGAAGTTATTTCTCAACATACTTCACAGTTAAGAAATTTGGAGAGGTGCCAGTAAACTTTTCCAAGAAATTAAAAAAAAAACGGTAAAAAAGAAAAAAACTTTTCCAAGAAATTAAAAAAACTGTAAAAAAGAAAAAAAAGAATAACGTTTTCGATACCCATTTTCAAAACGCTTTTTGTTTTTTTCTTTGAATGTATCTACCTTTAAATCTAGGCTATAGAAAATTAAAATTAGAGATTTTATTAATCGAATTTTCATTCCCATTTTATGATATTCTAATAAAGTTATTCATCAAAAAAAAACAAAAAAATTATTTCAAACAAATTTTAAACTAAACATTGTGAATAAGGCATCTTAAGGTAGCCAAAAATATTATACATTCTAAACGATTGCCATTAATGATATTTGCATAAAGGATACATGATATTATGGTTTAGCTATTGTGAGAAAAAAAACCAAAAACACTTACATTCTCTGGAATTATTGGCAACGACGGACGCATTCGAAGTAACCCGCGCGGATAATAAAGCATGTAATGACGATCACCGAAATGACTATGGTAATATGGCATTATCCCATTCATATGGCCACCATCGATAAATGAATGCATCCACAATTCACTATCCAAACTTCCCGCAGACATTTCTCTAAAACTTTCCACTACCGCATCCTCTAAGCAATTAAAAATATTTCCCATTATCGTTGACGCACTCACCGAGAGTAAAACTTTCCCGCGTAAAATACAAAACAAGATTTATGAAATTCTACACAAACTTGGCTAACTGATAATTGTGTTTTATAATGCACAAATACAATCAATACACTTGAAACTGGTGATATACCACTGAATGATAGTCCATCGGAATTCCACCAGTCTTTGTCAGGATAAAAGTAAGTACTGAAGCATAAGATACATTTGCATCCCGGAAAAGCATCGTCAATAACAATCAACAGGCTCTACATTCGTCATCATATCGGCTATAACAGCATTCGGCATCCACATATTCAATGTCGAGTTAACTTCGTGAAAAGTGTTTCCTGGGATTTGTATTTATGGATGCTCCTGTGTGTGTGTTTTTGTTTGGGTGTCTGCCAATTAGGTGTCGTTTAACAAATACCGACACAAACATTGAGATGCACAACTTCAAATACGAATCCCTAATGCAGGCACTATACTTACACTGGTAAAAAACAATTTGCCCGATTCCAAAGCTTTTAATATTATTATTTTGAGTTAACTAATATGCAAAATTTTGTCAAAATTATATTTCTATAAAAAAATTTCACAAAATTTTATTTCTATAGAAAATGTTCACAAAATTTTATTTCTATAGAAAATTTTCTCAAAATTTTATTTCTATAGAAAATTTTCTAAAAAAATTATTTCTATAAAAAATTTTCTCAAAATTTTATTTCTGTAGAAAATATTCTCAAAATTTTATTTCTATAGAAAATGTTGTCAAAATTTTATTTCTATAGAAAAGTTTGTCAAAATTTTATTTCTATAGAAAATTTTGTTAAAATTTTATTTCTATAGAAAATTTTGTCAACATTTTTTTCTATAGATAATTTTCTCAAATTTTTATCTCTATAAAAAATTTTCACAAAATTTTATTTCTTTAAAAATTTTTCAAAAAATTTTATTTCTATAGAAAATGTTCACAAAATTTTATTTCTATAGAAATGTTTCTCAAAATTTTATTTCTATAGAAATTTTTGTCAAAATTTTATTTCTATAGAAAATTTTCTAAAAATTGTATTTCTATAGAAAATTTTGTCAAAATTGTATTTCTATAGAAAACTTTCTCAAAATTGTATTTCTATAGAAAATTTTCTCAAAATTTTATTTCTATAGAAAATTTTGTCAAAATTTTATTTCTATAGAAAATTTTCTCAACATTTTATTTCTGTAGAAAATTTTGTCAAAATTTTATTTCAATAGAAAATTTTGACAAAAATTTATTTCTATAGAAAATTTTGTCAATTTTTTTTATAGATTATTTTGTCAAAAATTTTATTTCTATAGAAAATTTTCTCAAAATTTTATTTGTATAGAAAATTTTCACAAAATTTTATTTCTATAGAAAATTTTCACAAAATATTATTTCTATAGAAAATGCTCACAAAATTTTATTACTATAGAAAATGTTCACAAAATTTTATTTCTATAGAAAATGTTCACAAAATTTTATTTCTATAGAAATGTTTCTCAAAATTTTATTTCTATAGAAAATTTTCTAAAAATTGTATTTCTATAGAAAATATTGTCAAAATTGTATTTCTATAGAAAACTTTCTCAAAATTGTATTTCTATAGAAAATTTTCTCAAAATTTTATTTCTATAGAAAATTTTGTCAAAATTTTATTTCTATAGAAAATTTTCTCAACATTTTATTTCTGTAGAAAATGTTGTCAAAATTTTATTTCAATAGAAAATTTCGACAAAAATTTATTTCTATAGAAAATTTTGTCAAAATTTTTTTATAGATTATTTTGTCAAAAATTTTATTTCTATAGAAAATTTTCTCAAAATTTTATTTGTCTAGAAATTTTTGTCAAAATTTTATTTCTATAGAAATTTTGTCAAAATTTTATTTTATTTTATTTTATAGAAAATTTTGTCAAAATTTTATTTCTATAGAAAATTTTGTCAAAATTTTATTTCAATAAAAAATGTTGTCAAAATTTTATTTCTATAGAAAATGTTCACAAAATTTTATTTCTACAGAAAAAATTCTCAAAATTTTATTTCTATAGAAAATTTTCTCAAAATTTTATTTCTATAGAAAATTTTCTAAAAAATTTATTGCTATAAAAATTTTTCTCAAAATTTTACTTCTATAGAAAATTTTGTCAAAATTGTATTTCTATAGAAAATTTTGTCAAAATTGTATTTCTATAGAAAATTTTCTCAAAATTTTATTTCTGTAGAAAATTTTCTCAAAATTTTATTTCTATAGAAAATGTTGTCAAAATTTTATTTCTATAGAAAATTTTGGCAAAATTTTATTTCTATAGAAAATTTTGTCAAAATTTTATTTCAATAAAAAATGTTGTCAAAATTTTATTTCTATAGAAAATGTTCACAAAATTTTATTTCTATAGAAAATTTGCTCAAAATTTTATTTCTATAGCAAATTTTCTAAAAAATTTATTTCTATAAAAAATTTTCTCAAAATTTTACTTCTATAGAAAATTTTGTCAAAATTGTATTTCTATAGAAAATTTTCTCAAAATTTTATTTCTGTAGAAAATTTTCTCAAAATTTTATTTCTATAGAAAATGTTGTCAAAATTTTATTTCTGTAGAAAATGTTCTCAAAATTTTATTTCTATAGAAAATTTTGTCAAAATTTTATTTCTATAGAAAATTTTGTCAACATTTTTTTCTATAGATAATTTTCTCAAATTTTTATCTCTATAAAAATTTTTCACAAAATTTTATTTCTTTAAAAAATTTTCACAAAATTTTATTTCTATAGAAAATGTTCACAAAATTTTATTTCTATAGAAATGTTTCTCAAAATTTTATTTCTATAGAAAATTTTGTCAAAATTTTATTGCTATAGAAAATTTTGTCAAAATTTTATTTCTATAGATAATTTTGTCAAAATTTTATTTCTATAGAAAATTTTGTCAAAATTTTTTTTTCTATAGATAATTTTGTCAAAATTGTTTTTTCTATAGAAAATTTTGTCAAAATTGTTTTTTCTATAGAAAATGTTCACAAAATTTTATTTCTATAGAAAATGTTCACAAAATTTTATTTCTATAGAAAATTTTCACAAAATATTATTTCTATAGAAAATGTTCACAAAATTTTATTTCTATAGAAATGTTTCTCAAAATTTTATTTCTATAGAAATTTTTGTCAAAATTTTATTTCTGTAGAAAATTTTGTCAAAATTTTATTTCTGTAGAAAATTTTGACAAAATTTTATTTCTATAGAAAATTTTGTCAAATTTTTTTTCTATAGATAATTTTCTCAAATTTTTATTTCTATAGAAAATTTTCTCAAAATTTTATTTCTATAGAAATAAAATTTCTGTAGAAATTTTGATTTTTTTTAAATTTATTTTCATTTCTTTTTTGTTTAATGACATTTAATTTTTCAAAATTCATTATTTAACTTAAAATTTAAATTTATTCCATATATTTATATTTTACTTACACAGAACAAAATATCACCAAAAGTTTCCAATTAAAGTTTTAATTGAATTTCAAAAAATATTCAATTAAAGATTGGTTCAACAAATTTTTTAATTGAAACAAAAATCAATCACAATACTGGGAAGTAAAATTCATTCCATAATTTTTAAAAATGTTAATTGAAAATTTAATTGGTTCAACAAATATTTTAATTGAAAAATCAATCACAAAAATTCAGTTAATTTTTTAATTGGAACAATTAATTTTTGAATTTTTTTATTTTGGTATTGACTCTATCATATCCGTGATTGAAGACGTTTCAATTAAAAATTAATTGGATCAATTAATTTCCTGATTGAAGAAATAAACAATTTTTTGTGTGTAGTCACGATACAAATCACGAATTTATCTCTAAACACTTTTATAACTTACTGCGGTCTCCTCTCGAATTGGTGACAATGGAGGATGCATTAAGCGTAACCTTTGTGGTGGATTATACTTGAAAAGGTTGCCGAAATAGAAATTGTAATATGCCATTTGTTCATACATATGATAATCATCGGTAAAGTAGTACAAATCATTATCCAGATTTCTCACGGACATTTTTCTATTATTACAAATATTACCCATTATCGAAAACGCACTCACCAATACTAACTGAAGGGAAACTTCTACGGGTCAAAAAAAAGCGTTCACAATGGACAAATGCACAATATTTTTTTTAATACATAACACCAACCAAAACACTTGAAATTAATATTTATCAATGAATTGTCATTCGCACTTCCGTCCTGTGCCAGGATACAAATAAATCTGAAGTTTAAAATAAATGTTGACGATGAAACCACATCGTGAATAATGTTCAACAGGTAATATTTGTATTGATGCGCATGCGTTTCGTGTTCGTCGTCATATCGCTTGTAACACCAATTAGAATATTTTTGGAATAACGCCACTTAATTATTGTTCTGTCCACTTCTGGGAAGGGGTGTTTATCGGTTTGTGTGGATGCTCCTGCATGTGCATTTATTGGTTTGGGAGTTTATAGGTTTTCAATTTCTCAATATATTCTGACAAATTTGCACAAATTCAAATAGGATTTTCTAATTCATACCACGAACTTAGCATAGAGTGTGATGTATAATCCAAACATACACTCAAAAAAAGTTTACTTAGATCCAAAGATTTTGACCTTCCTTTAAGGATTTTGGTATTGATTCCGAGCCAAAGATGCGGGTTCTTTAAAATAAGGATTTTTTTTGCGACCTATCTGGCTTTAAATCTAGGATCTATAAAATTAAAATTAGGATACAGATCTCATTTATTGAATTTCCATTCCATTTCCATTTCCATATTAATAAAGCTATTGACGTACAAACAAATGCCAGTTTAAAAATCCAAATTATGACGGATATTTCGAAGTAAAAGAATATTTTCTTAATTCCAAAATAACTTTAAACCAAAGATGCTAAATCCTCAAAAAAGTCTTAGCCTATATTTCAGAGCTTCCCAAATGGGGGGCGCGTCCCCCTAGGGGGGCACCACGAGGTTCCAGGGGGGGCGCAGCGTCATTTTTGGTTGAACAGGTTTTGTATCATTAAATTTGTTAAAACAACACTAATTGTTAAGTTCAACAAAACATCAATAATATACTACAAAAGAGCATACCATTCGAACATTTCGATATGTTCATTTATAACCACAGTAAGAAAAGAATAGAAGTTACATGCAATTCTATAATTTGTTGTAGGTTTCCCATTATTAGTCGTTCACTTTATTTGCAACGGCTACATTTCTTGGTAAAATATCAGAACCAGTACCCACCAGCAAAAAAAGCGTCGCCAAAAAAGTAGTGAAAATGTTCTTTTTGGATCCGGAAGTGGTGCAAAATTGGCGCAGAAGCGATGATTTTAACATGGGTTTGTCATAGCACACTGCTTAAGTTAACGTTTTCCAGGTCCGCTAGTAATCTGAAGCTATATGCCCCTAAAATTTGCTTACGCCTTACACAAAATGCAGGAAACTCACACAAGAGGTGTTTTATTGATTCCTTTTCCTCCGCATCATGACAGCTCATACAATAGTCATTATACTTCGCACCAATAGTTTTTGCAAAATCGCATATCAGGCAGCGACCCGTTATAGCAGATATCAGGAGTGATATCTGGCGTCTCGAGAACACTAGCATATCTAGTGTGCGGTTTAAGTTTAAATGGGGCCATATTGGTGTCGTTACAACCCTTACAATTCTCCCATCGAACATTTGCCATCATGACAGCCTTCTCACGCAGTAAGAGCTTGCAGGTAGCCAGAGGCACACCAACAGATTCTAGTTCCCCTGGAATATGTAAGGTAGTTCCTAGCCTTGCTAGCTCATCTGCTTCGCAGTTCCCCGGTATGTTCCTGTGGCCAGGCACCCATATTAGGTGAATATTGTGCTGCTCAGCCATCTCATTGAGAGATTTGCGGCAGTCGATGGCCGTTTTCGAGTTGAGGAACACAGAGTCCAGGTTGACTGTCTGAGTATATATTAATGCCAATATTGCTTGGAGCATTACTTCTCAGCCAATTCACCACTTCTCTTATTGCTAATATTTCAGCCTGAAAAATACTACAGTGATCAAGTAATCTTCTCGAAGTTCCAGATCTTTAGAATATACTCCGAAACCCACTTGGCCATCCAATTTGGAGCCATCAGTGTAGAAATCTATATATCTCTTATTCCCCGGGGTCCGTGTACACCACGCCTCACTGTTGGGAATTAGAGTCTCAAACTTTTTGTCGAAAAGTGGACTCGC
The DNA here is from genome assembly GCF_050003625.1 of Haematobia irritans. NCBI lineage: Eukaryota > Metazoa > Arthropoda > Insecta > Diptera > Muscidae > Haematobia > Haematobia irritans. The sequence continues at coordinate 132,610,164 of NC_134400.1, forward strand.
CAAAGTGTAATCCACTACGTTAGGCACATCTGGCATTATTTTGAGGACCGAACTGTGACCGTAACTTTTTTCCGAACACAGCGATAGCTCGCTCAACCGCACAGCCGTTGTTGCAGCTGACTGTTTGTCCAAAATGTCTAAAGGCAATAGATGCAGTATGACATTAAGGGAGTTTGTTCCTGTCTTGCTGAATGCACCTGAGATACACAAGTACGCCATACGCTGAACTTTGTCTAAACTTGTCGGCTGGTGAAGTGCCGGCCACCAGACTACAACACCATACAGCATTATAGGTCTAACCACTGCCGTGTATAGCCAATGTACAATTTTTGGTTTTAGTCCCCACTTTTTCCCTATTGCCTTTTTGCACGAGTATAAAGCTACCGTTGCTTTCCTCGCCCTTTCTTCAATATTAAGCTTAAAGTTCAGCTTCCTGTCCAAAATAACGCCAAGGTATTTTGCACACTCCCTAAAGGGAATTTCAATACCCCCTAACGAAATGGGTCTAACCGTGGGAGTTTTGCGATCTTTGCAGTACATGACTATTTCAGTCTTTGCAGGATTTACAGTAATAGTACCAAATATTAAAGATCTAGCTAATGAAAGAAACAATTGCCACATTTCCCACTAATTGATAAACTCTTTTATATTAATATTCATAAACATTTTTATTTTTAATTATTTAATTAATCATTGTTAATCATATTTTCAGCTTCAGTTAGTATTTATTTTTGTTTGTTTGGGTTGGGTGGCGCAACGAAATTAATAATTTTTTGGGGGGCGCGAAGCAAATTGGGTAGGGAAGCTCTGCTATATTTGAAGCGTTTTTATCTTAAATCTAAAGATTCAATATTTCAGTTAATTTAAGTACGATTGCTTTAAATGAAAAATGTGTTTCTTTACGAAAACGAAAATTAGCCTTAGTTTAAAGTCATGCAACTTTAACGAAGGGACGCAAATTTTCAAAATGTGTATCCTAAATTTAATGAAAAAAATTCTTGAAGCAAAGATTATAAACTTTCTTTTAATTAAAATTTCATTATTTTAAAGAAATTTGTCCTTAATAGCGTGTAAATTGCGGATCCTAAAATTGAGGTTGCGTAATCTTTAATATCACGTAAATATTTTTTCAGTGTAGGACGGCGAATGGGTCAAATGTTAAAATTCGTTATGTTTTTAAAAACATAAACAAGGCTTTTAATTCTATTTATTAAATTATGATAAAGCTTAGACATAACATTAATTGTTCCAATTCGGCATGCAATTTGATATGGTCCTTTTTGACTGATAGGTGGCAATTTGTTGAAATGAATGGTGCTGCACGAACGAAACAGATTGTTTTTCATATGATTCGGTGTAAATATTTAATGTTTGGAACTCCACATGTTTGGCATATATATGTTAGGATATATTAAATATAATATCTCTGGATACAAACATAGTATACTAAACTAGACTAAACTGAGACCTTGATTTTGATCATAAAAATGTGTTCACAGAAATGTGTTAATAAATTGTTAGGATGCTCTTCCAGAGATTTCATTACAGTTCGCATAATGTATCTTTTCTATACACCCTCAAAAAAAATCGCTTCTCTAACATATCGATGCCCTCTATCCAGAGTGCGCTAAGTCGACTTAGCATGTTTTGATGGATTTCGCTGTGTTTTATTCGGATTGATGTGAATTGCATCCTGTCAAAAGTTCGGACATTTCTATCAAAAGTTATGGTTAATATTGTACTTAGCCTTTGACTAAAGTTTATAAAAAATATCCAACCCAAAAAGAGCAAAAAGGTTTGTTCGGTCGAAAGTGGTCTAAGTCATTTTTAGCCATGTTCTATTATCACTATTTGGAATTCGTACATACTAAAAAATCTACAATAAACATGATTTTAACACTGCAATAAAGTGGATTTATATCCTATACGGGTTTTGAGAAATTAAACAAAAACAACTTGGAATTTGTTTCTTTGGAATGTAGACATCGATATGTTCCACACATATTTTGCAGGAAGCACATATATTATTGGATATTGCCGAAACATTATTATGTTTGTTTTATGTGAACATATTATATGTTTGGAAGCATTTTGAGCCCAAAAATAATAATAACAAAATTTTCACTTCCACGAATTTTTTTAGTTCTTGGCACATTTTTCTGTAATACAAATCATGTTGAAGCAATTATTAAATTTTATATTTTTTTTTTAAATTTTACCTTTCGCCTGAACGGAGAATCGGTAACCATGCAATTTGTAAGCCAACACACTACCACTGGGCTTCGTAGCTGTTATAGTTACCAATAGACAATTATCGTTACAAGTAACATTTATATAGCATAATTTTCAACGCCCACGAGCCGATGCAAACAAAACATTATTCAACAGAAACATATATTTGTTGGCCACGTAGAGCAGTGGTTAGCATGTCCGCCTTGCATGCAAAGGGTCCTGGGTTCAATCCCTGCTCCGACCGTACACCAAATTTTTATTTTTGTATTTATATTTATAAATTATTAAATTAAATTTTTAGAATGAAACTTCGAAATGTGTGTTATTAAAGATTTACAGTCAGAAAAGAACAGTGATTTATATAAACGAAATGGATTGAGCTTTTGGATAAAATATTATTTTTTTAATTGCAAAAATAACAATTTTGTAACAAAAAAAATGTTTTTGGTATACAAGTTTGAAATTTTCGGATTAGAATTCAAAAACTCTACCAAAAAAGGAACGTGAAGTCGAGTAGAAACATACATAATTTTACAATATACACATAAATTTATTTAGACGTGAACTATTTTTTACTAGAATTTAACACAATTTTAAATGCAATTAAAATTTCTCGTATTTTGAAATACAAATAACTATGAATAGATATTAACGAATTATTTTGTACTTAATTTCACTTTTACCTTTAGGGCCGGAATTAAGTTGGAATTATCGCTCTAAAATGGCCATGTTTTCACGTTTTCTTTTCTTTAATAATTCGTTTTAAAGCAAATAAACTTTTTCAATTGTTGCTTTGGATCGACTTCTGCCGCTAAAATGCAAAATAATTTTAGCGGCAAAACTCGAACTTAATGCCCCCTTTTATTTTTGAAAGTGTACGTCAGCTCATCTTGGACTACTTATTAATAAAGAGGAACTAAACTTTTTTTTTTGTTTTCTGAAGATCCCTTTGTAATTTTTATATATTTTCCACTGTTTTTTTTTTTTTTTTTTAATTTCCTTTCTTGCTAAATATTTTGACTTACTCGTCGTACGTTCCGATTTCTTTTGACGAACCAACAAAAAAAAATTGTGCCCATAATGCCAAAATGATAAACAAAACACATGTCCACACATACTTAAATTCCTGCTCTCAAGGCAAAAACACATGCTGTTTTTTTAAATGTCTATTCTCCTAGTTCCGAATGTCTATTCTCTTTACTCCGAATACGCAATTTAATGTTCAAATTAAATAATATATAGAGTTAAGCAAATCCAATTTTTTACGAAGCCTTATTAACATGCCAAGTGCATAGCCTAAACAAATGAAAACGTAAAACAGTTTTCCGAAACAAAATACAAGCAGTTTCAACAAATTGCTCTCTTTTGATTCTATCGCTGTGTTATGTTGATACATTTCGTCAACCGTGCCGGGTTCTTTTTCTATACTCTCTCTGTCTCTTTCGCTCTCTGAATAAAACATCACAACATATATGTATACACAGAAAAAAAGTGTCTCGTAAATTTAAGAAGATTTTTACAATAATTTATTACAAGAATTTTCCAGAATTTTAGTTCATTTTTCGTATCTTCAACGAAAATTAACTACTCGAAAGGAAATCTTACAAATTCTAAGTAGCAATCGTTTAGTTCATGGCCTACAAAATACGATGGAAATTTCCTTAAAAAATTTCTTAACTGGTAGTAAAAAATTCGTTTGTCATGCTATAAAACTACTTGTGAAATGTAAAGTATTTTCTAAATAATAAGTGCAATTTACTATAAGATTTTTTTGTATGAGAAAATATTTTTTTACGAAAAATGAACTTGAAAGTGGATAGCAATTTCTTACTGACAATTCCTATAGTTAATAATTGTTGGTAAAAAATTACCCAATGAAATATTTTTAGTTCACATGTAATTAAATTTATAGACATTTTCGTCAAAAATGGTAGATAACATTTCATGAAAATTTTGCAAATTTTAAGTTAAACGTTTCATCGTTCATAAACTGGTGTGCCTTTACGAATATTATTCTTAGAGTAAACTGGCAGCAGATGCGATGAACTTATGCATAGTACAGAGATCTTTATCGGCATAGTGGAATGTGAATAATGTAAAGATGATGTTACTTGAGTTTTGTTGTGTATACATGAGCGTGGGGTTGTTTTTATTTTTATTCATTTAGTGGTTTGTGTGTGTTTGTTATTCGCGGATGGTTTATTTGGCTGGATGAGGTGTTGTTTACAATAAAGGCACATGTGTTTTTGTTGTTGTAGGGATGTTTTGGCTTTGCTTGGTTTTGTTTGGCATGTTTCAGTTGTATAGTTGGCGTTGGCGTGGGCTGTTGCATCTTTTGAGTAGGTATGCAACAAGGGAATATAAAGGCATGGAATATTATGGATTTTTGAGACATATATTGGTGTTTGTTTATTAAACCTTTTAGTTATTAATATTTTATCGGTAGTTTAGAAAAAAAGTTATTAAGAATATTTAGGAAAATATGTTGAAATTGAAAGTGTATTGAATTTTTTATTATTCTATGTAAAAAATTAATATTCAATTCCAGATGAATTTGGAAAATTTTTGTTATATCTCAGCGTATAGTTTATTCATAAATTGGTAAGTAAGTTAAGTTTAATATGACTTTCTTTTAAAAAGAATATTTTTTATGTATATTATTATTTGTTAATTACTTTTTTTGGAAACCAGTTTAATATTTTTCTTTGTTGTAAAAACAATATTTAATTTCAGAGCAACTCCAGATGGATTCGAACAAATTTAAAAAATAGAGAATTGGTAAGTTTTCTTTTAAAAATTAGCTTTATTTCAACTAGAATATTTACGTTTTTGTGACATTTTTATCATCAAAATTACTGGTTTTTAATACCTTGTTTTAGTATTTCTTTAATCAAATTTTTTGGAAACCAATGTAATATTTTTAATGTAAAAACAAATATTTAAGAATAACCCCTTAAAAATTTGGAAAATTTTTAGTACTCCTTTGTCTGTAATTTAATAGTGAATTGGTAAGGATTCTTTAACTTTCTTTTAACCCTCGACAATCATCCTTATTTTTTTTGTACATTAACGTCATCCTTCGTCATTTTGACTACGGCTGATTTCAAGACGCTATAATTTTCATCGTGAGCGAAAAAGTGAACCAAACTTGAATTTATTTTCTTATTCAATTTGGTTTTTAGTATAAAACAAAAATTCATAAAACGGTCGAATTAGAATAACTTAAATTTACCATTTCCCAATAGACTAAAATGCATTTTAAATCGAAAATTAAATTACGTGTCGTCATTTTGACGAATAATGACTGTCTAGGATTATCAAAAATATTTGGGTTTTTAAGTATATTATTATTTTTTTCATTAGATTTTTTGAAAACCTATTTAATAATTTTATTTAATGTAAAAAATAAATATTTAATTTCAGAGTAACCCAAATAATTTTGGACAATTTTTATATTTCCCCTCAGCGTACAATTTAATAGAGAATTGGTAAGTTTTATATTAAAACTTTGGCTTTCTTTCAACTAGAATATTTATTTTATTATATCCTTCACATCGATAACAACACAGTTTTATGAGTTTATTTAGAATACTTCATTATTTCTCTAATTGTTTCAGGTACAAATTTTATGAGATACGTTTTCCAAAGAAAAGTTGAATTCCTTACACCATTTGGTAAAATGCCCCCAAATATAGTAAGTTACAAGCTAAAATGAAGAACTAAAAATTATAGTTCATTACATGGTGTTAATTTTTAATAATTTTCATTTTTGTTTCCATTTTTTCCAGCAAGATATGTGAAAAAATTACCTACGATGAATAAAAATAGGATAAGTCAAAATGTCCAAACAGCGGGTTCAAATGAACTACTCTCTGTTCCACGTGGTCATAATTTTTATTTACAAAAAACATTGTATTAAGAACTTTCATCATAAATTTTTATAATAAAGTACTTTTGTTTAAAGAAAGTTTAATTTTAATGTATGAAAATTTTCATAATAATAAAACGGTTTGTTGTTCCTTTAATTATTTAATTTCTCTGTACTGTGGTATGATTGATTTATTTATAGTTTAGTCGTCGACATTTTAAAGAGACTGTTAACCAATTTTTATTATCGGGTTTCCCACAAAATAAGCAAGTAAACCAAAATAATACTGACTTTTTAACTTGGTAGGGTTATATAAATCTTATGGTGTTGTAAAAATGAACTAAACTACAATGTTATAGATGAACTAAAATTTAAGAGAATTATAAACTAGACAAGTTGAAAAAAAATCTTAAGGGCTAAATCATGGTCAATATTACTACAGTTTAGTTCATTTTGCAATGGAAAAGGGTTCACTGTTTTTTCAGTGTATGTTTACTCGAAATTGGTAAATTTATATATGTTTACATTCACACATATTATTTTTATGAACATAATATATTCTCGAACATAATATATTCTAACATATTAACATATGTGTCCCAAACATTTAATGCTAGTTTAGGAACATTACATTTTTGCACTTAAATATATTGTGTTTAAAAATTGTGCCCGAAACCCATTTTGAAAAACATATTTTTCAAACAGTGTATGACGTTTAAGGGCAGAGTAGTTTTACCACTGTGTAATGTATTTTCATTTATTCGGTCTACAAGGGTTAATCATATTGATATTCCTCTGAGTAGGTGTAATACTTTTGATAAATATTTTCCGATTCAAGTTACACATTGTTGGAATTATTTGCCTATTGAGTTACAGACATTTTCACACACTAATAATGCTTTTAGGCATAAGCTTTTGGAAATTTCCTCGGGTAATACTGCAGGATTTTCTATTTTTGTGTTGCTTCAACATGGATAATTGGCCAAACTTTAGTAGTCATTTTTATGTATTATTTTCTCCGATATTTTATTTTGTTATCTAATACGTTTTTAGGGGTTTGTTTTACTTTGTGGATAGATAAATAAATAACAAGTATATACGGCCGTAAGTTCGGCCAGGCCGAAGCTTATGTATCCTCCACCATGTATTGCATAGAAACTTCTTCTAACCACTGCCATCCACTATCGAGTTACTTAAGTTGCGGTAACGCTTGCCGATGGCAAGGTATCTTAAAACCTCCTAGCACCGTCTTCTAAATTGTATGTAAGTCCATACGTTATATATATTAAATCAAAAAAGATCGATCAAATACGTATATAATTCAGTTTGACAAAATTTTCTATAGACATAAAATTTTGACAAAACTTTCTATAGAAATAAAATTTTGGTAGATTATATTTGTGTGATTGGAGATCAGCTATATATAACTATAAACCGATATGGACCAATTTTGGTATGGTTTTTAGCGGCCATATACTAACACCACGTTCCAAATTTGAACCGGATCGGATGAATTTTGCTCCTCCAAGAGCTCCGGAGTTCAAATCTACACTGAAAAAAATATTGACCTAATATGGAAGATTATGCAACTTAAATTTTAGGACTCGAAATTAACGCAATGTTAAGGACAAAATTCTTTAAAATAATGAAATTTTAATTAAAAGAAAGTTAATAATCCTTGCTTCAAAAATGTTTTTCATTAAATTTAGGACACAAATATTGAACTTTTGCTTCTCTCTGCTGAAGTTGTGTATCTTTAAAGTAAGGCAAAGTTTCCTTAAAATAAAGAAAATCAAATTTAATTTAAAGAAATCGTCTTTAACTCAACTGACATATTGAATTTTTAAATTTAAGGTAAAAAGGCTTCAATATAGGCTAAGACTTATTTGAAAGATTTGCATCTGTGGTTAAAAGTTTTTTTACCATTGAGAAAACTGTTTTTACTTTGAATTACATGGCATAATTTCGATTTTGAAATTGGAATTTGTTTGTACATAAATACCTTTATTAAAAATCGCAAAAAGAGAATAAAAATTCGTTAAATGAGATCTGCATCTAATTTTTATTTTATTGATCCTAGATTTAAAGCCAGGGAGGTCCGTAAAAAATGCCTTTATTTTAAAGAAGCCGCATCTTTGGCTCGGAATCAATACCAAAATCCTTAAGGGAAGGTCAAAATCTTTGGATCCAAGTAAACTTTTTTTTGAGTGTAGGGATCGGTTTATATGGACGCACGGTTGTTAAAGATCATATACTAACACCATGTTCCAAATTACAACCGGATTGGATGAAATTTGCTTCTCTAAGAGGCTCCGCAAGCTAAATCTGGGGATCGGTTTATATGGGGGGCTATATATAATTATGAACCGATGTGGACCAATTTTAGCATGGTTGTTAGAGACCAGATACCAACATCATGTACCAAATTGCAAGCGGATGAGATGAAATTTGCTTCTCTTAGAGGCTCCGCAAGCCAAACCTGGGGATCGGTTTATATGGGGGCTATATATAATTATGAACCGATGTGGACCAATTTTTGCATGGTTGTTAGAGACCATATTCAGGCGGATGGGATGAAATTTGCTTCTCTTTGAGGCTCCGCAAGCCAAATCTGAGGGTCCCTTTATATGGGGGCTATACGTAAAAGTGGACCGATATGGCCCATTTGCAATAACATCCGACCTACATCAATAACAACTACTTGTGCCAAGTTTCAAGTCGATAGCTTGTTTCGTTCGGAAGTTAGCGTGATTTCAACAGACGGACGGACGGACATGCTTAGATCGACTCAGAATTTCACCACGACCGAGAATATATATACTTTATGGGGTCTTAGAGCAATATTTCGATGTTTTACAAACGGAATGACAAAGTTAATATACCCCCATCCTATGGTGGAGAGTATAAAAAAGTAACCACACTAATGGGACATATGTGTCCCATTCGTCGTCTAGGGTAAGAAAGTGATCGACCACTACAATGTGGGCAATGTATGGATACAAATCACTATTATTACCGCAAAAAAAAAGATAAACTCTTCTTGGCTTATAGGAAAAATAACAATTTTTTTACAATAAATTTTGGTTTGAGAGCAAGTGGGCCCGTTGTAAAAATTTTTTGAAAATTTTGTTTTCAAATTTGCCTTTTTCGCAAATACTTTTCTAATGAAGACTTTAGTGATTATGAAAGCTGATCTCAAGCCCTTTCCAATGAACCTAATATATTAGTTTTTGGATAATAAGCCAAATACTAAAAATTCAAATTCGAATTTGAAATCCTAAATTCGAATTTGAAAAATATTTTTTGAGCTTGTTTGTGTCTCGGCTAAGTTTTTGCTGCAAATTTCAAATTCGAATTTATCTTCACATACATTGGTGATTGATACTATAATTTAAGCCGATAGCCTTAGTTGCTAGTGCTTAATTTTCTATTTATTTATTGTAATTTTAATTATAATAAATATGGAAATAAATAAAATAAATAACTATAATTTCTGTGATTGAAGAAATTTCAATACGAAAAATTAAGACGGAAAATTAAAAATAATATTACCAAAATTCTTCCAATTAAAATTTTAATTGAATTTAAAAAAAATATTCAATAAAAAAAATTATATATGTAATAATAATTAATTTTGATTGAGCAGAACCATAACCTGGTATATTAGCCCCTACAAAAGCCTGATGTCCTTGGAGACGTTTTTTTTTACATGTACGGTTTTATATTGTTTTTTAATCCATTAACATTGTTTGTTATGATTTATTCATAAATTATTCCAAAATGGTTTTATTTATTAAAAAATAACAAAAAAACAAGAGCAATTGTAATTGAATAATCACTCGTTCAGACTCGTTCCCACTACGTAGGGGAAGCATGATCCGGTGGGTGGAAATAAATCGGTATACGAATATTTGCTTTAGCCACCTATCTGCCAAAAAAATGTACAAAAACACAAAAAATAATAGCGATATAACCATCCATTGAATATGCCATAAATTGGATAATATTTAATATTTATTTATTTTCATATTCTGAATTAATAGTTGTCAAAATATTGAAATTGAAATTTCTATACGAAAATATCACTGAAATATCTCAAAAATACATTTAATCTTTTGGGATAAGTGTCCTCTTCATAAAATAAAACGATTCCTACGGAATCATGGATATGCGATGCGGAAAATGTAAGAACACTTGTCGGGATACAGATATAAAATGTGGAGGTTACTGCGAGAGAATGTTTCATACAAGATGTGTGGCACTCGCTAAATATGATTGTGACTCGCTTTTTAAATGCCCGAATATCAAATACATTTGTGATGATTGCCTGAGATGAATAAAAACAACGAATGAAAGTTACACTCAAAAAAAAGTGAACTCTCTATTTCACTAAAGCCAATTTAACTTTATTTTAGTTCATGGAATTACTATATATGGAGAAAGTTTTCTGTACACTAATAATTTTTTGCATACGTTAGTTAAATGAACTAAAAAATGGGAAAAAATTATACTCAAATGAAGTAAAAAGTTTTACTAAATTCGTACTTCTCACAAAATAGTTTATTATTCCTTTAAATTTGTAAATTTTATTACAAATGTGCCCATCATGAACGTCGTATGTCACTAAAGACATTCTTGCAATTTTGAACTCCAAGTTTTTCTTACAAACTACAAAATTGTCTTTAACAAGTGAAAAAAAAATAATTATGTCTAATAAATTTTCTTGAATTTGTCGAAAAATATTTACTTATTTTTGTGATATCGACGCGATGTCAGCGTTTGTAATACTGTTTAGTTAAAATTTTCTAAAAATATTAAAAAAATTCTAAAAATAACTAAATGTTTTCTTCCTGGTGGGTTCACTGATTTTGCAGTGTAAAAAAAATCTTTACAAACTTGTCAAGGAAAATGAAATAAAAATGGCTGAAGAAATAAACAAAGCAAACAAAAGCGCGGAAAAACAGTTAGAGAAAGCAAAACATGAAATTGTCAACGAGATAAAGAGAAACCAAATAAAAGAGAAGGAAACCTACACAAACAAACTTAAAGCAACAAGTAGTGTACCTGTTATACTGAAACCAAAGAACAATCAGAACAGTGACATGACAGAGAGAGATGTGAGAGAGAAAATTGAGCCGTCGGATCTCAGTATGCAAGTGAGAAGAATAGCAAAGAGAAATGATGGAGTTGTAGCAATCAACTGTGAGACTGAAAACGATCGTAATGCTTTAATGGATGAAATACATAATAAGATGGGCGACGAATACGAGGTGCGAGCTCCCAAGATGATGATGAGATTACCCAAATTTAATGATAGTTGGAATGAATGAGGAATTGGATAAAGAATCTATAATAAAATGTAATCATATCTCGAAATTCTGCAAAAATATTGAGCAAGTGTGTGCAAAGTGTGGAGAGAACGGTCATTCGTTTAGAGAATGCCAAAGTAACTTAAATAAATGCGTAAACTGTGAAAAGGCATAGGAAAGATTGCATTTAACATATATTAGCACCAATCATGACAGCAGAAGTAACGATTGTCCAATTTTAAAACGGAAAATGAAGTTTGAGGCGGAGAGAGTAGCATATTAGCAACCAATGATAAGGATATTGTATCTGAATATTGGAGGATTATGTGCGAAATTTACAGAACTGGATGTTATGTGTGTAGAAGCAAATTTGGATTTCATATGTTTATCGGAAACTCATTTAACTGCTGATATTGACAGCAATGAATTATATTTAGAAAACTTTAATTTACTGCGTTTTGACAGCATTTGTCGATACACAGGAGGTGTTTGTATTTATTTTCACAAAAAATGGCAAGTTAGGATGATTCATACTAAATCCATAGAAAGAAAAATCTGGTGGATGAGGATCGAAGTTATTTATGAAGGAAAGAAATTGTATTTGGTGGTATTATATAGATCCCCAAATCGTCAATATTCACAGGAGGTGGATTTCTTAAACTTTTTTGAAGAAGAAATAGAGAGTTTCCAGAGTAATAAAAATTACATAATTATGCGGGATTTCAATATCAACTGGTTTGAAGATAGTAACCATAAAAGAAAACTGAAAGAAATTATAACAGATAATTACTTCAAACAACTTATAAACGAACCAACCCGAATAACAGATAATTATTCGACTCTAATTGATTACACTATAACCAACATGGATAAAATAATTGTTAAAATAAATAGAAGCATGAGGATTAGTGATCATGAGTCATTGCAAATTGATATACCTGTGGAAACTGAAACAAAGTATGCTGGGCGAAATATCATAAAAGTTATACGTTATAGCAACTCTACTTTGAGGAGGGCGATTTTGAATAGCGAATTAGCTAAAGCTGACCAAAGGCTTCCAATAAATGAATTTGCACAGATATTCGTCAATGACATCAATAATGCACTGAAAGCTATGGAAATAAGTAGAGGGCCAAAAATCGTAGATGATAAATGGTTCACAATTTATTTAAAAGAAGTGAAGTTGGAAAAAATAAGATTATGTAACATAGCTTTATGGTACAATAATGAATTTCACTGGGCCAACTATCGTGTATTTAGAAATGAATACATTTATGTAAAGGAAACTATATACACAATAAAATAAACGAATGCAGCAATCAAAAGGATATGTGGAGAGCAATAAAGAAATTTGTTTTGAAAAAAGAGGACGATTACGTACATGAAATCAAACTGAATGAGAGAATCGTTACACAAGATGTTAAAATAGCAGAAGAATTGAACTCATTCTTTATAAAAAGCGTCGAAGATATTTCAAAATCTATACCATACGTTAAATATGAGAACAACATTGATGAAAACTTAAATTCTGTTTTCAAATTTAAGAAAGTAACTCTGACTGATATAAAGAATACAATGAAAGCTATGAATAATAAAAAGGATTACAATTTCTTAAACATTAATATGCTATTGAGTAACTTTGATTTATTCGGAAAACATATATACAAGTTGATTAATGATTCACTGGAGAAAGGAATTTTTCCAAATTGTTTGAAAGAGGCATGTGTAGTCCCTATAAAGAAGGTGCGAAATACAAAGAATCCGAACGAAATGCGGCCGGTAAATATGCTACCGACATTAAGTAAATTAACCCTTTCACTACCGATGTCCACTGAGAAGGACATTCGAAAAAGATACCAAATTCTATTTTCCCACTTAGTTGCGATTTATTTCTCGATGTTATTTTAAAGTAGAGGCTTTAATCTAAATTAGCTATAAATATTGTCCATATTGGTGAGGTTTAAAATACATTTTTATAAACTTCTTTAACAATAAACGAAAAATACGAAAATTTCAGATAATTTTTCTAATGTATGTTTCTAGTAAATGGACATTTATACAAAAACTATAGCTGATAGCTGATAGTTTATATCGGGTTCTTTTTTGTATTTTTTCTCGCACTTTGAAAAATATTATAGGCCAAATATTTTCGTACTGCCATTTGGTCACAATTCAAGAATCAAGTTTTCAGAACAGGCTCATATAGCTCTTGAAGTAATTAGGTAGGTTTTAAAAATGACAATTTTTGGTCTACATTCTGTTAGTACAAGTAAGAACAGATGATAAATAAAAGTTTTTAACATCAAATTTATTTCGGTAGTGAAAGGGTTAATAGAGAAAATTGTGCATAAACAGCTGAATGCATAAACAGCTGGAAGAAAACGGTATAGCTGCTGTATTTCTTGATTTAAAGAGAGCATTCGAAATAATAAATAGAGAGATTTTATAAGGGTGTGAAGATAAATTCGCGAGTTAAATTCGTGGTTTGTGTCTCGGCTAAGCAAAATTCAAATTTGTGGAACGAATTTAACTTTCTGGGACAAATTTTACTTGTGGAACGCATTCCAAAAAAATAGTTTTTCTTAAAAAAGAGGCAAATTTGTGGTGGAAAAACTGCCAAACACCGTCAAAGGGTGTGAAGATAAATTCGCAAGTTAAATTCGTGGTTTGTGTCTCGGCTACGCAAAATTCTAATTTGTGGAACGAATTTAACTTGTGGAACGCATTCCAAAAAAAATTGTTTTTTTTAAAAAAAGGCAAATTTGTGGTGGAAAAACTGCCAAACACCGTCAGTAATTTTATGTGTAGTCATACTATGCATTTGTGGTGTTATATCGTCGAAAAAATTTTCCATAAGAGATAACCGCTAATAATTCTAAAGTCGTATAAAAATGTCAATATATCCTGAAGTAATGGGCATAAGATATTAAAATACAATAATAAAAACATCTAAGGGGTACCAAAATAAGATTCTTAAATAATTTCAAAAATCTCGTGCACAGTATTTGAGATATAGTGTCATCAGATATCGGCTATATATAGCCCCGATATTGAATCGCCTATACCGAAGGAAACATTTGAGAGGAATTGACCAGACAAAATGCCAGTGGTAGATATTGGCCTGCACCAAAAACCAAAGTTAAAAAATCAAAATTTTCATGTAGGGTATTTGAGATATAGCGTCACCGATATCGGCTATATAGTCCCGATATTGGATCTCCTATATCTACGAAACCATTTGAGAGAAATTGACCAGACCAAATGCCAGTAATAGATATTAGTTATTGCAAAAAATCAAAATTAGAAATTTTAAAGTCCCATGTACAGTTTTTGAGCTATATTGTCGCCAGATATCGGTTATATATAGCCCGGATATTGGATCTCCTATATCTAAGAAACCATTTGAGAGGAATTCACCAGACCAAATGCAAGAAACATATATTGGTTACTACAAAAAATCAAAATTACAAAATAAAAAGTCTTATATACAGTTTTTGAGCTATATTATCGCCAGATATCGGCTATATATAGCCCTGAGATTGGATCTCCTATATCTAAGAAACCATTTGAGAGGAATTGACCAGACCAAATGCAAATAATAGATATTGGTGACTACACTATTAAAAAATAAAAAGTCTCATGTACAGTTTTTGAGTTATATTGTCGCCAGATATCGGTTATATATAGCCCCGATATTCGATCTCCTATATCTAAGAAACCATTTGAGAGGAATTGACCGGACCAAATGCAAGAAACATATATTGGTTACTACAAAAAATCAAAATTAAAAAATAAAAAGTCTCATGTACAGTTTTTGAGCTATATTATAGCCAGATATCGGCTATATATATAGCCCTGATATTGGATCTCCTATATCTAAGAAACCATTTGAGAGGAATTGACCAGACCAAATGCAAATAATAGATATTGGTGACTACAAAAAATCAAAATTAAAAAATAAAAAGTCTCATGTACAGATTTTGAGCTATATTGTCGCCAGATATCGGCTATATATAGCCCTGATATTGGATCTCCTATATCTAAGAAACCATTTGAGAGGAATTGACCAGACCAAATGCAAATAATAGATATTGGTGACTACAAAAAATCAAAATTAAAAAATAAAAAGTCTCATGTACAGATTTTGAGCTATATTGTCGCCAGATATCGGCTATATATAGCCCCGATATTGGATCTCCTATATCTAAGAAACCATTTGAGAGGAATTGACCAGACAAAATGCCAGCAATAGATATTGGTTATTACAAAAAAATTAAAAACTAAAAAGTCTCATGTACAGTTTTTCAGATATCGTGGCACCAGTTATCGGATACACAGATATTTGGAAATATTTTTTAATGTAAGCAAATTTTTTCGATCGCCACTATTTGCTTCCACACTTTGTTACTACAATACTTTCTACTGTGAGAAATTTATACCTGAATGCAAAAATGTATGCCAGACACAATCCACATACTGAAAAATGGTGTTGTGAAAAGAAAAATTATTTGTTCATTAATATCCTAGTTCGGTAGGCAGGTAAATGTCTACGCACATGTAGTGCATTTTGTGGATATATCTATCTCAAATACTGTGCACGAGATTTTTGAAGTTATTTAAGAATCTTATTTTGGTACCCCTTAGATGTTTTTATTATTGTATTTTAACATCTTATGTCCATTACTTCAGGATATATTGACATTTTGATACGACTTTAGAATTATTAGCGGTTATCTTTTATGGATAAATTTTTCGACGCTATAGAACCACCAATGCATAAAATAACTGACGGCGTTTGGCAGTTTTTTATGAAAAATTATGTTTTTGGAATGCGTTCCACAAGTTAAATTCGTCCCACAAAGTTAAATTCGTTCCACAAATTTGAATTTTGCTTAGCCGAGACACAAATTTAACTCGCGAATTTATCTTCACACCCTTATCGATATAGCCTATCTTCGAACTTGACCTGCCTGTAGACAAAAGATGAGTTTGTGCAAAATTTCAGCACGATTGCTTCATTATTGAAGATTGATTACAACAGACAGACAGACATGGTTATATCGCCTTAGAATTTCTCCCTGATCAAGAATATATATACTTTATATAGGCGAAAATCGATATTTCGATGTGTTACAAACGGAATGATAAACTTATTATACCCCTTTCACCATTCTATGGTGGTGAGTATAAATATATAAAGTAAACAAGTAAGGAAAGTCTAAGGTCGGACGGGGCCGACTATATTATACCCTGCACCACTTTGTAGATCTAAATTTTCGATACCATATCACATCCGTCAAATGTGTTGGGGGCTATATATAAAGGTTTGTCCCAAATACATACATTTATATATCACTCGATCTGAACAGAATTTGATAGACTTCTACAAAATCTATAGACTCACAATTTAAGTCGGCTAATGCACTAGTGTGGAACACAATGTTTGTCATATGAGTGTAAATCGGGCGAACGATATATATGAACCGATTTCAATAAAATTTGGCACACTTGACTACACTACTAATTGTACTCCTCCTAGTGCAAAATTTCAACCAAATTGGGGTAAAACTCTGGCTTCTGGGACCGTATTAGTCCATATCGGGCGAAAGATATATATGGGAGCTATATCTAAATCTGAACCGATTTCAATAAAATTTGGCACACTTGACTATAGTACTAATTGTTCTTCTTGTGCAAAATTTTAAGCCAATTAGGGTAAAACTCTGGCTTCTGGGACCATATAAGTCCATATCGGGCGAAATATATATATGGGAGCTATATCTAAAACTGAACCGATTTTTTCCAAAATCAATAGGGTTCTATTCTGACCCAAAACACATACTTGTGGCAAATTTGAAGTCGATTGGATTAAAATTTCGACTTAGACTAGGCGCATCTACATAGAAGAAACATGCTGACTTGGTTATTACGATAAGTAAGATAAAGATTTATATAGTATTTACTTTTCTAACCCTTTAGTTGTTATTGATCGTAATTGTATGTCTTAGTTATGTTACAACAAACACACACAAATAACAAGAACCATATTCCTATATCTATGCTATAGACAGCAGAATTTTCTTTGTCGGAAAAATAAAATATTGAATGTTTTTTATAAGAAACACATATTTTCTTTTATTTCAAATAAAACTAAATAAAATTTTGGGTGCGCAATATATAATTGTTTGATTGAAATTTGTTCCCAATATAAATTAATAATTTAATTGAATCAATCAAATAGTCTATTGATTTTTGTCGCGAAACTAATTAAAATTTTAATTGATTCTATTAAAACAGTGATTGAATTCTATGTCAAAAATTAAAATTATATACAGTAGTAAGTTCGGCCGGGCCGAATCTTAAATACCCACCACCATGAATCAAATATTATAGTTTCCTTTGACATTTCAGGGGGGTTTGGTGAGAGCTATTCTCCGAAGGAGAGCAGTTCAACCAGACAAATTTAAAGATTTTACCTATGAAGACTATATCAGATTCTGGATTTATAAGAACCATTTTTGTTTGAGTTTTAGAGGAATCATTAACATCTCTTGCAAGTGTGCAAGAATATGGTGAAATAACGGCTTGATTTGATATCTAAAATCTGTATATATTCACCCCCATTATTTAAATGATTACGAGAAGTAAAATCTAGATCAGTTTTAAGCAATTTTCATGATTAGTGCGCCTTCTATACCCTCAAGAAGTGAAATCGGTCTATATTGAAGCCTTACCAAATGGACCGATAAAAACTAAATCTAAACACGTTTTTTTGTGTCAAAAGCTCCAGTATATTTACAATTTCATGCAAATCGGATAAAAACTACGGTTTCTTCAAGCCCAAAGGCAAATTGGATAAAAGCTACGGTTTCTATAAGCCCAAGAAATCAAATCGGGAGATCGGTCTATATGGGGCTATACCACAACATGGACCGATAATCACCATTTTTGGCACACATCTTTATGGTTCTAAAATACCTCTAGATTTCCAATTTCAGGCGAATTGGATAAAAACTACGGTTTCTATAAACCCAGGACCCCAAATCTGGATGTCGGTTTATATGGGGACTATATCAAGACCTGGACCGATATAGCCCATCTTCAAACTTGACCTGCCTACAGGCAAGACGAATCTGTGCAAAATTTCAGCACGATTGCTTCGTTATTGAAGACTGTAGCGTGATTACAACAGACAGACAGACAGACGGACATGGTTATGTCGCCTTAGAATTTCTCCATGATCAAGAATATATATACTTTATATAGTCGGAAATCGATATTTCGATTCCGTCACCATTCTATGGTGGTAAATATAAAAATGATTGAATCCGCGGTTTTCGTGATTGAAATATAAAGAAAAAAATGTTGTGTACATAAATGTGTTCACAGACAGACGAACATGGCTAAATCGACTAAGGGGCCGGACCTCGGCAATATAGCCAAAGACACCATATGTCTATCTCGTCTCCTTCTGGGTGTTGGAAACATATGCACTA
This sequence comes from Haematobia irritans, assembly GCF_050003625.1. Classification (NCBI taxonomy): domain Eukaryota; kingdom Metazoa; phylum Arthropoda; class Insecta; order Diptera; family Muscidae; genus Haematobia; species Haematobia irritans. Next base: position 132,629,069 of record NC_134400.1, read on the forward strand.
ACTTATTATACCCTGTTCCACATGTGGCGCAGGTTATAAAAATCTAACAAAAGAAAGGATACCAATGTACCAGGCATTAAAACCCCTACCACTTCTTGGTATTAGTGCATGTAATACCCAACAAATTAGCCACCATGAAAAATATGGTAGGCCAAATATTGACCAAATACATTAAAAATATATTTCAATTGACACGAATGTTAGCATCAATTGCTAAAATCTTCCGATTCGTTTTAATTCAGCATATACGAAAATGTGTTCTTCGATAAAAAGGTGATCACTTTTGCCACAGCTTCTCGGAAGACCAAGACATGATCTAATTATAGGCTTACTTTTATACGATATATGAGCATTTCAATGTCTGTGCCTTACATTACACATTACTAGTTTGTTCATAATTAAAAATTTTGTCCTTTGCATCGCCGTACTTAAGTAAACTTTATTATAGGTATCAAAAATAACATTCGAGGGTGTTTTACTTACCTTTTCCAATTTTTGAAAATACTGTCGTAGAAATTGTATAGGATTCTCTGGTCTACTAACACATAACTGCACAATGCAGTCTTTTAGCACTCGTTGTATGCCATGCGATTGAATGTAGTTCTCACATTCACGCAGACTTTGTTGCTCCTCCAGGGTATTGGCCATGATTTTTTAATTATAAGCGATGAAATGTATACTGTAACGAATCGAACAATAACAGACACACACGCACGCTCGCGATCTGATGATAGAAACGGATTGAAAACTTTCTACTTTTCCCAAAAACAAAGCAGGAATGATAATTAAGTAACTGCTTTGACAATCCGGCAGAAAATCTTCAACGAGGAGAGGAATCTATCGATTTGCTACAAACAAAGCCACGATCCCTAAAACAGAAAGTTATAACAAGTATGTAGCAAGGTACTTTGCGAAAAAAGGTGGGTCAGACAGACAACCTCTCCAATTGGATTCGAATTGGTATTGCTTTACGTATGTGGCTGTGTGTTTGTAGAGCACACTTTCATTAAATTGTTCTTGATGTTTTCAAATATTTCTTTGCACTTTTACTTTATCAATCACCGTCCGTCGTCTGCCAATTGCGATTTTTTATTTTGTTGTGTAGTTGTTGGTGTTTCACTTTTGGGATTGCAATTTCTTTGTTCTTCGCTCAAATATCAAGGGATTTTTGTAGAAAACACTAAGCCAGTCGATAAAACTCAGTTAATGGACACTATTTTGAAATACGCAAATCAAAATTATGTTTTTTTGTGCTCGGAATAAACAAATTACACGATTTTTTGTAAGTAGGTTCGATTTTTAATGTATTTTCATTTATCTTTGCTTCTTCTTCCTCTCATTGACATTTGCAGCAATTGCATGATTTTGCCTGACACGCCTAAATGGACGATTTCGTAAGTAGTAAAGCGCACCGTACATATTAGTCGTGTTCCTTTACTTTACTTGTCAAATGCGGCGTCAAGACTATAATACCCTGTTTCTGTATGTCGAACGAAAACCCAGTCGACTGAAAAGCAGTCGCTCGAATTCGAATCAATTTGGGTTTCTCTATTTTTGAAAGTTCATATCTCTTGTATGGGAGTACATTGATTATCAAAAATGAGTATTTTAAATTTTTTTGCCTGAGGATTGATTCAAATTTCAAAATTGTTTTTACTTTTTTCTTGACACCTATTGTATATGTTCGTTTGTTACTCGACAACAAAATATGAAGTGACTTGCCTGTCGACATAGAGAAACCCAAATATTTTGTTTTTCATTTTAAACACTCTCGTTCGACATACAGAAACAGGGCATAAATTTATCTGTAATGCGCTTTACAGACTATCAATTATTCCGGACGGAATGTCGGTGTTTGTTAAGAATCTTACAGTGTGTCGGATCGATACGACTTGTCGGCGATTACTAAATAATCGGTAAATGTGTTATCGATCTCATAAACATGCAGCAGTATCGATTATGCCTTCGGACTTAACTTATAATGTGCACAATATATGGGATATGTTCGACACGAGCACTATCGTCCGGAATAACTGATAGTCTGTAAAGCGCATACAGCGTATTTCGAGTATGTGGTAGCGATGAGAATGAAATGAAGTGCTGAAAACATTGTTACTGTGCTTAAAATTGTGAAAGGTATATTGGTGAAAAATTTTTGACTTTCCAAATGGAATAAAGTTATTGTTTCTCAGACATTTTTCCAGGCACGCTGCCTCCATCGAGAATAAAAACACTGTTCCGGACGACAGTGCTCGTGTCCAACATATCCAACATATTGTGCACATTATAAGTTAAGTCCGAAGGCATAATCGATACTGCTGCATGTTTATGGGATCGAAAACACATTAACCAATTATTTAGTCATCTTAAGGGCACCTTATACGGTCGGATAAACCCTACGACACAACACGTTGCGGCAACAAATCCGCTAGTGTAAGGCCATGTTCGCGTGTTGCGGGGACGTGTTGGCATAAAATCAAAACAACTTTGATTTTTTCCGGTTGGGAGGCACAAGTCCTCACGTGTAAAGGCCGGTACTCTGTTCGGTTTTCGCGTTGAAAATCCATACAAAACCAAAAAATGCGAAAAATTTGCGAAATTTTTTCCATTTGTGATACTTTGTTTTTTCGTGTTGAAAAACTGACGTTTATAGCACGACGCCATTTGCAATGTGAATTAAGAAATAATTTATTTATTAAAAACTATTTGCGGGTTTATAAATCAAACACGGACCATATTTTTGTTTCGAAACTATACAAAGGATCAAAGGAATAGCAGATCAATTGCCCAAGGAAAAATAAAATGTTATTTTGTAAAAACAAGCAACAACCACCAACTTAATCCAATATCGCTCCCTGTAAAATAGCGCTCCAAGCTACCTAAAAAAACGCCGCTTTCTATGTGCGAAATAATGGTTTCCATAAAAATTTTTCGCAAGAATGAACATAGTACCGGCCTTAAGGGGATGTTCGCCAAACATTAGCAAAAACAAATTTATTTTCATAATTAAAACAAGGATTTCTGCAATGAAATTAATGAGGGATCGCTAATTCAAGTTCGAATTTTTATTGTTTCTTCTATTTTTACTAAAAAATGGCTTTACACGCCGTCCACCTTCATTGTTTGTGTTTATGCTACTTCTTATTTCTTCATGTTGTTATCATAATTGTGCAGTGTGAGTGTAAAACTTGAACGAACACACAACAAATAGGCGAGCCTCTGTCGTAGTGTTTTCCGACCGTCTAAGGTCCACTTTACAGTGTGTCGGATCGATACGACTTGTCGGCGATGACTAAATAATCGGTAAATGTGTTATCGATCGAATAAACATTCAGCTGTATCGATTAAAGTTCGGACATAACTTATAATGTGCACAATATGTGGGATATGTTGGACACGAGCACTGTCGTCAGGAATAACTGATAGTCTGTAAAGCGCATTAGAGAAACCCAAATCTAGACGAAAGTGAGTGACTGTCGTTCGTTCGGATATCAGAAATAGGCTGTAAGATTTTTCCGGATAAACTTATAATCTGGACGGCGCATAACAAGCAGCCGTATCAATTATAGGGCTGTTTTCTTTTAGCACTGGATACACTAAACCGTGAAGGATTAAAAGAAACCAGAGTACTCGTTTATCCAGGACATCTCCAAAAATATGCAACACTGTCATCAGCTGTTTAAAAACAATCACAGAAAAGAAGTGAAATCTTGCATTTTTAATGTATGAAATGCTCAAATTAGTAATAAATATTTACTGCTGCGATTATTTATGACACTGTACCACTTTGAATTTCTTGTTTTTCGATAAATTAGTCACAATAAAGTACTATTGTGAATCGAAGAAGCGTCACTTTATAAAAATGCAATCTGGCAACATCGGCGCGACTTGTACTGATGAGATGTTCTGGATAGAACACCAGTGCAACGATGTGCTGGATAGCTCATACAAATGTTGTATCCAGTGCATAAGAAAACAGCCCTTATGTCTTCGGAAATAACTTATAGTGTGGCCAATATCTGGGATATGTTCGACGCGAGCGCTGTCGTCCGGACGGTACATGTAACATTATAACGGCTTCGACAGGGTCGACTTTGTAGTCCTTATACCTCCAATTGTCGCCATTTTTTAGTGAGTTGCCATCTAATTTATCTTAATTATTCAAGAACTTCGCGTGTATTTGATAGAGAAAGATCTGAATATTCCAGGAAAAATTGTAGCATAGCTCCAAGAATTATATTATTAAAAGATATACAAAAGGTAATAAGTGCATTGCATTCACTCAATTCTAATTTCATAGAATGTATGTAATTACTACAGAATATTCACGATTTCGAGATAGTTAGTGGTGACGCCGGTCAATATTAGATACATAAAAAAATTGGCAAATTTTTTTAAAAGTTCGTTTTTCTTGTTAAATCCATGTGTCTAAAAGGCCTATATGTTATACAACGTTTGTGAGTTAGTTTCCCACTACTATTGAATTCGTCATTAAGCCGATCTATCAGTTTTGTGGTTTTCTAAAATTGTACCCTAGACTCATATTTGAATAAAAATACAATACATACGGGATTAAACCTATGGATAAAAAAGAAACTCGTATTAAATTATTTTCGATTTGTTTCCAGTAATGGCACGCGGATTTAGCAGAGGTTATGGTAGCCGCGGAGGCGGTAGCTCCAGCAATCGTGGTTCCTCATATCGTTCATCGAACTACAGCAGCAGTAGCCGTATGCAGTCTTCTGGAGGACGATCCTCAGATCGTTATGGTAGTGGTGGTGGTCGTTATAATTCCAATAGTGACAGCCGATATGATTCCCGCAGAGATCGTTTCAATACCTCCAGCACAAGTAGCCGTCATGATTCAGGCCATAAACGTAGCTATAACAGGGTAAGTAAGGAATACCTATATGAAATCATTTTCTACATGCTATAAAATATTGAAATAAAAAAAAAAAAAAAAACAAAGAAAAAATGCCTAGCAGGCTAAAGATAATCACCTAAGATGATTTTTTTTTTTGAATTTTCATGAATGATCAATTACAACAATACACTTCTCACTGAGATGAATTTAATTTGTCGATCAGGGTACAGTCCCCGGGACACAGTTTACCACAACCCAATTGGAGTAGGTTTGGTTTAATGGTTGGAACTGGGGCTCAAAGGAGTAACAACAATACGAACCCCATTACAACATGTCTTCTTATCTAATGCAACTGCACGAATAATTCTTGAGGAACATGAAAGATTGACCGAGCACATATCTTATGTGGAACTAAAACATCGAATTTCGTTTTGTAGCCAACCTTTTTGATGTCATAGCTACTTATGTGGCGATTGTGGTCAATCTTTTTCAGAATTTCATCGATTTTTCAATGATAGATCGACCAGTGCGAGGGCATATGTCATATCGAAATTTGCAGAACGGTAGTGAGCGAACCATTGTTGTGCTACCGAACTGAAAAAAATTCAATGGAGGCTTGTGTCCATTTTCCCCTTTTTATAAAGAAAATCAAACTAGCGATTTTTTTCTTTATTATTACTCATTTTAGAACTGCAGTACATTTTTTTAAATTTTCTGTATTTAGTTTTTTTTTTTTTTTTAATTGTTCGTAAAAATTAACCTTTGAAATACCATATAGTGTGACACAATTGATTGGTAATACTGTAGACGGACGACTCCAAAGACATCTATTGACAAAATAGGAAAATACTTCTTCGATTACTCTATGTATGCATCCCGACAAATATAAGCAGTCGTTGCGGCAATACATCAATGGCGAGCAAATCAACCTGCAGTTATAGGTTTGGTATGTGTCTCCAAGGAAGAATATATTGCGAATCAGATGACACAGACATCTTTTATTTCTAACCCAAAACGGATAGTCTTATTCAACAGAGCGTTTACGTTGGTCTTCCTTTTATATATAAACCTTTACCGTGGTGCCCGCCTTGCATACACAAGGTCGTGGGTTCGAACTCAGCTTCAACCAAACACCAAAAAGTTTTTCAACGGTGGATTATCCCACCTCAGTAATGCTGGTGACATTTCTGAGTGTTTCAAAGGTTCTCTAAGAGGTTTCACTGCAATGTGGAACGCCGTTCGGACTCGGCTATAAAAAGGAGGTCCCTTGTCATCGAGCTTAACATAGAATCCGGCAGAAGTTCACCACTGTGGTATCACAATGGACTGAATAGTCTAAGTGAGCCTGAAATATATCGGGCTTCCACTATACCCAGCATCCGCTGGGTATAGTTAGGGTCTCCGGTGGAAATATACTAGTCTAGATGATGGAATAAAGTAAATTAAAAATTCGAAAAGTCGATTTTAGACTTTGGTATCTCTAATATTAGAGCTCGTCGTCGATTGCACCTGCCCTAAATTATATGCATCCATTACTGCTATTACCATATAAATTTGATTCTTGGGAATAATTTGAAGATATTCCCAAATTTGTCTAATTCTTCTTGTAAGACTGATATCGACTAGTCAAATTTTATATTTTAAGTGTTAACTTTGGACAATACATTGGGTCCCTTCAAAAATTAGTTAGTTTAGTCCATATATAACCATTTTGAATCAATTTGTCCAAGTCGACATTCAAATATTGCTAATACTGAACAAATTGGAATGTTAGAAAAAATGGAAATTTTGACTTTTTGATTGTTAGAAAACTTTGCTTTCGATTTTCATTTACTTTATCAAAACCTGCTTTAAAAAGGCATTTTTATTTTTTTTTATTTCGGCATTTATTGATAAGATTTCACCAATATTTATTTTATTTAGTTTACTTGTTTTAGCTTAAGATCTTTGGTATAGGAAATCCAAAATATGTAGTACTACAGGCAGGGCTTCTGAATAGATGGAATAAAACTTTGTATTACAAATTAATTTAATTAATTAACACCAACATTATATGGTTTTCTGTTTCAGGACTCATCTCGTGATCGTTCATCGGATCATAAAAGATCTCGTCAAGACGTAAGTAATTTTTAGTGCTGGTCGCCTAGGTGATTGCTTAAAACAGATTCGAAAAGAACAAAAAATATATATCACCGTAATATTAGAACCTATAAACATTTTCTTAAATTTCTCAAAACAAAAATACGTTTTATAAACCACATTTTATATATATATAATAATTTAACTATATTTTATATGTATTTGTTGTAAAAAAACACGACAGCAATAGAGTTTTATTTAGAGAGAAATGCTGTTGAATTTCCAAACAAACCTTCTTTGAACTTACCTTACACACGACTAATGTCCGTGGATTCAGTGTCAGTCAGTACAGCAGCTACTATCACTGCCACTATGACATCTATCTCACCAGTACTGCTACTACTCGTACACTCCATAGGAATAAAACCTCGAATATGATATGAATAAAAAGTGTATGTGATTTAGTAAGAATAATAGCAAAATCTATGTACTACCACCCAGATGATTGATTGTATTGAGAAATATAAACAAAATGCCAAAGACAAAAGTATCCAGAAGTGAGAGAAGGTCGTGTTTCTTAAAGGCCAAATATTTATTGTAGAACATTGCTAAGAATACACATAGAAAGATCAATCCCCAAACAGCATTAGAGGACAACTACACCTAAATGCCGACAAAGCTTAATAGACAAAATAATAGCAAGGTATGGTGGTACTACGTCACAAATGAATCCTTCAATACAATTTGATTGATTAATGAGTGTAGAGTGCTTGATGGAAAAAAATTACCCTACTCAACCATTGTGTATTTTTGTGTTTAGAGAAAGGATGCAACAGAGGTTATATGTGTAATTTGTATAATCCATCCGAGGCCATTGGGCGACCAGTGGTGTCAAATCCGAATCGAAACATCTAATAAAACTTCATTTATTTCGCTGATATCAGATTGTTGAAAATGCTTTATGAAATTTCTCCTTCCAAATCAGCCATACCACCATATATATACGATGGACCATACACATCCTCTTGTGTTGTATTATTGTTTGTCATTGTTATCCGAAAAAAATGCTATCAAAAATCTGAAACCTATCATTTGAGGGTGTTGCTTTGAAGAAATAAAGAAAGACGTTATGTTTTATTGTTCTGTATACATCTCTAGAAGTTCTGCAAAATAAAAGCGAATCAAAGTCTCCTCCTCGATAAACATTCAATCCATAGAAAACAAACCTTAGAATGTACAATGTAGATATAAACTCTCCTCTACAAATCTGTTCTCATCATCGCCAATATAGGACTATAGACGTACGTCGTCATCTACGGGTCGAGGTAATCGCACACCTCCACCACCACCACCGCCAGTGGTTTCATCGAACAGTTCATCTGGTTACAGGGGTGGCAATTCATCGAGACACAATGATCGGGATGACTCAAAGTCCAGACACCGTTCAGATATGGGACCACCGTCCAAGCGACCCCCGGTCCGCAGCAGTTTTGTCTCACGCATACGAGGTTCAAGCAGCCGTGTTGGAGTAAGGACTGGCCGTGGCGGAGTTACAGGTCGTATAGTACGCCGCGAATCAAATGATTTGAGAATAATGAGGCGTAAGCTTATGTATGCCCAACAGAAAGACCGTGCCCGTCTATTGAAAATTGCACGCTTAACGAGGTAAATACAATTGAATTGCAAAATCAAAATTAATCCTTTAATGGGACATGATTACTGACACACTCAATATGAATCAGTCGAAACACAAGTATCTGTGGGAACATATATTTTGAGACAATTGCCGATAGATCGACATTCCTTCTGCTTCCACTTATTTATACCGCACTTGGGCAAATATTTTGTGGGTTGTTTCGAACATAAGCCTAGCTCCCGACAGAGATAAGAAAATTAATAATTCGAGAGTAATTAGGTAGATGTTTTGTGAATATTCCCCCTCTGTGGACCAGTGCAAAAGAAAAACAAAAATCGAAATTTTCTCAAAATTCTGAATGATTGTCTATAACAAAGGCTGAAATGGAAAGCCGCTTTAATGATGACAGCAATTGATCTCTCAACCATCATTTTTTATAATTTGTTTTGAAAAATCTTGTATCTAATGTGATCTAACCCCAAAACAGAAAATTGATCTAAACCTATTTTTCCTATTCATCTTTCGACAAATACGAATGATACATACAAAAAAAAAAACTAAATACACTTCAAAATCAATCCAATAACCATCATCCATAGCTCACTCAGACGACGTCGTTTCGATCGCCGTTCTTCAAAGAGTCCACGCCGTTCATCGCGAAGCGCCAAGAAATCGGCTTCAGCGTCGAGTGATGACGATGATGATGACAAGAAAAAATCTAAACATAAGGATAGCGATGACGACGATGAGAACAATGATGAGGATAAAGAGGACAGCGATGACAAGAAGGAGGAGAATAAGGTAAAGCAGGAGGGCGACGAAGACGATAATGAGGATAACGATGAAGGTCAAGATGAAGATAAGTCGCAAGCCGATGATAAAGAGCAAGTAGAGGAGGATGAAGATACTGCCGAGAAAGCCGAAGGAGACGAAACCAAGGCAGATAAATCCGGTACGGATGGAGGCGATGGTGGTACCGGTGATAAGAAAGAAGGTAAGAAAAGTAAGGAAAGCTCTACGAAGAAGGAAAAATCGTCCAGCGCGAAGAAGTCGTCATCAGGCAAAAAGGACGACAAGCCCAAAGAGGAAAAGGAACGCAAGTCAAAGAAGAGTTCACGTAGCGATGATGAAGCTAGTGAAGATAGGAAGGCTCGCTCATCCCGCCGAGACAGTCCTCTAAGACGCGGTGGTGGTGCAAGCTTTATCAAATTGACTTGTATACACTGCAACTCAAAATGTGTTACATTTAAGGTAAGATCATCGGGTAGTTATACAGTTTAGTGTAGATTCATGGAAATGACATTATATTCTTTTTTTTTTCAGGAATATTCCATGCATTTGTCATCACGTGTCCACAAGGCGGCATTACGGCAAATTGCAGTACGTCAACGTGCTCATCTATTGCGTCTAAGGGCACGGCAACGCGCTGCCCAGAAAGAGCTTGAAGACAAATCCAAAGAGACCTATGAATCGAAATTTTGTCACTTATGCCGTTTACACTACAGGCAACCCAAGGCCAAGCATCAGCTTTCGGAGCATCATAAGATTATGAAAAAATTCCTAATGCCATATTGCTCTACATGCCATTTAGCTTTCAAGAGTCCCATTCTGTACGAGATACATCGTTGTTCATTGGAACACATTAGGGTAAGTAATGACAAATGTTTGGTGTGAAATTATAATATAAATTGAATGTTGGAAGTATAAATGGAATGAAATCATTCAGTCATTTTCTTTTTTGTCCTCGTGGCTTCGTTTTTTAACGTCTGTTGCATTTTGTCGCTAGTCTTCAGCCTCGCTATTAATTATTTTTCTGGCTCTTGTCCCTAAATTAGGATGCTTCTGTCCCCAAAAATTAAAATAAAACTCCTGAAAAACATACCCAATAAATTTTTGAAAAGTTTTTATAAAAAAAGGAAATGCGATAGAAAATCAGTAATAATTTGAAAATTGAAAAAAAAATATATACATATATAAAATTTATTGTCGTACCAGTTTGCGAGCTGCAATGAAATCAAAATTTCGTAATAAAACACCGGGAGTCCGAAAATGAAAATCGGAGCTTGGTCACAATGTATTTATGAATGAACATTTACTTTTAAATATTCAAGAAATAAAATTGGGTGGAAGAAATTTATGAAGGTGAACTATCGTTTGGTTTGTTTGTTATTGTTGGTTTTTCTTCAATCATTGTTTTGTTGTTTTGATTTCAACTTAAAACCATGAGCTGACTAAACTACAAGAGTAGCTTAAGCAACAGAGGAAAAGTATGCTTGTATGCTTGTTATTTATCTATCCCCACTTTTTCTGGTTTAGGAATTAGCAAAACGCAACATTGTCCTCAAACGCTAGTTTCCGAACCACAATGATATATAATACGAAATTTTTGCGTATTGTTCTTATGGATAAGAAAATTAAATGGAAGAAATATATTGGCAAAATATGAAATGGTTCAGAATTTATTGACTTTTAAAAATTTTGCATCTGGCGAATTCGTAAACCAGAACATTGTGGGGGTATATTTCTATATTTATTGAATATATGGTCCAAATCAGCGATGAACTCTGAAGAGAGGGCAAAATTTAGGCCCGAAATTACTTCACAATTGTATAAACCAGTCTTAACCAAGCTGAGTAAAATTATAAATTAGCTCCTGGGCCCCCAAAATAAAAATCCTGTGTCCGTTTCTAGTCCAATTTTTTTAATAATGCGAAAGTAAAGAGATTTACATGCAAATCATTGTAAACCTAAAATATTATACTGAACCGAATTTGTCCCATGTGCACACATTTATTCGATAAATTATCTGAGAGATTTCTCATTTAGTGAATCAATTCCATAAATATTTGAAGAGATCTCTCGTCCCTGGTTTGACGTCAGTACTCAGACTAATTCGCTCATTCTCCACATTTGCGGTTATAGAGGTTTGTTCATTCATTACTGGACTTTGTTTCTTCGGTTCTTGTGTCTTCTTTTTCTTTGTTTGCACATCTTTAATTAAAATGTTTTCCTATTTTTTTTTTTTAGAATAAGGCCCGTAAACATGATTCCGATTCGGACAACAGTGGCGATGAAGAAATGCGAGAAATTGATTTGAACAAATTTATGACTGTCGACTCTGTTGGTGAAATTGATGAAGAAATGGATGCCGATGTAGAAGCTCTACTAAATGAAGCCAATGACGATTCAGAAGAAGAAAATGATACCAAGGAGCGCACACCAGTGGGTGCAGAATTTGTAAAAGAAGTCACAGCATTCTATTGTGAATTGTGTGAACATTACACATCCACAAATGAGACCACTATGGAAGAATTTTCTAAAAAACATTGTCTACAAAGATCGCATTTGAAGGCCTATTTGCGACATAAGGAAGAAGAAAAAAATGCTCAAAAACGTAAGGAAGCAAAGGAACGCAAAAAATCCGAATCGGAAAAGAAAGAAGATAATGAGGACGACAAAAAAGATGAAAAAACTACAAATGCCGAGGAAAACGAGGAGGCTGCAAAACCGTCGGCAGCTGCCGAAGAGCAACAACCCGAGGGAGACGACGAAGCTACCCAAGCCGAAGATGAAAAATTATGGGAAGATGTGGACAAAGATTTGGGGGATTTACTGCGTCATGTGGAACCAGAAGAGCGAGATGAATATGAGGAAAATGATTCCGTTTTGAATATTGACATTGAAAGGTAATTAAAACAAAACCGTCGTCAGCTTTCTCATAGGAATTCACCGAATAACTTTTCAATTTGCAGTGAAAAACACAAAAATAAAGATCAAGTCAATGGTAAAAAGGAGGATGATGGACAAGAAGAAAAAGGAGAAGAAGAAAAGCAAGACAATGCGGAAACAAAGGATGAGGAAGATGCAACACAGAAAGACATCAAAAAGGAAGAAGCAGACACATCTACCACGACCAACGAAAAGGCTGCCCCAGTTCCAGCAAGTGCAACAAAAATCAAGCCACAACGAACACCAAGAGCAAATGCAGCGAAGCAAAATACAGCTGCAGCTACAGCAAAAGAGACCAACGAGGCTGAAAGTAAAGAGTAAAAGACGAAAACTATTAGTGCCCCAGTGATGGTCGTAATTAATTTTGTTTGGTTTTCATTAGGATTAAAAATCAAACCCAATACTGATCCATTGCACTCCCACTCAATAACAACACAATTTGTTTATTGAATTTACAAGCATATGTTTATATGATGTATAGCCCTATTTAATTTCTTTCTAAAAGTCGTATCCTCCTTTTCCATTAACAAACATTCACTTCATTTCATTGTTTTTTTTTTGTATTATGCGATCATTTCCATGAGTTTGACATAAAAACCGTACATAGGTAACTCTCTTAGATTACCTAATTACACAAGGTAATGTCCTTTTACTAATCCAATACCACTATTAGAAATACCACTACATAGCATAGCGTATATTACGACATATAATCAGACTACTTTTAAAACTGAATAATAATAAACAACGTGGATAAACCATACCCAATATTTACTGCCTTTTTTCTACCCGCCATACAACAATTGCCTTTCTCTCTATTTCGAAAATGATGGTAGGGTGGCATATTATCGATGCTGTTTCTATGTAGCGTCGAGCCCATTTAATGTACCATTAAATCGTATTCAATGCTTCACTTATGGCAATGTGTGTGTGTTTTTATACCCTGCGCCACACTGTGGAACAGGGTATTATAAGTTAGTGCATATGTTTGCAACACCCAGAAGGAGACGAGATAGACACATGGTGTCTTTGGCAAAAATGCTCAGGGTGGGCTCTTGAGTCGATATAGCCATGTCCGTCTGTCCGTGAACACATTTTTGTAATCAAAGTCTAGGTCGCAGTTTTAGTCCAATCGACAAAATTGGCACAAGTATTTTAGTGAAATCGGTTCAGATTTAGTCCCCGGTCTCACAAAGATAAACACATTTTTTGTCAAAATTCGTTTTTATTATTCAACATAGTTCCCTTCAAGAGCGATACAACGATTATAACGACCTTCCAATTTTTTGATACCATTTTGGTAGTACTCCTTCGGTTTTGCCTCAAAATAGGCCTCAGTTTCGGCGATCACCTCTTCATTGCAGCCAAATTTTTTCCCTGCGAGCATCCTTTTGAGGTCTGAGAACAAGAAAAAGTCGCTGGGGCCAGATCTGGAGAATACGGTGGGTGGGGAAGCAATTTGAAGCCCAATTCATGAATTTTTGCCATAGTTCTCAATGACTTGTGGCACGGTGCGTTGTCTTGGTGGAACAACACTTTTTTCTTCTTCATATGGGGCCGTTTTGCCACGATTTCGACCTTCAAACGCTCCAATAACGCCATATAATAGTCACTGTTGATGGTTTTTCCCTTCTCAAGATAATCGATAACAATTATTCCATGCGCATCCCAAAAAACAGAGGCCATTACTTTGCCAGCGGACTTTTGAGTCTTTCCACGCTTCGGAGACGGTTCATATCGTTCGCCCGATTTACACTCATATGACCACAGTAGCCAATCTTTTACTCCGATTTAATTGAAATTTTGCACAGGGAGTAGAATTAGCATTGTAGTTATGCGCGCCAAATTTGGTTGAAATCGGTTCAGATTTAGATATAGCTCTCATATATAGCTTTCGCCCGATTTACACTCATATGACCACAGAGGCCAATTTTTAACTCCGATTTAGTTGAAATTTTGCACAGGGAGTAGAATTAGCATTGTACCTATGCGTGCCAAATTTGGTTGAAATCGGTTCAGATTTAGATATAGCTCCCATATATATCTTTCGCCCGATTTACACTCATATGACCACAGAGGCCAATTTTTTGATCCGATTTAGTTGACATTTTGCACAGGGAGTAGAATTAGCATTGTAGTTATGCGTGCCAAATTTGGTTGTAATCGGTTCAGATTTATATATAGCTCCCACATATATCGCTTTCGCCCGATTTACACTCATATGACCACAGAGGCCAATTTTTTGATCCGATTTAGTTGACATTTTGCACAGGGAGTAGAATTAGCATTGTAGTTATGCGTGCCAAATTTGCTTGAAATCGGTTCAGATTTGGATATATCTCCCATATAAAGCTTTCGCCCGATTTACACTCATATGACCACAGAGGCCAATTTTTAACTCCAATTTAGTTGAAATTTTGCACAGGGAGTAGAATTAGCATTGTAGCTATGCGTGCCAAATTTGGTTGAAATCGGTTCAGATTTAGATATATCTCCCATATATATGTTTTTCTGATTTCGACAAAAATGGTCAAAATACCAACATTTTCCTTGTAAAATCGCCACTGCTTAGTCGAAAAGTTGTCCTAAACTTCTAATACATACACTCATAGAAAAAAGTCTGCTAAAAACAGCAGTCGATGTCTGCTGTTATATTTTTGTACTTCAGGGCCTAATGAACAACAATTTATATAATTTTTTGGTTATAAAATTTTCCCCAAAGCATATTTAAGAACCAAAAGTAGTTTTTGGTATGTTTTTGCATTGTAATATACTTACAAGCTCCTAAATACGATCAGCAAACATTTTGTTTGCTGTTATGTCTCAATTCGATAAATATTCAGATTTTTGGTCAAATACTATAGATATTCATAAAATATTGTTTTAATTATGTTAGAATAGCTCCTAAGTTGACATGTTTATTTGTTTTAGCCAAAATAAAACAGATCTTAGTGTAATCGAGCTTAAAAAATAGCAGGAAATGTTTGCTGCTGTCCCTTTTTCAGCAGACTTTCTGCTGTTTTAGCAGACTTTTCTGCTATCCCTACTAACAAATTTCTTTGGGTATATATATCGAGCAATAAACCATAAATAAACTTTTCCGAAGTTTCCTTAAAATTGCTTCAGATTTAAACGTTTTCCATATTTTTTTACTAACACTGTTCCACCCTAGTGAATTAGTCGACTTAAATTTTGAGTCTATAGATTTTGTAGAAGTCTATCAAATTCTGTCCAGATCGAGTGATATTTAAATGTATGTATTTGGGACAAACCTTTATATATAGCCCCCCAACACATTTGACGGACGTGATATGGTATCGAAAATTCTACAAAGTGGTGCAGGGTATAATATAGTCGGCCCCGCCCGACTTTAGACTTTCCTTGCTTGTTTTTTTTTTGGCTACTGTCTGTGGTCTATAGTGCCAATGCATAAATGTGCTGTTTTGTTTTTGGGGATACTTCCGTTGTTGGTATTCTACACCAACACACAGGCCATTAATGACTATGCTGGAAACCACATTTAATCAACTCCCTATTACAAGTTCACATGAAATTTATTTGTGGCGTTTAATAAATTCATGAATGCAAGAAAATTAGTTATGAAAGGCGTTGCTATTGGTGGTTGGCCTGGTGTAGTTTCAACGTTCACTTTTGTTGGTCATTGGTACATGTTAAAGGTTATGTTGCAAAGTTTGATGCCAATGAATGCTTTTGCTCTTCAATTGCGGAACTACAGTGAAGTAATTCCTCTTCCGCTCACTTTCCTCCCATAAAAATATGTGATGCGGTTTTAGTGCATATTGCCTCAGTATTGCTTAGGTTTAGTATTCCAGCAAAAAAAAAATTGGAAGTTGTTCCAAAGGCACAACTTTAAAAGCAATTCCAACAATGTCCTCCCAAAGATGTTCTTTAATTCAATTTTTTTCTTTATAACTAGCTTTTTTATAGCCACCACCATAGAATGGTGACGGGGGTATAATAAGTTTTTCATTCCGTTTGTAACACATCGAAATATCGATTTCCAATGATATAAAGTATATATATATATATATATTCTTGATCAGGGAAAAATTCTAAGACGATATAACCATGTCCGTCTGTCTGTCTGTTGTAATCACGCTACAGTCTTCACTAATGAAGCAATCGTGCTGAAATTTTGCACAAACTAATCTTTTGTCTGCAGGCAGGTCAAGTTCGAAGATGGGCTATACCGGTCCCGGTTTTTATATAGTCTCCATATAAACCGACCTCCCGATTTGGGTCTTGGGCTTATAAAAACCGTGGTTTTTGTCCAATTTGCCTGAAATTGGGAATCTAAAGGTATTTTAGGACCACAAAGAGGTGTGCCAAAAATGGTGAGTATCGGTCAATGTTTTGGTATAGCCCCCATGTAGTCCGATCTCCCAATTTTACTTCTTTGGCTTATAGGAACCGCAGCTTTTACCCAATTTGCATACAATTTGAAATCTAACATTATTTTAGGACTATAAAGAGGTGCGCCTAAAATTGGAAATCTAGAGGTATTGTAGGACCATAAATACATGTACCGAAAATGGCGTTTACCGACCTCCAGATTTTACTTCTTGGGCTTATAGAAACCGTACTTTATATCCAATTGAGGGTATAGAAGGGAAACTGATGATGAAAATTGCTTGAAACTGAATGTAAAATTTCCACATTTTACTTCTCGCAATCATTTAAGTAATGGGGTGAAAATCTACAGATTCTAGATTTCATAATTTTCTTGCATACACCCTCAAAAAAAAAAAAAAAAACAAGTAAGGAAAGTCTAAAGTCGGGCGGGGCCGACTATATTATACCCTGCACCACTTTGTAGATCTACATTTTCGATACCATATCACATCCGTCAAATGTTTTGGGGGCTATATATAAGGGTTTGTCCCAAATACATACATATTAATATCACTCGATTTGGACAGAATTTGATAGACTTTTACAAAATCTACAGACTCAAAATTTAAGTTGGCTAATGCACTAGGGTGGAACACAATTTTAGTAAAAAACCAGTAAGGAAAGTCTAAAGTCGGGCGGGGCCGACTATATTATACCCTGCACCACTTTGTAGATCTAAATTTTCGATACACTATCACATCCGTCAAATGTGTTGGGGGCTATATATAAAGGTTTGTCCCAAATACATACATTTAAATATCACTCGATCTGGAAGAATTTGATAGACTTCTACAAAATCTATAGACTCAAAATTTAAGTCGGCTAATGCACTAGGGTGGAACACAATGTTAGTAAAAAAATATGGGAAACGTTTAAATCTGAAGCAATTTTAAGGAAACTTCGAAAAAGTTTATTTATGATTTATCGCTCGATATATATGTATTAGAAGTTTAGGAAAATTAGAGTCATTTTTACAACTTTTCGACTAAGCAGTGGCGATTTTACAAGGAAAATGTTGGTATTTTGACCATTTTTGTCGAAATCAGAAAACATATATATGGGAGCTATATCTAAATCTGAACCGATTTCAACCAAATTTGGCACGCAAAGCTACAATGCTAATTCTACTCCCTGTGCAAAATTTCAACTAAATCGGAGTTAAAAATTGGCCTCTGTGGTCATATGAGTGTAAATCGGGCGAAAGCTTTATATGGGAGATATATCCAAATCTGAACCGATTTCAAGCAAATTTGGCACGCGAAGTTACAACGCAAATTCTACTCCCTATGCAAAATTTCAACTAAATCGGAGCAAAAAATTGGCCTCTGTGGGCAAATGAGTGCAAATCGGGCGAAAGCTATATATGGGAGCTATATCTAAATCTGAACCGATTTTGCTGATATTTTGCAAGTTTTTCGAGACTCATAAAATATTCGGATGTACGGAATTTGAGGAAGATCGGTTGATATACACGCCAATTATGACCAGATCGGTGAAAAATATATATGGCAGCTATATCTAAATCTGAACCGATTTTTTCCAAAATCAATAGGGATCGTCTTTGAGCCGAAACAGGACCCTATACCAAATTTTAGGACAATCGGACTAAAACTGCGAGCTGTACTTTGCACACAAAAATACATCAACAGACAGACAGACAGACGGGCAGACAGACAGACAGACGGACATCGCTAAATCGACTCAGAATTTAATTCTAAGCCGATCCGTATACTAAAAGGTTGGTCTATGATTACTCCTTCTTGGCGTTACATACAAATGCACAAACTTATTATACCCTGTACCACAGTAGTGGTGAAGGGTATTAAAATGGGAAACATTTAAATCTGAAGCAATTTTAAGGAAACTTCGCAAAAGTTTATTTATGATTTATCACTCGATATATATGTATTAGAAGTTTAGGAAAATTAGAGTCATTTTTACAGCTTTTCGATTAAGCAGTGGCGATTTTACTAGGAAAATGTTGATATTTTGACCTTTTTTGTCGAAATCAGAAAAACATATATATGGGAGCTATACCTAAATCTGAACCGACTTCAACCAAATTTGACACGCATAGCAACAATGCTAATTCTACTCCCTGTGCAAAATTTCAACTAAATCGGAGTTAAAAATTGGCCTCTGTGGTCATATGAGTGTAAATCGGGCGAAAGCTATATATGGGAGATATATCTAAATCTGAACCGATTTCAACCAAATTTGGCAGGCATAGTAACAATGCTAATTCTACTCCCTGTGCAAAATTTCAACTAAATCGGAGCAAAAAATTGGCCTCTGTGGCCATTTGAGTGTAAATCGGGCGAAAGCTATATATGGGAGCTATTTCTAAATCTGAACCGATTTGGCTGATATTTTGCAAGTTTTTCGAGACTCGTAAAATATTCGGATGTACGGAATTTGTGGAATATCGGTTGATATACACGCCAATTATGACCAGATCGGTGAAAAATATATATGGCAGCTATATCTAAACCTGAACCGATTTTTTCCAAAATCAATAGGGATCGTCTTTGAGCCGAAACAGGACCCTATACCAAATTTTAGGACAATCGGACTAAAACTGCGAGTTGTACTTTGCACACAAAAATACACCAACAGACAGACAGACAGACGGACAGACAGACGGACATCGCTAAATCGACTCAGAATTTAATTCTAAGACGATCGGTATACTAAACGATGGGTCTCAGACTTTTCCTTCTTGGCGTTACATACAAATGCACAAACTTACTACTTAACATACACTCATAGAAAAAAGTCTGCTAAAAACAGCAGTCGATGTCTGCTGTTATATTTTTGTACTTCAGGGCGTAATGAACAACAATTTATAAAATTTTTAGGTTTTAAAATGTTCCCCAAAGCCTATTTAAGAACCAAAAGTAGTTTTTGGTATATTTTTGCACTGTAATATACTTACAAGCTCCTAAATACGATCAGCAAACATTTTGTTTGCTGTTATGCCTCAATTCGATAAATATTCAAATTTTTGGTCAAATACTATAGATATTCATAAAATATTGTGTTAATTATGTTAGGATAGCTCCTAAGTTGACATTTTTATTTGTTTTAGCCAAAATAAAACATGTTTTAGTGTAATCGAGCTTCAAAAATAGCAGGAAATGTTTGCTATTTCAGCAAACAGTGACTGCTGTCCCTTTATCAGCAGACTTTCTGCTGTTTTAGCAGACTTTTCTGTTGTCCCTACTAACAAATTTCTTTGGGTGTATGTTCCAAACATATTTTGCAGGAAGCACATATATTATTGGATACTGCCGAAACATTAATAGGTCTGTTTTATGTGAAAATATAATATTTATACAAATAATGCTGAAGAAATTATTCAATTTTATAAATTTTTAAATTTTACCTTTAGCCTGGACGGAGAATCGAACCGAGGACCATACAGTTTGTAAGCCAACACACTATCCACTGGCTACGTAGCTGTTATAGTCACCAGTAGACAATTATCGTTATAAGTTACATTTATATAGCATAGTTTGCAGCGCCGACGAGCCCATGCAAACATAACATTATTTAAAAGAAACATACATTTGTTGGCCACGTGGAGCAGTGGTTAGCATGTCTGCCTTGCATGCAAAGGGTCGTGGGTTCAATCTCTGGTCCGACCTAACACCATTTTTATACCCTGCGCCACACTGTGGAACAGGGTATTATAAATTAGTGCATATGTTTGCAACACCCAGAAGGAGACAAGATAGACACATGGTATCTTTGGTAAAAATGCTCAGGGTGGGCTCCTGAGTCGATATAGCCATGTCCGTCTGTCCGTGAACACATTTTTGTAATCAAAGTCTAGGTCGCAGTTTTTGTCCAATCAAATTTGGCACAAGTATGTGTTTTGGCTCAGAATAGAACCCTATTGATTTTGGAAGAAATCGGTTCAGATTTAGATATAACTCCCATATATATTTCGCCCGATATGGACTTATATGGCCCCAGAAGCCAGAGTTTTACCCTAATTTGCTTAAAATTTTGCACAATAAGAACAATTAGTTATAGTCAAGTGTGCCAAATTTTATTGAAATCGGTTCAGATTTAGATATAGCTCCCATATATATCGTTCGCCCGATTTACACTCATATGACCATAGTGGCCAATCTTTTATTGCGATTTAATTGAAATTTTGCACAGGGAGTAGAATTAGCATTGTAGCTATGCGTGCCAAATTTGGTTGAAATCGGTTCAGATTTAGATTTATCTCCCATATATAGCTTTCGCCCGATTTACACTCATATGACCACAGTGGCCAATTTTTAACTCCGATTTAGTTGAAATTTTGCACAGGGAGTAGAATTAGCATTTTAGCTATGCGTGCCAAATTTGGTTGAAATCGGTTCAGATTTAGATATAGCTCCCATATATATTTCTGATTTCGACAAAAATGGTCAAATACCAACATTTTCCTTGTAAAATCGCCACTGCTTAGTCGAAAAGTTGTAAAAATGACTCTAATTTTCCTAAACTTCTTATACATATATATCGAGCGATAAATCATAAATAAACTTTTGCGAACATTATGTTCCACCCTAGTGCATTAGCCGACTTAAATTTCTATAGATTTTGTAAAAGTCTATCAAATTATGTCCAGATCGAGTGATATTTAAATGTATGTATTTGGGACAAACCTTTATATATAACCTCCAATACATTTGACGGATGTGATATGGTAAGTTTTTCATTCCGTTTGTAACACATCGAAATATCGATTTCCAATGATATAAAGTATATATATTCTTCATCAGGGAGAAATTCTAATGCGCTTTGCAGACTATCAGTTATTCCGGACGACAGTGCTCGTGTCGAACATATACCATATATTGTTCACATTATAAGTTAAGTCCGAAGGCATAATCGATACTGCTGCATGTTTATGGGATCGATAACACATTTACCGATTATTTAGTCATCGCCGACAAGTCGTATCGATCCGACACACTGTAAGATTCCTTACAAAAACCGACATTCCGCCCGGAATAACTGATAGTCTGTAAAACGCATAAGACGATATAACCATGCCCGTCTGTCTGTCTGTTGTAATCACGCTACAGTCTTCAATAATGAAGCAATCGTGCTGAAATTTTGCACAACCCAGCAAAAAATGCACTTTAAAAGCACTTCCAGAAGATGCACTCCCCATGATGTTCTTTATTTTAACTACCCAGGAAGTTCTTTTAATTCAATTTTTTATAGCTTGGTTTTTTCATACTTTCAATGGGTAATTTTAACTTTTTTTGTTTCAAATAGGTTAAAAACAGAGTAAGAATTCATAAAAATGATTTAAATTTTGTCGAAAAAATGCTAAATCCAATCTGTAAAAATTGTGAATTTTTGAAAATATTTGAGGTCAATTGCTTCTGACAAGCGTTAGAATCCATTAAAAAATTATAAAAAATATTTATTTGACAAATTATCACAGAATTTTTTAATTTACATCCAAAACATTGAATTCGGATCACATCTGAAGAAGTGATGCAAATTCAGTGCAACGGCTGTTGAAATGGAGGACTTCCGTCCTATGACAAGCCCATGTTAAATTCATCGCTTCTGCGTCAATTTTGCACCACTTCCGGATCCAAAAAGAACATTTTCATTACTTTTTTGGCGACGCTTTTTTTGCTGGGAAACTAATCTTTTGTCTGCAGGCAGGTCAAGTTCGAAGATGGGCTATATCGGTCCCGGTTTTTATATAGTCCCCATATAAACCGACCTCCCGATTTGGGTCTTGGGCCTATAAAAACTGTAGTTTTTATCCAATACAACTGAAATTGGAAATCTAGAGGTATTTTAGGACCAAAAATGGTGAGTATCGGTCCATGTTTTGGTATAGCCCCCATATAGACCGATCTCCCAATTTTACTTCTTTGGCTTAAAGGAACCGTAGGTTTTACCCAATTTGCATAAAATTTGAAATCTAAAATTATTTTAGGACTATAAAGAGGTGCGCCTAAAATTGGAAATCTAGAGGTATTGTAGGACCACAAATAAATGTACCGAAAATGGCGTGTATTGGATCTTGTTTTGGTATATCCCCCATATAGATGACCTCCAGATTTTACTTCTTGGGCTTATAGAAACCGTTGTTTTTATCCAATTGAGGGTATAGAAGGCACATTGATGATGAAAATTGCTTGAAACTGAATGTAAAATTTCCACATTTTACTTATCGTAATCATTTAAGTAATTGGGGTGAAAATCTACAGATTCTAGATTTCATACTTTTCTTGCACACTTACAAGAGATGTTAATGAGTCCTCTAAAACTCAAACAAAAATGGTTCTTATAAATTCAGAATCTGATATAGTAATCTTCTTTAAATCTTTAAATTTATCTTCGAGAAGTGTACTAGTTGAACTGGTCTGTTTGGGAGAATATCTGACATTTCAAAGGAAACTATAATATTATTTGATTCATGGTGGTGGGTATTTAAGATTCGGCCCGCCCGAACTTGTTTATATTTTTAATGGGTAATTTTAACTTTTTTTTTGTTTCGAATGGGTTAAAAACAGATTAAGAATTAATAAAATGGTACAAATTGTTAAAAATTTGTCGAAAAAAAAAAAAATGGTAAATCCAATCAAGAAAAATTGCAAAGCTTTGAAAATATTTGAGGTCAAACGTTTCAGACAAGCGTTAGAATGCATTAAAACTCATAAAAATTATTTATTTGGCAAAATATTAAAAAAAAAATTAATTCACATCCAAGACACTGAACTCGAATCATGCCTTAAGAAGTAATGCAAATTCAGTGCAACGGCTGTTGAAATGATGGACATCCGTCTTATGACAATCCCATAATAAATTCATCGCTTCTGTGCCAATTTTGCACCGCTTCCGGATTCAAAACGAACAGTTCCACTACTTTTTTGGCGACGTATTTTTAGCTGGAATGTAGTATTATTTACCAAAGATGAGAGTATAACAAGAAGCGTTGCCGTACTAACTCTAAAATTGGCTCTTTTTTGAGCCGCTGGTCCTTTTGTGGATCTTTTTAATTTTTCTGGCCCATTCAGGCTATTTTTGGCTTATTTTTAGTTTTTTTTTCTAACTAAAGTGACTAAATTTTGAGGCTAAATCAAAACAAATGACAAAGGAAATGTGAGGCAGGTTGTGAGGTTTGATCGAAATTTGTTGTAGCAATCATGATAAATAATAAAATCCTAAATAAATGAATAAATAAATCAGTTCCATATTGGATGAGTTTTCATTCTATGAACAGGCCACATTAAAATACATACCAGATGACATCGAACAACTACAACGAAATCTTTCTACATATTTTAAAAATTGTAAACGCCAGTCACTGTTTAAGGAACACAAAATAATTTTCGAAGTCCCACAACAAGAAATCTTAAAATATTCTCATAGAATATTATTCTCATAAAATATTACATCAAGTAATAGCAATTTTTTTTTCAACGATGAAGAAAAAGAAATAAAACCTTCTGAAACTATCAACAAAAATGATTTTCTAAGTTATGTTCAAATTGGTGATGAATGAATGTCAGCACTTAATTTGGCAGATACCGACCTAGAAGGATGAATTCTGATTTCAGATTTAACTATAAATATCTGCAAAATGAAAATTTCTAAAATTCAAGCTCATATTCTTTTATTACAATTCAATTAAACGCGTAACTTATCGTTTTGTTTTGTTATTGTTGGTTTCTTTCTTTAATCATTGTTGTTACCTTTGATTTCAGTTTAAAACCATGCATTGACTAAACTACAAGTGTAGCTTAACCAACAGAGGAAAAGAATGTCTGTCAAATTTATTTGGACGCACGTTTCGGAATTACCACATTCGTATATCCAACAATCTTGGACCAATTTTGGTATGGTCCTTAGCGACCATATACTAACACCACGTTCCTAATTTGAACCGGATCGGATGAATTTTGCTCCTCCAAGAGGCTTCGGAAGTCAAATCTGGAGAACGTTTTATATGGGGCCTATATATAATTATGGACCGTTATGGACCAATTCTGGCACGGTTGCTAAAGATCACATACTAACACCATGTTCCAAATTACAACCGGATTGGATGAAATTTGCTTCTCTTTGAGGCTCCGCAACCCAAATCTGGGGATCGGTTTATATGGGCGCTATATATAATTATGGACCGATGTGAACCAATTTTTGCACGGTTGTTAGAGACCATATACCAATACCATGTATCAAATTTCAGCCGTATCGGATGCAATTTGCTTCTCTTTGAGGCTTCGCAAGCCAAATCTGGAGATCGGTTTATATGGGGTCTATATATAATTATGGACCGATGTGGACCAATTTTTGCATGATTGTTACAGACCTTATACCAACACCGTGTACCAAATTTCAGCTGGATCGGTTGGAATATGCTTCTCTTAGAGGCTCCACAAGCCAAATCTGGGGATCGGTTTATATGGGGGCTATATATAATTAAGGATCGATATGGACCAAATTTTGCATGGTTGTTAGAGACCATATACCAACATCATGTACCAAATTTCAGCCGGATCGGATGAAATTTTCTTCCCTTTGAGGCTCCGCAAGCCAAATCTGGAGATCGGTTTATATGGGGACTATATATAATTATAGACCGATGTGGACAAATTTTTGCATGGTTGTTAGAGACCAAATACCAACACCATGTACCAAATTTCAGCCGGATTGGATGAAATTTGCTTCTCTTTTAGGCTCCGCAAGCCAAATCTGGGGATCGGTTTATATGGGGGCTATATAAAATTATGGACCGATGTGGACCAATTTTTGCATGGTTATTAGAGACCATATACCAACACCATGTACCAAATTTCAGCCGGATCGGATGAAATATGCTTCCGTTAGAGGCTCCACAAGCCAAATCTGAGGGTCCCTTTATATGGGGGCTATACGTAAAAGTGGACCGATATGGCCCATTTGCAATACCATCCGACCTACATCAATAACAACTACTTGTGCCAAGTTTCAAGTCGATAGCTTGTTTCGTTCGGAAGTTAGCGTGATTTCAACAGACGGACGGACGGACGGACGGACATGCTTAGATCGACTCAGAATTTCACCACGACCCAGAATATATATACATTATGGGGTCTTAGAGCAATATTTCGATGTGTTACAAACGGAATGACAAAGTTAATATACCCCCATCCTATGATGGAGGGTATAAAAACAAAAAGCTATATATACCTATACTTATATGGACCAATTGTTGCATGGTTATTAAAGGACGTATACTAACATCCCGTAGCAAATTCTAACCGGATCGGATGAAATTTACTCCATACAAACATCGTATTAGCGGTCATCCAAACATCGTATTAGCGGTCAACGAAATGCATTTGCTTTGCATTTTTCCCAATTTTTTTTTAGCTATTGCTACTTGAAAGGAAATAGAAATGCTCCATAAAACTTATGAATTTTCCATTATATAAGTGATTTTGAAAACTTGTAGACCAAACGAAATAAACGAAAGTGTAAAAGGTTCAAATGCAATCAATCACTTTAATAAAATTTATTATGGTTACGAACGATGTTAGCTAATATTTTATTGCTCCTGTAATTCTGAAATCATCACATAATAGCACTACTATTTCATAATGTATAGTGTTATAATATCTCCATTCACATCACATAACTTCCCGTTCCAACGACTTCTCCACTAGGGTCTACTTTGGTAAACAATGTTTGGTATTTGGTCTTTCTATTCATGGTCTTACAGGTTTCAGTTGTTTTATTCAGATCATCTTGTTGTGGCGCTTGTTTCATTTCTCATTGTATATTCGCATTCAATCTTCGAATTATATGTGTCAGCAATTTTGTTTGTTCACCCATAAAATTAATTTATCACATCATTAATGAATGAAGGGAAAATAATGAGGAGAAATTTAAAGACCTCAAAGATGAAATAGTCGAAATACATCCATAGAAATAAGTATGAAATGCTGCAGTAGCATTACAATAATTTATGGTCTAATGGAAAACTATCCGTAAAGGCCGGTACTAAGTTCGGGTTTCACAGGTGAAAATTATACAAAGAAAAAAAGAAAAATGACCCTTCGAAAATAAAGAAAAATATCTACTCCCATTGAATCTAGCAATTTTGTTTCCATTGATTTAAAATTTTGTTTGTTTTGTATGAAGAAATTAGTATTAGTTAAATAATACTGATTTCTTGTCGGGGAGTAAGAATTTACAAATAACAAAGCTTTTATTCACAATGAAAACAAGTATGTATATAAAGCAGTAAGTTCGGCCGGGCCGAATCTTACACTGAAAAAAAGCATACTCGGTTCCAAAGATTTTGTTTTTACTTTAAAAAATTTGGTATTGATTCCGAGCCAAAGAAGCGGAGAATACAAGTAAGGATACTTTTAAGACACAATTCTCTTTTAAATTTAGGTTTTGTGTACTTGCTTCTAGGAAGCAAATTTTAATTTTTCGCCTTCTCAGCTTTTTTTCTTCATATGCTATCAAAGTCCTTTAAAAACGAGTTAACGACAACTTTATTTTCCAAATTCGGACTCGAATTCCAGTAGAAATTATGCTATGTTTCAAGTAAAAGACGTCTTTAAAATAAAGTGTTGAAAAACATGTCCTATATTTGAACGATTTTTTGCTTTGTAGTCAAGATGCAAAAAGACAACAAATTTAAAGACAATTTCATTTAATTTAAAGAATTTTTCTGAATTATTAAAGTCAAGTTGACCTTAGCCTATAAAGTTTTTCTTTCATGTTAAGATACCCATTTTTAAGTCAAATCACTTAATTATAAGGACAATACGACTTCATTGAAAAGTTTATTATAAATACTCACCACCATGAATCAAATATTATAGTTTCCTTTAAAATTTCTGGGGGGTTTGATGACAGATATTCTCTTAAGCAGAGCCGTTCAACTACACTGAAAAAAAAGAATGCCCGGTTCCAAAGATTTTATCTTTGCTTTAAAAATTTTGGTATTGATTCCGAGCCAAAGAAGCGGAGAATACAAGTAAGGATACTTTTAAGATACAATTCTCTTTTAAATTTGGGTTATGTGTACTTGATTCTAGGAAGCAAATTTTAATTTTTCGGCTTTTTTTCTTCATAGGCTATCAAAGTCCTTTAAAAATGAGTTAACGATAACTTTATTTTCTAAATTAAGACTCGACTTCTAGTATAAATAATGCTATGTTTCAAGTAAAAAACGCCTTTAAAATAAAGTGTTGAAAAACATGTCCTATATTTGAACGATTTTTTGCTTTGTAGTCAAGATGCAAAAAGACAACAAATTTAAAGACAAGTTATTAAATTTAAAGAATTTTTCTGAATTATTAAAGTCAAGTTGACCTTATCCCAAACATTTTTTCTTTCATGTTATGGATACCCATTTTTAAGTGAAATCACTTAATTATAAGGACAATACGACTTCATTGAAAAGTTTATCGACTTTTGTACAAGGAAAATAACTTTATTTTAGAGAAATGCGTCTTCTATGCTAAGCAAAATTTGAATTCGTATTTTAAAGACATGAAATCTTTGACCTCACGACAATATTTGTTTCAGTGTAGTACACTTCCCGAACATAAATTTAAAGATTTAACCTATGAAGACTATATCAGATTTTGGATTTATAAGAACCATTTTTGTTTGAGTTTTAGAGGAATCATTAACATATCTTGTAAGTGTGCAAGAAAATTATGAAACAACATCTTGATTGGAAATCTAAAATCTGTAGGTTTTCAGCCCCATTATTTAAATGATTACGAGAAGTAAAATATGGAATCCGATACACATTTTTGTGAGTCTTAAAATACAATTCAGGCAAATCGGATAAAAACTACGGTTTCTAGAAACCCACGGAGTTAAATCGAGAGATCGATCGATTAAGGGGGCTATATTAAAATATGGACCCATACTCACCGTTTTCGGCACACCTCTTTATGGTCCTAAAATACTTTTAGATTTAAAATTTCAGGACAATTGGATAAAAACTACGGTTTTTTAAAATCTCAAACAATAAAATTATTTCTTGCACACCTATTTATAATTCTAAAAAAACTCCAGATTTTCAATTTCAGGCAAATTGGACAACAACTACGGTTTCTACAAGCCCAAAAAGTCAAATTGGGAGATCGGTCTATATGGGAGCTATTGACCGATACTCAACATTTTCGGCGCACCTCTTTATGATTTCAAATTTCGTGCTAATTGGATAAAAACTACGGTTTAAAATCTGGAGATCGGTCTATGTGGGGGATATACAAAAACATGGATCAATACACGCCTATTTCGGCACACGTATTTGTGGTACGACAATACCCTAGATTTTCAATTTCACACAAATTTGATAATGACTACGGTTTCTATAAGCCCAAGAAGTAAAACCGCGAGATCGGTCCATATGGGTGCTATACCAAAACATGGACCGATACTCACCATTGTCGACACACGCATTTGTGATCCTAAAATACCTCCAGATTTCAAAGTTCAGGCAAATTGGATAAAAAGTAATGATTGTAGAAGCCCAAGAAATAAAATCGGGAGATTGGTCTATATGGGGGCTATATCGAAACATGGACCGATACTCACCACTTTCGGCACACCTTTTTATGGTTCTAAAATACCTCTTGATTTGCCATTTTATAAAAAACTACGGTTTCTATAAGTCCAAGAAGTGAAATCGGGAGATCGGTCTATATGGGTACTATACCAAAACATGGACATATACTTACCATTTTTGGCGTACCTCTTTATGATCGTAAAATAACTGTAGATTTCGAATTTCAGGCAAATTGGATAAAAACTACGGATTTTATAAGCCCATGATCCCAAATCGGGTGGTCGGTTTATGTGGGGACTATATGGCGTGAGTGTGCGTGATTAACCAACCAAATGTCGTGCGTGAGCGTGATTCACGAAAATAATATCTTCGTGAGCGTGTGTGAGTAACGAATTTCGGAAAAACACGCTCACGAAAATAATCCCGTTTACGAACACAAAATGCTTAGGAGTTGAATTCATTTATAAGTTTTGTGATATCCTAGGTGTTAAGAGTTTTATTATGCTCTCGATTTTAATCATACTCATGTTTTCAGTCAGGTTCTGTAGGTAAATTACTCATAAAATTATTCGTGAGTCACGATATTTTTCGTGAGTCACGACATTTAAAATATTTTCGTGCGTGAGTACAAATTTTCTTTTTGTGAGCGTGCGTGAGCGTGTGTCCTACCAAAAAATATCGTGCGTGAGTGTGCGTGAATAAGATTTCTCCGTCGTGAGTGTGCGTGAGCGTGAGCAAAATATTACTCACGTGCACACCTCTATTATGTAAAAGGGACGTGACACCGCCCTATTCCACCTTGGATGTAATTCATACTGTACAATCAACAAATATACCAAATCTCATATTCATACCTGTGATAGTTCATGAGATATATTCGTTCCAAGTTTGATTGACGCCCAATCATAATCAAGTATAGGCAAGTACTATTAGCAGCTCAACAGTGGTTATGATTGGGAGGTGCCAAGCCCAATCATAACCAAGTATAGCCAATTACTATTATCGGATCAACAGTACAATATTGGGAAAGTTTCATGACAATGGGTCCATTACTATGGCCGCTAGAGCTATTTTTAATAGTGGGGAGTGGCACCGCCCACTTTTCCCAAAGATGTGTAACCTATGTCACTCAGTGATAACGTAGCATTATAATAGTGAAAGAATTTTTAATATCGGATAAGTAGTTTAATTAATCTTAATTTTTTGCGATTTCATCCCTCTGTGCGGCGGAGGCAAAAATTTAGAGTCAGTCGCCGCCGAAAAAATTCGGTCGGCTTCATTCTCTGATCAGAGAAATGCGTCTTGTATGCTAAGCAAAATTCGCATTCGTATTTTGAGGACATTAAATCTTTGGCCTCCCCACAATATTTTTTTCAGTGTAGATATCAAACAGGGGGTTCTTCAATTGATCTATCATTTAGGTCAACTAAAATATACCTAAATTAAATCACAATAGCAAAAGATATATTACAAAATAATTTTGAAAAAATCCATCAAAATGTCTATTTAAGAATGTGTTCACATTCATCTTATCCATCAATGGAATCTTTAAGTCTATAGCTCCATAACTTAACATTTTGTTCTGATGTATAAAAATATCGTTATGTTCTTTTTTTTTTTGAAATTTTTATACAATAGAGATATAATCAATCGATACAAGCCGACCACCTTGACATTTGGCAAATCCAATTAAATGAAAATTTACAGAAGGAAAAACATAACGACTATGCTGATGGTATTGTAACTATGGCTACTCGAATATAGAACAAGGAAGATATTAACATCAATAAGAGTGACATAAACAAGTTTGTAAATGGACAATTGTCTCGAATTCGATGACTGCAGTTAACCAAACTGCTTATCGCTTAGTTAAAGAATGAAGTTCTATGGACTACGACGAATAGGTCTTGTATACAGAGTTTTTTTTTATTATCCAGTCTTGTTTGTCCCCACAACCAGAATCATGAAAAACAC
This sequence comes from Haematobia irritans, assembly GCF_050003625.1. Lineage (NCBI taxonomy): Eukaryota > Metazoa > Arthropoda > Insecta > Diptera > Muscidae > Haematobia > Haematobia irritans. Next base: position 132,660,326 of record NC_134400.1, read on the forward strand.
TATTGATGAACATTTAATGAAAATATCAAAGTTTGAAGTTCAATTGGAAATGAAAAAAAAAAAAAAAATAGATCAAAACCGGATTGCTTTGATTTAAAGGCAAACAATGCCGAAATCAATCATCAAAGTCAATTTTTGTTCTTTTCATAGTTCGTCACATTGACGATCTAGTTTCGGCAACGAGACGAAATTATTTGCTTCTCCCATTTCAGGGAATGTTAACCAAAATTAATATTTGATTTAAATTTATTTCGTTTATGTGAAGTCCCGTAATATATATATATATATATATATATATATATATATATATATATATATATATATATATATATATATATATATATATATATATATATATATATATATATATATATATATATATATATATATATATATATATATATATATATATATATATATATATATATATATATATATATATATATATAGCTAGACAATTTTCCTAGGGGGGGCAATAGACCCCCTAGCTAAAAATTTATAGACTGAACTTATAGGTTCAATTATTGTTTTATTTCATAAAAAAGAATACAAAAATAGACATCAAAATAATATATAATAAAGCAACTAGAAGTAGTTCCACACTTTTCCCAGCAAAAAAATTGGGATTTGTTTTAAAGGCACAACTTTAAAAGCACTTCCAAAAATGTCCTCACAAAGAAGTTAATTATATTAACTACACATGAAGTTTTTTACTTCAGTTTTTTCATATTTTAATGCGTAATTTTTGTTTTCTTTTTTCAAATAGTTTAAAAAAAGAGTAAGAATAAATAAAATGGTAAAAATTATTCAAATTTTGCCACAAAAATGCTAAATCCATTATAGAAAAATCAATAATTTTTGAAAATATTCAAACAAGCGTTAGAATGCATTAAAAATCATAAAAAAATATAAAAATTATTATAAATTAATGTTTCTTGAAGCTCGGGGTCTTTATAAATATTTATATAATTCTAACAAAAGGTCGACCAAAAATCAAATAAAAAACGAATAAATAAAAATTATTTATTTGGGAAAATATCACACAATTTTTTAATTCACATTCAAAACTCGGAATTCGAATCACACCGTAAGAAGTGATGCAAATTTATTGCAACGGCTGTTGAAACGGTGGACATTCGTTCTATGACGAGTTCCTATTACATGCATCGCTTCTCCGCCCATTTTGCACCACTTCCGGACCCAAAAAGAACATTTTCACTTCTTTTTTGGCGACGCTTTTTTGCAGCATTATTAAGATATTAATTTATGGAAGAATAGTTTTAATACCAATTACTATTTTTTAATTAAGATGACTAAACCAGACTAAACAATATAATAAAGGAGCTTTACAACCTGTTTCTGTATGTCGACTAAAATGGAAACAAACAGCAGAATTTATAACCAAAAACAGCTGTTTCTATGCATTTCAGTCGATCGATTGAACTCGTTCGACATACAGAAACATGCTGTTAGTTAGTCAACTAAACCATAAGTTCAATCACAGCTCTATTTCATAAATATCAGACTTCAAACATTGCCATCGGCAACTGCTACCACAACCCAAGTAATTCGATTGTGGATGAAAGTCTTTAGCGGAACTTTGTGCGGTTGTATATACTTGTTTAATTTTTATAAAAATGTAAAATCGTAAATAGGTTTTCAAATTCTGGGGGGGCTAAATTTTTTTTGGGGGGCCTAAGCCCCCTCCCCAGAGGCCTTCCTACGCTTGTGTATATATATATATATATATATATATATATATATATATATATATATATATATATATATATATATATATATATATATATATATATACATATATATATATATATATATATATATATATATATATATATATATATATATATATATATATATATATATATATATATATATATGAAAATGAAAATCGTGTGTACCTGCTCAATGTTTTTATAAAATTCTTTTCGCTGCAAAAATGTTAAAAAAATTAAATGGTCACGAAAAAAATGTAAATGGTCTTTATGGCCATGTAATGGTTCTAGACATGTCTATACTTAACCTATAAAAATACTTTTTCCCTGTAAAAAAGTAAAAAAATTGAATGGTCAGGTACATGATTTTCCCGACCATTTAATGGTCTCAAATTCTATCATTTAGAAGATAGAACATGTTTGCGGTATTTGAGAACCATTCAAATGCTTAATGCCACTATATATTTTTCTCCGCTCGAAAACTATTTTTACAAAGACAAAATACATTATTTTCGCGACAATTACATGCTCTAGATAAGCATTAAATCGATGTGGCAACCATGTCCAAACATGGTTTTTCTGTGCGTGCACAGGGTGAATCCATAAAACTTTTCATCCTTGCTAATGGTGATCTAAACACTATTAAGGTAACCGAATGTTTGTGTATCTAGATGGTCAATTTACAAAATCAACAGCTTTGGAAGATGTGTATGATAAATTTTATATACGTATATATTTCGTTAGTTGTATTTTATTTCAAATAAATAAAATTTAATTAAAACAAAAAACAATATGGTTGTTTATTAAAAGTGTCGTAGAAAATATTTCTGATAATACATTTATCAATTTGATGTAATCTATTAACTAATATAAGTCAAATTTGTGATAAGAACGCAATGTAAACGAATTGATATTATCGAGTGGACCAATATAATAATATCCGTCCATTTATTAATATAAATTTGTCTATCTAGCGAAAATATCCGCTCTTGCCACAAAATTGACTTATATTGATGAATATATTACATCAAATTTGTGAACGGTTTACATCATATTGATGAATCGATTACATCATATTGATGAATGGATTACTTCAAATTTAGGAAAAGCATTAATCGCTGTGACGATCGCGTTTGTAGCGACGACGAAGGAGAATCGTACTTTTGAAGAATTTCTTCATCGCATGGATGAAAGAGAATAATCGCAGATGCGAAAAATATAATCGCATATATGAAATACTTTCACCACCTGGACGTTATATACGAGGGCAGTGCGGAAACTTCTTAGCCTAGCACAAAAAGCGCGGTATAAACAGAGAAAAGTTAAGTGGTTTGGAAAATTCTCTGTTAAGAACACATGTTAAATTTTGTTTCGATCTGGCAACTCCTTCATATAGAAACAGGTGGGGGGGGTTCAACTTAAAAAAAAAATATTCATATAATCTCATGTGTAGAAAATTTTATTTATGCATAGGTATGCATACAATATTTTTATACCCACCACCATAGAATGGTGACGGGGGTATAATAAGTTTGTCATGTGTTACAAACACATCGAAATACCGATTTCCGACTATATAAAGTATATATATTATTGATCAGGGAGAAATTCTAAGACGATGTAACGATGTCCGTCTGTCTGTTGTAATCACGCTACAGTATTCACTAATGAAGCAATCGTGCTGAAATTTAGCACAAACTCGTCTTTTGTCTGCAGGTTCGAAGTTCGAAGATGGGCTATATCGGTCCAGGTTTTGATATAGTCCCCATATAAACCGACCTCCCGATTTGGGGTCTTGGGATTATAGAAATCGTAGTTTTTATCCAATTTGAAATCTAGAGGTATTTTATGACCATAAAGAGGTGTGCCAAAAATGGTGAGTATCGGTCCATGTTTTGGTATAGCCCCCATATAGACCGATCTTCCGATTTTACTTCTTGGGCTTATAGAAACCGCAGTTTTTATTCAATTTACCTGAAATTGGAAATCTAGAGGTATTGTAGGACCAAAAATACGTGTGCCAAAAATTGTAAGTATCGGTCCATGTTTTGGTATGGTCCCCATATAAAACGACCTCCCGATTTGGGGTCTTGGGCTTATAGAAACCGTAGTTTTTATCCAATTTGTCTGAAATTGGAAATCTAGAGGTATTTTAGGACTATAAAGAGGTGTGCCAAAAATGGTGAGTATAGACCGATCTCCCGATTTTACTTCTTGGGCTTATAGAAACCGCAGTTTTTATTCAATTTACCTGAAATTGGAAATCTAGAGGTATTGTAGGACCACAAATACTTGTGCCAAAAATTGTGAGTATCGGTCCATATTTTGGTATAGCCCCCATATAGACCGATCCCCCGATTTTACTTCTTGGGCTTATAGAAACCGCAGTTTTTATTAAATTTACCGGAAATTGGAAATCTAGAGGTATTGTAAGACCACAAATACGTGTACCAAAAATTGTGAGTATCGGTCCATGTTTTGGTATGGTCCCCATATTAAACGACCTCCCTTGGGCTTATAGAAACCGTAGTTTTTATCTAATTTGTCTGAAATTGGAAATCTAGAGGTATTTTCGGGTCATAAAGAGGTTTGCCGAAAACGGTGAGTATCGGTCCATATTTTAGTATAGCCCCCATAAGAACGATCTCCCGATTTAACTCCTTGGGTTTCTAGAAACCGTAGTTTTTATCTGATTTGCCTGAAATTGTAAATATTATGGTATTTTAGGCTCACAAAAACGTGTATCGGATTAAGTTTTTATCGGTCCATTTGGTAATGCCTCCATATAAACAGACTTCACTTCTTCAGGGTGTAGAAGGCGCACTGATCATGAAAATTGGTTGAAACTCAATGTAAAATTTCCAGATTTTACTTCTACAGATTTAAGATTTCAAATCAAGACGTTATTTTATAATTTTCTTGCACACTTACAAGAGATGTTAATGATTCCTCTAAAACTCAAACAAAAATGGTTCTTATAAATCCAGAATCTGATATAGTCCTCATAGGTGAAATCTTTAAATTTATCTTCGGGAAGTGTCCTCAAGCCCTCCTGAAATTTCAAAGGGAACTCTAATATTTGGTTCATGGTGTTGGGTATTTAAGATTCGGCCCGGCCGAACTTACTGCTGTATATACTTGTTATAATATTAAATTGAGCCGACTGGCTTTTTGGGCAGCAAATAAATGAATGACTTCTTCAGTCGGCACATTTATTCGGCGATGAACCGACATTAATGCCAATCCTTTGAGTCTACTCTCGCTAGTCGAATTTCTAAGATACGTCTTTAATCTCTTCATTGTTGAAAATGAACGTTCGGATGAGCACGTAGTAACTGCAGGGATGGAAAATGCAGTTCTATAGTACTTTTTTCAAACCTTTTTCACCCCGGTCAGTACCATAGTACCCCCGCGAATGATTTAGTACCTTTTGTGTAGACATTTTTGAGTCGATATCAGATTTATGGTACAATAGCTTTGACAAAATATTTTAATATTTTGAGAAATTACAAATTACAAATATGGCAAAACAGACCATGTGGGAAAAAAATCTATTTCGTAAAAGACATAGTCAAAAACAGGATTTTATTGAACTTCAAAAATGTTTTAGTCGAAAAACGAATGCGATTCTACATTATCGATTTTTTATTTCGGTAGAAAATGTTGTCAAAATTTTATTTCTATATAGAATTTTTGCAAAATTTTATTTTTATAGAAAATTTTGTCAAAATTTTATTTCAATTGAAAATTTTGTAAAAGATTTATTTCTATAGGAAATTTTTGCAAAATTTTATTTCTATAGAAAAAATTTTGCAAAATTTTTTTTTCTATAGAATTTTTTTTGCAAAATTTTATTTCTTTAGAAATTTTTTGCAAAATTTTATTTATATAAAAAATTTTGTCAAAATTTTATTTTCTTTAAAATTCAGTCTCTTGACAATAATATTCCAGTGAAATTTTTGTTGAAATTTAGTAAAAAGTACCTATCCGATCAAAAAATACCTTTTTTGTACTTCCCTAAAAATTGTATTTTCCATCCCTGAGTAACTGGCAAAGTGACCAAAATTTTTAAAAGAATATGCACGTTTGGAAATATCTCTTTATTGCTTCCATCGCTAAATTAGGCAGGTTCTTTTCGCAGGTTTTGCGCCATTTCATTTACACATGTGTGTTTGATCCCCCTCATCCCCCCCTGAATTCGGCCCTGGAGACATGGGTCCAGCACTATACTCCAGAGACAAAAGAACAATCCAAACAATGGACTGAAGCTGGAGGAAGTGCACCAAAGAAGGCAAACACAATTCAATCAGCTGATAAGGTTATGGCAACGGTTTTTTGGGACTTCAAAGGTATTTTACTGATTGACTATCTGTAAAAGGGTAAAACAATAAATTCAGAGTACTATTGCAACCTTTTGGTTCAATTAAATGTACAAATTCGAGAAAAACGTCCTGGCTTACAACACAAAAAAATAATTTTTCATCAAGACAACGCACCAGCGCACAAGAGTGTTTTAACAATGGCTAAAATCAACGAATTAAAGTACGAGTTGCTTGACCATCCACCTTATTCTCCTGATTTAGCTCCCAGTGACTTTTACTTGTTCCCATACCAAAAAAAAAAAAATCCTTGCTGGCAAGCGTTTTACCTCAAATGAAGATGCAATTACAGTTGTAAACCACTATTTTGAAGACGTTGAGGAAAACTATTTTAATCAGTTGGACTAAGTGCATTGAAGTTTCAGGAGATTATATTGAAAAATAAAAATATTTGTGAAAAACTAACTATTCTCTTTCATTGATAGGCTAAGAAGTTTCCGAACCGCCCTCGTAGTGATCTATGGAGTGTCAACAAGTTCATCACAGCGATGAATTACAATTCATCGCCATGACGAAAAATACATCACCGGGATGAAATGTTACGTTAGCTCATTTTTGACGAAAAATTCGTCACCGGGACGTAAAAATTCGTTCTCATGACGTACATTTTCCTTTCAGTGCTTGCGTTGTCAAAACAACAACCAGCGTTCATCATCTGAAAACGTAATGGTTACGATTTTATAAATAAAATGCGCTACCGTGTCTCGAACCTGGATATGCGCTAATAGTCGCGCATTGCACCACCGACGGAGTTGCCATAAGAACTAACGAATATTTTACGGCTTTTCATGGCCAAAGAAAAACGAAAGCCGTGTATGAATCGTGAACGCCCGTGGACGAAACCGTGAACATTCCGTTTTGATTTTTTGTGAACTTTCCCGTATCATTTTGTTACCGTCCGTTCTTGATTTTGGAACATATTCTTTTCTATAAGTGTGTAAGTCCCCAATTTTGGGAACTTTTTTCATTAGTGCAGTCAAAAAAAATTTTGCTTGGATCCAAAGCCTTTGACCTTCTCTTAAGAATTTTGGTATTGATTCCGAGCCAAATATTCGGCTTCTTTAAAATAAAGACATTTTTACCGACCTATTCGGTTTTAAATCTACACCCTTCAAAAAATCGCTTCTGTAACATATGCCCCAAACACATTTTGCTTCAAGCATATATATTTTCAGGATTGGTCCAAACAAAATATTGTTTGTATCGTTCAAACATATTATTTTTCTCATTAGGCATGCACTGGTAGAAAAAAAATATATGAAATTTTCTTTGTGTATATATATTTTTAAGGCGCCAATTGGTTACTTCCATTGTTTTACTTGCAGTATACTCTGTAGGTCTCTCTTTCTAAACACATATATGTTTATAGGCTATTTCTAAATTAATATATGTTTGTATCCAAGCATATTATATTTACAAACATTTTATGTCCCAAACATAATATGTTCTGACATATTAACATATATGTCCCAAACATGTTATGCTAGTTTATGAACATTATATGCTTGCACTTAAAAATATTGTGTTAAAAAATTTGAGTTCCAAACATATAATTTTTACACCCAAACATATGAAAAACAGTCTTTTTCGTCCGTGTAGAATCGATAAATTTAAAATTGGGATACAGATATCATTTATCGAATTTTCACTCTCTGTTCGCGGTATATTAATAAAGCTATTCACGTATAAACTAAAACCAGTTTACAAATCCAAATTATGACGGATACTTCAAAGTACAAAATGTTTTCTTAATTCCAAAAAAAAACTATAAACCAAAGATGCTAAATCCTCAAAATATGTCCCAGCCTCTATTTGAAACGTTTTTATCTTAAATCTAAATATTCAATATTTCGTTTTATTTAAGGATGATTTCTGTAAATCAAAATGTGTTTCTTTACTTTAACCCTTTCGACCCCGAATTTTTATCGGTACAGCTAAAAATGTTGATATACTTTTAATCATGTTGAAGTCATTTAAGAAGCGTCTAGCCAAAATTTCGGGTCGCCACGCCCATCCGTTTGGGCTGTAGACAATGTTGTCTGTGGGCAACTTTGTGACTATAAAATGGTTTGTTTTGTAATGATAGACGTATTACGTTTTATTGGATTTTTAAAGTTTGTTGTCATTTTTAAAGTAAATATATTCTTGGATGCGCACGTGAGTGAAATTTCACTCACGCTCAGGCACATTCACGAAGAAATATTTGTACTCGCGCACGCGATGTGGGTATGAATTCACGTGCTAGTATGACTTTTCACGAAATGAACAATGTTTATGCCTCACGAAAATTGTTGTGAATCCCGCACGATTCACAACAATTTTTTCGTAAAGGGTGATACGGTCAAAATTTGGTCAATATAAACTTGACGTATTTCTTTCAATTTTGCATTTAAAAAAGCTGAACACCCCTCATTTTGAAGGTGTGTGTGTGTAGAATGTTGCTCCTATTTTGATTTTGGAATTCACTCTTCAGTTGTCAAAATGCCGTCCAAGCAAGAAGAGCAGCGTATCAAAATTTTGCTCGCGCATCGCGAAAATCCGAGCTACTCGCACGCAAAGCTGGCAAAATCGCTAAAAGTTGCCAAATCAACCGTTACAAATGTAATTAAAGTGTTTGGGGAACGTTTGTCGATAGGCAGGAAGTCTGGTTCGGGGGGAAATCGAAAACCGGAAGCCGCTGAGACGACAAAGAGAGTTGCCGGTAGTTTCAAGCGAAACCCTAACCTCTCTCCGAGATGCCGCAAATAAGCTGGGTGTATCGTCTACAACCGTGCATCGAGCCAAAAAACGAGCCGGACTATCGACTTACAAGAAGGTAGTGACTCCAAATCGCGATGATAAACAAAATACGACGGCCAAAGCGCGATCCCGGAGGCTGTACACAAGGGGAAAGGTAGCAGATATTTTCAAGCACATAAAACTGTCAAAGTTCGCAAAGAAATATCTGGTTTGGCAAGCCATCTGTACCTGTGGCTTTAAAAGCAGCATTTTAATAGCTTCCGGGACCGTCAACCAAGAAATTTACGTGAAAGAGTGTTTGAATAAACGTCTGCTGCCTTTCCTGAAGAAACACGGTTGTTCCGTACTGTTTTGGCCGGATTTGACATCTTGCCATTACGGTAAAAAGGCCATGGAGTGGTACGCCGCCAACAACGTCCAGGTGGTTCCCAAGGACAAGAACCCTCCCAACACGCCAGAGCTCCGCCCAATTGAGAAATACTGGGCTATTGTCAAGCGGAACCTAAAGAAAACCAAAAAACTGCTAAGGACGAGCAGCAGTTCAAGGCAAACTGGCTTTCTGCGGCGAAGAAGGTGGACAAGGTGGATGTACAAAATCTGATGGCAGGTGTCAAGCGTGAGGCCCGGCAATTCGGATTTGGAAAAGCGAAAGCCTAACTGAATATTTTTCCTGAATTTTATACTAATTGAACTTGAAAAAGAAATTTAATTTGATTTTTTAAATAAACGATTTCACCGATTTACACGCGTTTTCCCTTGACCAAATTTTGACCGTATCACCCTTTATAGTCGGCCCCGCCCGACTTTAGACTTTCCTTACGTGTTTTGTTTTGAACCCATGCCATTTCAACTGACGGTGAGAAAAAACCAAAGTATAATAAAGCGCCTATATTTGTGCTAATCCACCAGTATGTTGCCAAGAAGGCCGATATCAATGGCTTCCTCCCTTTGTACGATTCCTTCCAAATGCCTCCCCAGCATTGCAGATATGTTCTCCACATCATCGCCGCATTCCTCGTCACTGGAACATCCCAATCGAAGTTCAAAATTTGTTCAAAATCATTGTTTGTCAAACCTTTTTTCTTTAGGTCTTATGCCCAAACATATGTAATTTTACTACCACAATGGCCCAAAGTTGCCCACAGGCAAGTTGCCTGTGGGCAACTTTACAACTTTAAAAATTTCTCACATGTTGGTTTTTTGCAATTCGAAAATTTGACTCCCACAAATATTTTATTTGATATGTACTACAACCGATTTAATAACAACTTTTAACATTTTTGTTGTAATTTTGTATAAAAATTGTATAAAAACCTTTTTTCAAATTCGAAAATATTTTTTTCTTGAGGCACGTGCTGCGTACTAATGAGAAAAAAATTGCTAATTGACAAAAAAATTAGCTATTTTTTTATTCAACTTGAAGAAAACACTTGTAGCTTTCGATACCGTTACAGTTTTATGAACAAAAATAAAAACTACGCTGATAGTGAGTCTCAAAATCAAATGTGTTGGGTGCTATATATAAAGGTTTGTCCCAAATACATACATTTAAATATCACTCGATTTGGACAGCATTTGATAGACTTTTACAAAATCTATAGACTCAAAGTTTAAGTTGGCTAATGCACTAGGGTGGAACACAATTTTAGTAAAAAAAAAATATGGGAAACATTTAAATCTGAAGCAATTTTAAGGAAACTTCGCAAAAGTTTTTTTATGATTTATCGATCGATATATATGTATTAGAAGTTTAGTAAAATTGGAGTCATTTTTACAACTTTTCGACTAAGCAGTGGCGATTTAACAAGGGAAATGTTGGTATTTTCACAATTTTTGTCGAAATCAGAAAAAACATATATATGGGAGCTATATCTAAATCTGAACCGATTTCAATCAAATTTTGCACACATGACTATATTACTAATTGTACTCCTAGTGCAAAATTTCAACCAAATTGGGCCAAAACTCTGGCTTCTGGGGCCATATAAGTCCATATCGGTCGAAAAATATATATGGAAGCTATATCTGAATCTGAACCGATTTCAATCTAATTTGGCACACTTGACTATACGACTAAGTGTTAGGTTTGTACAAAATTTCAATCAAATCGGTATAAAACTCTGGCTGCTGGGTCCATGTTAGTGCATATCGAGCGAAAGATATATATGGGAGCTATATCTAAATCTGAACCAATTTCTTCCAAAATCAATAGGGTTCTATTCTGACCCAAAACACATACTTGCGCCAAATTTGAAGTCGATTGGACTAAAACTGCGACCTAGACTTTGATTACAAAAATGTGTTCACGGACAGACGGACATGGCTATATCGTCTCAGGAGCATTTTTGCCAAAGACACCATGTGTCTATCTCGCCTCCTTCTGCAAACATATGCACTAACTTATAATACCCTGTTCCACAGTGTGGCGCAGGGTATAAAAATTTTTGCAGCAAAGATTACACTAGTTTACAAAATAATTTTTTTTTCATGTACATTTGATGAGATGTGACTTTTTTTATGTATTTTGATCTGCTGAATTCGAAAAAATGTTTTAAAATTGGTTTTTATGGAACAGTTTTTGAGATATCCCGTTATTTCATATCTCGAGTTAGAAATGTCCGATTATATCGTTTTTGATATTTAAATGAAAGGTATTAAGATGATGAACAATCGTGTATAATTGGATCTGTAATATTTTCGTCAGAAAAATACAAACCCTTGAAAAAAAACATTGCAAGTACAAACCATTGAAACAACGTCCAGTTTCTCTCCATGGTCGTATAGATGTTACTCTAACGTAATAAGACCAACTAGAAGAAAAACGACAAAAAAATGAAAGAGGGGTGCGCGTGAGTGAAATTTCTAATCCAAAGGAATTGTAGTCAAAGTTTTAGTCAATCAATCACTAAATGGGGGAATGCCATAATTAATTCATCCATCTGGTTTATTTATGAAATGAATTGTCACCTGCCAAACCAACATAAATGATAAAGATTATATGGTTAATGCTATATCAACAATGTTGATATTTGAATTAAAAATATTAGATGGTTTCGCTAGAGACTGGTAAATGGCAGACCAACTTGACATTGTATGTTAATGCAGTTAAGATGCAATTTCCATATTTTAATAGGCAAAGTACGCTCCAATGTAAATATGTGGTACATCCAACTAAAGGTTGTGATAGGGAGTTCCCCTAATTGCCTACCTTTCTTTCTACAGACTTCATAGTTGGTTACAATGGAAATTGTTGCCATTTGCGGTGGCAAACGTGGAACTTATGATGCAATAATTAAACCAAAAAAAAAAAAAAAAAAACAAACACAAAAATGTATATTTCTATGACAATGAATTAAAAAAGGGGATATATAAACACCACACAACAATAGTCGCCACAGCCCAACCAGAAAACAATGAAAATTGAGTCAACCTTTCTTTATGCATTTTGGCGAAAAGTTGCAATCATTTATTATGCAATATAGCAGACGGACGGACAGGCAGACATATGGAAAGGAAATTTCCACCTGCCAGCATCAACTAACCCTAAATGCCACATACTACACCGGAACTGGCATGTCTTTGTGGTAGCACATGGAAACAGTATTGTTCCTACCACCAACATACGTGCACCATAAATGTAGGTGCCAATTTTCATGCAGTACCTTTTGTGGTGAAAGTCCACTTAAGTGATGTTTCCAAATTACTGGAAAATTATTAAAGGGGAGTATGAAAGTGAAATGATAATTTTGTTTTATTCCTGGTGAACTTGAATCAACTGGAGGAGGAAGAGGAAAAGGAAGAAAACCTACACTGAAGAAAAATTGTCGTGATGCCAAAAATTTCATATCCTTAAAATACGAATGTGAATTTGCTTAGCACAGATCCAACTATGAGCGATTATTCGTCATTTTAATACCTTTCATTTAACCCTCCTATGAGTGAGAAGGTCCCTAGCAGGGATCCGGAGCGGTCCATTTTTTTCGCTCCGCTCCGCTCCCGCTCCGGAGAAAAAAAACCGCTCCGCTCCTCGCTCCGAGAAAAAAAAAAATCGCTCCGCTCCGCTCCGCTCCTCTTCGAGAAAATTATAGTACAAACATTGTATTATTTGTTCAATTGAGTTTTATTTTATTTAGAAAAATCGGGCGGTACATATATGGGAGCTATAGCTAAATCTGAACCGATTTCGATGATTTTTTGCACATATAGTTAGTGCTATAGAAGATTACATTTCGCCAACTTTGAGTAAGATCGGTTGTTAAATAAGGGTTTTATGACCTAATTTGACAAAATCGGGCGATACATATATATGGGACCTATATCTAAATCTGAACCGATTTCGATGAAATTTTCAGACTTAAAGGGTGATACAGAAGATTATTTTGTGCTAAATTTGAAAAGTGCAACGTGACCCCATTCGTCAAAATCGGGCAATACATATATATGAGAGCTATACCTAAATTTGATCCGATTTCTTCCAAATTCAATAACGTTCGTCCTTGTGCCCAAAAAAACTCCCTGTACCAAATTTCATCAAAATCGGTTAATAATTGCGACCGAAATCCTGTGAACAACAAATACATGGACAGACGGACGGATGGACGGATGGACGCCAAGCGCTAGATCGACTTAGGAGGTGATTTTGAGTCGATCGGTATATATTTTATGGGGTCTAGAATCAATATTTCTTGTAGGCACATTTTTTGGCAGATCAAACTTATTATACACTGAAAAAAATATTGTCGTGAGGTCAAAGATTTCATGTCTTTAAAATACGAATACAAATTTTGCATAGCATAGAAGACGCATTTCTCTAAAATAAAGTTATTTTCCTTGTCCAAAAGTCGATAAACTTTTCAATGAAGTCATATTGTCCTTATAATTAAGTGATTTGACTTAAAAATGGGTATCTTAACATGAAAGAAAAAATTTATAGGCTAAGGTCAACTTGACTTTAATAATTCAGAAAAATTCTTTAAATTTAATGAAATTATCTTTAAATTTGTTATCTTTTTGCATCTTGACTACAAAGCAAAAAATCGTTCAAATATACGACATGTTTTTCAAAACTTTATTTTAAAGAAGTTTTTTACTTCAAACATAGCATAATTTCTACTGGAAGTCGAGTCTTAATTTGGAAAATAAAGTTGCCATTAACTCGTTTTTAAAGGACTTTGATAGCATATGAAGAAAAAAAGCTGAGAAAGCGAAAAATTAAAATGTGCGTCCTAGAAGCAAGTACACAAAACCTAAATTTAAAAGAGAATTGTGTCTTAAAAGTATCCTTACTTGTATTCTCCGCTTCTTTGGCTCGGAATCAATACCAAATTTTTTAAAGTAAAGACAAAATCTTTGGAACCGAGTATGCTTTTTTTTCAGTGTACCCTAACCACTATGTGGTTTAGGGTATAATGACTTTAAAACAATGTGTTGAAATATTTTATTAATTTTGAAGATTTTTTCAGAAATATTAAATCCATTTTGTCTTCATTAAAACGAAATTTGCATTCATGTTAGGATACACATTTTTATGTCGAATCACTTAGCTATAAGGACAAACAGACTTCATTGAAAAGTTTAGAGACTTTTAGACAAGGAAAAACTTTTTTTCAGAGAAATACGTCTTCTATTCTAAGCAAAATTCGTATTCGTATTTTAAGCATGTGAAATATTTGGCCTCCCGACAATATCCTTTGCGGTGCACCATCTACTATTTAATATGTGATAGAAACCAAATTTATGAAAATGGACCAAAATGGACCAAATTTTGTTTGGTCTGACCATCGGACCAAATTTAAAAATTAGAAATCTTTTGGACGGCAACGCTGATTGGAATTGAAAGTCTATACACAGAGTAGAAGTAACTACTCTCCGAAAGTTTTTTTTTGTTTTGCAACAGACGTAGGGAAGAGGTTTTGTTATATTTGTAATGTGTGTGTATATGTTTATGTTTGCAACAACCTCCATCGACATCAGTCCGTGGTATACCTACGAATATTCTTACTCAGATCTAGTGTTACCTAATTTCGCTTTTTTCCCCTTTATTGTATAATGTATATGCGCACATTTTTCAACCAAAATTGAAACTATCCATAATTTTAATTAAATTTTCGAGAACCAATATCAGAAATAAGAGAATGCTAGGATATAGTACAATAGTAAAGCAAATGTGAATGAAAAAAAGCATGCCCGGTTCCAAAGATTTTGTCTTTACTTTAACAGTTTGGGTATTAATTCCGAGCCAAAGAAGCGGAGAATACAAGTAAGAATACTTTAAAGACGTAATTCTCTTTTAAATTTGGGGGTTATGTACTTGCTTCTAGGAAGCAAATGTTAATTTTTCATTTTTTTAGATTTTTTTCGTCAGTTGTTATCAAAATCCTTTAAAAACGAGTTAACGAGTTTTTTTCCATATTAAGACTTGACTTCCAGTAGAAATTATGCTATGTTTCAAGTAAAAAGCGTCTTTAAAATAAAGTGTTGAAAAACATGTCTTATTTTTTAACGATTTTTTGCTTTGTAGGCAAGATGCAAAAAGGAAACAAATTTAAAGACAATTTTATTAATTTTAAAGAATTTTTCTTAATTATTAAAGTCACGTTGACCTTACCTCAAAAATTTTATCTTTCATGTTATGATACACATTTTTAAGTAAAATCACTTAATTATAAGGACATTACAACTTCATTCAAAAGTTTATTGCCTTTTGGACAAGAAAAAAAACTTTATTTTAGAGAAATGCCTCCTCCATGTTAAGCAAAATTTGCTTTCTTATTCTAAGGACATGGAATCTTTGACTTCACGACAATATTTTTTTCAGTGTAGAAAACTAAAAAATTAAATATAAATAAGATCGTTTAATTGCATTTATTTGACGTTCATTACAAACATCTTTGTAGTAATACGGGATGAAATTGATCGAAAGTACTGTTGTTACTTTTACAACACATACTAGATATATATTTTGACATTTGCCGTTTTTGAAAACAATTACTAAAAAACACGTACGTACGTACAAAAATACATATCGTACATTTTAAACGTTTACTCACACTACGCTAAGTACTAGCTAAATTTGAAATTACCTACACAGTGTAATTTCAAAGTTACACATTTCATTCAAGTAATATTTTATTCGGAGCGGAGCGGTTTTTCATTTGGAAACCGCTCCGCTCCGGATTTTAGAAATGCCGCTCCCGCTCCGGCAAAAAAAGGGCTTGCTCCGCTCCGCTCCACGCTCCGCTCCGGATCCCTGGTCCCTAGGGACCTTTTTGCCTTTTCAAACTGAAATTACTCCTACTTCGGCCACTATAACCCACCCCCAAAGTTACTCTGTATTCCAAGAGTATTTTGTTGCGCATCTTTTGGAAAAAAATCAAGCCGATCGGATCATTACTTAAGGAGTTATTGAGGTTTTAGTGAGAATAGTACGCGGACGTGTGAATAGGTCCGTATGGACCTTGTACTGAATTTCACTAATAAATGCTTGTTTTTTGACATCATTATAATTTTTTATTGTTTCAACACATAATTTTCTTGTTCTGAACACAAAGACCTAAACTCAAAGACATTAGGGATGACGATAAAAACAAAACAAATCGTAAAGGCACACGCAAAAAAAATAATTCTTTCCTCCCAAACGAAATTGTAGACAAACAAAGTTCGTTTCTCATTTGCTTTTCGCTGTAAGTGGAAGTGTATTTGGAAGAAAAGTATATACTTTTTGTGATAAACGTTTATTCTTTTCCAGGATGTAAAAACAATTTCATAAAGACAAACTCAAAAAAACATATTTCTCACATCCACGAGGTTTTTTAGTTCTTAACACCTTTTCCTGTAATACCAACAATGTAGAAGAAATTATACGATTTTATAAATTTTTTAAATTTTTTTACCTTTCGCCTGGACGGAGAATCGAACCGCGAACCATGTACTTTGTAAGACAACACACTAACCACTGAGCTATGCACCTGTTATGGTCATCAATAGATAAATATCCATATAAGTTATATTTATATAGCATAGCTTGCGGCGCCCACAAACCGAATAAACAAAGTTTATGTAACAGAAACAAACATTTAGTTTGGCACCGTGGAGCAGTGGTTGCTACGTCCGACTTGCATGCCAAGGGTCGTGGGTTCGATCCATGCTTCGACCAAAGTTTTATTTTTTTGGTGATAAAAGTTTAAAATTTTCGAAGCAATTCAAAAAAATCTAACAAAAGAAAACCGTTTTCGGTACACGTTTTCCAAACGTTTTTTTTCTTTGCGTGCAGGGAGGTTACAACTGCATGGAATTTGGCGAATCCCACGAAGAAAAAGGAGTGGAAGCCAGTGACAGTGAAAGAGTTTGACGCCTTTGTAGCTATTCTTTTGTATGCTGGACTCACAAGATCAAACCATGAACCAACAACTGCGTTGTCGTACGATCGCTTCATGTGTATAAAGCAATTTATTCGATTCGACAATGGAAACACTCGACAACAGCGACTCATCAACAGCAAAACTGCGGCTATTGACGACATTTGGGAAATGTTGCAACATAACTTGGCAGCAGCTTACACTTCTCATGAGGCACTAACAGTTGATGAGCAGTTGTTCCCTTACAGAGGCCGCACCCGCTTCACGCAATATATTCCATCAAAGCCAGCTAAGTATGGTTTGAAAGTATGGTGGTTATGCGACTCACAGAGTTATTATCCTGTGAAGGGAATGATATATTCTGGAAAACTGCCAAACCAACAACGGGAGATAAACCAAGGGCAGAACGTAGTGCTGGATCTTGTGAAAAAATATTTAGATGCTGGCCGTACTATAACGCGGATAATTTCTTTACCACTCTTTACTTGGCGCGTATTTTGTTGAGGAGAAAGACCGCATATGTTGGTACAGTGCGCTACAACAAAACATTCATTCCACAGGAGTTCAAGAAGAACGCGAAGCGCACCATCTATGCCATATTAGATTACAACGCCAACAAATGCGGCGTTGATACCATGGATCAAATGCTAGGCACTTACAGCTGCAAAAGAGCAACACAACGATGGGCGTTGGCCATGTTTTATAATATGCTGGACGTCGCTGCATTGGCTGCTTTTACGATTTACAACGAAATGAAGCCTATAAAAAGGAGTGACAGACGGCGGTCGTTCTTGTTACTGGCAACGAAACAATTGGCCACACCAAATATCGAAGAACGTGCCCTGAGCAACCATATAACCTCATATCCAAGGATACGCAATGCGATGGAAGCATTCGATGGCATGGTAAGAAAAACATCTTCAAATTCAAGAATAGAATATATATTTATTTTTCTTTTCATTTCAGGTATTACCAAGACCGATGGAAGGCAATGTACCGTCGTTTGCGGCTAGGTCAAGTAGACCGTCATGTAGGCTTTGCCGTTCTGAGTACGGGCGGCAGCGGAAAACGCGGGCATACTGCTTCGGCTGCGGCAACGCTGTTTGCGGAGAACATAGCACACTTTTACATCGCTGCAACACTTGCGCACAGGGCAGAGGACAAGAAGTACACGCTCAACAACAATAATTTTTAAATTTTTATACCCTCCACCATAGGATGGGGGTATATTAACTTTGTCATTCCGTTTGTAACACATCGAAATATTGCTCTAAGACCCCATAAAGTAAATATATTCTGGGTCGTGGTGAAATTCTGAGTCGATCTGAGCATGTCCGTCCGTCCGGCCGTCTATTGAAATCACGCTGACTTCCGAACGAAACAAGCTATCGACTTGAAACTTGGCACAAGTAGTTGTTATTGATGTAGGTCAGATGGTATTGCAAATGGGCCATATCGGTCCACTTTTACGTATAGCTCCCATATAAACGGACCCTTGCGATTGCTCTAAGAGAAGCAAATTTCATCCGATCCGGCTGAAATTTGGTACATGGTGTTAGTATATGGTCTCTAACAACCATGCAAAAAATGGGTCCATCTCGGTCCACTTTTACGTATAGCCCCCATATAAACGGACCCCCAAATTTGGCTTGCGATTGCTCTAAGAGAAGCAAATTTCATCCGATCCGGCTGAAATTTGGTACATGGTGTTAGTATATGGTCTCTAACAACCATGCAGAAATTGGTCCATGTCGGTCCATAATTACATATAGCCCCTATATAAACCGATCCCCCGATTTGGCTTGCGGAGCCTCTAAGAGAAGCAAATTTCATCCGATCCGGTTGAAATTTGGTACATGGTGTTATTATATGGCCATCTCGGTCCACTTTTACGTACACCCAGAAAAAAGTGACCCCTTCTTTAAGTTAAAATGAACTCATTGCGAAGAAAGTTGAACTTCGTATAGCGCCAAAGACATTTTTATTTGTTTGAACGATGTGATTTTCGTAGAAATTAGGAATAATGCATTGCATATATTAGTTAACATTTTCCTATATTTATATACCACTATACTACAGAATGAACAAATTTAACTAATTTGAATTCATATATGGAATGATTTTATTGAAATTTTTTCATTCATTTCGACAAATCTTACACATTTGTGGTAAAACTTTTACTTCATAATTAGAACTGCTTACCTTCGTTTTTAAATACAATTTTATTTATTTCTATAAGCAATTTTATCTTCAATAAAAGACATGTTTTATTAATATATTGAATATATTTATTAAGAATCAACAGCATCGAATCTCTTTGAAATATTAGTTTATTATTCCACTATTTCCAATTTCCGTGTGATATTATCAACTGTAAAACGCACTTTTTCTTCTTCTTGTACTTTTCACTTTTAATAAGTTGCTGCCTAACGATTTTGTCCTCCTTTTACAATTTCAATACCTACAAATATAAAAAATCATAAAAAATTATTGTTGCAAAAGGTTAGCGTCACTGAATATTACCTGATAATTGAAGATTCCAAAATGAAGACAAATGAAAGGGTTGTTATTCTGCTGGTGTTTTCTTTATTTATACACTATCACGAACATTGATAGATTTATTTAAAAAAACGAAAATTTTTCTCACTAATTTAAAATAACAAATATTTTATATATTTTATTTGTTATTTATTATATTATTTTACCATATTATTTTTTAACAATCTCTCCGAAACAACGCGATTCCAACTAAAAAAACAACCGACGCGCAAATATATCGATTACACCCACGCGCTAACACATCGATTACGATGACAGGTATCGATTACAGGTAGACAATAGAAATTTAGGAAAATTTCCTATATTCTAACAAGTGTGTTTCCTTAAGTTTTGAAAGGATTGCATACTTCTTAGTACGAATGAACTAAAATATTTTTCTATGCCAAGTGTTGTTCGTATGTATGAAAAACTTTCTATTATAAAGGAAGTCGCAATTATCATTTTATAAGAAATTTTACTAATTTTGAGGAAACTTGGTTTTAGTTCGGTTTTTGTTTATTTTTACGAATGCTTTGTTATCGGTGAATAAAATTTTCTTTTTCAGTAGTAAATTCTTATACCCAGCGAAGATAATAGTATGAGTAAAATTCCATGCCTTATTCTAGTTAATGAACTATTCCTAACTGCTTACAGTTTAGGATTTTTTTACTGAAACGAGTAAATTTTATTATTTTTCACAAAAATTTACCTTAATGGAAATAAAATGGATAAACTATATTGATGAAAATTTTTTCCTTTAGTTTCGAAGGCACTTTTTTCTGGGTGTATAGCCCCCATATAAACGGACCCCCAAATTTGGCTTGCGATTGCTCTAAGAGAAGCAAATTTCATCCGATCCGGTTCATAATCATGGTTGCCACTCGAGCCAAAAATAATCTACCAAAATTTTATTTTTATAGAAAACATTGTCAAAATGTTATTTCTATAGAAAATTTTTTCAAGATTTTATTTCTATAGAAATTTTTGTCAAAAATTTATTTGTATAGAAAATTTTTTCCAAATTTTACTTCTATAGAAAATGTTGTCAAAATTTTATTTTGTCAAAATTTTATTTCTATACACCCAGAAAAAAGGGGCTCTAATGCCAACTGAACTTTATTTTAGTTCATGAAGATTAGTTGATTTTAGTTTAATTTGAAACAATATGAGTAAATGTTCCTTATTTGAATAATTTGTTGCTAACTTTAATGACGTGAACTAAAAATAAGAAAAAAAAAGTTGTATACAAATATAGTGCACAATTTTACTAAAAAATAAAATAGTTCATATTTTCCTAAAAAGGCAGAAGTTTGCTTAAATTGAGTTTAAAAGTCTCTCAAATGAGTAAATTTTACTAAAATTGTACCTGTCATGAACTTGGTATAGCGCTAAAGACATTTTAACAATTTTTAAATCCAATTTTTTCTTTCAACATATGAAATTTTCTTAAACAAGAGAAACAAAATAATTATTTGTAATAAATTTTCTTCAATTTGACAAAAAGTATTAACTTATTTGTAACATGTTGCAATTAGAAAACTATTTTAGTTAAAATTTTCTAAAATAAACCTACATTTTCTTCCACGGTGGGTTCACTTTTTTTTTGGGTGTAGAAACGTTAAACTTAATTATATACGTATTTAATCGGCCTTTTTAGTTTAATATATACCACGTATGGACTATGTGGTATATATTGCGGTGTTAGGAAGTTTTAAGATACCTTGCCATCGGCAAGTGTTACCGCAACCCAAGTAATTCGATTGTGGATGACAGTCTTCACTAGAAGTTTCTACGCAATCCATGGTGGAGGGTACATAAGCTTCGGCCTGGCCGAACTTACGGCCGTATATACTTGATTTATAATAGTCTTAAGAAAATTCAAGCAAAACAAAAATTAAAAAAAAAATAAAAAAATTATTTTTGTATGTAGGATTTAGTTATAAACAATACAAACAATTCATCCAGGCCGAATCTTATGTACCATCCACCATGGATTGCGTAGAAACTTCTACGAAAAACTGTCATCCACAATCGAATTAATTGGGTTGTGGTATCTTAAAACTTCTTAACATCGTTTTCTAAATTGTTAGTTAATCCATACGTGGTATATATCAGACAAAAAAGGTATGTATAGGTAAGTCTAAAAATAATTACGAATCGATATGGACTTTTGCACGGTACATAGAGAGCCAGAATTGAAATATGGGGGTCGCTTATATGTGGGCTATATACAATTATGAACTGGATATGGGCCAATTTTTGTGTGTTTTGGATCGATTTATCTGAAGGCTATATACAACTATAGACCGATATGGACCTAGTTAGTCTTGGTTGTTAACGGCCATATACTAGCAAAATGTACCAAATTTCAACTGACTCGGATGAAATTTGCTCCTCCAAGTGGCTCCCAAACCAAATCTCAGAATCGGTTTATATGGGGCTATATATGATTATGGACTGATAGGGACCACTTTTGGCATGGTTGTTAAATATCATATACTATCACCACGTACCAAATTTCAACTAGATCGGATGAATTTTGCTTCTCCGAAAGGCACCCGGGGTCAAATCTAGGTATCGGTTTACATGGGGGCTATATATAATTATGGACTGATATGAACCAATTCCTACATGGTTGTTGGATACCATATAAAGGGTGATACGGTCAAAATTTGGTCAATATAAACATGACGTATTTCTTTCAATTTTGCATTTAAAAAACCTGAACACAACTCATTTTGAAGGTGTGTGTGTGTAGAATGTTGCTCCTATTTTAATTTTGGAATTCACTCTTTAGTTGTCAAAATGGCGTCCAAGCAAGAATTTTGCTCGCGCATCGCGAAAATCCGAGCTACTCGCAAGCAAAGCTGGAAAAATCGCTAAAAGTTGCCAAATCAACCGTTACAAATGTAACTAAAGTGCTTGGGGAACGTTTGTCGACAGCCAGGAAGTCTGGATCGGGGGGAAATCGAAAACCGGAAGCCGCTGAGACGACAAAGAAAGTTGCCGGTAGTTTCAAGCGAAACCCTAACCTCTCTCTCCGAGATGCCGCAAATAAGCTGGGTGTATCGTCTACAACCGAGCATCGAGCCAAAAAACGAGCCGGACTATCGACTTACAAGAAGGTAGTGACTCCAAATCGCGATCCCGGAGGCTGTACACGACGATGCTGACGAAGTTTGACTGCGTGGTAATGGACGACGAAACCTACGTCAATGCCGACTACAAGCAGCTTCCGGGACAGGAGTTTTATACGGCAAAAGGAAGGGGAAAGGTAGGAGATATTTGGTGGCTGTACAAAATCTGATGGCAGGTGTCAAGCGTGAGGCCCGGCAATTCGGATTTGGAAAAGCGAAAGCCTAACTGAATATTTTCCTGAATTTTATACTAATTGAACTTGAAAAAGAAATTTAATTTTATTTTTTAAATAAACGATTTCACCGATTTACACGCGTTTTCCCTTGACCAAATTTTGACCGTATCACCCTTTATTAACATCACGTACCAAATTTCAACCGAATCGGATAAATTGTGCTCTTCCAAGGGGCTCCGGAGGTCAAATGTGGGTATCGGTTTATATGGGGGCTATATATAATTATGGATTGATTTCGACCAATTTTTGCACTGGTGTTTGAGGCTATATATTAACACCACGTACCAAATTTCAACTGAATCAGATGGATATTGGTCCTCCAAGAGGCTCCGGAGATCAAATCTGGTTATATTTTTATATGGGGACTATATATAATTATGGACCGATGTGGACCAATTTTTGAATGGTTGTTAGAGACCATATATTAACACCATGTATCAAATTTCAGCCGGATCGGATGAAATTTGCTACTCTTAGAGGCTCCGCAAGCCAAATCGGGGGATCGGTGTATATAATTATGGACCGATGTGGACCACTTTTTGCACTTGTTAAAGACCATATACCAAAATTTCAACCGGATCGGATAAAATTTGCTACTCTTAGAGGGTGCCACCGTGGTGCAATGGATAGCATGCCCGCCTTGCATACACAAGGTCGTGAGTTCGATTCCTGCTTCGACCGAACACCAAAAAGTTTTTCAGCGGTGGATTATCCCACCTCAGTAATGCTGTTGACATTTCTGAGGGTTTCAAAGCTTCTCTAAGTGGTTTCACTGCAATGTGGAACGCCGTTCGGACTCGACTATAAAAAGGAGGTCCCTTGTCATTGAGCTTAACATGGAATCGGGCAGCACTCAATGATAAGAGAAAAGTTCACCAATGTGGTATCACAATGGACTGAATAGTCTAAGTGAGCCTGATACATCGGGCTGCCACCTAACCTAACCTAACTTAATGGAAATAAAATGACTAAACTAAATTGATAAACATTCTTGCCTTTAGTTTCGAAGGCACTTTTTTCTGGGTGTACCGAATTATTTTCCATTTGAATCAATACCAAACATTTTTATACAAGTAATGGGATCATTTAACTTGGTAACACTTTGTGCTAGCTACATTGTACATTAATATAATTTGTTTATTAAAAGTTACTGTTATACGACATACTCGTACACTTAGATCTTTTATATCCTTTACAATTTATTTGGTAATTTCCAATATGATTAATGATTTCAAAAAATGTAAACCTAAATTGAGTTTTTTTTTGGTTTACTTCATTTAATTCGAGTTACGTATGGGTCCATCCCATTTGTGATTCATGTTATTGAAGGCTGTTGGTTTTTTCGAATAGAAATACACTTCCATATTGATGTGCGATCTCATTTTGAAACATTGAGAAATATGATTGCATTTGTGCACTTATTTGGATTATCGATACCATATTTGTCGTTAAACATTAGAAAATATTTATTGCAGTTAGTGCGGTCATATACGTGACAATAATAAAATTTTCAAGAAATGTTTGATGTTTCACCGTCATCATGTACGATAGCCACTACCAATATCTATATTGGGATTTTATTTTTTAATTGATCTTTTAGTTTCATAAAATTCAAAAATGAAATTCTGTGGGTGGATAATGCGAAACAAAGATATACAGTCATAACTTCTTTTGTTCCTCATTTTATGTAGTCTTCCATATGGACAGTATTAAGAAAATCTCAGTTGTTACTAACATCCAACGTCCATTTTCCCCCGTCTTCCGGACGTGTGGGCCACATACCCATTATGTAAGGATAGCGTACACACCATATTCCAGAATGTGGCTAGGTTGTGGCAGAGACTTAGAACCAGTTACCGTGAAAACAACTAATCCGACGTTATAAAAACTACAAAAATCAATACTAAAGTCTTTATCTAATATATATTTGAGGGTATTTAGATATCACTCAATCTTTCTATCCCTCTATACGAGTGTGGTTCGGAAACTTCTTAGCCTATTAATGAAAGAGAACAGTTAGTTTTTAAAAAATATTTTTATTTTTCAATATAATCTCCTGAAACTTCAATACACTTAGTTCAACGCTTTTCTAGCAATTCTATCCCTTGATTAAAATAGTTTTCCTCAAGGTCTTCAAAATAGTGGTTTACAACTGTAATTGTATCTTCATTTGAGGTAAAACGCTTGCCAGCAAGGCATTTTTTTAGATTTAGACAAGTACAAGTCACAGGAAGCTAAATCAGGAGAATAAGATGGGTGGTCAAGCAACTCGTACTTTAATTCGTTGATTTTAGCCATAGTTAAAACACTCTTGGACGCTGGTGCGTTGTCTTGATGAAAAATTATTTTTTGTGTTGTAAGCCATGACGATTTTCTCGAATTTGTACATTTAATTGATCCAAAGGGTTGCAATAGTATTCTGAATTTATTGTTTTACCCCTTTGCAGATAGTCAATCAATAAAATACCTTTGAAGTCCCAAAAATCCGTTGCCATAACTTTACCAGCCGATTGAATTGTTTTTGCCTTCGTTGGTGCACTTCCTCCAGCTTCCGTCCATTGTTTGGATTGTTCTTTTGTCTCTGGAGTATAGTGGTGGATCCATGTCCACCGTGGTGCAATGGTTAGCATGCCCGCCTTGCATACACAAGGTCGTGCGTTCGATTCGACTTCGACCGAACACCAAAACGTTTTTTAACGGTGGATTATCCCACCTCAGAAATGCTGGTGACATTTCTGAGGGTTTCAAAGCTTCTCTAAGTGGTTTCACTGCAATGTGGAACGCCGTTCGGACTCGGCTATAAAAAGGAGGTCCCTTGTCATTGAGCTTAACATGGACTCGGGCAGCACTCAGTGATAAGAGAGAAGTTCACCAATGTATCACAATGGACTGAATAGTCTAAGTGAGCCCGATACATCGGGCTGCCACCTAACCTAACCTAACCATGTCCAAACAAGCTTGAGAAATGTTAATTCTTATGCGTTTTCGATCGACTGTTAATAAATGCGGCACCCATCTTGCAGAAAACTTTTTCATTTGTAGTTCTTCATGCAAAATTAAATGGACTCGATCATTTGAGATGCCCATGATAGTAGCACTTTCACGCACTTTCTAATTTTTCCATTGTAAAAAAAATTGCGGATGCGTCTTTTTTGAACACCTGTTTCTGTATGAAGGAGTTGCCAGATCGAAACAAAATTTAACATGTGTTCATAACAGAGATGGAAGTTTCCAAAACACGTAACTTTTTTCTTTTTATACCGCTCTTTTTGTGCTAGGCTAAGAAGTTTCCGAACTGCTCTCGTATTTGATTCATGGTGGTGGGTATTTAAGATTCCTCCCGGCCGAACTTACCGCTGTATATACTTTGTTGTTCAAGAAGATTTCGTATTTCGTCTGAGACGCGACCATCTTCAGTAAAATTTACTAATTATAAAACAATTTTGAACGATTTTATGAAAACTCGAATTTAGTAAAAGTGTTCGCTTAGTTTGCGAAAAAAAATTTTTTTTCTTATTTAAAATTCAATTCAAAATATATTTTCGAACTTTCGTTGTCAAAACAGGCCATTAACCAATTATTCAATCTCAAATATGGGTGTCCAAATAACCGTTTTTGTTTTTTGAAAAAGCTGTTTTCGGTTTTTTCCAAATTTTTGGCAAACCGGTTTAGTGCTTTTTATTTCGCCCAAAAACGGTTAAAACCGAAAACAAACCCGGTTAAACGGTCAAAACCGAAAACAGTGAAAATGAGTTTTAAATGCTTATTTTGTTGTAAAAAAAATTAACAATTCATTCTAATACAAGTATTAGTTCGGCCAGGCCGAATCTTATGTACCCTCCACCATGGATTTCGTAGAAACTTCTACGAAAGACTGTCATCCACAATCGAATTACTTGGGTTGTGGTATCTTAAAATTTCTTAACATCGTTTTCTAAATTGTGAGTTAGTCCATACGTGGTATATACACTGTTAGAAAAATATGTTTTTCATATGTTCCGATATAAACAAAATGTGTTTCGGGCACAATTTTTTAACACAATATATTTAAGTGCAAACATGTAATGTTCCTAAAGTAACACTAAATGTTTGGGACACATATATTAATATGTTAGAATATATTATGTTTGGGGCATGAATGTTTCATAAAAATAATATGTGTGAATGTCAACATATATAAATTTACAAATTTCGAGTAAACATATATATGTTGTGATATATTATTCAGAGAGCGACAGAGAGAGAGAGAGAGAGTATAGAGAAAGAAATGGAGATGGAAATCGGGAGGGTTGACGAAAGATATCAACATAACACAGCGAGAGAATCAAAAGAGAGCAATTTCTGTGAAACTGCTTGTATGTTGTTTCGGAAAACTGTTTTAAAATAAAGGCCGGTACTATGTTCATTCTTGCGAAAAATTTTTATGGAAACCATTATTTCGCACATAGAAAGCGGCGTTTTTTTAGGTAGCTTGGAGCGCTATTTTACAGGGAACGATATTGGATTAAGTTGGTGGTGTTGCTTGTCTTTACAAAATAACATTTTATTTTTCCTTGGGCAATTGATCTGCTATTCCTTTGATCCTTTGTATAGTTTCGGAACAAAAATATGGTCCGCGTTTGATTTATAAACCCGCACAAATAGTTTTTAATAAATAAATTATTTCTTAATTCACATTGCAAATGGCGCCGTGCTATAAACGTCAGTTTTTCAACACGAAAAAACAAAGTATCACAAATGGAAAAAATTTCGCAAATTTTTCGCATTTTTTGGTTTTGTATGGAGTTTCAACGCGAAAACCGAACAGAGTACCGGCCTTAAGGCCAAAAATTTGATATGCTTAAGTCTAAATATTATTTAATTTGAATACTCATGTAAAGAGAATAGACATTCGGAAGCGGGCATTAAGTTCGAGTTTTGCAGCTAAAACAATTGAAAAAGTTTATTTTCTTGAAAATGAATTATTAAAGAAAAGTAAAAGGCAAAACATTTCATTTTAGAACGATAATGACAACTTAATACCACCCTTAAGGGTAAAAATGAAATTAGTTACAAAAAACGATAAGTTTTAAATGCATTTCAAATGGTGTTAAATGCTAGTAAAAAACTGTTCACGCCTAACTAAATTTATGTGTATATTATAAAATTATTTATGTATGTTTATACTCGACTCTACGTTCTTCTTTTGTTAGAGTTTGTAAATTCCTTCCAAAATTTCAAGCTTTTCTACCAAAAACAGTTTTTGTTACAAAATTGTTATTTTTGCAATAAAAAAATAATATTTTATCCAAAAGCTCAGTCCATTTCGTTTATATCAAGCACTGTTCTTTTCTGACTGTAAATCTTTAATAACACACATTTCGAAGTTTCATTGTAAAAATTTAATTTAATAATATAAAAATATAAATACAAAAATTAAAAAATTGGTGTTCGATCGGAGTAGGGATTGAACCCAGGACCCTTTGCATGCAAGGCGGACATGCTAACCACTGCCCCACGTGGCCAACAAATATATGTTTCTGCTGAATAATGTTTTGTTTGCATCGGCTCGTGGGCGCTGCAAACTATGCTATATAAATGTAACTTGTAACGATAATTGTCTATTGGCAACTATAACAGCTACGTAGCCCAGTGGTAGTGTGTTGGCTTACAACTTGCATGGTTCCCGGTTCGATTCTCAGTCCAGGCGAAAGGTAAAATTTAAAAAAATTATAAAATTGAATAATTTCTTCAACATTATTTGTATTACAGAAAAAGGTGCCGAGAACTAAAAAATTTCGTGGAAGTGAAAATTATGTGAGGGAATGAGCACAATTTTCTTTGGGGAAAATTCTTCCAAGCATATAATATTTTTGGGCTCAAAATGCTTCCAAACATATAATATGTTCACATAAAACAAACATATTAATGTTTCGGCAGTATCCAATAATATATGTGCCTCCTGCAAAATATGTTTGGAACATATGTTGGAGAAGCGATTTTTTCTGAGGGTGTATTAGACAAAAAAGTTATGTATAGGTAAGTCTACAAATAATTACCAATCGTTTCGACAAATAATTACGAAACGGACTTTTGCACGGTACGTAGTGAGCCAGAATTGAAATATGGGGGTCGCTTATATGGGGGCTATATAGAATTATGGCTATATATAACTATAGACCGATATGGACCTAGTTAGGCATGGTTGTTAACGGCCATATACCTCCAAGAGGCTCCAAAACCAAATCGGTTTATATGGGGGCTATATATGATTATGGACTGATATGGACCACTTTTGGCATGGTTGTTAAATATCATATACTACAACCACGTTCCAAATTTCAACCAGATCGGATGAATTTTGCTTCTCCAAAAGGCACCGGAGGTCAAATCTCGGGATCGGTTTATATGGGGGCTATATATAATTATGGACTAATATGAACCAATTCCTGCATGGTTGTTGGATACCATATACTAACATCACGTACCAAATTTCAACCGAATCGGATGAATTTTGCTCTTCCAAGGGGCTCCGGAGGTCAAATCTGGGGATCGGTTTATATGGGGCCTATATATAATTATTGACCGATTTCGACCAATTTTTGCATGGGTGTTTGAGGCCATATATTAACACCACGCACCAAATTTCAACTGAATCAGAAGAATTTTGGTCTTCCAAGAGTCTCCGGAGGTCAAATCTGGTGATCGGTTTATATCGAGGCAATATATAATTATGGACCGATGTGGACCAATTTTTGCATGGTTGTTAGAGACCATATACTAACACCACGTACCAAATTTCAACCGAATCGGATGAATTTTGCTCTTCCAAGGGGCTCCGGAGGTCAAATCTGGGGATCGGTTTATATGGGGCCTATATATAATTATGGACCGATGTTGACCAATTTTTGCATGGGTCTTTGAGGCCATATATTAACACCATGTACCAAATTTCAACTGAATCAGATGAATTTTGGTCTTCCAAGAGGCTCCGGAGGTCAAATCTAGTGATCGGTTTATATGGAGGCTATATAATTATGGACCGATGTGGACCAATTTTTGCATGGTTGTTAGAGACCATATACTAACACCATGTACCGAATTTCAGCCGGATCGGATGAAATTTGCTTCTCTTAGAGGCTCCGCAAGCCAATTCGGAGGATCGGTTTATACACAGTCTCACACAAGTTTACATACACCCAGAAAAAAGTGACCCCTTCTTTAAGTTAAAATGAACTCATTGTGAAGAAAGTTGAACTCCGTATAGCGCCAAAGACATTTTTATTTGTTTGAACGATGTGATTTTCGTAGAAATTAGGAATAATGCATTCCATATATTAGTTAACATTTTCCTATATTTATATACCATTATACTACAGAATGAAAAAATTTAACTAATTTGAATTCATATATGGAATGATTTTATTGAAATTTTTTCATTCATTTCGACAAATCTTACACATTTGTGGTAAAACTTTTACTTCATAATTAGAACTGCTTACCTTAGTTTTTAAATACAATTTTATTTATTTCTATAAGCAATTCTATCTTCAATAAAAGACATGTTTTATTAATATATTGAATATATTTATTAAGAATCAACAGCATCGAATCTCTTTGAAATATTAGTTTATTATTCCACTATTTCCAATTTCCGTGTGATATTATCAACTGTAAAACGCACTTTTTCTTCTTCTTGTACTTTTCACTTTTAATAAGTTGCTGTCTAACGATTTTGTCCTCCTTTTACAATTTCAATACCTACAAATATAAAAAATCATAAAACATTTTTGTTGCAAAAGGTTAGCGTCACTGAATATTACCTGATAATTGAAGATTCCATAATGAAGACAAATGAAAGGGTTGTTATTCTGCTGGTGTTCTTTATACACTATCACGAACATTGATAGATTTATTTAAAAAAACGAAAATTTTTCTCACTAATTTAAAATAACAAATATTTTATATATTTTATTTGTTATTTATTATATTATTTTACCATATTATTTTTTAACAATCTCTCCGTATACCAAAACAACGCGATTCCAACTAAAAAAACAACCGACGCGCAAATATATCGATTACACCCACGCGCAAACACATCGATTACGATGACAGGTATCGATTACAGGTAGACAATAGAAATTTAGGAAAATTTCCTATATTCTAACAAGTGTGTTTCCTTAAGTTTTGAAAGGATTGCATACTTCTTAGTACGAATGAACTAAAATATTTTTCTACGCCAAGTGTTGTTCGTATGTATGAAAAACTTTCTATTATAAAGGAAGTCGCAATTATCATTTTATAAGAAATTTTACTAATTTTGAGGAAACTTGGTTTTAGTTCGGTTTTTGTTTATTTTTACGAATGCTTTGTTATCGGTGAATAAAATTTTCTTTTTCAGTAGTAAATTCTTATACCCAGCGAAGAAAATAGTATGAGTAAAATTCCATGCCTTATTCTAGTTAATAAACTATTCCTAACTGCTTACAGTTTAGGATTTTTTTACCGAAACGAGTAAATTTTATTATTTTTCACAAAAATTTACCTTAATGGAAATAAAATGGATAAACTATATTGATGAAAATTTTTTCCTTTAGTTTCGAAGGCACTTTTTTCTGGGTGTACCTCTGAGTTTTTTTCCTCTTAACTAAACCTGTTTCTTGTTGTTGTTTATAACCCACACCAAAAAAATCTTCTTGAAAATTAACAAATACTTTGTTTTTAAAATTAATTTACTAAAACTAAAGGATATATATGTGTTTTTATACCCTAAACCACACAGTGGTCAGGATAAAATAAGTTTGATCGGCCAAAAAATGTGCCTACCAAAAATATTGATTTTAGACCCCATAAAATATATACCGATCGACTCAGAATTACCTCCTGAGTTGATCTAGCGCTTGGTGTCCGTCCGTCCGTCCGTCCGTCTATCCATGTATTTGTTATTCACAGGATTCCGGTCGCAATTATTAACCGATTTTGATGAAATTTGGTACAGGGAGGTTGGGCGCAAGGACGAACGCTATTGAATTTGGAAGAAATCGGATCAAATTTAGATATAGCTCCCATATATATGTATCGCCCGATTTCGACAAATGGGTCACGTTGCGCGTTTTTTCAAACGGATCGTCACCAAATTTGGCAAAAGGTAATCTTTTCTATCGCCCTTCAAGTCTGCAAAATTTCATCCAAATCGGTTCAGATTTAGATATAGCTCTCATATATATGTATCGCCCGATTTTCCCAAATTTGGCCACAAAACCTTTATTTATCAACCGATCTTACTCAAAGTTGGCTAAATATAATCTTCTATAGCACTAACTATATGTGCAAAAAATCATCGAAATCGGTTCAGATGAAGATATAGCTCCCATATATGTATCACCCGATTTTGAAAAATTCGCCCCTAATAACCTTATGTTTGACCATACAGGGCTCATTTCTTAACTGATCCTACTCAAATCTTGCACAAGGTAACCTTTTGTGGTATTAATCAAACCCGCAAAATATTATGCAAATCGGTTCAGATTTAGATATAGCTTCCATATATATGCATCGCTCGATTTTCCCAAATTTGGCCATAGTACTCTTATTTATTAACCAATGTTACTCAAATTTCAAATTTTGATGTACTAGCCGATCGTACTTATACGTACTTGTAGCTCGTACATAAAAATATTGCTCAAAATTTGTATTTATTACCCACACTAATTTAACGATTTTCTCTTTTTTAATAATGGGCTCAATATTAGTGGCATACGAACTCCGTAGGCGCAATATCAACACAGCCAGTGTTGCCAGAAGTTGGGGAAATTCCCTATATGTAGGGTTTTTCTAATATTTAGCGTCTTGTAGGGACGTAGGGCCACAATGTAGGACATTTTCACTCAACACAATTTGTAATAATTTTTACATTTTGGTGGCTCTAGAGGAGGAAATTAGAAGCCGGCAAGGCTTGATCTTTAACAATGTGTGGTAAACTTTATTCCTGTAGAGAATTTTGTCAACATTTTATTTCTATAGAACATTTTGTCAAAATTGTATTTCTATAGAAATTTTTTTCAAAATATTATTTCTATTAAAAATTTTCTCAAAATGTTATTTCTGTGGAATTTTTTCTCAAAATTTTATTTCTATAGAATTTATTGTCAAAATTTTATTTCTATAGAAAAATTTCTCACAAAAATTTGTTTATAGAAACTTTTTCCAAAATTTTATTTTTATAGAGATTTAACAAAAAAGATTACTAATTTGGGTAGAATTCTACCAACTGTGGCAACCGTGGTGGTAATACAAATTTATATTCTAAGTTATATACGTTGCATATTCATGTTTTAAGATAATAAAGTACTTAGAACCATTTTTGTTTTGTAAAGTTTTTTAAATTTAATGAAAAATATAGTAGGGAAAATTGTTTGGGAATGTATGGGAAAGTAGGGAACTTTTTTTGTCCTCGTAGGGTAAACCGAACATTTTCCCTGGCAACATTGACTATGAGCTATAGTCAGATTGACACAAAGCACCCATTGACATGAACCCTTTAATTTTCTTAAATATGCAACTGCGGTTTATCTCCCAGACCTATATGTTACCCCACAAATGCTTATGATTACTAATTCTGTAATGGTGGTTTAGGGTATGATATAGTCGACCCCGCCCGACTTTCTACTTTACTTACTTGTTTTTTTTTTTTTTTAATTTTATTAGTTAAAGAAAATATACATTTTTTAACCGTATGTAAACTTGTGTGAGACTGTGTATATCGGGGCTATATATAATTATGGGCCGATGTGGACCAATTTTTGCATGGTTGTTAGAGACCATATACTAACACCACCGGGACCCACCGTGGTGCAATGATTAGCATGCCCAACTTGCGAACACCAAAAAGTTTTTCAGCGGTGGATTATCCCTCCTCAGTAATGCTGGTGACATTTCTGAGGGTTTCAAAGCTTCTCTAAGTGGTTTCACTGCAATGTGGGCGCCGTTCGGACTCGGCTATAAAAAGGAGGTCCCTTGTCATTGAGCTTAACATGGAATCGGGCAGCAATCAGTGATAAGAGAGAAGTTCACCAATGTGATATCATAATGGACTGAATAGTCTAAGTGAGACTGATACATCGGGCTGCCAACTAACCTGACCTAACCTAACCTAACACCATGTACCAAATTTCAGCAGGATCGGATGACATTTGCTTCTCTTAGAGGAATCGGAAGCCAAATTTGGGGGTCCGTTTATATGGGGGCTATACGTAAAAGTGGACCGATATAGCCCATTTACAAGACCATCCGACTTACATCAATAACAACTACTTGTGCCAAGTTTCATGCCGATGACTTGTTTCGTTCGGAAGTTATCGTGATTTCAACAGACGGACGGACGCACATGCTCAGATCGACTTGGAATTTCACTTTATGGGGTCTTAGAACAATATTGCGATGTGTTACAAACGGAATGACAAAGTTATAATACCCCCATCCTATGGTGGAGGGTATAAAAATGAACATTTAAAAATTGACTAGGAAGCAATTGGACTTTCGCAGGAGTACATTGAAATACAGAAAACCGGTTAACCGATGCTCACAACCCGGTTTTCGGATAATCCAAAATATCCAGGTTTTCAATGCCGGTGTTCGGTTTTGTAACGGAATCCGGTTAGCTGATTAAACGGTGGCGTTTTTGGATATTCTACACGCGGACGAAAAAGACTGGTTTTCATATGTTTGGGTGTAAAAATTATAGGTATGTAACTCAAATTTTTAGCACATTATTTTTAAGTGCAAGCATATAATGTTCATAAACTAGCACAACATGTTTGGGACATATACATATGTTAATATGTTAGAACATATTATGTTTGGGACATAACATTCTTTTAAATATAATATGTGTGGATTCAAACATATATTAATTTAGAAATTGCCTATAAACATATATTTGTTTAGTAAGAGACACCGAGAGAATATGCTTCACGTAGAAAAATGGAAGTAACCAATTGGCGCCTTAAAAATATATACACAAAAAGAAAATTTCATTAAAAGTTTTCTTCTACCAGTGCACGCCTAAGGTGAAACGTAATATGTTTGAACAATACAAGCAATATTTTGTTTGGACTAATCCTGAAAATATATATGTTTGATTCAGTATATGTTACAGAAGCGATTTTTTAAGGGTGTGCGATGCGATGCTAAGATAATGACAATCATAGTTCGGTATGAAAAATTCCAAAAAATGCGATTGACACTTGATAGTTGGTTTTATTCATCTTGGTTCAATGAGACTTTGAAGGTAATGGGAATCCATAGTTACAAAGGGAATAACTCATACTTTGGCCATAGAATTGTTTAATTGCTTGGTTTTTCATTCCATTGTGGGTGTAGACGATGTAAAAAGGTGGTATCGTGGAGGGAGGTTAATGTGAAAAATTACACATAATTGTTTGTTACTCAAAGTTTTCTTGCAATAAATAATTATTTTGTTTTCTTTCGAGAATCAAACATGCGTGCTACTTATAAAGAAATGTAAGTATGTATAATCTGCAACAGCATGAGAGAAATTCCCATAAATTGTTGTTAATCGAAAATAGATTCAAGGTAAGATTTCCATGGTAGTTGTTGTTGTTTCTTTCAGCTAATTTTACAAGTGCTGGACACACATTGTTGGGGTAACAATTTTCTTGCTAAATGATTTTTTGTTTTGTTTTGAATATATGACGATTTAATTATATTGTCATATGGCCAATGTCTTTGGAGGGGTTTGTCCATGTTCATATTGCTGCTATCTTACGGCAAATGGGATTTGTTGACATAAAAACGGGGTTTTTAGCTCTCATGATGTGTAGAAATTTGCTAATCAAAATTGAATCACCAAAATATTTTATTTTGCAATTGGTGGCAGGAATATCGCATCAATGTTATTGCTGTGCCACTCTAGTGGCAAATTTGCTGCCATTTTCACGCGTTGATACTTTGTGTCACTAATTGTCATACTTATTTCATGTTTGTGCCACTTTTTAACAAATTTCTTCTTTAATGCAATGGTATTTTTGAAATTTTATCCAAAAATATGGATATGATCTGAATCTTAACAAATAATGGGTTAAAGAGTCTAATACTATATTCGGGGGCACATTTTCCTTCTCATACTGCGATCTTTTCACGCAGAGTCATGATTAAAGTGGCAGCCTGATTTGATTCAGGCTCACTTAGACTATTCAGTCCAGAGCCATGTGTCGCCAGAAAGTATGCAAAGAAAATTTACTAAAGTGGAGTAACATCTCCTTTACGGTCATTTTCATGTATCTCCGTTAGACTTTAACTCCCAGTTAACAGAAAGTAAAATCGAAATATTAACTGAAAACATTTTAGCAGTTAAGTTCCTAACTGGCATATGGAATATATACACTGTTAGAAAAATATGTTTTTCATATGTTTCGATATAAACAAAATGTGTTTCGGGCACAATTTTTAAACACAATATATTTAAGTGCAAACATGTAATGTTCTCAAACTAACACTAAATGTTTGGAACACATATGTTAATATGTTAGAATATATTATGTTTGGGGCATGCATGTTTCATAAAAATTATATGTGTGAATGTAAACATATATAAATTTACAAATTTCGATTAAACATATATATGTTGTGATATTTTATTCAGAGAGCGAAAGAGAGAGAGAGAGAGAGTATAGAGAAAGAAATAGAGATAAAAACCGGGAGGGTTGACGAAAGATATCAAATTAACACAGCGAGAGAATCGAAAGAGAGCAATTTCTGTGAAACCGCTTATATGTTGTTTCGGAAACTGCTTTATGATAAGGCCAAAAATTTTATACGCTTAAGTCTAAATATTATTTAATTTAAGTCTAAATATTATTTAATTTGTGTATATTATAAAATTATTTATGTATGTTTATACTCGACCCCACGTTCTTCC
The DNA here is from genome assembly GCF_050003625.1 of Haematobia irritans. Taxonomy (NCBI): domain Eukaryota; kingdom Metazoa; phylum Arthropoda; class Insecta; order Diptera; family Muscidae; genus Haematobia; species Haematobia irritans. The sequence continues at coordinate 132,697,366 of NC_134400.1, forward strand.
TTTGTTAGAGTTTTTGAATTCCTTCCAAAATATCAAACTTTTATACCAAAACCAGTTTTTTATTACAAAATTGTTATTTTTGCAATAAAAAATAATATTTTATCCAAAAGCTCAGTCCATTTCGTTTATATCAAGCACTGTTTCTGACTGTAAATCTTTAATAACCCACATTTCGAAGTTTCATTATAAAAATTTAATATAGTATAAATATAAATGCGTAAATTAAAAAAAAAACAATTGGTGTTTGGTCGGAGCAGGGATTGAACCCACGACCCTTTGCATGTACGGCAGACATGCTAACCACTGCTCCACGTTGCCAACACATGTATGTTTCTGTTAAATAATGTTATGTTTGCATGGGCTCGTGGGCGCTGCAAACTATGCTATATAAATGTAACTTATAACGATAATTGTCTTCTGGTGACTATAACAGCTACGTAGCTCAGTGGTAGTGTGTTGGCTTACAAACTGTATGGTCCTCGGTTCGATTCTCCGTCCAGGCGAAAGGTAAAATTTAAAAAAATTATAAAATTGAATAATTTCTTCAACATTATTTGTATTACAGAAAAAGGTGCTAAGAACTAAAAAATTTCGTGGAAGTGAAAATTATGTTAGGGAATGAGCACAATCTTCTTTGGGGAAAATTCTTGCAAGCATATAATATTTTTGGGCTCAAAATGCTTCCAAAAATAGAATATGTTCACATAAAACAAACATATTAATGTTTCGGCAGTATCCAATAATATATGTGCTTCCTGCAAAATATGTTTGGAACATATGTTAGAGAGGCGATTTTTTTTGAGGGTGTAGACATGATGACAGATATGTTCATAGTACGGCTTAAAAGTTCGTTAGCTAACGTAGCACTAACGGAGCTTCCTGAAAATGGGGGTTAAACTACCAATTTCTAGGAGCGATTTTCGATTAAATGACTATAAGATAATTGTCATATTCATTAAGAAATTATTTGAAAAAAAAAAAGATTTCTCCATTCTGTATAATTCGCATTATTCCTTTATGAAGAAGTGAGACCATTTCAAGGTCACATATGTTTTACAGCAATACCCCCATAGGATGGGGGTATATTAACTTTGTCATTCCGTTTGCAACACATCGAAATATTGGTCTAAGACCCCATAAAGTATATATATTCTGGGTCGTGGTGAAATTCTGAGTCGATCTGAGCATGTCCGTCCGTCCGTCTGTTGAAATCACGCTAACTTCCGAACGAAACAAGCTATCGACTTGAAACTTGGCGCAAGTAGTTGATATTGATGTAAGTCGGATGGTATTGCAAATGGGCCATATCGGTCCACTTTTACGTATAGCCCCCATATAAACGGACCCCCAAATTTGGCTTGCGATTGCTGTAAGAGAAGCAAATTTCATCCGATCCGGCTGAAATTTGGTAAATAGTCCACTTTTTCGTATAGCCCCCATATAAACGGACCCCCAAATTTGGCTTGCGATCGCTCTAAGAGAAGCAAATTTCATCCGATCCGGCTGAAATTTGGTACATGGTATTGGTATATGGTCTCTAACAACCATGCAAAAATTGATCCATATCGGTCCATAATAACATATAGCCCCCATATAAACCGATCCCCCGATTTGACTTGCGGAGCCTCTAAGAGAACCAAATTTCATCCGATCTGGTTGAAATTTGGAACGTGGTTGTAGTATATGATATTTAACAACCATGCCAAAAGTGGTCCATATCAGTCCATAATCATATATAGCCCCCATATAAACCGATCCCGAGATTTGGTTTTGGAGCCTCTTGGAGGAGCAAATTTCATTCGAGTCAGTTGAAATTTGGTACATTGTGCTAGTAAATGGCCGTTAACAACCATGCCTAACTAGGTCCATATCGGTCTATAGTTATATATAGCCCTCAGATAAATCGATCCCCAATCACACAAAAATTGGTCCATAATTTTATATAGCCCACATATAAGCGACCCCCATGTTTCAATTCTGGCTCTCTACGTACCGTGCAAAAGTCCATATCGATTCGAAATTATTTGTAGACTTACCTATACATGCCTTTTTTGTCTAATATATACCACGTATGGACTAACTCACAATTTAGAAAACGATGTTAAGAAGTTTTAAGATACCACAACCCATTTAATTCGATTGTGGATGACAGTCTTTCGTAGAAGTTTCTACGCAATCCATGGTGGAGGGTACATAAGATTCGGCCTGGCCGAACTTACGGCCGTATATACTTGTTTTATCTTTGTAAGTCACTACCTACTAATTAAGCCTATGATGATTAACTTTATGCAGAATAATGCGAACGGCGTGCACAGAAAAAAATTAAACCGCTTTATGTGACAAAATTAACTAACAGGTTTGAAAATTGAAGTAAGTTTGACTTTTTGAGTTATTTAAAATTCATTGGTATAATAAGGGAAACTTATGAAATTAACATACATCTTTTCATAAAATAAAAATATAAACTAAAAGTATACACAGCAAAAATAATTGGGGTCAAACCATTTCCGTGTTTACCGTGCAGTAGTTGATACTTATTATTTTTGGGAATTGTACGAATTTTCTGTTTTTTGCTTTGGGAAAATTACATTGTAGCTGTGGAAAAAATTAAACTAAAACAAATATTTTGTGCAATAGAAATTACATACTCGTAGATTTAGCATCAGTTTAACGATGAACCCCTTTTTTCGGTGTATATACAGCACATAATGTAAAAGTAAACGTAAAAATATTAATACGATTTTAATTTTAGTTCTACTGCCTGTTAAAATTCCTCAAATGATGGTTAAGTTGATGGTGACAAATATGCAAAATTATCGAACGTATTTGTGATGTAATAGCTCAATAAATGCGAACTTTTTGTTTAATTCATATTTTCAAACTAATTTGCAAATGCTGCATTACGAGTATATTACGAATATCAAGGAAGTTTCTCGGCAATTTTGTATTTGAAAACGAACAACTGACCACAACTGCAACAAAATTAAGTCTAATACCTGCGTTGCAAAATATGAGATAAGTCACACACGGATTTATTAATAGTAACATTAACCCAATAAACAACTATTAAAGTGCCACATTGGGGGAAATTTATGGATATTTCCTTTTTAAACATTTGCATTATAGAAAAAATGCGATGTCAACTACTATCGAAAACATAGTTATAAAGATTTATGTTTTCTTCTATACACGGACGAAAAGACTGTTTTTCATATGGTTAGGTTAGGTTAGGTTAAAGTGGCAGCCCGATTAAATTTCAGGTTCACTTAGACTATTCAGCCCATTGTGATACCACATTTAACTAAAAGTACCTATTACATATGGGCACTTCTAGTTTTAACCACTGAACCTTCTCTATTATTTACTTTTGTGGAACCAACCAGATTGCTCCAAAAACATTAACAAACTGCTTAAGTTAACGTTTTCCAGATCCGCCAGTAATCTAAAGCTATATGCTCCTAAAATTCGCTTACGCCTTACACAAAAAGCAGGACACTCACACAAGAGGTGTTTAATTGATTCCTTTTCCTCCACATCATGACAGCTTATACAATAGTCATTATACTTCGCACCTATAGTTTTTGCAAATTCGCCTATCAGGCAGCGACCCGTTATAGCAGATATCAGGAGTGCTATCTGACGCCTTGAGAACACTAGCATATCTAGTGTGCGGTTTAAGTTTAAATGGGGCCATATTTGCTTGGTGTCGTTACAACCCTTGCAATTCTCCCATCGAATATTGGCCATCATAACAGCCTTCTCACGCAGTAAGAGCTTGCAGGTGGCCAGAGGCATACCAACAAATTCTAGTTCCCCTGGAATATGTAAGGTAGTCCCTAGCCTTGCCAACTCATCCGCTTCGCAGTTCCCCGGTATGTTCCTATGGCCAGGCACCCATATTAGGTGAATATTGTACTGCTCAGCCATCTCATTGAGAGATTTGCGGCAATCGATGGCCGTTTTCGAGTTAAGGAACACAGAGTCCAAGGATTTTATTGCAGGTTGACTGTCTGAGTATATATTAACGCCAATATTTGTTGGAACATTACTTCTCAGCCAATTCACCACCTCTCTTATTGCCAATATTTCAGCCTGAAAAACACTACAGTGATTAGGTAATCTTTTCGCTATTCGAATTTCCAGATCTTTAGAATATATACTCCGAACCCCACTTGTCCATTCAATTTGGAGCCATCAGTATAGAAATCTATATATCTTTTATTCCCCGGGGTCTGTGTACACCACGCCTCACTGTTGGGAATTAGAGTTTCAAACTTTTTGTCGAAAAGTGGTTTTGCCAGGGTATAATCCACTACGTTAGGCACATCTGGCATTATTTTGAGGACCGAACTATGACCGTACATTTTTTCCGACCACAGCGATAGCTCGCGTAACCGCACAGCCGTTGTTGCAGCTGACTGTTTGGCCAAAATGTCTAAAGGCAATAGATGCAGCATGACATTAAGGGAAGTTGTTCCTGTCTTGTTGAATGCGCCTGAAATACACAAACACGACATACGCTGAACTTTATCTAAACAAGTCGGTTTCTGAAGTGCCGGCCACCAGACTACAACACCATATAGCATTATAGGTCTAACCACTGCCGTGTATAGCCAATGCACAATTTTTGGTTTTAGTCCCCACTTTTTTCCTATTGCCTTTTTGCACGAGTACAAAGCTACCGTTGCTTTTCTCGCCCTTTCTTCAATATTAAGCTTAAAGTTCAGCTTCCTGTCCAAAATAACGCCAAGGTATTTTGCACACTCACCAAAGGGAATTTCAATACCCCCTAAGGAAATGGGCCTAACCGTGGGAGTTTTGCGATCTTGACTAATTCTGTCTTTGCAATTTTTTACCCCAAGACCATTGTCTTTCGCCCATTTCTCAGTCATCCGGAGGGCCCTATGAATAATATCTCTGATTGTGGATGGGAATTTTCCCCTGACTGCCAGAGCCACATCATCTGCGTATGCCACCACTTTTATCCTTTCTTTTTCTAGGGTAACCAGAAGGTTATATATAGCAACATTCCAAAGAAGAGGTGATAGAACTCCTCCTTGGGGAGTGCCTCTGTTCACATACCTTTGTATGTTTGCTTGTCCTAGTGTGGCTGAAATACGTCTCTTCATTAGCAGTTCGTCTAACAGCCTAAGTATACATGGATCAACATTCAGAGTTGTCAGTCCATTTAATATCGAGCTCGGATGGACATTATTGAACGCCCCTTCGATGTCTAGAAACGCCACGATTGTGTATTCTTTGACAGATAGTGAGCTTTCAATAAAGCTGACTAGTTCATGTAATGCGGTCTCAGTGAACCTGCCCTTCGAGTATGCATGCTGTCGTTTCGAGAACAAACTTGAACCGATGCTAGTTCTAAGATAAATATCTATCATCCTCTTAGGCCGAATCTTATGTACACTTCACCATGGATTGCATAGAAATTTGTACTAAAGACTGTCATCCACAATCGAATTACTTGGGTTGCGGTAACACTTGCCGATGGCAAGGTATCTTAAAAATAAAATAATACTAATAAAATAATTCAGTTTGACAAAATTTTCTATTGAAATACAATTTTGGACAAAATTTTCTAAGAAATAAAATTTTGACAAAATTTGCTATAGAAATAAAATTTTGACAAAAATTTCTATAGAAATAAAATTTTCTATAAAAATAAAATTTTGGCAAAATTTCCAATAAAAATAAAATTTTGGCCAAATTTTCTTTTTGTTTTAATAATAACCGCACAAATTTGGTCAAAAATTTCAAAATGAGATTTTTTAAATGTGGTAGATTTGTTAAATTTTGGTAGATTATTTTTTGCATGAGTGGCAACCGCGGCCTTCCTGAACATTTTACCCTCCCTCAGACTTTGAAAACCAATTTACGATTTTCCACTATATAGGGGGCAATAGTCCCCTAGCTAAAAGTTTTCTACATACACTAATGTTTATGGACTTCATACGGCCGACAATAGCATCTAAAGAGGGTCGATTTTATGGTCCATGCCCGGCGAAGCACCGTCATGAGATTATCGACACAATTGTATTTTTTAATACCAACCTTACTCATCAAAATGCCTTAGACGTAAAAGTCAAACGGATTAACTAAGATCCCTAGATTTTGGTGGCCGATCATTTTGTGTATTCACAAACTGCTCAATTTGGAATACGTTTTCAACGGCAAAATCATTGTCGTTAACTGGCCTCTTTCGTGCACGCGAAACAGCTTTTTGGTTCTTTCCAATCTAACATGTTTAGCAAATTTATTCCGATCCGGCTGAAATTTGGTACATGGTGTTAGTATATGGTCTCTAACACCATGAAAAAATTGGTTCACATCGGTCCATAATTATATATAGCCCCAATATAAACCGATACCCAGATTTGACCTCCGGAGCCCCTTGGAAGAGTGAAATTCACCCGATCCGGTTGAAATTTGGTACGTGGTGTTAGTATATGGTCTCTAACAAAAATTGGTCCACACCGGTCTTAATTATATATAGCCCCCATTTAAACCGTTCACCAGATTTGACCTCCGGAGCTATTGGTGGAGCAAAATTAATCTGACCCGGTTGAAATTTGTTACGTGGTGAAATTTGGTATATTGCGCTAGTATATGACCGCTAACAACCATGCCAAAATTGTTAGTAGTTGCTTTCTTCGCCGTTTTGTGGGTTGTTAAAACCAAAGACAATAAACTCTAGGAAGATAGGAATTGGCTACTGAGGAGATCAAACCATTTACCGTGTTAGTTTCATACTCGAAGCAAACGCGTATACGACAAGTATTGACATAGCATTAAAATGCAAATAAAAAGAAATTATGTGCACGAAATAAATTTCCTTAAACGGGAAAATGTAATTATTTTTGTTGTTGCCTAAAATTTAACATTGTTTCATTAAGAAAATTAAGTTTTTCATTAAAAAAATAAAAACGAAAAACAAATAAAAAAATTACAAACATGTATGGAACCAACATGGTAAATGCAACATTTGGTATGACGCAAGCCAATTTCCTATCTTCCTTAAGTTTATTGTCTTTGGTTGAAACTTCGTTTGGCTTAATTTAAAATTGCAGCATTGTTGTTGTTGGATGTAATTGGAATTCGGTTGTTGCTATTCTTTTGGGTACAAAAACTAATAATTTAGCTCATATTTAATTGGGAAGAATTCCCCAGTCCTTCATTGGATTTTATTTCTATAGAAAATTTTGTCAAAATTTTATTGCTATAGAAAATTTTATCAAAATTTTATTTCTATAGAAAATTTTGTCAAAATTTTATTTCTATAGAAAATTTTGTCAAAATGTTATTTATATAGAAACTTTTGTCAAACTGAATTATTTTATTAGTATTATATTATTTTTAAGATACCTTGCCATCGGCAAGTGTTACCGCATCCCAAGTAATTCGATTGTGGATGACAGTCTTTAGTACAAGTTTGTATGCAATCCATGGTGGGGGGTACATAAGATTCGGCCTGGCCCAATTTACGGCCGTATATACTTGTTTTAAATCCAATTAAGATTTTAGAATAATTTAAAAAATATTGGTGATTTTTTTGTATATTTTGAACTAGAAAAAGCTCCGAAAATAAACCAAACATTTTTTGGTAAATTTCCACTTTATTTCCCACTGCAAGCTCTCATTTGTGAACAAGACATTAATTTGAATGGTTAAACATATGATGAAGTCAATCCTCATTACCATCAACCATGCAACCAATATGTCAATGTGAGTGATAAACCTACAACAGTATAGCAACAGTCGATGCTGAACTGAAGTGTTTTCTGTGTCATATATAAAAACATACCATATTCTTCCGTTGGACCACAACACCACCAAATCGTTTGCCATGAATGAATCAAAGAAGACAACAAATTAATAATCGGGAAAAAGAAAACTGTGAATTAGCGCCAGAATCATGGTCATATTGACATGCAATGATGTGTAGCTTAAAGCACTAGCGTTAATAATGAACCAAATCAAATTCTAAAAACACGGATACGTGATTGAATTTATGAAATGGCACTAAAAATATTAGTGAGTAGACGAAAGAAAAACAAAACCGAACAATGATTAATTCTTAGCTTTTGTAACAAATTTGTAAATGGTTCAAATGCCACTGAGTATATGAGATTTTAATCGTGACCATTGATCTGAATGTTGGGCAATGATTCAGAATCTATGTGGATGATTTGTCGCACGATTTCAATTTGCATGTTACAGTATTTATTTATTATAAATATCCAAGGCTAAAAATAACATTAAATGTTTCCCAAGAGGTGTTATTTTGATATTCAAAGAAAGAAGCTATGTCGTTAATAATAAAAACCAATATCCGCCACCATGGTCACCATGACAACGCTTAGGTCCTTTAAGTATACCTTTATGAAATTGGGCATAACCATTTTTCAAAGTGGCTACCTTATGTTCTCGATACCCTCACGAATTTTTTCTTTGAAGTCTTGAATTGGCGTAGACCTTAACTTTCACGCGGACTCGTTCCACAAATTGCCCAGATCAAATGCCATCAAAGTTCCGAGCAGAAAAAAAAATTTAATCATCCTTCGATAGAGTAATTTACAAGGTGACTGATACGTATTGGAACCAAATTCATGTTGTTATCATTTCTGTTTTATAGGAAGAATGAACTACATCGTGAACTCCACATTATGGGATTTCCTCAAAGCATTATAAAACCATGAAAAAATGATCTAAAATATATCATGACTATTTTAATCATACAGTAGTTCAATCTTACTATTTTTGAAAATCGTACGAAAATTTTCTTCAGCTTTAGTTCATATTGAACATATGTGTACAGTCATTTAACATTATACACACGTTTAGTTCATAAAATGTTTGAGACATACTTAGAAAATTTAAAAAAAAAAATAATAATAAAATTTAACTACAAACAAATAATTTTTCTCAATAAAAATAAGTTAAAATTAGCGCTAGTCTAACTGCGAACTTTTTTCTGGCATGTTGCATAGCGGCCATAAAGTGGACGAAAAAATGTGGTAACTACACTAGAAATGATCAGAAATGTAAAGACCAGATTTGATCGAAATCCAAACCGCTGTGGTAGAAAACTCGCAAGTGAGCTAAACATGTCGCGAGAGCGGATACAAAACATATTGAAAAATGAGCTTGGAGTAGAGCCATTGAAATTCCAAAAGTGAGAAGCCAATCTAAATTGAGCAGTTTGTGAACAAATTCGATCATTCGGTTTTACTTGCCAAAGAGGTCAGATGAAAATTTACACCTTGGATTGACCACCAGAACTCAAGTGCCGCCGATGGTAAGAGTGTATTGTACGCTCGTATACATCGACCGTGAGGTCAAAATAAATGCCGAATGTTATCGGGAATATATCCTAAAGACAGTATTGTATTCATGGGCAAACAAACATTTTGGCCGCAGACCATGGACATTCCAATGAGACCCAGCCGCATCGCCCTCGGCATCCCAGGAATGATTCAAAAAGGAGGTTCCTCGCTTCATTTCTAATGCACACTAGTCACCAAAATCTCCGGATCTAAAGCCATTGGATTTTTGCTCCTGAACTTTTACGTCATCTCAAGACGGCGCTTCGACGGGAATTGGCCAAGCGTGTGATGGCTTTGTCAGCCGTTTGAAGGCCATAATTCGTGGCGTAAAGTTAAACAAAAAATTTTAAAAGCCACCTTGTATTCATCATAACTGTTGATACAAACTCCTTTTCAAAGAAGCAAGATCCAATTATCTCACCGAATCACAAGCCGCATGAACACTCTTGGGGTTTTCGAGTCGCATTTGTCTTTCCGACCTTTTGAAAATTTGAAAATTTTGATTCTTTGAAAATTTGAAAAAGTCTACTTTTTTATAATTTGAAAAATCTACTTTTCTAGTTATAGTCTTTTTGGAAATTTGAAAATGTTAGCTTCCAGTTGATTCCTCCAGTTTTCGACTTTTTCAAAATTTGAAAATATGTTCAAAGTCGAAAAGTAAATTTTTCCAAATTTTGAAAATTTTTTAGTTGCGATAAACAACATAAAATAATTTTCAATATAAATGATATCATTTGCACATGCTCTCATAGTTGTCATTGACATATCTGCATGTTATTTCATTTTAATTCAATGTCGACTTTTTCTCGTTAAAAGGCGATTAGTTGATTTTAACCACCCAGCAAAAAAAATTGGAAGTTGTTCCACAAACATTTCTTTTAAAGCCCATCCCAGAATCCCCCATAGATTTTTTTCAACTTCCGATGCAGTCTTTTTGGACAAGTCCACAAACATTTCTTCTAAAGCGCATCGTGGGATCCCCCAATGATTTTTTTCCACTCCCGAAGCAGTCCTTTTGGACAAGTCCACAATCATTTCTTCTAAAGCGCATCTTGGGATCCCCCAATGATTTTTTTCTACTTCCGATGCAGTCCTTGTGGACAAGTATTAGAAAGTACGCAATCAGGCTATTTTAAGTGCAAATTTTGAACAATTAAATTTCACAAAAAAAAAAAATAGAAAATAATAATAAGTAAATAAAATAAAAATTGCATCCCCGCTGGGGTTTGAACCTGTGCCGTTTGACTTTTTCGGTTCCATGGAAGTTCTTTTGAGAAGGGGTTTGCAAATTACGAGGATTTTAAATTTTTTTGTTGATTTTTAAATATATTTATACGAAAATATATGCCGAAAATAAAAAATAAAAACGATGCAAAACATAAAAAAATATTTTTTTAGAAAAATATTTGATAAAAACAATACCTCTGGTGAGATTTGAACCTGCGTTTCTTATTTTTTCGTTCATACTAATAAAGAACATCTCGAGAAGCAATTAGAATGTAATTCTTTGGTGTCGTATTACGATCATATCACAAACATTTGAATTGACCTTTCAACGCTTTATGTTCAATGGCGTTTGTGGCTGAGTGTGCTAAGGCGTTCTGTTATGGTGCCATCAAACCCAGGTTCAACCCCTGGTCGGAGCGAAAAAGTTTTTCAAATTGTAAAAAATTAGGTAATACGAAAATAATAGTGTAATAAAAAATATGGTTGAAAAAAAAATTTTTTCGCGTTTTAAATTTCTTCATTCAAATTAACTTCCAGGGCACAACTTCTAAAGCAATACAAAGGATCCAAAAAGGGAGTACTTCCGTCCTATGACAAGCCCATGTAAAATTCATTGGAGATGATTCAAGTTTGCACTACTTCCGGATCACAGATTGGGGATCCAAAAGTCGATTTCGTCTTTTTATACCCACCACCATAGAATGGGAATGGGGGTATAATAAGTTTGTCATTTCGTTTGTAACACATAGAAATATCGATTGCCGATGATATAAAGTATACATATTCTTGGCCAGGGAGAAATTCTGACCATGTCCGTCTGTCTGTTGTAATCACGCCACCGTCTTCAATAATGAAGTTATCGTGCTGAAATTTTGCATTTTGGTCTGCAAGTAGGTCAAGTTCGAAGATGGGCTATATTGGTGCAGATTTTGATATAACTCCCATACAAACCGACCCCCCGATATGGGGTCTTGAGCGTCTAGACATCCCAATTTTTATCTGATTTGCCTGTATTACGAAATCTATAGGTATTTTTGGTGCATAAATAAGTGTGTACCGAATATGATGTGATTCATTCCACATCTGGCTATAGCCCCCATATAGCCCGATCTGCTGATTTGTCTTCTTGGGATCACGGTAGAATTCTACTTGGTAGAATTCTACCAAAAATGGTAGGTTTTTACTGCTTGGTTGATTGGTAGAATTTCTGATGTTTTGGTAGATTTTGCAAAATATTTCTCCCAAACTAAGAGGTACTCACAAATTTTCTATAAAAATAAAATGTTTGCAAGATTTTCTAGAGAAATAAAATGTTGACAAAATTTTCTATAGAAATAAAATTTGAACAAAATTTTCGATAGAAATAAATTTTTGACAAAATTTTCTAGAGAAATAAAATTTTGACAAAATGTTCTATAGAAATAAAATTTTGACAAAATTTTCTATAGAAATAAAATTTGAACAAAATTTTCGATAGAAATAAATTTTTGACAAAATTTTCTATAGAAATAAAATTTTGACAAAAATGTCGACAAAATTTTCTATAGAAATAAAACTTTGGCAAAATTTTCTATAGAAATAAACTTTCGACAAAAACTTCTATAGAAATAAAATTTTCAAAAAATTTTCTATAGAAATAAAATTTTGACAAAATTTTCGATAGAAATCAAATTTTGCCAAAATTTTCGATAGAAATCAAATTTTGATAGAATTTTCGACAGAAATAAAATCTTGACAAAATTTCCTACAGAAATAAAATTTTGACAAAATTTTCTATAGAAATAAAATTCCCACAAAATTTTTTTATAGAAATAAAATGCTGACAAAATTTTCTATAGAAATAAAATTTTGACAAAATTTCCCACAGAAATAAAATTTTGACAAAATTTTCTATAGAAATTAAATTTTGACAATTTTAACAAAATTTTGTATAGAAATAAAATTTGGACAAAATTTTCGATAGAAATAAAATGTGGACAAAATTTTCGATAGTAATAAAATTTGAACAATATTTTCTGCAGAAATAAATTTTTGCAAAACAAGTTTTTTTTGCTTGATAGTTTTTGGTAAAATTGTCTCCAAATTGTGGTAGAATATTTTTGGCTTGAGTGTCAACCGTCCTTAAGATTCTAGACATCGGAATTTTTATGCAATTTGCCTGAAATTCAAAATCTAACGGTATTTTGAGTCTACACATAAGTACGTCGAACGTGGTGCGTATCGGTCCATATTTTGATATACCCCAATTTGGACCGACCTTCCGATTTCACTCCTTGGGCTGGTAGACACCGCAATTTTTATCCGATTTGCCTGAATTTAAATATTTTATTCTGATTATTAATTTTGTTCGGCTTGAGGTAATAGAAACAATCGATTATTGATTTGTTTTAATATTTATTTTCAATATTTCGGTTAGTGCCACTAACCATCTTCTGGGATTTTGTATGTGAGTTCGTGTGATGCTGTTTGTTCTGCAAGTCACCGTACACTTTAAATATTTTAGATATTCACGGTTCGATCTCCCGATTTGACTTCTTAAGCTTCTACACTGACGAAAAAGACTGTTTTTCATATGTTTGGGTGTTAAAATTATATGCTTGGAACTCAAATTTGTTAACACAATATTTTTGAGTGCAAGCATATAATGTTCATAAACTAGCATAACATGTTTGGGACATATATGTTAGAACATATTATATTTGGGATATAAAATGTTTGTAAATATAATATGCTTAGATGCAAATATATATATTAATTTGGAAATAGCCTATAAACATATATAGAAAGAGAGACCTAGAGAGTATGCTACAAGTAAAATAATGGAAATAACCAATTGGCGCCTTAAAAATATATCCACACAAAAAAATTTCATTACAATTTTTTACTACCGGTGTATTCCCTAAGGTGAAACATAATAGGTTTGAACAAGTATATACGGCCGTACGTTCGGCCAGGCCGAATCTTATGTACCCTCCACCATGGATTGCCTAGAAACTTCTACGAAAGACTGTCATCCACAATCGAATTAATTGGGTTGTGGTATCTTAAAACTTTTTAACAAATCTGGGGATCGGTTTATATGGGGGCTATATATAATTATGGACTGATATGAACCAATTCCTGCATGGTTGTAGGATACCATATATTAAAATCACGTACCAAATTTCAACCGAATCGGATAAATTTTTCTCTTCCAAGGGGCTCCGGAGGTCAAATGTGGGGATCGGTTTATATGGGGGCTATATAATTATGGACCGATTTCGACCAATTTTTGCATTGGTGTTTGAGGCCATATATTGACACCACGTACCAAATTTCAACTGAATCAGATGAATTTTGGTCTTCCAAGAGGCTCCGGAGGTCAAATCTGGTGATTTTATATGGGGGCTATATATAGTTATTGACCGATGTGGACCACTTTTTGCATAGTTGTTAGAGACCATATACTAACACCATGTACCAAATTTCAGCCGGGTCGGATGAAATTTGCTTCTCTTAGAGGATCCGCAAGCCAAATCGGGGGATCGGTTTATATGGGTGCTATATATAATTATGAACCGATGTGGACCAATTTTTGCACGGTTATTAGAGACCATATAACAACACAATGTACCAAATTTCAGCCTGATCGGATGAAATTTGCTTCTCTTAGAGGATCGGCAAGAAAAATTTGGGGGTCCGTTTATATAGGGGCTATACGTAAAAGTGGACCGATATGGTCCATTTGCAATACCATCCGACCTACACCAATAACAACTACTTGTGCCAAGTTTCAAGTCGATAGCTTGTTTCGTTTGGAAGTTAGCGTGATTTCAACAGACGGACGGACGGACATGCTCAGATCGACTCAGAATTTCACCACGACACAAAATATACAGTATGTCAAGAAAGTCTTTTGACATTGCCAAATATTTAAAATTCCAGAAATAATTGAAGTAAAAATCGAGTTGTTAATTCGTTTTGAGAAAAATAAAATATGTATACTTTGCAAAATACATAATAAAATATTTTTTAAAATTAAATTATATTTAATTTTGGAACAAAACATAATTTTTATCCTATTGTCAAAACACTTTCTTGACATACTGTATATACTTTATGGGGTCTTAGGGCAATATTTCGATGTGTTATAAACGGAATGACAAAGTTAATATACCCCCATCCTATCGTGGAGGGTATAACAATACAAACAATATTTTGTTTGGACCAATCCTGAAAATATGTATGCTTGAAGCAAAATGTGTTTGGGGTATATGTTACCACAATTTTTATCCGATTTGTCTGAAATTCAAAATCTGATGATATTTTGGGTCCTTAATTTGTCTCAATGTACAATGTATATGGTATCTAAGTAATTATGAAGACTACATTATTGCTTTTACGAAGTTTTTTTGTTTTTCCATTGTTGTAGACTAAACATTATTGATCGAAGCATGGATTATTGGAAGAAAATACAAATCGAAGCGTCTTTAATGTCTTCACTTTAAAATGACAGGATTGTATCACACCAATCAATCTTCGATAATGATGATGATGATGACGATTCTCATTTCAATAGTGACTACCGAATGGATAGTTTTACTTAAGATGCATTGCAAACATTTTCCTCTGTTAGACATCTTTAATAAATAACTACTTCTGGTTTAATTATGGTGAAAACATTGGGGATCTTCTTCATCATCACATGCAATATAAATGGTGGCTTAATCCACTTGTTAATGGGAACACATGCGTGTTTCTTCAGTGACTTTTGTGGCGTAATCATACTGCCATCATCTCCAGCATAGTCAATCTTCAACGTTATTCATATATCTCCTCCAGATGCCCAGAAGTTAGGAACTCTCAAACAAATTATTGTCAATGGTCTGTTGTCATCAATGGATGCCAGTGGAATTGTAAGTGCAATAAGCAAAATTGTGCAATAATTGCATTCCATTCAATGGAAGCATCTGTAGTACTGGATGGAGAAAAACAAACAACTATAACAACAATAACAATTCTACTACCATTGAATTAGGATTACGTCGTGGCATGCTCTGTGTCGACTGACTACAACAATAGATGCAGATGCTGGCTAGCTAACAATCCAGTAGTACATCAGTCCAAAACTATAGACAAAGTATCTCATCATTTGAATCTCTTGAATACTTTTCTGTAACGAACTTTTTTTTGTAGCATAATAACAGTAAGTGCCAAATGTGTAAGTAGAATGTAAAAGAATGGATTTTAGGTCTTTTAGCCTTAATGTCTAAAATATTACACAAAATTAAATATTATATTTTAATAAAAAACAAGTATATACGGCCGTAAGTTCGGCCAGGCCGAAGCTTATGTACCCTCCACCATGGATTGCGTAGGAACTTCTACTGAAGCCGATGGCAAGGTATCTTAAAACAACCTAACAACGTAATATATACCACATAGTCCATGCGTGGTATATATTAAACTACAAAAGGGCCGATTAAATACGTATATAATTAAGTTTAAAGTTTCTATAGAAATAAAATTTTGACAACATTTTCTATAGAAGTAAAATGTTGACAAATTTTTCTATAGAAATAAAATTTGGAAAAAATTTTCTATAGAAATAACATTTTGACAAATTTTTCTACAGAAATAAAATTTGCAAAAAATTTTCTATAGAAATAAAATATTGACAAAATTTTCTATAGAAATAAAATATTGTCAAAATTTTCTATAGAAATAAAATTTTGACAAAATATACCAAAATAAAATTTTGGTAGATTATTTTTGGCTCGAGTGGCAACCATGATTATGAACCAATATGGACCAATTTTTGTGTGATTGGGGATCGGCTATATATTACTAAAGACCGATATGGACCAATTTTGGCATGGTTATTAGCGGCCTTATACTAACACCACGTTGCAAATGTCAACCGGATCGAATGAATTTTGCTCCTCCAAGAGGCTCCGGAGGACAAATCTGGGGATCGATTTATATGGGGGCTATATGTAATTATGGACCGATATGGACCAATTCTTGCATGGTTGTTAGAGACCATATACTAACACCACGTACCAAAGTTCAACCGGATCGGATGAATTTTGCTCCTCCAAGAGGCTCCGGAGGACAAATCTGGGGATCGATTTATATGGGGGCTATATGTAATTATGGACCGATATGGACCAATTCTTGCATGGTTGTTAGAGACCATATACTAACACCACGTACCAAAGTTCAACCGGATTGGTTGAAATTTGCTCCTCCAAGAGGCTCCGGAGATCAAATCTAGGGAACGGTTTATATGGGGGCTATATGTAATTATGGACCGATATGGACCAATTCTTGCGTGTTTGTTAGAGACTACATTCTAACACCATGTTCCAAATTTCAACCGGATCGGATGAATTTTGCTCCTCCAAGAGGCTCCGGAGGACAAATCTGGGGATCGATTTATATGGGGGCTATATATAATTATGGACCGATATGGACCAATTCTTGCATGGTTATTAGAGACCATATACTAACACCACGTACCAAATTTCAACCGGATCGGTTGGACCAATTCTTGCATGGCCTTATACTAACACCACGTTGCAAATGTCAACCGGATCAGATGAATTTTGCTCCTCCAAGAGGCTTCGGAGATCAAATCTGGGGAACGGTTTATATGGGGGCTATATATAATTATGGACCGATATGGACCAATTCTTGCGTGTTTGTTAGAGACTACATTCTAACACCATGTTCCAAATTTCAACCGGATCGGATGAATTTTGCTCCTCCAAGAGGCTCCGGAGGACAAATCTGGGGATCGATTTATATGGGGGCCATATGTAATTATGGACCGATATGGACCAATTCTTGCATGGTTGTTAGAGACCATATACTAACACCACGTACCAAAGTTCAACCGGATTGGTTGAAATTTGCTCCTCCAAGAGGCTCCGGAGATCAAATCTGGGGAACGGTTTATATGGGGGCTATATATAATTATGGACCGATATGGACCAATTCTTGCGTGTTTGTTAGAGACTACATTCTAACACCATGTTCCAAATTTCAACCGGATCGGATGAATTGTGCTCCTCCAAGAGGCTCCGGAGGACAAATCTGGGGATCGATTTATATGGGGGCTATATATAATTATGGACCGATATGGACCAATTCTTGCATGGTTATTAGAGACCATATACTAACACCACGTACCAAATTTCAACCGGATCGGTTGAAATTTGCTTCTCTTAGAGCAATCGCAAGCCAAATTTGGGGGTCCGTTTATATGGGGGCTATACGTAAAAGTGGACCGATATGGACCAATTTTTGCGTGGTTGTTAGAGATCATATAATAACACCATGCACCAAATTTCAGCCGGATCGGATGAAATTTGCTTCTTTTAGAGCAATCGCAAGCCAAATTTGGGGGTCCGTTTATATGGGGGGCTATACGTAAAAGTAGACCGATATGGCCCATTTGCAATACCATCCGACCTACATCAATAACAACTACTTGTGCCAAGTTTCAAGTCGATACCTTGTTCCGTTCGGAAGTTAGCGTGATTTCAACGGACGGACGGACGGACGAACATGCTCAGATCGACTCAGAATTTCACCACGACCCAGAATATATATACTTTATGGGGTCTTAGAGCAATATTTCGATGTGTTACAAACGGAATGACAAAGTAAATATACCCCCATCCTAAGGTGGAGGGTATAAAAATGGGATGAAGGGACCGGGCTACCTTCGATCTGGTAGAGATAACCTGAAAATTACTGCGATGTTGTGTGAACCGATAAAAACCATTTTCAGAGTCCATAAGAAAATTTATCTCAGGGAACATAGGTATACATGGGTCGATATAAACCATGCGGATCTAAAATACCTTATGATTTCAAATTTAATACAAATCATACAAAAACTATCTACCATATGCTCAAGAAGTTAAATTGGGAGACCGAACACATCAAATTGTACCGATATAAACCATATTAGGCAAATCGTTTTAAACGTTTCTATCGTTTTAAATCGCCCGTCTGACTGCCGACAGATTTATTCCAGTGACAGTTCATTTTATTTTTTACAAAATTACAAATGCATTTTGATATATTACATTCGGAAACAAAGTTATCGAGATGGAATTCAAGCTTGATAGTGTGATGGTTTTATATCATAGATGACTATCGTTCGACTCGCCAGAATTTAAATTTCAATAAATATTTTGTTTAACATATCCTTGCTCGTTTTCGTGATACTGGCAGTATTGTATCGCGTCCAGGTTTTGTTAGATTAGGTTAGATATAGTGGCAGCTCGTTATTTTAGGATCAGTCCATTGTGATACCACAAGTGGTGAATTTCTCTTTTATAAATAAGTGCTGCATGACGGCCAAACGGCATTTCACATTACGGAGAAACCGCTTGGAGAAGTTTGGAAACATTCAGAAATGTCACAATACATCGCTAAAGAACATTTTAGTTTTTGGTCGAAACTGGGATTCAACCCACAACCCTTTGTATGCAAGGCTGGAAAGTTAACCATTGTACCACGGTGGCTTGTGTCCAAAAATTGGACGACAAGAAACGGTAACAAAGCCATAAATGATCAGAAATGAAAGTGAAGACCAGACTTAATCGTTAATAAATCCATGCCGCAGTGATAGAAAACTTGCTGGTGAGCTGAAACTGTCGCGAAAGCAGATGCACCACATATTTAACAATTATGTAGAGCAGTAAGTTCGGACGGGTCGAATCTTAAATACCCACCACCATGAATCAAATATAATAGTTTCCTTTGAAAACTCTTCGTCGTAGCAGGTTTTTTTGATAACAGTTACCAAATGGGCCGATAAAAACTATATCCGTTGCAATTTCAGGCAAATCGCAAAGTAAAAACTACTGTTAATATAAGCCGAAGGAGTTAAATCGGGAGATCAGTCTATATGGGTGCTATGCCAAAAACATGCACCGATGCACACCAAATTCAGCACACCTAATTGTAGTTCTGAAAATCTACATAATCTACATCCCAAATCGGAGGGCGGGTTTATAAGCGAAATATATAAAAATCTGTACAGATACAAAATATATTCGGAGCACCTACTTATGGTCCTGACAAACCTCTAGATATAAAATTTCAGGCAAATTAGATAAAAACTACGGTTTCCAGAAGATCAAGAAATAAAATCGGGAGATCGGGCTATAGCAAACCATAGATCGATACACACCATATTCTGCACCCCTATTTATGGTCTTAAAATACCTCTAGATTTCCAATTTCATGGAAATCAGATAGAAACTATGGTTTTCAGAAGTCTAAGAAATAAAATCGGGAGGTCGGTCTATATTGGGACTATATCCCAACATGGACCGATAAGCACCATTTTCGGCACACCTATTTGTGGTCCTCAAATACCTCTAGATTTCAAGGTTCAGGCAAATCGGATTGGAAATATGGTTTCTAGAAGCCCAAGAAAAAATATCAGGACCGACAGTCACCATTTTCGGAACACCTATTTGTGGTCTTCAAATACCTCTACATATCCAATTTTAGGCAAATCAGATAGAAAATACAGTTTCTAGAAGACACCAAATTGGGGTGGGGGGTGGTCGGTTTATATGGGGGCTATATCAAAGCCTGGACCGATAAGCCCATCTTCGAACTTGACCTGGCTGCAAACAAAAAACGAATCTGTGTCAAATTGCAGGACGATAGCTCCATTATTGAAAACTGTAGGGTGATTACAACAAACCGACAGACAGACGGACATGGTTATATCAAATTTTTTCGTCGGTTTTCTCCGATGAAAAGCCATTCCAAATTGAGCAGATTGTGAACAAACAAAATTATCGGGTTTCTTTGGCAACCTAAGGTGAAGATTTACACCTTCTATTGGCCACCGGAACTCAAACGCCTCTAATGGTAATGGTATGGTATTCATGGATCGTGGTTGCAAAATAAATGCCGAATATTATGCGGAAATGTCCAAAGGCAATACTGTCGATAAACTCAAGATGGAGCTTCGACAGCAATGGGCCAAAATACCGCAGGGCCACTTTCGTGTAGCGTGTCAGTCGTTTGAAGCTCATAATTTGTTCCAGAGGTAGCAAATTCGAACAAATCTAAGTTGATTCTAAAATTTGATGTTAGTTCCGACATTTTTTGCTTTTGAACAATAAATTTTAAAAACTAATCAAAAACTAGTAAGGAAAGTCTAAAGTCGGGCGGGGCCGACTATATTATACCCTGCACCACTTTGTAGATCAACATTTTCTATACCATATCAAATCCGTCAAATGTGTTGGAATCTATATAGTTTTATGTTCCCATATACATATATTTAAATCTGACCCGATCTGGACAAAAATTTGTTAGACTTCTACATAATCTATATACCTAAAATTTTAGTCGGCTAATGCCCAGGGGTGGAACACAATGTTAGTAAAAAAACATGGGAAATATTAAATCTGTACTAATTTTGAGGCAACTTCGCAAAAGTGTATTTATGATTTATCGGTCGATAGATGTGTATTATAATTATGGAAAAATTTGAGTCATTCTTACAAGTTTTAGACTTAGCAGTGGCGATTTTATAAGGAAAATGTGGGTATTTTGGTCATTTTTGCCAAAATCAGAAAAACATATTAAATCTGAACCGATTTCAACCAAATTTGACAGGCATAGCTACAATGTTAATTCTACTCCCTGTGCAAAATTTCACGTAACTCGGATTGCAACTTTGACCTCTGTGGTCATATTACGCAAAATCGGGCGAAAGATATATATGGGAGCTATATCTAAATCTGAACCGATTTCAATAAAATTTGGCATACTTGCCTATAGTACTTATTGTTCTCCTTCTGCACAATTTCAACCAAATTGAGGTAAATCTCTGACTTCTGGGGCCATATAAGTGCATATCGGGCGAATGATATATACGGGAGCTATATGTAGTTCTGAACAGATTTCAATAAAATGTGGCGTACTTGAGTATAGTACTAATTGCTCTCCTTGTGAAATATATATATATATATATATATATATATATATATATATATATATATATATATATATATATATATATATATATATATATATATATATATATATATATATATATATATATATATATATATATATATATATATATATATATATATATATATATATATATTATATATATATATATATATATATATATATATATGTATATATTATATATATATATATATATATATATATATATATATATATATGTATATATATATATATATATATATATATATATATATATATATATATATATATATATATATATATATATATATATATATATATATATATATATATATATACATATATATATATATATATATATATATATAATATATATATATATATATATATATATATATATATATATATATATATATATATATATATATATATATATATATATATATATATATATATATATATATCTATATATATATATATATATATATATATATATATATATATATATATATATATATATATATATGAGAGCTATGTGTAAATCTGAAGCGATTTCAATCAAATTTCGTGGAATTGACTATGGTAGTAATAGTTCTCTTTGTAGAAGCATATCAGGGTAAAACTCTGGCTTCTGGACCCCAAAAATAATCTACCAAAATTTTGTTTCTATAGAAAATTTTGTCAAAATTTTATTACTATCGAAAATTTTGTGAAAATTTTATTACTATACAATTTTTTTCAAGATTTGATTTCTATAGAAAATTTTGTCAAAATGTTATTTCTATAGAAAATTTTCTAAATCTGAACCGATTTCTTCCAATAGGGTTCCATTCTGACCCAAAACAGAAACTTGTGCCAAATTTGAAGTCGATTGGACTAAAAGTGCGACCTAGACTTTGATCACAACAATGTCTTCACAGACAAACGGACGGACGGACGGACTGACAGAAGGACATGGCTATATCGACTCAGGAGCCCACTCTGAGCATTTTTGTCAAAGACACCATGTGTCTATCTCGTCCCCTTCTGGGTGTTGCAAACATATGCACTAACTTATAATACCCTGTTCCACAGTGTGACGCAGGGTATAAATATAGCACTTTACTACTCGTATGTTGCACTAAAGATCAGTCAACGTGTATATTTTATCAAAAGACAGCCACATTCCTAACCTAAACTAATCTATCGCAATCACGGCCATCTTGTCCCTAAGTTGGGACGCCAAATTGGGTCCCCAAAATTACCCAATGAAATTAAAATTTATCACAAAAAGCATCAATACATCAAATTAACATTGGATACAAACCGTCATCAGAATTAATTACACACAGAAAAAATATTTTTTGTCTTCAATCACGAAATTTTGATACAATTAATTTTTAATTGAAATTTCTGTAATCGCAGAAATTAATTTTTTAATCACTTAATCAATTAATTCGTTAATCACATTCGTCAATTAAAAAATTAATTGATCAAATTAAAAAATTAATTGATACTCCTAATTTTTTGTTTCAACTAAAAGCCAATACATTTTTAAAATTGATTTTTTTTAGAATTCAATTAAAATTTTAATTGAAAAAATATTGCTGAAATATTGCTGTGTGTAGGCATTAATTTATGGGTATAAAGAATCATCGAATTTTTAACTTATGCAAATCGTCTTCTAAATGCACGAGAAATAACAATGGGTGTTCGGATCGCATGTATTTATGCAACTCAATAATTCCGTCGCCTTCCACAAAAAATATCCCCAAATTGGGCTTAAATCCCAAATACTGGCAACACTGAGACTGAAATTCCTTTCAAAATGTAGTTTATATATGTAGTTTTTTACCTTATTTTGATACTAACTGTAACGTCAATACATGCATAAATAATTCTACAATATCTCCCGCAGTTGTTGCCGCATTAAATGTATGGTGCCTAATGCAGATGCTCATGTTACTGTTGCTGTTCGCTGGCAAAACAAAAGTGCAAGTGATCTTCATTTATTTATTTCATTGTTTGCTTTCAGTTCATGAATTTTTATATTCATGATTTTGTTTGTTGTTGTTGTTGGTTTACTATGCAATTATCCGGTTTTTAGATCAATATTATAGACCGCTGGTAGTGAGGTTATATGGACCAAGAATTCATGGTAATACACATGGGTATTATTGATTTCTTGTCTTCTATTGGCGGTGGAAGTTAATAGATTTTTAAAGTTGACTTCATCCTTTGGCGTTATATTTGTGTTCACATATTGAGGGTATATAAACTGTTTGGAGCTTCGTTTTTTTTGGTAATGTCTATTAATCGTTTGTGGTATATTTTTGGTGATTTGACTATCACCGTGAATATACGAGTAAGAACTGAAATATATAAATGAAAGCGTTCTGTATAATAATTGCGACTTAATATAAAACCAGGACCAGTACGGAATATTTGCAGTATATCGGTTTGTGCCATAAAGAAGATTATGATTAGTGAGATTTTATTCCCTAAAAAATAATGCCAGTAGCCATATCTCACTATATCGAGAAATTAATCGATGCTAATCACAATTCATGAAAATCTAACAAAATTGCGATTCAATAATTACTTTTTATACCCTCCACCGTAGGATGGGGGGTATATTAACTTTGTCATTCCGTTTGTAACACATCGAAATATTGCTCTAAGACCCCATAAAGTATATATATTCTGGGTTTTGGTGAAATTCTGAGTCGATCTAAGCCCGCCCGTCCGTCCGTCCGTCTGTTGAAATCACGTTAACTTCCGAACGAAACAAGCTATCGATTTGAAACTTGGCACAAGTAGTTGTTATTGATGTAGGTCGGATGGTATTGCAAATGGGCCATATCGGACCACTTTTACGTATAGCCTCCATATAAACCGACGCTCAGATTTGGCTTGCGGAGCCTCTTGGAGGAGCAAAATTCATCCGATCCGGTTGAAATTTGGTGCATGGTGTTAGTATATGGTCTCTAACAACTACGCAAAAATTGGTCCATATCGGTCCATAATTATATATAGTCCCCATATAAATCGATCCCCCGATTTGGCTTGCAGAGCCTCTAAGAAAAGCAAATTTCATCCGATCCGGCTGAAATTTGGTACATGGTGTTAGCATATGGTCTCTAACAACCATGCAAAAATTGGTCCATATCGGTCTATAGTTATATATAGCCGATCCCCAAAAATAATCTACCAACATTTTATTTCTATAGAAAATTTTGTCAAAATTTTATTACTATAGAAAATTTTGTCAAAATTTTATTACTATACAATTTTTTTCAAGATTTTATTTCTATAGAAAATTTTGTCAATGTTATTTTTATAGAAAATGTTGTCAAAATTTTATTGATATAGAAAATTTTGTTAAAATTTCATTTCTATAGAAAATTTTGTTAAAATTTTATTTCTATAGAAAATTTTGTCAAAATTTTATTTCTGTATTGCAGAATTTTATTTCTGTATTTTGTCAAAATTGAATTACATACGTACTTAATCGGCCTTTTTTGAGAAGACGGTGTTACGAAGTTTTAAGATATCTTGCCATCGGCAAGTGTTACCGCATCCCAAGTAATTCGATTGTAGATGACAGTCTGTAGTACAAGTTTCTAAGCAATTCATGGTGGAGGGTACATAAGATTCGGCCTGGCCGAACTTACGGCCATATATACTTGTTTTTATTAATTTTTATACCCTTTACCCTGGGATGGGGGGTTATACTAACGTTGCCATTCCGTTTGTAACTCATAGAGATATTGGTTTCAGAACCCATAAAGTATATATATTCTGGGTCGTTGTGAAATTCCGAATCGATATAGTGATGTCCGCCTGTCTGCTGAATTCGCGCTAACATCCGAACGAAGGTTAGCCCGATATTTCGGGCTCACATAGACTATTCAGTCCATTGTGATACCACAGTAGTAAACTTCTCAGTAAGAGAAATACTCAGAAATGTCACCAGCATTACTGAGGTGGGATAATCCACCGCTGAAAAACTTTTTGGTGTTTGGTCGCAGCTAGGTTCGAACCCACGACCTTTTGTATGCAAGGCGGGCATGCAAACCATTTCACCAAGGTGGCTCCCATCCGAACGAAACAAGCTATCGACTTAAAAAAGCGGTTGTTATTAATATAGGTCGGTGGTATTGCAAAAGGACCACTTTTAGCTATAGTTCCCATATAAGCCTACCCCCAGATTTTACTTCCTCAGCTCCTCTTGGAAGAGAAACGAGTTTCTTTTGTTTCACCTTCGTAGTCACGGATGGAATTCCAATACACTTCCTTCATATGCGTTTAGGCCAAAGATAATATACCTAAGAAGATGGGAAATTGGCATGCGTCAAACTAAATGTTGCATTGACGGTACTAGTTCCACACAGGTTTGTATTTTTTTTTGTTTTTCGTTATTATTTAATTGAAAATCTTAATTTTCTTAATGAAACAATGTTAAATTTTAGACAACAACAAAAAAATTACATTTTCCCGCTTATGGAAATTTATTTCCTGCACTTAATTTCTTTTTATTTGCATTTTAATGCTATGTCAATAGTTGTCGTATACGCGTTTGGTTCGATAAACGAAATGTATGGGCTAGCACGGTAAATGGTTTGATGTGTTCAGCAGCCAATTTCCCAATTTCCCATCTTCTTATCTCTATTATCTTTGGTTTAGGCTCAATATGATTAAAATTCCTACCCTTAGTAGTCGTAGAAAAGTGTTGAACATTACTTTCATAATGAACATCTTGCAGGGTTATATCAATTCCGATTTTATCCTTAACCGCCTCCTAATTAATTAGACCAATAAGGAATTTTAAATTTCTATCTATTCAATATAATCAAGAAGATTTTGTAAATAATGATCCCCTCCGACGAATTTGTTATGATTTTAATTCACATTATCACATATTTGATTTCTCGGATAATAAACAATCTTATAATACATCTAAACACTATTTGAATTGTTAAATAATTATAAAATTATTGTTTGTATATACAGTGGCGTGCAGAAATGAGTACATAACAAGTATATACGGCCGTAAGTTCGGCCAGGCCGAATCTTATGTACCCTCCACCATGGATTGCGTAGAAACTTCTACGAAAGGCTGTCATCCACAATCGAATTACTTGGGTCGTGGTATCTTAAAACTTCTTAACATCGTTTTCTAAATTGTGAGTTAGTCCATACGTGGTAGAGAGCCAGAATTGAAATATGGGGTCGCTTATATATGAACTTGATATGGACCAATTTTTGTGTGATTGGGGATCGATTTATCTGAGGGCTATATATAACTATAGACCGATATGGACCTTGTTAGGCATGGTTCTTAACGGCCACATACTAGCACAATGTACCAAATTTCAACTGACTCGTATGAAATTTGCTCCTCCAAGAGGCTCCAAAACCAAATCGGGATCGGTTTATATGGGGGCTATATATGATTATGGACTGATATGGACCACTTTTGGCTTGGCTGTTAAATATCATATACTACCATCACGTACCAAATTTCAACCAGATCGAATGAATTTTGCTTCTCCAAAAGCCACCGGAGGTCAAATCTGGGGATCGGTTTATATGCGGGCTATATATAATTATGGACTGATATGAACCAATTCCTGCATGGTTGTTGGATACCATATACTAACATCACGTACCAAATTTCAACCGAATCGGAAGAATTTTGCTCTTCCAAGAGGCTCCGGAGGTCAAATCTGGGGATCGGTTTATATGGAGGCTATATATAATTATGGACCGATGTGAACCATTTTTTGCATGGTTGTTAGAGACCATATACTAACACCATGTACCAAATTTCAGCCGAATTGGATGAAATTTGCTTCTCTTAGAGGCTCCGCAAGCCAAATCGGGGGTCGGTTTATATGGGGGCTATATATAATTATTAACCGATGTGGACTAATTTTTGCATACTTGTTAGAAACCATATACTTACACCATGTACCAAATTTCAGCCGGATCGTATGAAATTTGCTTCTCTTAGAGGCTCCGCAAGCCAAATTTGGTGGTCCGTTTATATGGGGGCTATACGTAAAAGTGGACCGATATGGCCCATTTGCAATACCATCCCACCTACATTAATAACAACTATTTGTGCCAAGTTTCAAGACGATAGCTTGTTTCATTCGGAAGTTAGCGTGATTTCAAAAGACGGACGGACGGACGGACGGACATGCTCAGATCGACTCAGAATTTCACCACGACCCATAATATATATACTTTATGGGGTCTTAGAGCAATATTTCGATGTGTTGCAAACGGAATGACAAAGTTAATATACCCCCATCCTATGGTGGAGGGTATAAAAATTACATTTTCCCCTTTATGGAAATTTATTTCATGCCCTTAATTTCTTTTTATTTGCATTTTAATGCTAAAGGGTGATTCTTTTGAGGTTAGGATTTTCATGCATTAGTATTTGACAGATCACGTGGGATTTCAGACATGGTGTCAAAGAGAAAGATGCTCAGTATACTTTGACATTTCATCATGAATAGACTTACTAACGAGCAACGCTTGCAAATCATTGAATTTTATTACCAAAATCAGTGGCAGAAAATCCGCTTTTTTATCGACAAATTTTGTTCAGCGATGAGGCTCATTTCTGGTTGAATGGCTACGTAAATAAGCAAAATTGCCGCATTTGGAGTGAAGAGCAACCAGAAGCCGTTCAAGAACTGCCCATGCATCCCGAAAAATGCACTGTTTGGTGTGGTTTGTACGCTGGTGGAATCATTGGACCGTATTTTTTCAAAGATGCTGTTGGACGCAACGTTACGGTGAATGGCGATCGCTATCGTTCGATGCTAACAAACTTTTTGTTGCCAAAAATGGAAGAACTGAACTTGGTTGACATGTGGTTTCAACAAGATGGCGCTACATGCCACACAGCTCGCGATTCTATGGCCATTTTGAGGGAAAACTTCGGAGAACAATTCATCTCAAGAAATGGACCGGTAAGTTGGCCACCAAGATCATGCGATTTGACGCCTTTAGACTATTTTTTGTGGGGCTACGTCAAGTCTAAAGTCTACAGAAATAAGCCAGCAACTATTCCAGCTTTGGAAGACAACATTTCCGAAGAAATTCGGGCTATTCCGGCCGAAATGCTCGAAAAAGTTGCCCAAAATTGGACTTTCCGAATGGACCACCTAAGACGCAGCCGCGGTCAACATTTAAATGAAATTATCTTCAAAAAGTAAATGTCATGGACCAATCTAACGTTTCAAATAAAGAACCGATGAGATTTTGCAAATTTTATGCGTTTTTTTTTTAAAAAAAAGTTATCAAGCTCTTAATAAATCACCCTTTATGTCAATACTTGTCGTATACGCGTTTGGTTCGAGTATTAAACTGACCCGGTAAATGGTTCGATCTCCTCAGTAGCTAATTTCCTATCTTTCTGAATCTATAATCTTTGTGACGGACGACTTTTTAACTTTTAGTCGCTTTATACGCTTTATTCTCGCACACTTCGTAAGATGACGCGATCGTAAATATCATGCGTGCGTGTGCGTGGGAAAAAAATAAAATATATTAAATTACATTTGATCAATTTTTATTTTAAATTTTCAAAAATAAATCTACATTTTCTTCCAGGATGCGTCCACTTTTTGGGTCTACGAAGATGATGCATGTACATGCATGCATGAAGTTTTACTTTATCATAAATTTAACATTGTACCTGTATGGGTTAATTTTCTGTTGTATGAACACTTTTCTATACTCCAATTGTATTTTAATTGTAGCTGCAAAATGTGCCTCAAATAACTTGGTCGTTTATTTATAACTTGCCACCGATCTTTTACGAATTCTATACAGATCCCAAAGAAGTTTTTACAACGAGATAAAAACAAAAATTAAAATCTGTCGACAACCTTAACATTTATATGGACATGAATCCAAGTACATATTTCGATGATGTATGGGTACATAGTGTATTGATTTATTTTTTCTACAAATTTGATGGTATGGAATGGTATGAGGTCTACATTTAAGATTTAGTTTAAGAATCGTAAATAATAAAATTTTTTATGTTTTTGTTGAAAAAAATTAAGTTTTCTGAATTTAAATGTTTAAATAAAAACTTATGGAAATATCCAAAAATTATTTGAAAAATGTACTGATCTATTTCTCGACAGCCGTGGTATTATTCAAAATGTCTTTATTGTAGAGATAAATTCAAAAAAGTTAAAAAAATATTTTTTCTTTATTTTCTGAAGATGAAATCCGAAATATTGACATAGAATTACATTTGAAGAACTGATGCAAAATCAATGCGGAGTATTCTTAAAAATATGTCTTCCACCCTATGACAAGCTAACAGAGAAAAAATTCACGAAAATTCAATTAAAAATTTAATTGATTCAACAAATGTTTTAATTGAAACAAAAATCAAACACAAAAATTAATAATATCAATTAATTTTTTTATTGAATTTAAATTATTTTTTAATTGATACTTTCATTTCTGTGATTGAAGACATTAAAAATTAATTGGATCAATTAATTTCGTGATTGAAGGAAAAAATATTTTTTGTGTGAATGTAAAATTCAATGCTTTTGAGTCAAATCCAAAAAGAAAATTTTCATTGCTTTTTCGGCTACGCTTTTATTGCCGAGTATATACTATGTACACGCAACTTCTAGTTCATCCCAGCCATTCTTAGAGATTTTAATGAGAAATAAAAAGGCGACTTCTACAATTTTTCAAATTTTTGAAAAAGCAGCCTTTGAATGCTATAAATGTCGAATTTTTTTTACCTTTTCTACATTTGGAATTTTTTATACTAACTTTGTCAATCCGTTTGTAACACATCGAAATATTCCTCTAAGACCCCATAAAGTATATATATTCTGGGTCGTGGTGAAATTCTGAGTCGATCTGAACATGTCCGTCCGTCCGTCCGTCCGTCCGTCTGTTGAAATCACGTAACTTCCGAACGAAACAAGCTATCGACTTGAAACTTGGCACAAGTAGTTGTTATTGATGTAGGTCGGATGGTATTGCAAATGGGTCATATCGGTCCGTTACGTATAGCCCCCATATAAACGGACCCCCAAATTTGGCTTGCGATTGCTATAAGAGAAGCAACTTTCATCCGATCCGGCTGAAATTTGGTACATGATGTTAGTATATGGTCTCTAACTACCATGCAAAAATTGGTCCATATCGGTTCACTTTTACGTATAGCCCCCATATAAACGGACCCCCAAATTTGGCTTGCGATTGCTCTAAGAGAAACAAATTTCATCCGATGGTGTTAGTATATGTCTCTAACAACCATGCAGAAATTGGTCCACATCGGCCCATAATTATATATAGCCCCCATATAAACCGATCCCCCGATTTGGCTTGCGGAGCCTCCAAGAAAACCAAATTTCATCCGATCCGGCTGAAATTTGGTACATGGTGTTGGTATATGTTCTCTAATGACCATGCAAAAATTGGTCCACATCGGCCCATAATTATATGTAGCCCGCATATAAACCGATCCAAAGATTTGACCTCCGGAGCCTCTTAGAGGAGCAAAATTCATCCGATTGAAATTTGGTACGTGGTGTTAGTATATGGTCTCTAACAACCATGCAAGAATTGGTCCATATCGGTCCATAATTATATATAGCCCCACATAAACCGATCCCCAGATTTGACCGCCGGAGCCTCTTGGAGGAGCAAAATTCATCCGATCCGGTTGAAATTTGCAACGTGGTGTTGTATAAGGCCACTAATAACCATGCCAAAATTGGTCCATATCGGTCTATAGTTATATATAGCCGATCCCCAATCACAAAAAAATTGGTCCATATCGGTTCATAATCATGGTTGCCACTCGAGCCAAAAATAATCTACCAAAATTTTATTTTTATAGGAAACATTGTCAAAATGGTATTTCTATAGAAAATTTTGTCAAAATTTTATTTCTATAGAAAATTTTGTCAAAATTTTATTTCTATAGAAATTTTTGTTAAAATTTTATTTCTATAGAAAAATTTTTCCAAATTTTACTGTTGTAAAAATTTTATTTTATCAAAATTTTATTTCTATAGAAACTTTATTTAAATGGCCTTTGTATACCCTGCGCCACACTGTGGAACAGGGTATTATAAGTTAGTGCATATGTTTGTAACACCCAGAAGGAGACGAGATAGACACATGGTGTCTTTGGCAATAATGCTCAGGGTGGGTCCCTGAGTCGATATAACCATGTCGGTCCGTCTGTCTGTCTATGAACACATTTTTGTGATCAAAGTCTAGGTCGCAATTTAAGTCCAATCGCCTTCAAATTTGGCACATGTTCCTAATTTGGGTCAGAATAGAACCCTATTGATTTTGAAAGACATCGGTTCAGATTTAGATATAGCTCCCATATATATCTTTCGCCCGATATGCACTAATATGGACCCAGCAGCCAGAGTTTTATACCGATTTGCTTGAAATTTTGTACAAACATAACACTTAGTCGTATAGTCAAGTGTGCAAAATTTGATTGAAATGGGATCAGATTTAGATCTGAACCGATTTCAATCAATCTTTCGCCCGATATGGACATATATGGCCCAGAAGCCAGATTTTTGGCCGAATTTGGTTGAAAGTTTGCACTAGGAGTACAATTAGTAATATAGTCAAGTGTGCAAAATTTGATTGAAATCGGTTCAGATTTAGATATAGCTCCCATATATGTCTTTCGCCCGATATGGACTAATACGGTCCTAAAAGCCAGAGTTTTTGCCCAATTTGGTTGAAATTTTGCACAGGGAGTAGATTTAGCATTGTAGCTATGCGTGCCATAGCTACAATGCTAAATTGTCTTTAAATTTGTTGTCTTTTTGCATCTTGACTACAAAGCAAAAAATCGTTCAATTATAGGACATGTTTTTCAAAACTTTATTTTAAAGAAGTTTTTTACTTCAAACATAGCATAATTTCTACTGGAAGTCGAGTCCTAATTTGGAAAATAAAGTTGCCGTTAACTCGTTTTTAAAGGACTTTGATAGCATATGAAGAAAAAAAGCTGAGAAAGCGAAAAATTAAAATTTGCTTCCTAGAAGCAAGTACACAAAACCTAAATTTAAAAGAGAATAGTGTCTTAAAAGTATCCTTACTTATATTCTCCGCTTCTTTGGCTCGGAATCAATACCAAATTTTTTAAAGTAAAGACAAAATCTTTGGAACCGAGTATGCTTTTTTTTCAGTGCACTTTTACGTATAGCCCCCATATAAACGGACCCCCAAATTTGGCTTGCGATTGCTCTAAGAGAAGCAAATTTCATCCGATTTGGTACATGGTGTTAGTATATGGTCTCTAACAACTATGCAAAAATTGGTCCATATCGGTCCATAATTACTTATAGACTCCATATAAACCGATCCCCCGATTTGGCTTGCGATTGCTCTAAGAGAAGCAAATTTCATCCGATCCGCCTGAAATTTGGTACATGGTGTTGGTATATGGTCTCTAACAACCATTCAAAAATTGGTCCACATCGGTCCATAATTATATATAGACCCCATATAAACCGATCCCCCGATTTGGCTTGCGGAGCCTCTTGGAGGAGCAAAATTCATCGGATCCGGTTGAAATTTGCAACGTGGTGTTAGTATAAGGCCGCTAATAACCATGCCAAAATTGGTGTGCAAAATTTGATTGAAATGGGATCAGATTTAGATCTGAACCGATTTCAATCAATCTTTCGCCCGATATGGACATATATGGGCCCAGAAGCCAGATTTTTGGCCGAATTTGGTTGAAATTTTGCACTAGGAGTACAATAAGTAGGATAGTCAAGTGTGCAAAATTTGATTGAAATCGGTTCAGATTTAGATATAGCTCCCATATATATCTTTCGCCCGATATGGACTAATACGGTCCTAAAAGCCAGAGTTTTGGCCCAATTTGGTTGAAATTTTGCACAGGGAGTAGATTTAGCATTGTAGCTATGCGTGCAAAATTTGGTTGAAATCGATTCAGATTTAGATATAGCTCCCATATATATCTTTCGCCCGATATGCACTTAATCGGACCCAGAAGCCAGAGTTTTATCCCGATTAGCTTGAAATTTTGTACAAGAAGTACAATTGGTAGTATAGTCATGTGTGCCAAATTTGATTGAAATCGGTTCAGATTTAGATATAGCTCCTATATTTCCTTATTTCCTTATTTCAACAAAAATGGTAAAAAATACGAACATTTTCCTTGTTAAATCCAAAAGCCAAAAAGCGTAGTCGAAAAGTTGTAAACATGACTCTAATTTTCCTAAACTTCTAATACATATATATCGAGCGATAAATCAGAAATAAACTTTTGCGAAGTTTCCTTAAAATTGCTTCAGATTTAAATGTTTCCCATATTTATACCCTGTGCCACACTGTGGCACAATTACTAAAATTGTGTTCCACCCTAGTGCATTAGCCAATTTAAATTTTGAGTCTACAGATTTTGTAAAAGTCTATCAAATTCTGTCCAAATCGAGTGATATTTAAAAGTATGTATTTGGGACAAACCTTTATATGTAGCACCCAACACATTTGACGGATGTGATATGGTATCGAAAATTTAGATCTACAAAATGGTGCAGGGTATAATATAGTCGGCCCCGCCCGACTTCAGACTTTCCTTACTTGTTTAGTTTAATATATACCACGTATGGACTATGTGGTATATATTACGGTGTTAGGAAGTTTTAAGATACCTTGGGTACATAAGCTTCCTGGCCGAACTAACGGCCGTATATACTAGTTTGTTTTTTTTTTTAATTTGAAAAAGTCGATTTTAACTTTTTGATAAGATGTCAGTGTAAAAAGATCTACACATGATCGCTTTTAATTTACTCTAAACTATACGATTTATCGTTATAGTCCGATAATGGTCTCTTGACTAGAGGTGTGCGCGTGAGTGAAATTTCACTCACATTCACGAAGTCAAATATTTATTCACGCACGCTCACGCACGATAAGTGTCGTAGCCATTCACACTCACGCACATTCACGAGATGAAAAGTAGTACTCACGCACGCTCACGCACGAACTACTTTCACAGACTCACGCTCTCGTACGATTCACGACAATTCACGTGACTCACGACAAATTCACGAGACTCACGACATTTTCCAACCGCGAATGAGCAAAGTTAACAAAATTTATAAATAAAATATAGTTCGACATCTAAATCAATTTCATTTAACATAAGTAAGAATTAAGTCTTTATTTTTAAGAATTAAATCTTGATTTTTATCGTGAGTGATTTTGCAGAAATTGTATTCACGCACATTCACGAACCGATTTTATTACTCACGCACGCTCACGCACGACATATTTATTTTAGTCCCATTCACGCACATTCACGAGAGTTGCTTCTGATTTCGTGTCACACGCACACCTCTACTCTTGACCATCATCAAAAGACGATTCTTCGATTTAACCTGACATTTATAAAAATTGGAAAAAGTCGAATTATTTGATTTTCCATGGATATTGTAATGTTATTTCGATACACGAGGGTATTGAATAATATATCCTATTGACAATGAGTACAAAAACATAAGATTTCATATTAAATGTAAGTTAGTTGAATCTTTGAATTCTTTTCTGCCCCATAAAAAGTTAGTACTTTTTGCGTTTGTTGGTAAAAATTCGAAAATCTACCCTCTTCAATGACAAAGTGAAGGCAATTTTTGCTAAAATTAAATAAGCAAAGAACAAATAACCATACAAAACCAAATTTAAGGTGTGTTATATTTAAGTGAATTCATTCTCAAACTGTTATTAACTAAAAGCTTTTGATGGCTCTTTGAAGTTAATGATTTATTAAATGTCTTTAGAAGTTGGTCTAATTGTGATATAATTAGCACTTTTCAGATACCAGCATTCTAAGGAATTCTTACAGTTGAAAGACATGAAAAAAAATTATGAGCATTTTAACAAGATGATTTGCAATTTATTGCATGTCCCCAAGACGATGATTTACTAGAAGCCATACATACAAAAAAAACCAAAACTTAAATGTCATCGATATTCAGGTTCATGAAGATACAAAAATTAATAGTCAACCGAATACAACAAATATAAATTATAATGTCATTTGGTCGATTTTATGCTCATAGAAGAACACTGACACTAGGCAACAATAACGAACAACAACAACAATCATACAACATCATCATGAACATCAACAACAATAACAACAAGAAGTATTATTAGCAACGACAACATAAATGCTATAGCTACAATGTTATTTCATTACAGTGAATATCCTACAATGCAGAGCATTCACAAAACGAAAGACTTAAGACAGCAACGCGACACTTTTCATTCAAAAGAAAAACCAATGCCCAACAATCGCTGCCAAAACGTAAAAACCAAACTGCTCTGATTTAAGTGTTTTTTTTTTTTTTTTGTAAGTTTCATTCATTTCCACTTCATTTTACAGAGTATATAATGAAATTAAAAGACATATCCGCAAATGTGTAATCATTTGTCTGTGTAGAAAAAAAGCTCTAAGAAAACCCCCACAAAAAGCGAAAACAATTGAAATAAAAAGTGTATAAAAAATGAATGGTTAAAAAAAATCACGACAAAAATTAGAACTAGATAACCGCACTGTTGAAGAATAAGTCTAGCCATAAATATACCATTAGAAATTATTCCGGATATCATTTTTATCGACATACATATGTAGATAAGCAATGGATTGTTGTCCAAAATGAAAAACAGAGGTAAAAATTAAAAACAAACTGCTGTCGTTTTCTTTATTCAGTATTCAACCGGAGATTATGTATAATAGTTTTTCTAGTAGATATGTTAAGAAACCGGCAATTAATAGTTTACACAGATTAAATTTGCCAACAACCATTAAGATTTCAAATATACGATACTATTTTCCGTATAAATTAACAATGAAGATGATTAAGAACAAAAGATAACCCGTAGGGATATATTTAGTTATATACACCGAAATTTTTTTCAACAAAATATTTCCATTCGTTTTGTTTGTTATTGTTGATTTCTCTTCAATCATTATTGTTGTTTTTGATCTCAGCTTAAAACCATGCATTGACTAAACTAGTTAAAAGTGTAGCCTAACCAACAGAGGAAAAGTATGCTTGTCAAATTTATTTGGGCAAAGCCCTATAGACTGCAAGATGGTTGGATGTACAGCTGTTTCGGAATTATCACATTCCTCATCAGTATCCTCTACACGGTTGAAAAAGACTGTTTTTCATATGTTCGGCTATAAACATTATATGTTTGGAACACAAATTTTTAAACACAATATTTTTGAGTGCAAGCATATAATGTTCATAAACTAGCATAACATGTTTGGGACATATATGTTAATATGTTAGAACATATTATGTTTGGGACATAAAATGTTTGTAAATATAATATGCTTGGATGCAAACATATATTAATTTAGAAATAGCCTATAAACATATATGTGTTTAGTAGCTTGGAGCGCTATTTAACAGGGAGCGATATTGAATTAAGTTGGTGGTTGTTGCTTGTTATTACAAAATTAACATTTTATTTTTCCTTGGGCAATTGATCAGCTACTTCTTTGATCCTTACAAACTGTGTGGTCCGCTGTTCGAATCCCCGTCCGGCAAAAGGTAAAATTAAAATAAAAAATCATACAATTGAATAGTTTCTTCTACAATGTTTGTATTACAGAAAAAGGTGCTAAGAACTAAAAAATCTCGTGGAAGTGAGAAAGATGTCGGGGAATATACAATTGGGCAGAAACAAAATTTTTAGCATTCAGGTCGAAAACCTATGTTGTTAGCACCTATATTACCTGTTTATTTTCATAATTCATTATGATTGTAAATATATAAATAAATAAATAAAATTTTGAGCACAATATTGTTTTGGAGAATTTTTTTTAAGCATATAATATTTTTGGGTGCAAAATGCTTCCAAACATATTATATGTTCACATAATAACGTATTGTTTTTTGGAAGACAACATTATTGAATTTGGATGCACAAATAGAAAATGTTTGGAACTTAGACTACCCAAACATATATTGTTTAGACCAATATGCTTTCAAACATATTATATATTGGAAGAGATCAAACATATAAATGTTTGGGCAATACCCAAAATTGTATATGCTTGAAGCAAAATATGTTTGGGAGTATATGTTACAGAAGCGATTTTTTGTGAGCGTGTACTTGCAGCAAAACTATCAACCAATTATCAGAATAAATTCGGGTAATTCACTCAGCCCAAAGTGAACTACACTTGAACCATCCGAAAAAAGGTTTGATAGTCGGCTACTGCCTAAACAAATTTGCAACCATACCGGGTTTGTTTTTGAGCATGATTCCTCTATCTTCATTCGTTTTGTTTGTTATTGTTGGTTTCTCTTCAATCATTATTGTTGTTTTTGATCTCAGCTTAAAACCATGCATTGACTAAACTACAAGTGTAGCTTAACCAACAATTAAAGTTTTTATTGAATTTTCAAAAATATTCAATAAAAAATTTAATTGATTCACCAACTTGTTTAATTAAAACAAAAATTAATCACAAAATTAATATTATCAATTAATTTTTTAATTGGATCATTTAATTTTTAATTGATTTCGGTGATTGATACTATCATTTCTGTGATTGAAGACATTTCAATTGAAAATTAATTGGATTAATTAATTTCGTGATTGAATCCAAAAATTATTTTTTTTTGTGTGTAGCTACAAGGGCTAAACAAAATGTCAGACTTAGCAATTTTATGTCTTATAAAATGAAGATGAAGCTGTGCTTACAGCTGTTACTTAAATAAAATTAAAGTTTTAATTTAATTAAAAGAATAACAAGTATATACGGCCGTAAAATAAGCCAGGCCGAAGCTTAGGTTAGGTTAGGTTAGGTTATGTGGCAGCCCGATGTATCAAGCTTACTTAGACTATTCAGTCCATTGTGATACCACATTGGTGAACTTCTCTCTTATCACTGAGTGCTGCCCGATTCCATGTTAAGCTCAATGATAAGGGACCTCCTTTTTATAGCCGAGTCCGAACGGCGTTCCACATTGCAGTGAAACCACTTAGAGAAGCTTTGAAACCCTCAGAAATGTCACCAGCATTACTGAGGTGGGATAATCCACCGCTGAAAAACTTTTTGGTGTTCGGTCGTAGCAGGAATCGATCCCACGACCTTGTGTATGCAAGGCGGGCATGCTAACCATTGCACCACGGTGGCTCCCGAAGCTTATGTACCCTCCATCATGGATTGCGTAGAAACTTCTTCCAAACACTGCCATCCAGAATCGAATTACTTAAGTTGCGGTAACGCTTGCTGATGGCAAGGTATCTTAAAACCTCCTAACACCATCTTCTAAATTGTATGTAAGTCCATACGTGGTATATATTAAATCAAAAAAGATCGATACAATACGTATATAATTCAGTTTGACAAAGTAGACATAAAATTTTGACAAAATTTTCTGCAGAAATAAAATTTTAACAAAATTTTCACAAAATTTTCTATAGAAATAAAAATTTTGACAAAAATTTCTACAGAAATAAAATTTTAACAAAATTTTGTATAGAAATAAACTTTTGACAAAATTTTCTATAGAAATAAAATCTTGGTAGATTATTTTTGGCTCGAGTGGCAACCATGATTATGAACCGAATAAAATTTGAACAAAATTTTCTATAGAAATAAAATTTTGACAAAATTTTCTATAGAAATAAAATTTTGACAATGATGAAAATTTTATTATGAATCGAATAAAATTTTAACAAAATTTTCTCTAGAAATAAAATTTTGACAACATTTTCTATAGAAATAAAATTTTGGCAGATTATTTTTGGATCTAGTGGCACCCATGATTATGAACCCATATGGACCAATTTTTGTGTGATTGGACCAATTTTGGTATGGTTGTTAGCGACCATATACTAACACCACGTTCCTAATTTGAACCGGATCGGATGAATTTTGCTCTTCCAAGAGGCTCCGGAGGTCAAATCTGGAGAACGTTTTATATGGGGGCTATATATAATTATGGACCGATATGGACCAATTTTTGAACGGTTGTTAGAGACCATATACCAATACCATGTACCAAATTTCAGCCGGATTGGATGAAATTTGCTTCTCTTGGAGACTTCGCAAGCCAAATCTGGGGATCGGTTTATATGGGGGCTATATATAATTATGAACCGATGTGGACCAATTTTTGCATGGTTGTTAGAGACCATATACCAATATCATTTACCAAATTTCAGGCGGATCGGATGAAATTTGCTTCTTTTTGAGGCTCCGCAAGCCAAATCTGGGGATCGGTTTATATGGGGGCTATATATAATTATGGACCGATGTGGACCAATTTTTGCATGATTGTTAGAGACCATATACCAACACCATGTACCAAATTTCAGCCGGATCGGATGAAATACGCTTCTCTTAGAGACTCCACAAGCCAAATCTGGGGATCGGTTTATATGGAGGCTATATATAATTATGGACCGATGTGGACCAATTTTTGCATGGTTGTTAGAGACCATATACCAACACCATATACCAAATTTCAGCCGGATCGGATGAAATATGCTTCTGTTAGAGGCTCCACAAGCCAAATCTGAGGGTCCCTTTATATGGGGGCTATACGTAAAAGTGGACCGATATGGCCCATTTTCAATACCATCCGACCTACATCGATAACAACTACTTGTGCCAAGTTTCAAGTTTATAGCTTGTTTCGTTCGGAAGTTAGCGTGATTTCAACAGACGGACGGACATGCTTAGATCGACACAGAATTTCACCACGACCCAGAATATATACTTAGAGCAATATTTCAATGTGTTACAAACGGAATGACAAAGCTAATATACCCCCATCCTATGATGGAGGGTATAAAAACAAGTATACACAGCAGTAAGTTCGGCCGGGCCGAATCTTAAATACCCACCACCATGAATCAAATATTATAGTTAATATTTTTATAGAATAAGTAAATTTTATGTACATAATGTTCACAATATTCTAAAATGAGCAATTTTAAATTAAATTGTATTATATTTGAATTTTGTATAGTGTTAAAGAAATTTAACATTTTCCTTCAAAATATGAAATTTTCTGCACCAATATAATAGGTGTATTATTTTCAAAACATTTCTTCAATTGGACAAAAAGTATTAACTTATTTATATCATGTGGCAATAAGTAAAATGTTTAATAAACTTTTCTAAAAAAAACTTAAAATTTATTTCATGGTGGTTTCACTTGTTGTAACTGTTTACCAAGAGGATTTGTGTCATACTCCATATAAATACCGCATGGTCGAAAAGAATGATTTATAGAGGTGGAGAAACATCGATG
This sequence comes from Haematobia irritans, assembly GCF_050003625.1. Lineage (NCBI taxonomy): Eukaryota > Metazoa > Arthropoda > Insecta > Diptera > Muscidae > Haematobia > Haematobia irritans. Next base: position 132,738,254 of record NC_134400.1, read on the forward strand.
TATGCAATCATCGATGATACATAGATGTTTCTGAAAAAAAATAAAACTTGTAAAATGCAGGGGAAAATTACATAAACTACATTTGTAAACATTATAGCAATTTTAATAAATGAAATAATAATGTAAAATAATAAAAACATCTTTGTATTTATTGATTAAAACAAACAAAAAACATAACTCCTACTCATTTATTAAAACAAAAAAAAAAAACTCATAACATTTTAATTCATGGTCCGAACTAACACAAAAAAAATAAATTTAATTATAAAAAATTTAATAATTAAAATAAATTAAAATGAAAAGTTTTCAAAAATGTGCTGGTTTTTATTAATAAACATCAGTTTATCGACTACCATCGGCTTTAGGTTTGTTCGCCGATCAGAAATAATATGCCCAGCCTCGCGGAACATTCATTCTGATTTGGAAGAATTTGTTCTCTTATAGGCGCCATACTTTCTGCTTTCGTCTAAAAATAAATTCATTATGTTCAAAGTATTAAGTACAATTATATTGTTTATATTTACTTTCCAAAACCGAAAGTGGATCGCATTCTTCCGGTTCGTTTATAGTTCTAGGCGCTGCCTCAAATTTATAATAAAATCCGCTCGAGATGCTTTTACTTTCGCTTTAATTTTTTTTTTTTGTAAAAACCAAAAATTCGATTATTGGGAAGATGTGGTTGGCATTGACTGTTCCCGTTGAGTTTTTGTACATCTCTTGCTCCAAAGCTTTAACTGCCTGATCAGCATTTAAAATTGATTTAAAACAATTTTTTATTAGAGTTGATACCCGAGGAACAGTGCGTGTTTCGTAGTGTGCAAAACTATCAATTAAACGGCAACTTATTGTTTCGAAGGCAAAGAGAACTTCTGGAGTTTTAAGATTTAGTCTTAAGTTTTGCAATTTTTAGTGAAGTTTGCATGTTAGAGGAATTACAAGAGACATTGTTGAATTTGTGCTACCGGAAATAGCCACACTTGCATCTTTAAATGGAGTAAGAAGTTCCTTTAGTTCCTCCAAAACATCGGTTTCCTCTGTGTTCTCTTTCAACTTTTCAATTTTTTTAAAGATGATAAAGAAAACATCGATGGTCGTTATAAAACATCGATGTTTACAAAAATGTCAAAACATCGATACATCGATAGTACCATCGATGTTATCTCCACCTCTAATGATTTACTTTTAGAGGATGATTTTGTAAATAAAAATAAACACACTTCTTGTTTATTTCTGGCAAAATATATTTATACCCTGCGCCACGCTGTGGAACAGGGTATAATAAGTTTGTGCATTTGTATGTAACGCCAAGAAGGAAAAGTCTGAGACCCATCGTTTAGTATACCGATCGGCTTAGAATTAAATTCTGAGTCGATTTAGCGATGTCCGTCTGTCTGTCTGTCTGTCCGTCTGTCTGTCTGTCTGTTCATGTATTTTTGTGCGCAAAGTACAGGTCGCAGTTTAAGTCCGATCGTCTTCAAATTTGGCATAGGGTCGTTTTTTGGAACAAAGACAATCGCTATTGATTTTGGAAAAAATCGGTTCAGATTTAGATATAGCTGCCATATATATTTATCCCCGATCTGGTCATAATTGGCGTGTTTATCAACCTATGTTCTTCAAATTCAATAGATCCGAATATTTATGAGTCTCGAAAAACTTTCAAAATATCAGCCAAATCGGTTCAGATTTAGATATAGCTCCCATATATATCTTTCATCCGATTTAGACTCATATGGCAACAGAGGCCAAAGTTTACTACCGATGAAATTTTGCACAGAGAGTAGAGTTGGCATTCTACCAATGCTTGGTAAATTTGATTGAAATCGGTTCATATTTAGATATAGCTCCCATATATATTTTTCGTCCGATTTGCACTTATATGACCTCAAAAGCCAGAGTTTTGCCCTGACTTGCTTCAAATTTTACGCGAGAGGTAGGTTTAACGGTGTCGTTATGTGTGCCAAATTTGGTTAAAATCGGTTCAGATTTAGATATAGCTCCCATATATATCTTTCGTCCGATTTGCACTTATATGACCTCAAAAGCCAGAGTTTTGCCCTGACTTACTTCAAATTTTGCACATGGAGTACGTTTAATAGTATCGGTACGTGTGCCAAATTTGGTTGAAATCGGTTCAGATTTAGATATAGCTCCCATATATATCCGCTCAGATTTAGATATAGTTGTCATATATATTTATAACCGATCTGGTCAGAAATGACGTATTTATCAACCGATCTTCTTCCAATTTCGTATAATCGAATATTGTGTGAGTCTCGTAAATGCAAAATATCATTCACATCGGTTCACATTCAGATATAGCTCTCATATATAGCTTTCGCCCGATTTACCCTCCTATGGCCTCAGAGGCCAATCTTCTGTTCCGATTTACGTGAAATTTTGCAAAGGGAGTAGAATTAACATTAAAAATGTCCACACCGAATTTGGTTGAAATCGGTTCAGATTTAGATATAGCTCCCATATATAGCTTTCGCCCGATTTACACTCCTATGGCCCCTGAGGCAAAAGTTTTACACAGAGTTACGTAAAATTTTGCACAGGGAGTAAAATAATATTATAAATATGCACACCGAATTTGGTTGAAATCGGCTCAGATTTAGATATAGCTCCCATATATAGCTTTCGCCCGAATTACACTCCTATGACGCCAGAGGCCAAATGTTTACTCCGACTTACGTGAAATTTTGCAGAGGGAGTAGAATTAATATTATAAATATGCGTACCGAATTTAGTTGAAATTGGTTCGGATTTAGATATTTACTATGCGTGCCAAATTTAGTTGAAATTGGTTCTGATTTTGATATAGCTGTCATATATATCTTTCGTCCGATACGAACTTATATGGCCCCAGAGGTCAAAATTTCACGCCGATTTACTTGAAGTTTTGTACAGAGAGTAGGACTAACATTCTTGCAACACATGCCAAATTTGGTTGAAATCGGTTCTGATTTAGATATAACTCCCATATATATCTTTCGTCCGATTTAGATTGATATGACCACGGTGACCAAAGCTTCATTTCGAAAATTTTGAAGTTTTGCACTGAGCGTTCAATTAAAATTTTAGCAATGTGTGCCAAATTTTATCAAAGTCGGCTTAGAATTAGACAAAGCTCCCATATATATGTTCTTACGATTTTAGCAAATATGGCCAAAATACCCACACGTTTCTTGTAAAATCGTCACTGTTAAGTCGAAAACTCGCAAAAATGATTCAAATTTACCTATACTCTAATTAGTATATATCGACCTATAAATCATAAATGCAGACTTGCTAAATTTTATGCAATTTAAAAATATTTCTGATATTTTTTACTAACATTGGGGTCCGTCCCGGTCATCAGCCAATTTAAATTTTAAGTCCAGACATTTTGTGAAAGTTTAAAAAATTTTGTCCAAATAGGTTCATATTTAAATATTTGTACACGCAAAGAAAAAAAAACGTTTGGAAAACGTGTACCGAAAACGTTTTTCTTTTGTTAGAGTTTTTTGAATTGCTTCGAAAATTTTAAACTTTTATCAACAAAAAAATTCGTTTGTTACAAATTTTTTATTTTTTCAATAAAAAAAGTTATTTTTGAAACAACAACAGAGTCCATTTCGTTTATATCAAACACTGTTCTTTTCTGACTTTTGGTCTTTAATAAAACACATTTTACAGTTCAAAATTTAATATAGTACAATGTAATGTTGAACATTTTTTTCGGAATCTTCCGAACATATGTAGAATGTATGTAAAAAAAAAAAAAAAACTTTGGTCGAAGCAGGGATCGAACCCACGACCCTTGGCATGAGAGTCAGACGTAGCAACCACTGCTCCACGGTGCCAAACTAAATGTTTGTTTCTGTTAAATAAACTTTGTTTATTCGGTTCGTGGGCGCCGCAAGCTATGCTATGTAAATATAACTTATATGGATATTTATCTATTGATGACCATAACAGGTACATAGCTCAGTGGTTAGTGTGTTGGCTTACAAAGTGCATGGTCCGCGGTTCGATTCTCCGTCCAGGCGAAAGGTAAAAAAATTTTAAAAATTTATAAAATCGTATAATTTCTTCTACATTGTTTGAAAAAGGTGCTAAGAACTAAAAATCTTCCTGGAAGTGAGAAAGATGTGAGGGAAAATGCAATTAGCCAGAAAAAATTATTTTTTGAGTTAGTCTTTATGAAATTGTTTTTACATCCTGGAAAAGAATAAACGTTTATCACAAAAAGTATATACTTTTCTTCCAAATACACTTCCTTACAGCGAAAAGCAAATGAGAAACGAACTTTGTTTGTCTAAAATTTCGTTTGGGAGGAAAGAATTATTTTTTTGCGTGTATATGGGAATATAAACCTTTATATATAGTTCCTAACAAATTTGAAGGTGTTAAGATGGTATCAAAAATATTGATATAGATAGCGGTGAAGGGTATAATATAGTCGGCTCCGCCCGACTTTAGACTTACTTGTTTTTACTTAGGTCTCTACAATTTGGCATTTGGCAATGCTGCTGAAAAGTACATCCCTCATAGGATATTCCCTTAGTAAGGTAATGATTATGTGAGCTTAAGTACGTAATGCACCACTCTGATAATAAAATCATTCGTGAAAAACAAATTTAGTTGATAAGTGGATAAATCCTCGGATAGAATAATCCCACATTAACATTTGTGATACGTTTAGTTGCCATAGATATATGGAAACGTTTCCTACATAATTTCGCATATAAACATAGGAAGTTAGTTGGCCGAAAACCTTAACTCTAGGTTAATAGGGGTAAATGCTAAATAACATAAACATTTAGGTCCAGCCAACAAACAACCGTAACGCCATCGTCAACCGTAAAAGCAGTACTAGAGCATCAACGACTGCGTCTAATCTTCAAATGTCCCACCAAAATGGAAAACATAAAGACACCGCTGCCAACAAATGGCTTAAATGATATTAGCCATTACCAGTTTCTTAGGTTTATTTCATCCCATTGTCGTGTTGGTTTGTACAAATCATCATCATTGTTTAGATTTTAAATGGTGCACAGTGGAGAGTAATGAGAATTTTTAGTTTTCTTACCCTCAGAAAAAAAATCATCGAGAATTTCTATAGCCGATTTAACTTTAACTTTTAGTTCATAAAAACGTATTGATTTTATTTAATGAAAATGAAGTACACAATTACAACTAAATTCGAAACAACAATCGGTCTTACTTAAATTACTAAATTTAGTTAAATTGTGTACTTCATTTGTATACAATCAATAAAGAAAGCATACGTTTATAAAATAAGTAAAATTTATTTAAATTTTGTCGGTCTTGGACTACGCTAAATACCCTTCAAACTCCAATTGTTCTCTTCAAAATATGAAATTTGCTTAAACAACAGATAACAAATGTATTACTTATAATAAAATTGCTTCAATTGGCCAAAAAGTGTAGACTTATTATAAAATAAAAAAATAGAAATAAAATGTTGACAAAAATTTCTCTAAAAATATAATTTCGAAAAAAAAAATTCTATAAAAATAAAATTTTGACAAAATTTTCTATGGAAATAAAATTTTGACAAAATTTTCTATGGAAATAAAATTTTGACAAAATTTTCTATGGAAATAATATTTTGACAAAATTTTCTATGGAAATAATATTTTGACAAAATTTTCTATAGAAGTAAAATTTTGACAAAATTTTCTATAGAAATAAAATTTTGACAAAATTTTCTATAGAAATAAAATTTTGGCAAAATTTTATATAGAAATTTAATTTTGACAAAATTTTCTATAGAAATATAATTTTGAAAAGGTTAGGTTAGGTTAGGTTATGTGGCAGCCCGATGTATCAGGCTCACTTAGACTATTCAGTCCATTGTGATACCACAGTGGTGAACTTCTCTCTTATCACTGAGTGCTGCCCGATTCCATGTTAAGCTCAATGACAAGGGACCTCCTTTTTATAGCCGAGTCCGAACGGCGTTCCACATTCCAGTGAAACCACTTAGAGAAGCTTTGAAACCCTCAGAAATGTCACCAGCATTACTGAGGTGGGATAATCCACCGCTGAAAAACTTTTTGGTGTTCGGTCGTAGCAGGAATCGAACCCACGACCTTGTGTATGCAAGGCGGGCATGCTAACCATTGCACCACGGTGGCTCCCAATTTTGAAAAAAATTCTATAGAAATAAAATGATGAAAAAAATTTTTCTATTTAATGAAAATGAAGTACACAATTTAACTAAATTCGAAACAACAATCGGTCATATTTTTCTAAAATGTGTGGATCTTACTTAAATTACGCAATCCACACATTTTAGAAAAATAAGACCGATTGTTGTTTCGAATTTAGTTAAATTGTGTACTTCATTTGTATACAATCAATAAAGAAAGCATACGTTTATAAAATAAGTAAAATTTATTTAAATTTTGTCTGTCTTGGACTACGCTAAATACCTTTCAAACTCCAATTGTTCTCTTCAAAATATGAAATTTGCTTAAATAACAGATAACAAATGTATTACTTATAATAAAATTGCTTCAATTGGCCAAAAAGTGTAGACTTATTATTTATTAACGTGGGTATTAATTTCTTGTTTAGCCGCTAAAATCGCCAGTTTTTCACGATTACTTTTCTTTAATAATCCATTTTAAATAATATAAATTTCATAAAAAGTAGATTTGGGCTATAATAAAATTTGCGTTAAAATGGTATAATTTTATACTTTTTTACTGATTTATTTTTGATCTTGGCGGCTAAACTCAAACTTAATACCCACCTATAACTCTAAAGAAATATTTCTGGTTAATTTTATCTTCCCTATATCACTACCTATTCAACTTGATTTATTTATCTCTCAAATATTTTGTGACAAATTCAAGAAAATGCATTAGACATAATTATTTATTTTCGCTTAATAAAGAACATTTTTTAGTTTGAAAGAAAAATTTGGAGTTAAAAATTGCAAGTATGTCTTTAGAGATATTCTTATAGTTCAAGATGGAAACATTTGAGGTACAAATTACAAATTTTAAGAAAATCTGGGAAATGTGAATTTAGTAAATTTGTATGCTTCATTTGTGTATAATTTTCCCCCAGAAACTTTCTCAAAACAAATTAATTCCATGAACTAAAGAGTTCACTTTTTTTTAAACTCATCGACACACAAATGTCTCTATTATCATCAGCGCACAACTAACGCAGACTAAGCAGATTTATTTATAGATCAGTGTATAATGCACACACAAATTGATTTAAGGAAACTTATCTTTGTTGCAAACGTCTTCGTTTAAATATTAAATTTAAGATGTGTGGCATTGCATAGTACTATATAACATTTTTACTATGCAATATAATGATTTCTTCCAAAATATACTTAATACTATAACATACAAGCAAACTTTTGCTACAAATTTTAAGCTTGTTTCGTTCGGAAGTTTGAAGCTTATTTATTATTTTGCGATCACTCCTAATAGCGACAATTTATTTGGGTGTATAAATATTCCTTGAAATGTAAATGCTTTTGAATATGTTTTTAAAAAGTTTTAGCTCGAATCAACAGGGGAAATTACTACCTATACAAAAGGAAGAATTTATCCAATGGACTTTGATAGCATGACACAAATGGAAAATTAAAAATTTGAAAGATATTGACTTTTAGAAAATTTTGCCAAAATTTTATTTTTATAGAAAACATTTGTCAACAATTCTATAGAAAATTTTCATTTCTACACGATTTTTTTTAAATTTTCTTTTCTAGAAAAAAATTTGCCAAAATTTTAATTCTATAGATTTTTTTTCATAATTTTATTTCTACACCCTCAAAAAAATCGGTTCTCTAACATATGTTCCAAACATATTTTGCAGGAAGCATATATATTATTGGATACTGCCGAAACATTAATATGTTTGTTTTATGTGAACATATTGTATGTTTGGAAGCATTTTGAGCCCAAAAATATTATATGCTTGGAAGAATTCTCCCCAAAGAAGATTGTGCTCATTCTCTCACATAATTTTCATTTCCACGAAATTTTTTAGTTCTTGGCACCTTTTTCTGTAATAAAGGGTGATTCTTTTGAGGTTAGGATTTTCATGCATTAGTATTTGACAGATCACGTGGGATTTCAGACATGGTGTCAAAGAGAAAGATGCTCAGTATGCTTTGACATTTCATCATGAATAGACTTACGATCTGCCACAACGTCGAACTTTCAGTGAATGGGCCCTAGAAAAGTTGGCAGAAAATCCGCTTTTTTATCGACAAATTTTGTTCAGCGATGAGGCTCATTTCTGGTTGAATGGCTACGTAAATAAGCAAAATTGCCGCATTTGGAGTGAAGAGCAACCAGAAGCCGTTCAAGAACTGCCCATGCATCCCGAAAAATGCACTGTTTGGTGTGGTTTGTACGCTGGTGGAATCATTGGACCGTATACAAATAATGTTGAAGAAATCATTAAATTTTTTAAATTTTACCATTCTCCTGGACGGAGAATCGAACCGAGGACCATACAGTTTGTAAGCCATCACACTATCCACTGGGCTACGTAGCTGTTATGGCCATCAATAGACAATTATCGTTATAAGTTATATTTATGTAGCATAGTCTGCAGCGCCCACGAGACGATGCAAACAAAACATTATTTAACAGAAACATACATTTGTTTGCCACGTGGAGCAATGGTTAGCATGTCCACCTTTCATGCAAAGGATCGTGGGTTCAATCCCTGCTCCGACCGAACACAATTTTTTTTTTTTAATTTACACATTTATATTTATACTATACTAGCGTAACCCGGCCCGCTTCGCTGCGCCTTGCGAAGCGTATTTGTAGGAACATTTTGCGTTAACTTAGAGAACCATATCCTTCGTGCTAAAAAAAAATCGAAAAGTGGCTTGTCAAGGTATCCTTCTCCTCAACATATTTGAAACTTAAGCACTATATTATAGTGACATACAAAGAATTACTGTTTCCCATCCAATAAATCGGAAAAAGCAAAAGTAGTAAAAAATTTTACCGCTTTAACATTTGCTAAAATGTTGGAAAATTATGCACCCTCTACATTGGCTGCCAATTTCATGTAAATTTAAGTTCTTTACTAAAAAGAAGTCTGGCAGAAGCCTGTGCAAAATACATCAAATTATGTACCGAGTTCCCATTTATGGGGTTGTCCACTTGCAATTTAAAAAAAAAAACGAACAAAAGGGATCCCTTTGCCCACCTTTGCTCCACTCCAACCTGATATCGGACTATCACGTACCCTATATTAATTTCACAACTACTCAATGGTCCCTATAAATTCTATCGAAGTAAATCGACAAAGTTTATTTCAATTTTCCCCTTCCCCAATCAGATATCGAAAAATCATATACTAATTTAAAAATCATGTATAAATTTAATCACCTCCTCCCACGTTCCCTGTAAATTTCAAGTAGATCGGAGATGTTTAAATTTTGCTCTATTTTTTTTTAAAGGGACGTCACTTTCCCCGATACAATATCGACAAACACCGTAGTAAATAGCACCCCTAACCTTCCCTGAAAATTCTTGAAACTTTCCTTCAAGTGTGGGGCAAGGAAGGTTGCCTCTTCGTCCATAACCTTCCCCCATTGCCTTTGTAAATTTCAAGAAAACTTTTTGCAGTTTTAGAGGAGGACCTCCTCCTCGACCAAATATCGAAAAGTGATGTAGCGTATCTCAGAAAATGTCAAGCAAATTATAAGCCTAAAGGGGGCGGCCTCTCTTCCGTCCAAATATCGCAAAATCAGGTATCAACTATTAATATCGTAACGTCTTCCCAGTCCTCTGTAAATTTCAAGTAACTCGGTAAAGTTTATTTGTTTCTCTGTATGTACTTAAGAGAAGCGGATGTCTACTATGCCCTTTTATTTTTATTAAAAAATCAGGAACCTGATATAAATTTCATAATCTCACCCATTTTTTCCGTAAAATTTCAGTCGTGGGTGTTTAGTTTTGTTTTCACTGTACCTTAAAAAAAAAAAGTCGGGCAAAGGGGTGGTCCCCCTCCCCGACCAAATATCGAAAAATAATGTAGCTGATTTTTGTCTAGATGCCAACCCCAACATTCAATGAAAATTTCAAGCAAGTCGCATAATTTTTTCCAAGTTTCAAAAAGTAGGGAAAGGGGAGGTCTCCTCCCCGTCCATATATGAAATCATCAAGTACCCCATATTAATTCCATAACCTCACTGCATGTTCTCTGTAAATCTCAGATAATTTAGAGAATTTTAGTTTTTCACTGTACTTAAAAAAAGTCAGGGTCGGAGGTCCCCCTCCAAAATCGAAATATAAAGTAGCGGATCTTTGTGTAGATGCCAACCCAAACCTTCAATGAAAATTTCAAGCAAATCGGTCAACTTTGGTCCAATTTTCAAAAAGTCCAACAAAGGGGAGGTCCCCCTCCGCGACCAGGTATCAAAAAATGAGGTACCCTATTTTCACCACATGGACGCCCCCTACGATCTCTGAAAGTTTGAAGTAAATCGGTTCAGCCGTTTCGGAGCCAACTCGGAACATACAAACAAACAAACATAGATTGAATTTTATATATATAGAAGATAGAGTTGGCTCCGAAACGGCTGAACCGATTTACTTGTCGGTTCAGCCGTTTCGGAGCCAACTCGGAACATACAAACAAACAAATAAACAAACATAGATTGAATTTTATATATAGATTAAATTTTTATAATGAAACTTCGAAATGTGGGTTATTAAAGATTTACAGTCAGAAACAGTGCTTGATATAAACGAAATGGACTGAGCTTTTGGATAAAATATTATTTTTTTTTTATTGGAAAAATAACAATTTTGTAATAAAAAACTGTTTTTGGTATAAAAGTTTGAAATTTTGGAAGGAATTCGAAAACTCTAACAAAAGAAGAACGTGGAGTCGAGTATAAACATACATAAATAATTTTATAATATACACATAAATTTATTTAGGCGTGTACAGTTTTTTACTAGCATTTAACACCATTTTAAATGCATTTAAAACTTATCGTGTTTTGTACTTAATTTCATTTTTACTTTTAAGGCCGGTATTAAGTTGGCATTATTGCTCTAAAATGACCCTGTTTTGCCTTTTACTTTTCTTTAATAATTCATTTTAAAGAAAATAAACTTTTTCAATTGTTGTAGCTGCAAAACTCAAACTTAATGCCCGCTTTTATATTTGAAGGTGTCCGTCAAGTCCTCTTGGACTACTTATTAATAAAGAGGAACTAAACTTTGTTTTATACATTTTACTGTTTAATTTTTCACTGTTTCCTCCTTTTTCATTTTACTGTCCAAACTCTAAAAAGAGTATAGTGCCCTTTCGTTATTTTTATGAAGATCCCTTTGTAATTTTTGTATATTTTTCACCGTTTCTTTTTAATTTCCTTTGTCTGAATATTTTGACTTACTCCTCGTACGTTCCGATTTCTTTTAACGAACCAAGACAAAAATTGTGCCCACAAAGGGTGATACGGTCAAAACGGTCAAGGGAAAACGCGTGTAAATCGGTGAAATCGTTTATTTAAAAAATCAAATTAAATTTATTTTTCAAGTTCAATTAGTATAAAATTCAGGAAAAATATTCAGTTAGGCTTTCGCTTTTCCAAATCCGAATTGCCGGGCCTCACGCTTGACACCTGCCATCAGATTTTGTACAGCCACCTTGTCCACCTTCTTCGCCGCAGAAAGCCAGTTTGCCTTGAACTGCTGCTCGTCCTTAGCGGCGGCGTACCACTCCATGGCCTTTTTACCGTAATGGCAAGATGCCAAATCCGGCCAAAACAGTACGGAACAACCGTGTTTCTTCAGGAAAGGCAGCAGACGTTTATTCTAACACTCTTTCACGTAAATTTCTTGGTTGACAGTCCCGGAAGCTATGAAAATGCTGCTTTTCAAGCCACAGGTACAGATGGCTTGCCAAACCAGATATTTCATTGCGAACTTTGACAGTTTTATATGCTTGAAAATATCTGCTACCTTTCCCCTTTCCCTTTGCCGTATAATACTCCTGTCCCGGAAGCTGCTTGTAGTCGGCTTTGACGTAGGTTTCGTCGTCCATTACCACGCAGTCAAACTTCGTCAGCATCGTCGTGTACAGCCTCCGGGATCGCGCTTTGGCCGTCGTATTTTGTTTATCATCGCGATTTGGAGTCACTTCCTTCTTGTAAGTCGATAGTCCGGGTCGGTTTTTTGGCTCGATGCACGGTTGTAGACGGTACACCCAGCTTATTTGCGGCATCTCGGAGAGAGAGGTTAGGGTTTCTGCTTGAAACTACCGGGAACTCTCTTTGTCGTTCTAGCGGCTTCCGGTTTTCGATTTCCCCCCGATCCAGACTTCCTGGCTGTCGACAAACGTTCCCCAAACACTTTAATTACATTTGTAACGGTTGATTTGGCAACTTTTAGCGATTTTGCCAGCTTTGCGTGCGAGTATCTCGGATTTTCGCTATGCGCGAGCAAAATTTTGATACGCTACTCTTCTTGCTTGGACGGCATTTTGACAACTGAAGAGTGAATTCCAAAATCAAAATAGGAGGGGTGTTCAGGTTTTTTAAATGCAAAATTGAAAGAAATACGTCAAGTTTATATTGACCAAATTTTGACCGTATCACCCTTTAATGCCAAAATGATAAACAAAACACATGTCCACACATACATAAAATGCTGCTCTCAAGGCGAAAACATATGCTGTTTGTTTTTCAAATGTCTATTCTCTTGGTTCCGAATGTCTATTCTCTTTATTCAAATTAAATAATATTTAGACTTAAGCATATCAAATTTTGGCCTTATCATAAAACAGTTTTCCGAAACAACATACAAGCGGTTTCACAGAAGTTGAACTCTTTTGATTCTCTCGCTGTGTTATGTTGATATCTTTCGTCAACCCTCCCGGTTTCCATCTCTATTTCTTTCTCTATACTCTCTCTCTCTCTCTGTCGCTCTCTGAATAAAATATCACAACATATATATGTTTACTCGAAATTTGTAAATGTATATATATTTACATTCACACATATTATTTTATGAAACATTCATGACCCAAACATTTAGAGTTAGTTTAGGAACATTACATTTTTGCACTTAAATATATTGTGTTTAAAAATTGTGCCCGAAACACATTTTGCTTATATCGGAACATATGAAAAACATATGTTTCTAAGAGTGTATAGACAGTTACATCAAAATTTTATTTTTATAGCCAATTTTGTCAAAATTTTACTTCTATAGAAAATGTTGTCAAAATTTTATTTCTATAGAAAATTTTATTTCTGTAGAAAATTTCGTTAAAATTTACTTCTATAGAAAATTTTGTCAAAATTTTATTTTTATAGAAAATTTTGTTAAAATTTTTATTCTATAGAAAATTTTGTAAAAATTTTATTTCTATGGAAAATTTTGTAAAAATTTTATTTCTATAGAAAATTTTGTCAAAATATTATTTCTATAGAAAATTTTACCAAAATTTTACTTCTATAGAAAATTTTGTCCAAATTTCATTTCTATAGAAAATTTTGTAAAAATTTTATTTCTATAGACAATTTTGTAAAAATTTTATTTCTATAGAAAATTTTGTCAAAATATTATTTCTACCGAAAATTTTACCAAAATTTTACTTCTATAGAAAATTTTATTTCTACAATTTTTTCCAAATTTTATTACTTAAGAAATTTTTTTCAAAATTTTATTTCTATAGAAAATGTCCAAATTTCATTTCTATAGAAAATTTTATTTCTATGGTAAATTTTGTCAATTTTTTTTCTATAGAAAAGTTTTTCAAAAATTATTTCTATAGAAATTTTTCTCAAAATTTTATTTCTATAGAAAGTTTTGTCAAAATTTTATTTCTATGGAAAATTTTGTGATTGAAGTACATACCAACAATAAAAAACAAAAACGAAAAAATGTATTACTATAGAAAATTTTGTCAAAATTTATTTCTATAGAAAATTTTTTCAATTTTTTTTTTCTATAGAAAAGTTTTTCAAAAATTTATTTCTATAGAAAGTCAAGATTATATTCCCATAGAAAATTTTGTGATTGAAGTACAAACCAACAATAAAAAACAAAAACGAAAAAATTTATTACTATAGAAAATTTTGTCAAAATTTATTTCTATAGAAAATTTTGTCAGAATTTTATATCTATAGAAAATTTTGTCAAAATTTTATTTCTATAGAAAATTTTGTCAAAATTTTATTTCTATAGAATTTTTGTCAAAATTTTATTTCCATAGAACATTTTGTCAAAATTTTATTTCCATAGAAAATTTTGTCATAATTTTATTTCCATAGACAATTTTGTCAAAATTGTATTTCTATAGAAAATTTTGTCAACATTTTATTTCTATAGATTTTTTTTTTCAAAAATATATTTCTATATAAAATTTTGTCAAAATTTTATTTCTATATAAAATTTTGTCAAAATTTTATTTCTATAGAAAATTTTGTCAAAATTTTATTTCTATAGAAAATTTTGTCAAAATTTTATTTCCATAGAAAATTTTGTCAAAATATTATTTCCATAGAAAATTTTGTCAAAATATTATTTCCATAGAAAATTTTGTCAAAATTTTATTTCCATAGAAAATTTTATTCTATTTTTTTATTTTATAATAAGTCTACACTTTTTGGCCAATTGAAGCAATTTTATTTTGTCAAAATTTTATTTCTATAGATTTTTGTTTTAAATTATATTTCTATAGAAAATTTTATCAAAATATTATTTCTATAGAAATTTTTGTCAAAATTTTATTTCTATAGAAAGTCGTGTCAAAATTTTATTTCTATAGAAAATTTTGTCAAAATTTTATTTCTATAGAAAGTCGTGTCAAAATTTTATTTCTGTAGACAATTGTGTCAAAATTTTATTGCTATAGAAAATTTCGTCAAAATTTTATTTCTATAGAAAATTTCAAAAATTTATTTTTATAGAAAATTTCAAAATTTTATTTCTATAGAAAATTTGGTCAACAATTTATTTCTACTGAAAATTTTGTCAACATTTTAGTTCTATAGAAAATTTTGTCAACATTTTAGTTCTATAGAAAATGTTGGCAAAATTTTATTGCTATAGAAAATTTTGTCAAAATTTTATTTCTATAGAAAGTTTTGTCAAAGTATTATTTCGATAGAAAATGGTTTCTAAGAAATAAATTACTTCCTTATATATTAGTCAACTGGATCATTAAAAATATTTTCACGTATATCTTTAGGGTCAAACGATTTAAAGGTATATTCATATTTGATAACCATTTCGTTTTACTGTTCAGTGATGCTTTGGCATGTTGCACTATAAAAAGCAGCGACGCATGCGCAAATCCACTTAACGCTACCGCTCGATTGAATGGCACAACTCCACAAAAACAATACAACTATGGTATAAGACAAAAAGGTCTCAACACCAAGATCATCTTATACACAGGGAGCGGGAGCAAAGTTGCTTGCGAAAAGTCAATCCCAACAGTTGTGTGATTAAATGTGCGCTGCTGATTATTTCGAATTTCAGTGGAGTGTATTTTTTTTGTAAGGTGCAAAACTTTTATAAATGCCAGTGTCGTGCAACAATCGAAAAGAGTTGAGATTCGAATGTGTACCCAGCAACTTCTCATTAACTCGGTTTTGTCGCGATTTTTCGCTTCTCGTTGGTTTTTTCTACCGTTAAATTCAAATCAAGAGATATTCAGCAAACAGTGTCGTTGACCATATAAAACATACTTTGCCAGGATTAAAAGTATGATTTTATAAACCACAAAAATCATCTCATAAATTGATAAACGATAGCAGTGAACAATGTTATGTGAAATTTCAAAATTAAAAATATTTCTCTTGTAGAAAGAAACAAAACTTTAAGGAATTACAGAAAAACAAGGCTTTTGAAACGTGTCACAAAACCTAGTCGCGTCCGTTCATTATCTGTGCTCCATATCATAATTCCGGGGTGGACAAACAACCAAAAGCATAAAAAAATGAAGACATTAATTTTGATTTGTTTTGTGTGTGGTAAGTGTGCTTTCTTCAAGTGAACTGCATCTTTTATGGATGGATGGTATGATGAAGTGGAAATAATGTGGAAAATCTGTAATTAAAATGTGACTGTCATCGTTACATGCCATTGAGAAATCGAATGTGTAGCAAATTTATTGTAATTGAATTGTAAAATAATGTATGTATACGTATACATGTGTATATTAACAAACCAATCTGATAATTAATGAAAATAGCTGACATAAACATAGCAATTCAAGGCTGAACGATAAATTTACTTAAAAAAGAAAATCAATATAAATCAACATAAAAGTATACCGGTCTCAGCAAAAGCATGAAAACCATAATTAGTCTATATTAACTTTATTACAATAAATAATACATAATATTTGATATATTATATCCTAACTGAATGAATAATATTCACTTTGTGTTGAATTTTATGAACACCGAAAAAAAGTCAACTGTTTTATAGGAAGAATGAACTACCTCGAACGAAAATTGAACTAAATTTTACTCCACATTTTGAGATTTCCACAAAGCGTTGTTAAATCCAGGAAATCTGAAGCAATTTTAAGGAATCTTCGCAAAAGTTTATTTATGATTTATCGCTCGATATATATGTATTAGAAGTTTAGGAAAATTAGAGTCATTTTTACAACTTTTCGACTAAGCAGTGGCGATTTTACAAAGGAAAATCTTGGTATTTTGACCATTTTTGTCGAAATCGGAAAAACATATATATGGGAGCTATATCTAAATCTGAACCGATTTCAACCAAATTTGGCACGAATAGCTACAATGCCACTCCCTGTGCAAAATTTCAATTAAATCGGAGTAAAAGATAGGCCTCTGTGGTCATATGAGTGTAAATCGGGCGAACGATATATATGGGAGCTATATCTAAATCTGAACCGATTTCAATAAAATTTGGCACACTTGACTACACTACTAATTTTACTCCTAGTGCAAAATTTCAACCAAATTGGGGTAAAATTCTGGCTTCTGCGACCGTATTAGTCCATATCGGGCGAAAGATATATATGGGAGCTATATCTAAATCGGAACCGATTTCAATAAAATTTGGCACACTTGGCTATAGTACTAATTGTTCTTCTTGTGCAAAATTTTAAGCAAATTAGGGTAAAACTCTGGCTTCTGGGGCCATATAAGTCCATATCGGGCGAAATATATATATGGGAGCTATATCTAAATCTGAACCGATTTCTTCCAAGATCAATAGGGTTCTATTCTGAGCCAAAACACATACTTGTGCCAAATTTGAAGTCGATTGGACTAAAACTGCGACCTAGACTTTGATTACAAAAATGTGTTCACGGACACACGGACAGACGGACATGGCTATATCGACTCAGGAGCCCACCCTGAGCAGTTTTGCCAAAGACACCATGTGTCTATCTCATCTTCTTCTGGGTGTTGCAAACATATGCACTAACTTATAATACCCTGTTCCACAGTGTGGCGCAGGGTATAAAAATAGTCTGAATTCAAATCTAAATATCCTGTAAGTATTTTTGACATTTTCGACGTTTAAAACTTTTTGACTGTAAACAACCTTGATGGTCCCTGAACATCTTTGTTAATATCAGAAAAATAAAAAAAATACTTTTCAATAAAATCAAGCAAATTAAATAGACATAGTTATTTTCTCTCACTTCTTAAATATCATAAATATTTTGTAGTTTGGAAGAAACAATTAGAGTTCAAGTATACAAGAATATTTTTAGCGCCATATGCGACCATATTGAACTGGTCGCATAAAATTTAAAAGTTAAATTTTTTTTTTGGTTATTGTTAGATTCTTCTTCAATTCAAAGGTCGCACAATAGAAATGAAGCGAGGAACCTCCCTTTTATGCCATTCTTGGTTGACGAGAGCTGAGTGCGGTCTACGGCCGAAATATTTGTCTGTCCAGACCTTCAATACTATCTTTAGAACATTTTCTTGATATATTCGGCATTTTTCTGACTCGGTCTAACTTTTTTGGGCATCC
The DNA here is from genome assembly GCF_050003625.1 of Haematobia irritans. Taxonomy (NCBI): domain Eukaryota; kingdom Metazoa; phylum Arthropoda; class Insecta; order Diptera; family Muscidae; genus Haematobia; species Haematobia irritans. The sequence goes on from NC_134400.1 coordinate 132,756,259, forward strand.
TCATCCTCAACTGCCGGTTTAGAAATGATAGCAACCTGAAGTTGGATGCAATACATACATAAAAAATTATGGAAATTCGTTTAATATTCGGTCTGTAGTAAATTTGACCTGCCTCTTTCATGAGTATAAAATGTTTGGCTAAATTTAGTAAAATCGATCGAAGCGGAAAAACGTGACTTGGAATCTGAGATTTTGACATCCATTTAAAGATTCTGTTATACTATGAAAACGCAAAATTTCACACAGTTTCGCGTTGTCTTCTTTGAAATAGGATCGTTACTATATATTTAGGAATCTGAGATTTTGACATCCATTTAAAGATTCTGTTATACTATGAAAACGCAAAATTTCACACAGTTTCGCGTTGTCTTCTTTGAAATAGGATCGTTACTATATATTTAGGAAAAATATTTTATGGTTGAATTTTGGAAAATTTTTGTACAAGTAATAAAGCAAATTGGCGCGATTAAACCATTTAGAAAATATACGTAGACTGAAAAAGAAAATTCGCGCAAGTGTTCTTTCTTTAGCCTACGCATTACTCAAATTTCAAACTTCAGATGTCATTTAAAACTTTAAGTACACTGAAAAAAATATTTACGTGATATTAAAGATTACGCAACCTAAATTTTAGGATGCGAAATTTACAAAATATTAACGACAAATTTCTTTAAAATAATGAAATTTTAATAAAGTGTATAATTTTTGCTTCAAAAATTGTTTTCATTAAAATTGTTTTCATTAAATTTAAAATATCGATGCGAAAAAGCCAAATTTTCCACAAAAAAATCGTATTTTAGAATGGACCCCGCCAGAAAAGTATAAACCATTGTTCGTTCGTTTTCTCTTCATGGTCGTGATGATACTATAACGTAAGTAATAAGAATCACAATGGACCTATACTCAGGGATGGAAAATGTACTTTTTTCAATACTTTTTCAACCTGGTCAGTACCGTAGTACCCCCGCGAATGATTTAGTACCTTTTGTGTAGACATTTGAGCCGATATCAGATTTATGGTACACTAGTTTTAACAAAATATGTTAATATTTTGAGAAAGTTTTTAACAAACTTATTTGCTAGTAGTCTTTTACGATTTTGGCAAAACAGACAAGTTCATGCGGGAAAAAAATCTCGATTTTGTAAAAGCCATAGTCAAAAAGACGATTTTATTGAATTTCAAAAATGTTTTAGTCGAAAAAAGCATGTGATACTATATTACGCTTCCACACGAATACTTTATAGATAAGAAGTTATTGATCGCGTGCTAAAAACATGCGAACCATTCAAGGTCGAAACTTGAGACAAAAATAATCTACTGACATTTGGAGAAAATATTATCAAAAACTACCAACAAAATATAGAAGTTATTGATCGCGTACAAAAAAAATGCGAACCATTGAAGGTCGAAACTTGAGACAAAAATAATCTACTGACATTTGGAGAAAATATTATCAAAAACTAACACAAAAATATTATTTTGCAAAAATGTTGTCAAAATTTTATTTCTACAGAAAATTTTCTACATGTTTTTTCTTTTGGAAAATTTTATTTTTTGTCAAAATTTTGATTTCCATAGAAAATTTTGTCAAAATTTTATTTCTATAGAAAATTTTGTCACAATTTTGATGTCTATAAAAAATTTTGTCAAAATTTTGTTTTTATTGAAAATTTTGTCAAAATTATATTTCTATAGAAAATTTAGTCAAAATTTTATTTTTATAAATAATTTTGTCAAATTTTTTTTATAGAAAATTTTGTCAAAATTTTGATTTCTATAGAAATGTTGTAAAAAAATTTATTTCTATAGAAAATTTTGTAAAAATTTTATTTCTATAGAAAATTTTGTCAAAATTTTATTTCTATAGAAAATTTTGTCACAATTATGATGTCTATAGAAAATTTTGTCAAAATTTTGTTTTTATTGAAAATTTTGTCAAAATTATATTTCTATAGAAAATTTAGTCAAAATTTTATTTTTATAAATAATTTTGTCAATTTTTTTTATAGAAAATTTTGTCAAAATTTTGATTTCTATAGAAATGTTGTAAAAAAATTTATTTCTATAGAAAATTTTGTAAAAATTTTATTTCTATAGAAAATTTTGTAAAAATTTTATTTCTATAGAAAATTTTGTCACAATTATGATGTCTATAGAAAATTTTGTCAAAATTTTGTTTTTATTGAAAATTTTGTCAAAATTATATGTCTATAGAAAATTTAGTCAAAATTTTATTTTTATAAATAATTTTGTCAATTTTTTTTATAGAAAATTTTGTCAAAATTTTGATTTCTATAGAAATGTTGTAAAAAAATTTATTTCTATAGAAAATTTTGTAAAAATTTTATTTCTATAGAAAATTTTGTAAAAATTTTATTTCTATAGAAAATTTTGTCAAAATTTTATTTCTATAGAAAATTTTGTCACAATTTTGATGTCTATAGAAAATTTTGTCAAAATTTTGTTTCTATTGAAAATTTTGTCAAAATTATATTTATATAGAAAATTTTGTAAAAATTTTATTTTTATAAATAATTTTGTCAAAATTTTTTATAGAAAATGTTGTCAACATTTTGATTTCTATAGAAATGTTGTAAAAAAATTTATTTCTATAGAAAATTTTGTAAAAATTTTATTTCTATAGAAAATTTTGTCAAAATTTTATTTCTATAGAAAATTTTGTCAAAATTTTATTTCTATAGAAAATTTTGTCACAATTTTGATGTCTATAGAAAATTTTGTCAAAATTTTGTTTCTATTGAAAATTTTGTCAAAATTATATTTATATAGAAAATTTTGTAAAAATTTTATTTTTATAAATAATTTTGTCAAAATTTTTTATAGAAAATGTTGTCAAAATTTTGATTTCTATAGAAATGTTGTAAAAAAATTTATTTCTATAGAAAATTTTGTAAAAATTTTATTTCTATAGAAAATTTTGTCAAAATTTTATTTCTATAGAAAATTTTGTCAAAATTTTTTCACAATTTTGATGTCTATAGAAAATTTTGTCAAAATTTTGTTTCTATTGAAAATTTTGTCAAAATTATATTTATATAGAAAATTTTGTAAAAATTTTATTTTTATAAATAATTTTGTCAATTTTTTTTTTATAGAAAATTTTGTGAAAGTTTTATTTTTATAGAAAATGTTGTCAAAATTTTGATTTCTATAGAAAACATTGTCAAATTTTTAATTTCTATAGAAAATTTTGTAAAAATTTTATATCTATAGAAAATTTTGTCAAAATTTTATTTCTATATAAAAGTTTGTCAAAATTGTATATCTATAGAAAGTTTTGTCAAAATTATATTTCGGTAGCAAATATTTTCAAAATTTTATTTCTATAGAAAATTTGGTTAAAAATTTATTTCAATTTATCTACAGAAAATTTATGAAATACCATGAATTCTACAAATCTACCAAACCGTGATTACAATACTGTAGCCCTTGCAAGCGGATATATAACTAAAAAAATTTCAAATTTCGACAAACAAAATTTTATTTTCTTAAAAATTCACTCTAAAGGTGCTCTTGACAATAATCTTCCAATGGATTTTTTTTTAATTTTGTGAAAAGTACTTTTTCGCTCAAAAATTACCTTTTTTGTACTTTCTTAAAAATTTTATTTTCCATCCCTGACCTATACTGGTCTAAGTGGACATCAATTCAAAACACAAAATTGATGTAATCCTCTACAACCTAAGCTAAGTAATAAGACCAACTAGAAGAAAAACGACCGAAAAATGACAAAGTTATAGGAAATTGAGTGAACAAATCCTATGTCAAATCATGCAAATATGAGTCACTCACCTACACAAAAATGCTATTCTCTGTGGTCGAGAGGCATTTTTGTATGGGTGAGTTGCTCATATTTGCATGATTTGACATCGGATTTGTTCACTCAATAAAAAAATTTTTCGAATTCAGCAGATCAAAATACATAAGAAAAGTTACCTCTCATCAAGTGTACATGACAAAAATTTGTTTTTTTTGTAAAGTAGTGTAAACAATCAAAAAGAAAACTAGTTTTTGCAATAAAAATATTTTAATTTTACTAAAGGGTGATACGGTCAAAATTAGGTCAAGGGAAAACGCGTGTAAATCGGTGAAATCGTTTATTTAAAAAATCAAATTAAATTTCTTTTTCAAGTTCAATTAGTATAAAATTCAGGAAAAATATTTAGTTAGGCTTTCGCTTTTCCAAATCCGAATTGCCGGGCCTCACGCTTGACACCTGCCATCAGATTTTGTACAGCCACCTTGTCCACCTTCTTCGCCGCAGAAAGCCAGTTTGCCTTGAACTGCTGCTCGTCCTTACCAGTTTTTTTGGTCTTCTTTAGGTTCCGCTTGACAATAGCCCAGTATTTCTCAATTGGGCGGAGCTCTGGCGTGTTGGGAGGGTCTTGTCCTTGGGAACCACCTGCACGTTGTTGGCGGCGTACCACTCCATGGCCTTTTTACCGTAATGGCAAGATGCCAAATCCGGCCAAAACAGTACGGAACAACCGTGTTTCTTCAGGAAAGGCAGCAGACGTTTATTCAAACACTTTTTCACGTAAATTTCTTGGTTGACAGTCCCGGAAGCTATGAAAATGCTGCTTTTCAAGCCACAGGTACAGATGGCTTGCCAAACCAGATATTTCTTTGCGAACTTTGACAGTTTTATGTGCTTGAAAATATCTGCTACCTTTCCCCTTCCTTTTGCCGTGTAAAACTCCTGTCCCGGAAGCTGCTTGTAGTCGGCATTGACGTAGGTTTCGTCGTCCATTACCACGCAGTCAAACTTTGTCAGCATCGTCGTGTACAGCCTCCGGGATCGCGCTTTGGCCGTCGTATTTTGTTTATCATCGCGATTTGGAGTCACTACCTTCTTGTAAGTCGATAGTCCGGCTCGTTTTTTGGCTCGATGCACGGTTGTAGACGATACACCCAGCTTATTTGCGGCATCTCGGAGAGAGAGGTTAGGGTTTCGCTTGAAACTACCGGCAACTTTCTTTGTCGTCTCAGCGGCTTCCGGTTTTCGATTTCCCCCCGATCCAGACTTCCTGGCTGTCGACAAACGTTCCCCAAACACTTTAATTACATTTGTAACGGTTGATTTGGCAACTTTTAGCGATTTTGCCAGCTTTGCGTGCGAGTAGCTCGGATTTTCGCGATGCGCGAGCAAAATTTTGATACGCTGCTCTTCTTGCTTGGACGGCATTTTGACAACTGAAGAGTGAATTCCAAAATCAAAATAGGAGCAACATTCTACACACACACACCTTCAAAATGAGGGGTGTTCAGGTTTTTTAAATGCAAAATTGAAAGAAATACGTCAAGTTTATATTGACCAAATTTTGACCGTATCACCCTTTATCAGTTCAAAAATGGGTTTTTTTCTGCGCACACTCAAAAACAGTTTACTTGATACAAAGATTTTTACCTTGTCGGAAGGATTTTGGTATTGATTTCGAGCCAGGGAGCTATCTAACATTAAACCTTAAAACCTTAAACAGAAAAAAATCAGTTGTAAAACTTATGCTAAAATGAAGTTATATATATATTGCAAATAAAATCATTTTATTTTAGTTGATTTTGTAAGAAATTTTTGAATTTTGTAAGAAATTTTCCCCAGCCCAACGAATTTTTCCAAGTATGTCTCAAACATTTTATGAACTAAATGCCAGTAAAATTTCAATGACATACAAATAAGTTCAATGCTAATTGAGCAGGGGAAGTTTTTCGTACACTTCTCAAAAATAGTAAGAATGGACCATAGCGTGGTTAAAACGGTAATGATCTGGCGTCATTCCGTTTGTAACACATCGAAATATTGCTCTAAGACCCCATAAAGTATATATATATATTCTGGTTCGTGGTGAAATTCTGAGTCGATCTGAGCATGTCCGTCTGTTGAAATCACATTAGCTTCGGAACGAAACAAGCTATCGGCTTGTAATTTGGCACAAGTAGTTGTTATTGATGTACGTCGGATGGTATTGCAAATGGGCCATATCGGTCCACTTTTACCTATAGCCCCCATATAAACGGACCCCCAAATTTGGCTTGCGAATCCTCTAAGAGAAGCAAATTTAATCCGATCCAGCTGAAATTTGGTACATGGTGTTAGTATATGGTCTCTAACAACCATGCAAAAATTTGTACTCATCGGTCCATAATTATATATAGCCCCCATATAAACCGATCCCCAGATTTGGCTTGCGGAGCCTCTAAGAGAAGCAAATTTAATCCGATCCGGCTGAAATTTGGTACATGGTGTCAACATATGATCTCTAACAACCATGCAAAAATTGGTCCACATCAGACCATAATTATATATAGCCCCCATATAAACCGATCCCCAGATTTGACCTCCGGTGCCTTTTGGAGAAGCAAAATTCATCCGATCTGGTTGAAATTTGGTACGTGGTGTTAGTATATAACACCACACCACCATATAAACCGATCCCGAGATTAGGTTTTGGAGCCACTTGGAGTAGCAAATTTCATCCGAGTCAGTTGGAATTTGGTACATTGTGCTAGTATATGGCCGTTAACAACCATGCCTAACTAGGTCTATATCGGTCTATAGTTATATATAGCCCTCAGATAAATCGATCCCCAATCACACAAAAATTGGCCCATATCAAGTCCATAATTGTATATAGCCCCCATATAAGCGACCCCCATATTTCAATTCTGGCTCTCTACGTACCGTGCAAAAGTCCATATCGATTCGTAATTATTTGTAGACTTACCTATACATACCTGTTTTGTCGAATATATACCACGTATGGACTAACTCACAATTTAGAAAACGACGTTAAGAAGTTTTAAGATACCACAACCAAAGTAATTCGATTGTGGTTGACAGTCTTTCGTAAAAGTTTCTACGCAATCCATGGTGGAGGGTACATAAGATTCGGCCTGGCCGAACTTACGGCCGTATATACTTGTTTTCTTTATTTTTATTTCGTTTTAGTTTTTTGAGAAGGATGTATTTTGCAAAAAGTAGTGGATAAAAATCCCAAAAATATCAGAAAATTTCCGTTAATTTAATTAATCTCAAAATTTGGAATACATCTTAGTTCAATTTTGATCGAGATAGTTTATTTTTCCCACACTGAAGAAAACATTGTCGTGAGGTCAAAGATTTCATGTCTTTAAAATACGAATGCAAATTTTGCTTAGTAAAGAAGACGCATTTCTCTAATTTTTTTCCTTGTCCAAAAGTCCGTAAACTTCTCAATGAAGTCGTATTGTCCTTATAATTAAGTGATTTGACTTAAAAATGGGTATCATAACATGAAAGAAAAAATCTTTGGGCTAAGGTCAACTTGACTTTGATATGTCCGAAAAATTGTTTAAATTTAATGAATTTGTCTTTCAATTTGTTGTCTTTTTGCATCTTGACTACAAAGCAAAAAATCGTTCAAATATAGGACATGTTTTTCAACACTTTATTTTAAAGACGTCTTTTACTTGAAACATAGCATAATTTCTACTGGAATTCGAGTCCGAATTTGGAAAATAAAGTTGTCGTTAACTCGTTTTTAAAGGACTTTGATAGCATATGAAGCAAAAAAGCTGAAAAAACAAAAAATTAAAATTTGCTTCCTAGAAGCAAGTACAAAAACCCATATTTAAAAGAGAATTGTGTCTTAAAAGTATCCTTACTTGTATTCTCCGCTTCGGAATCAATACCAACATTTTTAATGAAAAGACAAAATCTTTGGAAGCGGGCATGATTTTTTTCAGTGCATACTTCTCTGTGTAGAATTTAAAACTAGGATACAGATCTGATTTATTGAATTTTCGTATTCTTTTTGCGATATATCAACAAGAGTATTCATGTACAAATAAACCTCAGTTTAAAATCCAAATTATAACAGATACTTCAAACCAAAAAATGTTTTCATATTAAAAAAAAAAAAACTTTAAGGCAAAACTTCAAAATCCTCAAAAAATTTAGCGTTGGCGTAGTACTTCGGTCGCCAAATAATCAAAATAGGTAATAGACTATTTTTAAAGCTTTTTTATCTTTAATCCAAATATTCAATATCTCAGTTAACGTATAGATTGTTTGTCTAAATCAAAAAATGTTTTTCTTGACAATAAGGAAAATTGGCTTTACTTCGCAGACATACGACATTAACAGAGGGACGATAATTTTACAAGATTCGCATCCTAACTTTAAGGAAAACAATTCTTAATGTAGAGATTGTGATATTTCTTTTGATTAAAAATTTGTTTATCTTAAAAAATTTTTGTCCTTAACACTGTGTAAATTTAGATTGCATAATCTTTCATATTAGTTCAAGATAAAAATTTCATGTTTATGGTCAATTCTGGTGCGATATCCTTAAAATGAAAATTAACCTCGATTTAAAGATTATTTCTTTATGTCATGATTGTTTTTTTTTCATTATGGAAGAAATGCATAAGAAAAATATTACACTGAAAAAAAAAATATCTACGCAATGTTAAAGATTACGCAACCTAAATTTTATGATGCGCAATTTACAAATTACTAAGGACAAAAATATTATATGAATGAATACTAATAAAATTCTTTAAAATAAAGAAATTTTAATTAAAATAAAGTTTATAATCTTTGCTTCAAAAAATTTTTTTTATTAAATTTAGGACACAAATTTTGGAAATTTGTGTCCCTCGGTTAAAGTCGCATATCTTTGAACTAAGGCCAATTTTCCTTAAAGTAAAGAAACACATTTTTTGTTTAAAGAAATCGTCCTTAAATTAACTGAAATATTGAATCTTTAAATTTAAGATAAAAGCCTTCAAATGTAGGCTAAGACTTATTTTGAGGATTTAGCATCTTTGGTTGAATTTTTTTTGTGCAATTAAGAAAACATTTTGTATGTTACGTTGATGTATCCGTTATAATTTGGATTTTTAAAGTGTTAATTTTTTGTACGTGAATAGCTTTATGAATATACCGCGAAAAGAGAATGAAAATTCGATAAATGGAATCTCTATCTTAATTTTAATTTTATTTATCATTGATGTAAAGCAACATACACTTAAAAAAAGTAAACTCTATATTTCACTAAAGCCAATTTAACTTTATTTTAGTTCACACAATTATTATGTTTGGAGAAAGTTTCCGTTACTCGAATAATTTTTTGCGTGCGTTAGTTAAATGAACGAAAAAACGGGGAAAAATTATACACAAATTAAGCATAAAGATGTACTAAATTCGTATTTCTCACAAAATAGTTCATTATTTCTTTAAATTTATAAATTTTACTACAAAAGTCTTCATCATGAATTTCGTATGTCACTAAAGACATTCTTGCAATTTTAAACTCCAATTTTTTCCTTCGAACTAAAGGGTGATACGGCAAAATTTGGTCAATATAAACTTGACGTATTTCTTTCAATTTTGCATTTAAACAACCTGAACACTCCTCATTTTGAAGGTGTGTGTGTGTAGAATGTTGCTCCTGTTTTGTTTTTGGAATTCACTTTTCAGTTGTCAAAATGCCGTCCAAGCAAGAATAGCAGCGTATCAAAATTTTGCTCGTGCATCGCGAAAATCCGAGCTACTCGCACTCAAAGCTGGCAAAATCGCTAAAAGTTGCCAAATCAACCGTTACAAATGTAATTAAAGTGTTTGGGGAACGTTTGTCGACAGCCAGGAAGTCTGAATCGGGGAGAACTCGAAAACCGGAAGCCTCTGAGACGACAAAGAGAGTTGCCGGTAGTTTCAAGCGAAACCCTAACCTCTCTCTCCGAGATGCCGCAAATAAGCTGGGTGTATCGTCTACAACCGTGCATCGAGCCAAAAAACGAGCCGGACTATCGACTTACAAGAAGGTAGTGACTCCAAATCGCGATGATAAACAAAATACGACGGCCAAAGCGCGATCCCGGAGGCTGTACACGACGATGCTGACGAAGTTTGACTGCGTGGTAATGGACGACGAAACCTACGTCAAAGCCGACTACAAGCAGCTTCCGGGACAGGAGTTTTATACGGCAAAAGGAAGGGGAAAGGCAGCAGATATTTTCAAGCACATAAAACTGTCAAAGTTCGCAAAGAAATATCTGGTTTGGCAAGCCATCTGTACCTGTGGATGAAAAGCAGCATTTTCATAGCTTCCGGGACTGTCAACCAAGAAATTTACGTGAAAGAGTGTTTGAATAAACGTCTGCTGCCTTTCCTGAAGAAACACGGTTGTTCCGTACTGTTTTGGCAGGATTTGGCATCTTGCCATTACGGTAAAAAGGCCATGGAGTGATACGCAGCCAACAACGTGCAGGTGGTTCCCAAGGACAAGAACCCTCCCAACACGCCAGAGCTCCGCCCAATTGAGAAATACTGGGCCATTGTCAAGCGGAACCTAAAGAAGACCAAAAAACAGGATTTGGCATCTTGCCATTACGGTAAAAAGGCCATGGAGTGATACGCAGCCAACAACGTGCAGGTGGTTCCCAAGGACAAGAACCCTCCCAACACGCCAGAGCTCCGCCCAATTGAGAAATACTGGGCCATTGTCAAGCGGAACCTAAAGAAGACCAAAAAACTGGTAAGGACGAGCAGCACTTCAAGGCAAACTGGCTTTCTGCAGCGAAGAAGGTGGACAAGGTGGCTGTACAAAATCTGATGGCAGGTGTCAAGCGTGAGGCCCGGCAATTCGGATTTGGAAAAGCGAAAGCCTAACTGTATATTTTTCCTGAATTTTGTACTAATTGAACTTGAAAAAGAAAGTTAATTTGATTTTTTAAAAAAACGATTTCACCGATTTACACGCGTTTTCCCTTGACCAAATTTTGACCGTATCACCCTTTACAAAATTTTCTTTAACAAGTGAAAAAAGTTATTTGTCGAAAAATATTTACCTTTTTATGTGATATCGACGTGATGCCAGCGCTTGTAATACTGTTTAGTTAAAATTTTCTAAAATTAATCAAAAGTTTTCTTCCTAGTGGGTTCACTGTTTTTTCAGTGTAGGTCGCTAAAAAATATCTTTATTTTAAAGAAGCCGCATCTTTGGCTCGGAATCAATACCAAATTCCATAAGGGAAGGTGAAAATCTTTGGAACCAAGTAAACTTTTGTTTTGAGTGCATAAACCTTCATTCAGTTAATTTTTTTTAATCAAGGAAATTTGTAGTTAATGTGAGTAAATTTTGTGTCAAGAAGTACACCACATTGAATAAATATGGAATTTATTCAATGTGGTGTACTTCTTTTTTCAATGAGTGAAGCCTGATTTAATTTTAGATATTGCACAATGTGTGAAACTAGTTTTAAAGCCGAAGAAACCAAATCCAGTATATTACGTATTCCTAATTAATTCTGTGCTCAATACTGTCACTTTCCCAATTGATGCAATTACAATTAAAAAAAATAATTGGATCAATTAATTTAGTGATTGAATCAGAAAAAATGTTTTCTGTGCATGCTAACCATTGCAACACTATAAGAAAAATGGTTTATCGCTAAATATTTGGTTCCAGATTCATTCTTAAAAAAAAAACAAATGTTTCCCCATAATCCTCTATAATTGAATTTGATTGCCTGGCCTCAAGACTTAATCCCTAAAGCCTCTTGGACATCTCCTTATTTTTAAATTATCTTTTGGTTTATACAATCTTTCTTCTATTTTTTTTCAGGCATATTAAATGTCTACGCTAACGAAACAAATAAACCCAATAAAATAGCGACAAACAAACAAATTGCTGATGACACAACAGCAGCATCATCATCATCAGCATCAGGAGCAGCATCTGTTATGGCAACATCGTCGGTTGCAAAAGAGTCACCAGCAAATGACGCTGCTACCAAAGATAAACGCCAAACAAAAGAAACTAAAGATGCTGGCAACAACAATGATGCCTATGCAAATCACCGGTCGGATAGCATTACCAGTGGCAATAGCCGCTCTAGTGCGAATTCAGATGATCCCGAGGATCCACAAGAGACCATTTATGGTACAGATGGTAGGCAATTTCTGATACGACCACAGCAACAACAGCATTCGTCGCAACAGAGTGATGAAGAGCAGCAGGAGCAGTCATCACAAATTCAACACCATCAGCCGGTTGTAGTAGGGCAATTGAGAAATTATCCAGTAACCATACGGCCACATAGTTCACAGCTACTGGAACAGAGTCAAGAGGTAAGCAACAATAGATGGACCGACGGACGAATAGTCATGAAGATCAGCAGACAGCAAGAAAAAAAAATCCCACTTCGCAATGGATAAATGAAAACTTAAAAATCCATCTAACAAAGAACTATGGCTAATAAGCGTCAATGCCTACTTGACTGTCAGTTTATTGATGTTAAGCTAGAAATATCAAAAGGTTAATGAGATAATTAAGAGAAGTCAAATAAAGTGAATCGATCCATTGAAGAAAAACTTGGGGAAAAAACTCAACATGAAAGATTGCAAGTGTAGATAGCGCCAAACTCATATGGATCCATAAATCTGATTATTTGTTAAAGCATCAATTTGAAAATGTGATTCCAGGAAATATGTAGACGTACACTGTCTCAAACGGACACACCAAACTGTAAAAGCTATATTTCATCGTATCTCAGAAACTAGATAATTTGATTTTATTCGATCTTTTTTGGTATCAAATAGAAAATAATTATTCAAGCTTGATCTTCAAAATACAATTTACTTAAAACGAATCGGCCATATAGTTTCGGAGACACAATGAAATATAGCTTTAACAGTTTGGTGTACGGACAATTGTTTGAGATAGTGTATGTATATGTACCATGTACTATTTATCGTAGACACCAAAGTCTCATAAAGACTACAGGCTAGAAGGCTTAGCGATACAGAAGACGAACAGCGACTTTTCGTCACAAGTATCGAAGTGGACTTTTTGTAATCTACAAAATCAACTAATCGATGTTTTTTAGAAAATCGAATCAAATCGACTTATGATGTTGGTGAAAATTGACAAATCGAATATTAGTGAAATATCCTAAAACTCCATAAAGCTATGAAAGGGGAATGTGATGTAGCTTTTTATTCCCTGCGCCACACTGTGGAAAAGGGTATTATTTTAAGCTAAAAATGGGTCATCGAAAAAGTCGAATATTTAGAAGTAGACTATTTGAAAATTGGAAGATTGAAAAGTCGGCTTTTTAAAATCGTGAAAATGTTGAATTGGATTGAGAATCCCTACTCACAAAAAAATCTTTCCTCCCAAACGAAATTTTAGAGAAACAAATATCGTTTCCCATTTGCTTTTCGCTACACGGATGAAAAAGACTGTTTTTCATATGTTTGGCTATAAATATTATATGTTTGGAATACAAATTTTTAAACACAATATTTTTGAGTGCAAGCATATAATGTTCATAAACTAGCATAACATGTTTGGGACATATATGTTAATATATTAGAACATATTATGTTTGGGACATAAAATGTTTGTAAATATAATATGCTTGGATGCAAACATATATTAATTTAGAAATAGCCTATAAACATATATGTGTTTAGTAGCTTGGAGCGCTATTTAACAGGGAGCGATATTGAATTAAGTTGGTGGTTGTTGCTTGTTATTACAAAATTAACATTTTATTTATCCTTGGGCAATTGATCAGCTAATTCTTTGATCCTTACAAACTGTGTGGTCCGCTGTTCGAATCCCCGTCCGGCAAAAGGTAAAATTAAAATAAAAAAAACATACAATTGAATAATTTCTTCTACAATGTTTGTATTACAGAAAAAGGTGCTAAGAACTAAAAAATCTCGTGGAAGTGAGAAAGATGTGGGGGAATATACAATTGGGCAGAAACAAAATTTTGAGCATTCAGGTCGAAAACCTATGTTGTTAACACCTATATTACCTGTTTATTTTCATAATTCATTATGATTGTAAATATATAAATAAATAAATAAAATTTTGAGCACAATATTGTTTGGGAGAATTTTTTTAAGCATATAATATTTTTGGGTGCAAAATGTTTCCAAACATATTATATGTTCACATAATAACATATTGTTTTTTGGAAGACAACATTATTGAATTTGGATGCAAAAGTACAAAATGTTTGGAAATTGACTACCCAAACATATATTGTTTAGACCAATATGCTTTCAAACATATTATATATTAGAAGAGATCAAACATATAAATGTTTGGGCAATAGCCAAAAATGTATATGCTTGCAGCAAAATATGTTTGGGAGTATATGTTACAGAAGCGATTTTTTGTGAGCGTGTATAAGCAAGTTTGTTTGGAAGAAAAGTAACAGGTTGGCTGATAAGTCCCCGGTCTAACAAAGAAAAACACATTTTTTTGTCAAAATTCGTTTTTATTATTCAACATAGTTCCCTTCAAGAGCGATACAACGATTATAACGACCTTCCAATTTTTTGATACCATTTTGGTAGTACTCCTTCGGTTTTGCCCCAAAATAGGCCTCACTTTCGGCGATCACCTATTCATTGCAGCCAAATTTTTTCCCTGCGAGCATCCTTTTGAGGTCTGACAACAAGAAAAAGTCGCTGGAAGCCAGATCTGGAGAATACTGTGGGTGGGGAAGCAATTCGAAGCCCAATTCATGAATTTTTGCCATCGTTCTCAATGACTTGTGGCACGGTACGTTGTCTTGGTGGATCAACACTTTTTTCTTCTTCATATGGGGCCGTTTTGCCGCGATTTCGACCTTCAAACGCTCCAATAACGCCATATAATAGTCACTGTTGATGATTTTTCCCTTCTCAAGATAATCGATAACAAATTATTCCATGCGCATCCCAAAAAACAGAGGCCATTACTTTGCCAGCGGACTTTTGAGACTTTCCACGCTTCGGAGACGGTTCACCGGTCGCTGTCCACTCAGCCGACTATCGGTTGGACGCAGGAGTGTTGTGATGGAGCCATGTTTCATCCATTGTCACATATCGACGGAAAAACTTGGGTGTATTACGAGTTAACAGCTGCAAACACGGCTCAGGATCATCAATGCGTTGTTGTTTTCGGTCAAATGTGAGCTCGCGCGGCACCCATTTTGCACAGAGCTTCCACATATCCAAATATTGATGAATGATATGACCAACACGTTCCTTTGATACCCTTAAGGCCTCTACTATCTCGATCAACTTCATTTTACGGTCATTCAAAATAATTTTGTGGATTTTTTTTGATGTTTTCGTCGGTAACCACCTCTTTCGGGCGTCCACTGCGTTCACCGTCCCCCGTGCTCATTTCACCACGTTTGAATTTTGCATACCAATCAATTATTGTTGATTTCCCTGGGGCAG
This sequence comes from Haematobia irritans, assembly GCF_050003625.1. NCBI lineage: Eukaryota > Metazoa > Arthropoda > Insecta > Diptera > Muscidae > Haematobia > Haematobia irritans. The sequence continues at coordinate 132,771,510 of NC_134400.1, forward strand.
AGTCCGGAAACTCATTATCAAGCCAAGTTCTTGCTTCCACCGTATTTTTTCCCTTCAGAAAACAGTATTTTATCAAAACACGAAATCCCTTTTTCCATTTTTTTCACAATAACAAAAGTTGCTTCACAAAAGACGCTCTATCCACAAACTAATTGACTTACAGACGTCAAATTTTAACACGAATCAATTGAAGGTTGGTACTACACAGAGAAAAAATTTACGAACATTTTTCCAATTAAAATCTTAATTGAGTTTTAAAAAATATTCAATTAAAACTTTAATTGTTTCAACAAATTTTTTAATTGAAATAAAAATCAATCACACAAATTAATAGTATCAATTTAGTTTTTAATTGGATCAATTAATTTTTTAATTGACTGTCAATTAATTTTTTAATTGATTCTATCATTTCTGTGATTGAAGACATTTCAATTAAAAAATTAATTGGATCAATTAATTTCGTGATTGAATCAGAAAAATATTTTTTTGTGTGTATATAAAAATAATATGCATTTAATACTAGCGACGCCATCTATGTGTCAGACCGGGGACTTGTCAGCCAACCTGTTATATACATTTTGTAATAAACGTTGATTCTTTTATAGGACGTAAAAACAATTTCCTACAGACTAACAAAAAAATTCTTGCTAATTGCATCTTCCCTCACATCTTTCTCACTTCCACGATGTTTTTAGTTTTTAGCACATTTTTCTGTAATACAAACAATGAAATTGACTGACTATAAACGAAATTGACTGTGTTTTTGGATCAAAAATTATTTCTTTTATTGCAAAAATAAATATTTTGTATCAAAAATTTTATTTTGGTAATAAAAGGACTTCAAAAAACTCTAACAAAAGAAAAACATTTTCAGTACACGTTTTCCAAACGTTTTTTTTTGCGTGTAAAAAGGCTCAAAGGGTACCAAAGTTGAAGTAGACTTTATGGACCTATATGGACCAATTTTTGCATGGTTGTTAGATACCATATACTAACACCATGTACCAAATTTCAGCCGGATCGGATGAAATTTGCTTCTCTTAGAAGCTCCGCAAGCCAAATCGTGGGATCGATTTATATGGGGGCTATATATAATTATGGACCGACGTGGACCAATTTTTGCGTAGTTGTTAGAGATCATATACTTACACCATGTACCAAATTTCAGCCGGATCGGATAAAATTTGCTTCTCTTTGAGGCTCCGCAAGCCAAATCTGGGGATCGGTTTATATGGGGGCTATATATAATTATGGACCGATGTGGACCAATTTTTGCATGGTTATTAGAGACCATATACTAACACCATGTACCTAATTTCAGCCCGATCGAATGAAATTTGCTTCTCTTAGAGGCTCCGAAAGCCAAATCGGGGGATCGGTTTATATGGGGGCTATATATAATTATGGACCGATGTGGACCAATTTTTTCGTGGTTGTTAGAGCTCATATGCTGACACCATATACCAAATTTCAGTCGGATCGGATGAAATTTGCTTCTCTTAGAGGCTCCGCAAGCCAAATCTGGGGATCGGTTTATATGGGGGCTATATATAATTATGGATCGATGTTCACCAATTTTTGCATATTTGGTAGAGATCATATGTTTACACCATGTACAAAATTTCAGCCGGATCGGATGAAATTTGCTTCTCTTAGAGGCTCCGCAAACCAAATCTGGGGATCGGCTTATATGGGGGCAATCTATAATTATGAATCGATATCCACACTGTGGAACAGGGTATTATAAGTTAGTGCATATGTTTGCAACACCCAGAAGGAGACGAGATAGACAGATAGATGGTGTCTTTGGCAAAAATGCTCAGGGTGGCCTCTTGAGTCGATATAGCGATGTCCGTCTGTCCGTGAACACATTTTTGTAATCAAAGTCCAGGTCGCAGTTTTAGTCCAATCGACTTCAAATTTGGCACAAGTATGTGTTTTGGCTCAGAATAGTTCCCTATTGATTTTGGAAGAAACCGGTTCAGATTTAGATATAGCTCCCATATATATATTTCGCCCGATATGGACTTATATGGTCCCAGAAGCCAGAGTTTTACCCTAATTTACTTAAAATTTTGCACAAGAAAAACAATTAGTACTATAGTCAAGTGTGCCAAATTTTATTGAAATCGGTTCAGATTTAGATATAGCTCCCATATATATCTTTCACCCGATATGGACTAATACGGTCCCAGAAGCCAGAGTTTTACCCCAATTTGGTTGAAATTTTGCACAGGGAGTAGAATTAGCATTGTAGCTATGCGTGCCAAATTTGGTTGAAATCGGTTCAGATTTAGATATAGCTCCAATATATAGCTTTCGGCCGATTTACACTCATATGACCATAGAGGCCAATTTTTTGGTCCGATTTAGTTGAAATTTTGCACAGGGAGTAGAATTAGCATTGTTGCTATGCGTGCCAAATTTGGTTGAAATCGGTTCAGATTTAGATATAGCTCCCATATATAGCTTTCGCCCGCTTTACACTCATATGACCACAGAGGCCAATTTTTAACTCCGATTTAGTTGAAATTTTGCACAGGGAGTAGAATAAGCATTGTTGCTATGCGTGCCAAATTTGGTTGAAATCGGTTCAGATTTAGATATAGCTCCCATATATATGTTTTTCTGATTTCGACAAAAATGGTCAAAATACCAACATTTTTCTTGTAAAATCGCAACTGCTTAGTCGAAAAGTTGTAAAAATGACTCTAATTTTCCTAAACTTCTAATACATATATATCGAGCGATAAATCATAAATAAACTTTTTCGAAGTTTCCTTAAAATTGCTTCAGATTTAAACGTTTCCCATATTTTTTTACTAACATTGTGTTCCACCCTAGTGCATTAGCCGACTTAAATTTTGAGTCTATAGATTTTGTAGAAGTCTATCAAATTCTGTCCAGATCGAGTGATATTTAAATGTATGTATTTGGGACAAACCTTTCCATATAGCCCCCAACACATTTGACGGATGTGATATGGTATCGAAAATTTAGATTTACAAAGTGGTGCAGGGTATAATATAGTCGGCCCCGCCCGACTTTAGACTTTCTTACTTGTTTTCTTATGTATTTTGATCTGCTGAATTAAAAAAAAATGTTAAAAAATTTTTACGGAACAGTTTTTGAAATATCCCGTTATTTTTATTTTTTTTTGCTCTTTTTTCACTAAAAGTACAAACCATTGAAACCACCAACCAAACCACCACCGGAAAAGTACAAATCATTGAAAAACGTCCGGTTTCTCTTCATGGTCGTATTGATGATACTCTATCGTAAGTTATAAGATCCGGTGTCATATCATGCAAACATGAGCAACTCACCCACACAAAAATGTATTTTTGTGTGGCCGAGTGGCATTTTTGTGTGGATGAGTTGCTAATATTTGCATGATTTGACATCGGATTTGTTCACTCAATTGCTTATAACTTTGTCATTTTTCGGTCGTTTTTCTTCTAGTTGGTCTTATTACTTACGTTAGAGTATCATCTATACGACCATTTTTTTAATGGTTTGTACTTTTCCGGCTGAAAAGGGCCACTGTAAAACATGAGTTTTTTGAAAATTTGCCTTTCCAATTATACACGATTATTCGTCATCTCAATACCTTTCATTTAAGTATAAAGAACCATAATTCTAAGTCGAGATATAGTCGAGATATAACGAAAAAAAGAGCGAAAAACTAAAATTAACGTGATATCTCAAAAACTGTTCCATAATTTTTATACCCTTCACCACTACTGTGATAAGGGTATAATAAGTTTGTGCATTTGTATGTAACGCCAAGAAATAGTGGTCATAGACCAATCTTTTAGTATACCGATCGGCTTAGAATTAAATTCTGAGTCGATTTAGCGATATCCGTCTGTCTGTCTGTCCGTCCATCTGTCTGTATTGTAATTTTGTGCACAAAGTACGGCTCGCAATTTAAGTCCGATCGTCCTCAAATTTGGCATAGGGCCGTTTCTTGGGACAGAGACAATCGCTATTGGTTTTGGAAAAAATCGGTTCAGATTTAGATATAGCTGCCATATATATTTATCCCCGATTTGGTCATAGTTAGAGTGTTTATCAACCGATTTTCTTGAAATACCGTACATCCAAATATTTTATGAATCTCGAAAATCTTGCAAAATATCAGCCAAATCGGTTCAGATTTAGATATAGCTCCCATATATATCTTTCGTCCGATTTAGACTCATATGACCACAGAGGCCAAAGTTTACTACCGATCTTCGTGAAATTTTGCACAGAGGGTAGAATTGACATTCTACCAATGTTTGGTAAATTTGATTGAAATCGGTTCACATTTAGATATAGCCCCATATATATCTTTCGTCCGATTTGAACTTATATGGTCACAAAAGCCAGAGTTTTGCCATGATTTGCTTCAAATTTTGCACAAGGGGTACGTTTAATAGTATCGTTAAGTGTGTCAAATTTTGTTAAAATCGGTTCAGATTTAGATATAGCTCCCATATATATCTTTCGCCCGATTTGGACTTATATGGTCTCAAAAGCCAGAGTTTTGCCCTGACTTACTTCAAATTTTGCACAAGCGGTACTTTTAAAGATACTATTGTGTGCCAAATATGGTCAAAATCGATTCAGATTTAGATATAGCTCCCATATATATCTTTCGTCCGATTTGAATTTATATGGCCTCAAAATCCAGGGTTTTGCCGTGATTTGCTTCAAATTTCGCACAAGGAGTACGTTTAGTAGTATCGGTAATTGTGTCAAATTTGGTTGAAATCGGTTCACATTTAGATATGGGTCCCATATATATCTTCCGTCCGATTTGCACTTATATGACCAGGGGGCCAAAGTTATACTCCCATTTACGTGAAATTTCGCATAGATTGCAGAATTATTATTCTAACTATACATGTCAAATTTAGTCAAAATCGGTTCAGATTATATATAGCTCCCATATATACGTACACCAGAGTTGAGGAAATATGGTAGACTGTTACACATTTTAGACCCATTTTCAATGGAAGTTTCCTCCAATTAACTGGATAGCGTTAGCCGATTTAAATTTTAATTCTAGAGATTTTGTAGAATTAAAAAAATTGTCTATTTTATATAGCTTCCAGCAAATGTGAAGTAGTTGAGATGGTAACACAAATTTTGGCCTACATAGGGATGAAGGGTATAATATAGTCGGCCCCGCCCGACTTTAGAGTTTACTTACTTGTTTTTTTTTTTTTTTGTTTGTTTAATTTTTTCGAATTCAGCAGATCAAAATACAAAAATTACATCTCATCAAATGTACATGAAAAAAAATTTATATTGTAAACTAGTGTAATTAGTGTCGATTTTTATGTTGAACATTTGACATGTTTGCTACACTTACATTTTGTTACTCGATGGAAGTCACAATTGGGTCATCCATAAGTCTATCTAACTAACAATATTTCAATGAAGATTCATTCATAGATTCGAAGATTTTTGAATGACTAGCAGTGGTTTGGGTTTCTAAAGTATACTCCTTGCATCTCCATTGTATCACAAATTGAAAAATACTTGACAAGATGAGAAAATCCTATTGCCATTATTTAAAGTGGGTAAAATATCAGAGACATGGTAACATTTTGGTTTAGTGTCTCTGTTATAACAATGACTTGTACCAAATGGGATGATACAAACTACACGAGGGAATGGAGTAGATAATTTGTTCAAAGGGGTAATCTCCAAACGTGACTTGTTTTTCATACACGATTCTGTTGTCTGAGAAGATATCGTTGCCGTTAATATAACTGAACATTAGATTGTTTTCAAAAAAATTTTATTTAAAGAAAAATAAAAACGTACAACTATGTACATCAATTAAGCTTCTTAACTGCTGTTAACCCCCCTTCCCCCCGTCCATGGAACATAATGGCGTTTTTATACATATTTTATGGGATGATTTTGGTACACGTAATCGTATTTATGCATGTAAATACGAGTATTTAAATGAAAAAAAATATCGTCTTAAATAACAGAAAAACAAAATCATAAACAATGTATTAATATAAATGATTTGGTTGGGCTGGAAAAAAGAGAAGATAAATGCGGCATTTATCATGACGACATATATGTCATGCAGTGTTGCCAGTATTATTCTGGCTCTTGTCCCCAAATTATGATGTTTTCGTCCCCAAAAATCCCCAGTTTAAATTTAAAATCCTCACAAAGCTCCCCAATACATTTTTAACCAGTTTTTTTTTTGACACAAATAAAGAAAATGCTCTGCTGTAGAAAATCAGTAATAATTTAAAAATTAAAATTTTGTCAAATCCAGCAAGCTGCAATAAGATCAAGATTTCGAACCACAACACCAAAAAATTGGTGCTCGTCTTCCAAATGCTGGAGGTATGAAAATGGCCACCTTACTTCTAAATATTCAAGTAGTAAAATTAGGTGGTAGACTCGTTGCTAAAGTTGCTAGAATTACCAGAAAAAAATTTGAGAAAATTTTCTGTATAGAAATAAAATTTTCTATATATAAAAAAATAAAAATTTGACAAAATATTCTATGGAACTAAAATTTTGACAAAATTTTCTATGGAAATAAATTTTTGACAAAATTTTCTATATAGAAATAAAATTGTTACAAAATTTTCTATAGAAACAAAATTTTGACAAAATTTTCTATAGAAATAAACTTTTGACAAAATTGACTATACAGAAATAAAATTTTGACAAAATGTTCTATAGAAATAAACTTTTGAGAAAATTTTCTATAAAAATAAAATGTTGACAAAATTTTCTATAGAACTAAAGTATGAGAAAATTTTTTATAAAAATAAACTTTTGACAAAATTTTCTATAGAAATAAAATTTTGACAAAATTTTCTATAGAAATAAAATTTTGACAAAATTTTCTATAGAAATAAAAATTCAGCAAAATTTTCTTTAGAAATAAAATTTTGACAAAATTTTCTATGGAAATAAAATTTTGACAAAATTTTCTATAGAAATAAAATTTTGACAAAATTTTCTATAGAAATAAACTTTTGACAAAATTTTCTAAAGAAATAAAATTTGTACAAAATTGTCAATAGAAATAAAATGTTGACAAAATTTTCTTTAGAAATAAAATGTTAGCAAAATTTTCTATATCGAAATAAACTTTTGAGAAAATTTTCTATAAAAATAAACTTTTGAGAAAATTTTCTATAAAAATAATCTTTTGACAAAATTTTCTATAGAACTAAACTTTTGACAAAATTTTCTATAGAAATAAAATTTTGACAAAAATTTCTATAGAAATAAAATTTGTACAAAATTGTCAATAGAAATAAAATGTTGACAAAATTTTCTTTAGAAATGAAATTTTAGCAAAATTTTCTATATAGAAATAAAATTTTTACAAAATTTTCTATAGAAATAACATTTTGACAAAATTTTCTATAGAAATAAATTTGACAAAATTTTCTATAGAAATAAACTTGTGACAAAATTTTCTATAGAAATAAAATTTTGTCAAAATTTTCTTTAGAAATAAAATTTTGACTAAATTTTCTATATAGAAATAAACTTTTGACAAAACTTTCTATAAAAATAAACTTTTGAGAAAATTTTCTAAAGAAATAAAATGTTGACAAAATTTTCTATAGAACTAAACTTTTGAGAAAATTTTCTATAGAAATAAAATGTTGACAAAATTTTCTTTAGAAATAAAATTTTAGCAATATTTTCTATAGAAATAAAATTTGGCAAAATGTTCTTTAAAAATAAAATTTTTACAAAATTTTCTATAGAAATAAAATTTTGACCAAATTGTCAATAGAAATAAAATATTGACAAAATTTTCTTTAGAAATACAATTTTAGCAAAATTTTCTATATAGAAATAAAATTTTTACAAAATTTTCTTTATAGAAATAAAATTTTGACAAAATTTTCTTTCGAAATAAAATTTTTACAAAATTTTCTATAGAAATAAAATTTTACAAAATGTTCTATAGAAATAAACTTTTGAGAAAATTTTCTATAGAAATAAAATTTGTACAAAATTGTCAATAGAAATAAAATTTTGACAAAATTTTCTATAGAAATAAAATTTTTACAAAATTTTCTATAGAAATAAAATGTTGACAAAATTTTCTTTAGAAATAAAATTGTAGCAAAATTTTCTATATAGAAATAAAATTTTGAAAAAAATTTCTATTAAAATAAAATTTTTACAAAATTTTCTATAAAAATAAAATTTTGACAAAATGTTCTATAGACATAAACTTTTGAGAAAGTTTTCTATAAAAATAAACTTTTGACAACATTTTCTATAGAAATAATATTTTGACAAAATTTTCTATAGAAATAAAATTTTTACAAAATTGTCAATAGAAATAAAATGTTGACAAAATTGTCTTTACAAATAAAATGTTAGCAAAATTTTCTATATAGAAATAAAATTTTGACAAAATTTTCTATAGAAATAAAATTTTGACAAAATTTTCTTTAGAAATAAAATTTTAGCAAAATTTTCTATATAGAAATAAAATTTTGACAAAATTTTCTATATAGAAATAGAACTTTGAAAAAAATTTCTATTAAAATAAAATTTTTACAAAATTTTCTATAGAAATAAAATTTTGACAAAATGTTCTATAGACATAAACTTTTGAGAAAGTTTTCTATAAAAATAAACTTTTGACAAAATTTTCTATAGAAATAAAATTTTGACAAAATTTTCTATAGAAATATAATTTTGACAAAATGTTCTTTAGAAATAAAATTTTGACAAAATTTTCTATATAGAAAAAAAAATTTTGACAAAATTTTCTATATAGAAATAGAATTTTGACAAAATGTTCGATAGAAATAAAATTTTGACAAAATTTTCTTTAGAAATAAAATTTTTATAAAATTTTCTATAGAAAAAAAAAATGTTGACAAAATGTTCTATAGAAATAAACTTTCGAGAAAATTTTCTATAGAAATAAACTTTTGAGAAAATTTTCTATAGAAATAAACTTTTGAGAAAATTTTCCATAGAAATAAACTTTTGAGAAAAATTTCTATAGAAATAAAATTTTGACAAAATTTGCTATAGAAATAAAATTCTCGAAATAATCCCCATAAAAATCCCGCATTTATAATTTGCGCTTCCTAGCAAAATCGTTACAATAACAAAAAGTTTCATTTCATGTCTGAAATTGTTTCGATAGCTCAATTTTAATGAAAAATTTCATTAATATTACGAAGCATGTTCACAAACACAAAACTTAAACAGAAATCCTAAAATTTTGAAACTTTGCCTAAAATGCAAAAAGTTAGTGTCAGCCTCCGCCGACACTTCCGCTTCATTCTCTGTTCAGTCCATTGTGATACCACCGTGGTGAACTTCTCTCTTATCACTGAGTGCTGCCCGATTCTATTTTAAGCTTCCTTTTTGTAGCCGAGTCCCAACGGCGTTCCACATTGTAGTGAAACCATTTAGAGAAGCTTTGAAACACTCAGAAATGTCACCAGCATTACTGAGGTGGAATAATCATCCACCGCTGAAAAACTTTTTGGTGTTTGGTCGAAAGTGGGCACGACTCACCTGTGTATGCAAGGCGGGCATGCTAACCATTGGACCAAGGCTTTCTAACCATTGCCTTGGTGCAATGGTCAGCATCAGTGCTGCCGCTACTACTTCAATCGAAGTATTTTGCTTCATTTTCGCAAAATTTACTTCGTCACTCCTTCTTCCAAAAATCTGCTTCACTTTTTGTTCTGCTTCAAATTTTTAAATTTTTCCCCATAATACCTAATTTTTTTCCTATTCCTTTAATTACGATGAACAAGCGGTTTTAATCATTGAACATATGCAAACCCTATTTTTCATCGCTGGAATGGCAACCCTTTATTTTTGCTTTGTCCAAGTGTCAATGCGTGAACTGTGAAATTATGAGTAAATATCGTGTGGATATGGGATGTGCAAGATGAATCGGTAAGTATGAGGGCTATATACAATTATGAACTTGATATGGACCAATTTTGTGTGATTGGGGATTGATTTACCTGAGGGCTATATATAACTATAGACCTATATGAACCTAGTTAGACATGGTTGTTAACGGCCATATACTAGCACAATGTACCAAATTTCAACTGACTCGGATGAAATTTGCTCCTCCAAGAGGCTCCAAAACCAAATCTCGGGATCGGTTTATATGGGGGCTACATATGATTATGAACTGATATGGACCACTTTTGGCATGGTTGTTAAATATCATATACTACCACCACGTAACAAATTTCAACCGAATCGGATGAATTTTGCATCTCCATAAGGCACCGGAGGTCAAATCTGGGGATCGGTTTATAAGGGAGCTATATATAATTATGGACTGATATGAACCAATTCCTACATGGTTGTTGGATACAATATATTAACACCACGTACCAAATTTCAACTGAATCAGATGAATTTTGCTCTTCCAAGGGGCTCCGGAGATCAAATCTGGGGATCGGTTTATATGGGGGCTATATAAAATTATTAACCGATGTGGACCATTTTTTGCATAGTTGTTAGAGACCATATACTTACACCATGTACCAAATTTCTATAATATTTTTAATATTTCGATGTGTTACAAACGGAATGACATAGTTAATATACCCCCATCCTATGGTGGAGGGTATAATAAAATGAATTCTATTGCTTTGTTTTCAAAAATTAATGTTACTTCAATTTTATTCAATCTACTCCACTTTTTTCCAAAATCTACTTCACTCAATTTTTCACTAGCGGCAGCACTGGTCAGCATGCACAAAAACAAATATTTATCATCAAAAATCGCTTTACCAAAATATACCACATTAAGATTTGTATACTTTTGATCCAAGTTTCGAAGCACTTTAGTCACTCTGATTGAGGTATCTCCAAAACATGCATTCTGAACGTATCAACCTCTTCTTTAGGTGTAACTATATAGCGGATGACTCATTAAATCAATGCTTTGGGCTGAAATTTTCTTACGGTCAAATGTTCATGCAATATTGAATGTATGTTTGTCTTACTAATACCTAAGGTTGTCTCAATCTCACGATAGGTTACATGACAATCATACAATATCAGTTGGCTTTCTGGAACAACAATTGATTTTGGACCACCATCACGAAATTCGTCTTGGAGTGAAATGCGACCTCGGTTGATTTAATTTAATATTATACAAAAAGGCTAACGCAAAATTCCGTTACGAGTGAAGAAAGCAAAAGTTATCAGTCTCCATAAATATACCGAGAACATCAACAGAGATTCTCCCCTTACTTTAGTTTGGAATAAAATTAAAACGTTTACCAACAATGCGACGTCACACGTATTTATTGCTATTGAAACTAGGAATAATATTCTTACTGATCCAAATCAGATCGTGAACAATGCTCAAGATAGTCAACAACGACAACTTCACTCCAACACTCCGATTAGCTAAATGTTCTCTTCCTACATTTTTTGGAGATCCATCAAAGAACAAGCATTCCCAAATTATAGAAGGTTCAATAAGCAGCTCCGAGCTGCTAGAGCTAGCCCTCAGAAAAGTAAAAGGTTCTTCGCCTGGACATGACACGATTACATATTGTATGATATAAAATTTATCAACTGAGAGTTACACTAATTTGCTAGAGTTATATAACGTTATTCTTGATACTGGTACTATCCGTCATTCTTGGAAATCAGCAATTGTCATACCTATTCCCGAACACAACAAAGGGAATTACAAGTTTCCGACTTCAGACCGATATCGTTACTCCTCTGTCTAGTCAAATTATTGGAATGCATAATTGCCAGTCGAATTTCATGGGTCTTAAAAACAAAAAAGTGTAGAGGTTTTAAAAAAATTCTAGCGAATTTTTTAAAGCCTTTACACTTGAGCACAAACTAGTGTTTCTTCAATTGTTAAATAAAATAAAGACTTTGTAAATATTTTTAAAATTCACGCGAATTTTTTAAACCCTTTACACTTGAGCACATACTAGCGTTTTTTCAATTGCTAAATAAAATAAAGACTTTGTAAATATTTTTAAAATTCACGTGAATTTGTTGAAACCTTTACACTCGAGCAGTTGCAAAAAAATGTTTTTGCTTAAATTGTTAAATTTTGTTTTTCAATCTTTCCACATGAGCAAAATTTTTATTTTATTTCGCAATTGAACAAAATTTGATTGTGCTCGAGTGTAAAGGGTGCACAAATCGTCGAACATTGTAGAGAGTTGTTGCTATTGATCATTTTTTTTCGTCCAATACGTAGACGAGTCCACTGCCAATTATTCTTTTATATGTTTGTTTCAATTAAAAAATTTGTTGCATCAATTAAATTTTTAATTAAATATTTTTTAAAATGCAATTAAGAATTTAATTGGAAAATTTTCATGAATATTTGTATGTATACTACGCGTTTAGTAAAATAGTTAGTTTTAACAAAATGAAAAAAAAAATTATTCGTTGGGGTTTACTTTCATAATGAAATAACACCCTAAACTTGATTTGTTGTTCCACGCTTCGGAGACGGTTCACCGGTCGCTGTCCACTCAGCCGACCGTCGATTGGACTCAGGAGTGTAGTGATGGAGCCATGTTTCATCCATTGTCACATATCGACGGAAAAACTCGGGTGTATTACGAGTTAACAGCTGCAAACACCGTTCAGAATCATCAACACGTTGTTGTTTTTGGTCAAATGTGAGCTCGCGCGGCACCCATTTTGCACAGAGCTTCCGTATATCCAAATATTGATGAATGATATGACCAACACGTTCCTTTGATATCTTTAAGGCCTCTGCTATCTCGATCAACTTCATTTTACGGTCATTCAAAATCATTTTGTGGATTTTTTTGATGTTTTCATCGGTAACCACCACTTTCGGGCGTCCACTGCGTTCACCGTCCTCCATGCTCATTTCACCACTCTTGAATTTTGCATACCAATCAATTATTGTTGATTTCCCTGGGGCAGAGTCCGGAAACTCATTATCAAGCTTTTGAATCCACCGTATTTTTTCCCTTCAGAATACAGTATTTTATTAAAACACGAAATTCCTTTTTTCCATTTTTTTCACAATTACAAAAGTTGCTTCACAAAAGACGCTCTATCTCACAAACTAATTGACTTACAGACGTCAAATTTTGACGCGAATCATTTGAAGGTTGGTACTATATAAAAATAATATGCATTTAATACTAGCGACGCCATCTATGTGTCAGACCGGGGACAAAAGACGCTCTATCTCACAAACTAATTGACTTACAGACGTCAAATTTTGACGCGAATCATTTGAAGGTTGGTACTATATAAAAATAATATGCATTTAATACTAGCGACGCCATCTATGTGTCAGACCGGGGACTTATCAGCCAACCTGTTATATCATATGTTGTAGTCGACAATACTGGCAAATTTCGTGCGTCGAAACAATTATTCCAATACTCGTATTGCTCTATTTCTGTGCAGAAGATGCTGGTGTATTGCATGCATTAGAAATTGCAAAATCATCAAAAGGGGAGACGATAAAGATAGCTTGTCTGTGATGAACTTATCGAACACTTCCTGGAACATTATAAATAAAATAAGAGATTCAATAACGGACAATAAAACAAAAATAAAACTGTTTTTGGTAGGACTAGGACATGCTAATATTTGTGATAATATGCATGCGGATTTAGAAGAAAAAAACGGACAGAGTGCACCCCTAATTGTCTGTCAGTCTTTAGAAAAGGAAGATCTTAAAAGATGTATTATCTCAGAAGCGTTCCCATCTATATCAATTACGTTTTAAACACACTCCGATATATCACACGCTGACTGACACACACAGAATTCGTATATTTTCACGGCTTCGAATGGGCCAAACAATCTCAACCCATCAACACTTACTTGGTGATTCCTTAGACAACAAATGTTAGTATTGCGACAATACCAAAACTGTGGAACACATATCAAATTACTGCTCACATCTAAAGTTTCAGCCAGAGAACGGCTTCGATCTACCGCAACCGACCAGTGTATTTAGTAAACACCAATATTTGCAATCTTAAAACACCAATTGGTAAAAAACATTTCAACCACCAATATCCAATGCAACCGACGACTGTCGGTGTTTGTTAGTGTTGGTCTCTCGAAAACACCGTAGTAAAGCAATCACACAAATTGGTTACCCATATCTCAGCAGTTTGGTATTTTCTTATTTGGTACTCTCTCAATTCTCTTGAGCTAATGCCAACTGCTGGTAATTGTGGTTGTTGCATGCAATCACACTTAAGTGCAACACTGGTTTTTTGTTTACCGAGCGGTGTTACGATGTCGATTGGTTTAAGATTGCAAGACACTGCATACGAGCATTGTTATATACTAGTGGTGTTTTTATTCTCGCATTTGTATCAATGTAAAAGATCGCATGGTAAATGGTGTCTTACTCACTGCCACCGACATTTTGTGGGTAAGATTGCAATACGAATAAAAGCCACCGGTTGCAGTTCTCTGGTTTAAACATAACAAATGGCTGAATAATAATGGATTAAACATCTTTAAATCTCCTACAATAGAAAATATTAAGAACAAATTTATCGCAGAATTGAAAATCATAATTTTTTATTTTAATAGTCTAGCTTATGGCCTCAGTTGCTAAAGCTTCTCTCTATTATTCTCATAGTCATCTTATATTTACTATAAGTTTAGTATAATTTAAATACATATGTAAATAAATAATTAATTCCATTTTGTGGAAGAGATGAATTTTTGAAGTTTGTTTTAACAACATAAATAGTGCTCGTATGTCAAAACGTTCTGTGTATCTACGTATAACATCAAAAATGTCAAGTTTTACAATAGAGCTGTCAGTTGACAGATTGCAACATTAGGGTCGCCCAATCCCGAAATCCCGTATACATGGGCAGAGAGACATAACGAAATCGACTTTGATTCTAAGACGATTGATATAATAAACTATGGATTTTAAATTCATTCTCGCGGCCTTTGACAGACGGAATAACATTAAGAGAGCCTCAAAATTAATGAAAAATACATCATCAAGTATGACAACAATTTACCCACCTGACCATAGACACATTCGTGACCGGAATCCCGCCATACCTTCACCAGACACACAAACATATACAAAGAATCATAATTATGCCTCAAATCATGGAGCCCCCATATTAAATAGACAACTTCACCTTCGAAACGCCTCGACACTCAGTTGCGTTGAGTGCAGAGACAAAAAATCGCGTGAGAATTGTGTGGCATCTTAAAATGTCTAATGTCTTATTAAATCTGTTTGTCCATAATAAAGTTTTCTGCGGGTTTTTCGCTTCAACTTTAGTCGTTTTTTTTATAATTACACGTAAAACTAAAAACCGAAAATTTGTAAAACCACAATAACATTGTAATATTAATGTTTATTTCATTAAGAAGTTGTAGTTTGAAGTAATCAAATTGGATTTAAATATTAACAGCTCTATATATTTTATATAGAGCTGTTATATATATATATATTTTTTTTTTCAATTAAAATTTCAAATGAATTAAAACAAGATAGAAAATAAAGGGTGATACGGTCAAAATTTGTGCATTATAAACTTGACGTATTTCTTTCAATTTTGCAATTAAAAAACCTGAACACCCCTCATTTTGAAGGTGTGTGTGTGTGTGTAGAATGTTGCTCCTATTTTGATTTTGGAATTCACTCTTCAGTAGTCAAAATGCCGTCGAAGCAAGAAGAGCAGCGTATCAAAATTTTGCTCGCGCATCGCGAAAATCCGAGCTACTCGCACTCAAAGCTGGCAAAATCGCTAAAAGTTGCCAAATCAACCGTTACAAATGTAATTAAAGTGTTTGGGGAACGTTTGTCGACAGCCACGAAGTCTGGATCGGGGGGGAATCGAAAACCGGAAGCCGCTGAGACGACAAAGAGAGTTGCCGGTAGTTTCAAGCGAAACCCTAACCTCTCTCTCCGAGACGCCGCAAATAAGCTGGGTGTATCGTCTACAACCGTGTATCGAGCCAAAAAACGAGCCGGACTATCGACTTACAAGAAGGTAGTGACTCCAAATCGCGATGATAAACAAAATACGACGGCCAAAGCGCGATCCCGGAAGCTGTACACGACGATGCTGACGAAGTTTGACTGCGTAGTAATGGACGACGAAACCTACGTCAAAACCGACTACAAGCAGCTTCCGGGACAGGAGTTTTATACGGCAAGAAGAAGGGGAAAGGTAGCAGATATTTTCAAGCACATAAAACTGTCAAAGTTCGCAAAGAAATATCTGGTTTGGCAAGCCATCCGTACCTGTGGCTTGAAAAGCAGCATTTTCATAGCTTCCGGGACTGTCAACCAAGAAAAGAGTGTTTGAATAAACGTCTGTTGCCTTTCCTGAAGAAACACGGTTGTTCCGTACTGTTTTGGCCGGATTTGGCATCTTGCCATTACGGTAAAAAGGCCATGGGGTGGCACGCCGCCAACAACGTGCAGGTGGTTCCCAAGGACAAGAACCCTCCCAACACGCCATAGCTCCGCCCAATTGAGAAATACTGGGCTATTGTCAAGCGGAACCTAAAGAAGACCAAAAAAACTGGTAAGGACGAGCAGCAGTTCAATGCAAACTGGCTTTCTGCGGCGAAGAAGGTGGACAAGGTGGCTGTACAAAATCTGATGGCAGGTGTCAAGCGTGAGGCCCGGCAATTCGGATTTGGAAAAGCGAAAGCCTAACTGAATATTTTCCCTGAAATTATTGAACTTGAAAAAGGAATTTAATTTGATTTTTTAAATAAACGATTTCACCGATTTATACGCGTTTTCCCTTGACCAAATTTTGACCGTATCACCCTTTATATAGTAGACAAAAGAAAGGTCGATTAAATACATATATATGCAGTTCTTGACCGGTATATATAGGGAAGAAATAATTACGAACCGATATGAAGATTTGTGCTGTAATTATAGAGTCAGAATTGAAATATGGGGGTCTTGGACCAAAATATCTCTGCGTGTGATTGGTTGCTCACCGACACCAATTAAAAATTTATTGATCCAGTTAAAAATTGAATGGATTCTAGTAATTTTGTGAATGAATTTTGTTTCGATTAAAAATGTAATTGAATCAATTTATCATTTACTTTTTTTTATACCCTCCACCATAGGATGGGGGGTATATTAACTTTGTCATTCCGTTTGTAACACATCGAAATATTGCTCTAAGACCCCATAATGTATATATATATATATATTCTGGGTCGTGGTGAAATTCTGAGTCGATCTAAGCATGTCCGTCCGTCCGTCTGTTGAAATCACGCTAACTTCCGAACGAAACAAGCTGTCGAATTGAAACTTGGCACAAGTAGTTGTTATTGATGTAGGTCGGTTGGTATTGCAAATGAGCCATATCGAACCACTTTTACGTATAGCCCCCATATAAACCGACGCTCAGATTTGGCTTGCGGAGCATCTTGGAGGAGCAAAATTCACCCGATGCGGTTGAAATTTGGTACATGGTGTTAGTATATGGTCTCTCACAACCATTCAAACATTGGTCCAAATCGGTCCATAATTATATATAGCCGCCATATAAACCGATCCCCAGATTTGGCTAGCGGAGCCTCTAAGAGAAGCAAATTTCAGCCGGATCGGATGAAATTTGCTACATGGTGTTGGTATATGGTCTTTAACAAACGTGCAAAAATTGGTCCATATCGGTCCATAATCACATATAGCCCCCATATAAACCGATCCCCAGATTTGGCTTGCGGAGCCTCTGAGTGAAGCAAATTTCATCCGATCCGGCTGAAATTTGGTACATGGTGTAAGTATATGGTCCCTAACAACTATGCAAAAATTGGTCCACATCAGTCCATAATTATATAGAGCCCCCACACAAACCGATCCCCCGATTTGGCTTGCGGAGCCTCTAAGAGAAGCAAATTTCATCCGATCCGGCTGAAATTTGGTACATGGTGTTAGTATATGGTCTCTAACAACCATGCAAAAATTGGTTCACATCGGTACATAATTATATGTAGCCCTCATATAAACCGATCCCCAGATTCGACCTCCAGAGCCTCATGAATGAGCAAAATTCATCCGATGCGGTCGAAATTTGGTACGTGGTGTTAGAATATGGTCTCTGACAACCATGCAGGAATTGATCCATATCGGTCCATAATTATATGTAGCCCCCATATAAACCGATCCCCAGATTTGACCTCCGGAGCCCCTCAGAAGAGCAAAATTCACCCGATCCGGTTGAAATTTGGTACGTGGTGTTAGTATATGGTGTCTAACAACCATGCAAAAATTGGTCCATACCGGTCTTAATATATATAACCCCCATTTAAACCGATCCCCAGATTTGATCTCCGGAGCCCCTTGGAAGAGCAAAATTCACCCGATCCGGTTGAAATTTGGTACGTGTTGTTAGTATATGGTCTCTAATCCATGGCGGAGGGTACATAAGATTCGGCCTTGGCGAACTTACGGCCGTATATACTTGTTTATACAACATTTCTTCACTTTCACACTGGAAAAAAAGCATGTCGGATTCCTAAGAAGAGCACTTCAACCTTTGATTGTCAAGATGCGAAAAGACAATAAAATTGAAGACAATTGAATTAATTTTGAAGAATTGTTCACAATTCTTAAAGACAAGTTGACGTTAGTTACACAAAATTTTCTTTCAAGATATTAAGTTTTAATTCGAATCAATTAATTATAAGGACAAAACGACTTTCTAGAAAAGTGTATCGTCTTTTTGGAAAAAGACGAAACACTTTTCTATCTTTATATGCGTCTTCTATGCTAAACAAAAAAACGCATTCCTATTTTAAGGCCATTAAGTTTTTGGCCTCAGTACAATATTTTTTCAGTGCAATTAGGAATTAAATTGAAAAATTTTTATTATTTTCTGTGTTTGACAATTATGCTCAGGACCACTTCCTGAGTCGATTCAGCGATTACCGTCTGTATACATATTTTTGTAATTAATGTTTAGGTCGCAGTTTTAGCTCAATCGGCTTGAAATTTGGCGCAAGTCAATTTTTTTTTGTTTGGGTCAGAATCGATCTCTATTGCTTTTGCTGTATATCGTTTCAGCTCCTAAAAAGGGTGGCTGATATGTATTGCAACCAATTTCAGACACAAGTAGCTATCATTAGAGACCTCCAACATTTAAATGTGAATAAATTTTTTTAGCAATACCAGAAATGATCCAAATAGCGATCGAAATCCAAGTTGTTGTGGTAGAAAAGTGGCTCTTGCACCCTCAAAAAAATCGCTTCTGTAACATATACCCCAAACACATTTTGCTTCAAGCATATATATTTTCAGGATTGGTCAAAAAAAAATATTGTTTGTATTGTTCAAACATATTATGTTTCACCTTAGGGAATACACTGCTAGTAAAAAATTTTAATGAAAGTTTCTTTGTGTGAATGTATTTTTAAGGCGCCAATTGGTTACTTCCATTATTTTACTTGCAGCATAGTCTCTAGGTCTCTCTTTCTAAACACATATATGTTTATAGGCTATTTCCAAATTAATATATGTTTGCATCTAAGCATATTATATTTACAAATAGTTTATGTCTCAAACATAATATGTTCTAACATAATAACATATATGCCCCAAAAATGTTATGCTAGTTTATGAACATTATATGCTTGCACTTAAAAATATTGTGTTAAAAATTTGAGTTCCAAACATATAATTTTTACACCCAAACATATGAAAAACATTCTTTTGTGAGCTGAACATATCGTGAGAATGCATGAATCACTTATTAAAAAATGTGTATGGACTAAATCCATTGAAGTTACAAGTGTGTCAAAAAGATAGATTGTAAAATGAGTTGTTTCGCTTTCACAAAAGTGACCAGTTAACAAATTTGTGTTTCTTCGAGGAGAAGCCATTCAAATTAAGCAGTTTACAAAAAAAAATAGATGATCTGGTTTACTTGCCAAAGAGGTTGGTTTATACCTCATGCGCCGCCAGAGGTTATGGTGTGAGGCACCGTAACGGCCGATGGTCTCTCCCAGCTCGTATCCATCGACCGTAGGGTCATAATAAATGCCAAATATTACCGAAAAAATAGCCTAAGACAGTATTGACCTGGGATTTTGGATGCAAACCATGAACATTCCAACAGGACTAATCACCATCGCACTGAGCACGCGTCAACCAAGAATGGCCAGGAACTAGAGGTGTGCGCGTGACACGAAATTCTCGTGACACGCGTGCTTCACACGTGTCGTGAACAAAATCCAAAGCAAGTCTCGTGAATGTGCGTGAATGGGACTAAAATAAATATGTCGTGCGTGAGAAATAAAATCGGTTCGTGAATGTGCGTGAATAAAATTTCTGCAAAGTTATGCTCACGTAAAAAATCAAGATTTAATTCATACTCGCATGTTAACAGAAATTAATTTAGCTCTCGAACTATATTCTATTTTTGAAGTTTGTTACCTTTGTTGATTTCCGTTTGGAAAATGTCGTGAGACTCGTGAATCACGAGAATTGTCGTGAATCGTGCGTGAACGTGAGACTTTAAAAGTAGTTCGTGCGTGATTACTGGTTTTCATTTCGTGAATGTGCGTGAGTGGGATTGGCTACAACACGTATCGTGCGTGAGCGTGCGTGAATAAACATTTTGCTTCGTGAATGTGCGTGAGTGGGAGTAAAATTTCAGTCACGCGTACACCTCTACCAGGAACCTCCTTGGCCGCATAATAGCCACCACGAACTCCCGATCGAGATCCGTTGGCCTTTTGCATCTGAGAGAGTGCGGTTGGCACTAAAAAAATACCATTACCCTTAAAGAAGGAATATGATCACCTCAAACATGTTTCAGGAGCATGATGTTATTTTTGAACGAGGAACATGTGACATCGAGCTACCGTAGAAGGCTATAATACGTGCCAAAGGTAGCCGATTCGTACAAATCTAAACTGGTTTGATTTTATTTCCCAATTTTTTGTTTTTGTCAATAAAATTAATAACATGAAAAAATATGTCGCTTTACTTTGTTGCATTAGGTATCAGCCACCCTGTATAAAATACATAGTCGGCTCCACTTGAGTTTAAACTTTCCTGGTTTAATTTACGATTTTAGTTAGTTATTATCGCGGTCGATGCCACAACAATATTTTTACGAGTGTACTCACGGGTCCATGTAAATTTTCCAGAAGCCATCTAACGAAATATGATGCCATGTTGCATGTGAAAAATGTATTCAAATTAATACCTAGTCTTGGGTTTGTGTTAATTTACTAAATGCTTATTACAAAACACCTTTGTGGAACTTTTCTGTGTTGCCTTTGTCTCTACATCAAATAACATAATATAATGAATAATTGTTGCATAGTTTTATGGCTATTATTTATGGTTCACATTATTATACATTCAAATGAAGAGAGAAAAACGCCATGATTTGAGTTATACCCAAGGAAATAAAACAATCATGGGCCGCCATCGGGTAAACATACACACAAGAAATTCGCACACAAATCTACTCAGATGCTGCCTTTGAGTTAATGCACTGTGAAAAAGGGCACAAAAACCAACGACTACGAGTCTTCGAAGGTATTTGAGTAGTTTACCAAAAAAAAATTGGGTAACTGTTACAACGTAACTTTCTTCCCACGCGATTTTCCCTCATGGTTTCCAGGCCTCATGATAAAGTTTTTCCATGATGTTTAGCATGTCTGCGATACTCATTCAAAAGGGGTGAGGAAACTAGCTATTAAAATTATCAGCTCGTTATGTTTAGCGAGTTTTTTGTTTTTGTTTTGCTGAAGCTTCTTGGAAACAATTGAAGTTTTGAAAAGCATTTAAATCATCATTTAGCATATTTATAAAATTATAATTGTATACGTTTTTCCATTTTTCTCTTTATTTACTTTGTATGCCATTGGAATTCCCTAACTATGGGCATAATAATTATTACAAAGTTTTCTGTTTTCTTTTGCAATGCGGTCAAGGTTTTGTCAAATGTGTAATTATACATAACGAAATAACTGTTTTTGAACAATTAAATCACTTAATCATGATGATTAAGAATTATTAGAATTTTCTCTAAAACTATGTGTATTAAGCAATTACGTTTATGCTACACATGAGTGAGATTTTCGTTATGTGATTTGTAATCATTATTGCCCACATAAGAGCGGATGTTAAGTAATCAAAACAAAAGACTTAGGAAACGAACTAGTTTCGAACTCTAATATCATGAGAACTTTATAAGAGGGGACAAATCAAATCATTTGCTTATATGTTGAGCAATCTTAGAATAATCTTTTGAGAAATACCTATGCGAAATGTTAATATTAAAAATATTAATGTGTTTGCTGTGATGTTGTGTGGTTTGTGGGGTCTGTGTGTGATAGGAAAAACGAAAAAAATGTTAGTTAAAAACGAAGGACAGACCCAATTTAATTAAATTTTCTAATTTCAGAAACTTATGAACACAATGCAAGTAGAATGTTGTCATGTTAGAAAAACATGAGTTATTTTGTGCGAATTTCGAATATCGTAAAAGTGACCACTGCATTTATAAAACTTTTTCTCTATGTTTGATAATGTCATTAAAGCAAGAAAAACATTTTCATATTTGGCAACTATTTAACTAAAATCATTAAATTTTCATGAACTGAAATAAAGTTAAATCGGCTATCGAGATTTTCGTTGAATTTTTTCTGAGGGTAAGTGGAATTTTTTTTTGAGCCAGGCTTAATAAAAACGATTGGAGGGCAACGCTTGGTGGCAGCGTTGCCAATTTAGCTTTTTTCCCGCTAGATTTGGCTTTTTTTGAAGACGTTTAGCGGGAAAAAATGCATTTAGCTTTTAGTTTTTTTCTGGCTTTTTTTTCATGACCCTTTTAGCTATTTTTGGCTTTTTTTATTTTCGACATGTTTCTATTGAAATATGGATAAATCGGCGTTTTTATCTAAGCCTTGCTGCAAGTATAAGGGTTTCCACATATTTCAAAGCTCAGTTGAAACATTAATAATGAGTCCAGCCATTATGCGGGCATTTTTGTAGCAAATACACCTTGTTGTAAAGTTTTTTCATTATATACATAAAAGTTATCGTAAACTTTAAATCTACTATTACCATACAGATAAACTGTCAGTAAATTATTGGGAATATTATCATTTGACTCGTTTATCCTTTTTATGTTATTATAATATTCTAAAGTTATTACGATATTACTAAATTAAAATAGTAGATGTGAATAGCTTTGTGCACTGAAAAAATATTGTCGTCTCCTTAAAATACGAACGCGAATTTTGGTTATAATAGCTTTTGTGAATTTCTTTTATATAAACTGTTTTCCTTGTCCAAAAGACGGTAAAGTCGTTTTGTCCTTATAATTAAGTGATTCAACTTAAAAATGGGTATGTTTTCATGAAAGAAGGAAGAATTAATGAAATAGTCTTTAAATGTGAGGAGTTTTTGCATCTTAACCACAATAGCGTTCAAAAATAGAAGATGTTTTTCAACACTTTATTTTAAAAACGTATATATACAATAATTTCTACTTGAAGTCGAGTCTGAATTTGGAAATTTAAGTTGGCGTTAGCACGTTTTTAAAGCACTTTGATAGCTCATGAAGAAAAGGAAAATGTTTTTACTGGGAAATGTAAACTATAGGTATTTTCTACAATTTAAATAAAAGTAATGTATTTCGAGTTTTTCACGATTTCAAATCCAAACTAAAATTTTATTTTAAAAAATGACAAATCATTTTTTTACCAAATCCAAAGCATGCTTAGATCATTTAATATTTTAAAATAACAAATAAATAAAATAGAGGTGTTGGGAAGGTAGCTCCCACAAAACGAAGGACTTCCAGTAAAAAATTTGTAATAGTAATCAAAATGTATCGAATACGCAAACAGAGCTAATATGCCTTAGATATTGTTACAGTCTCACAGAAGTGGAATTAAAATGAAAATAATATGCATTGTAAGTGAAATAAAGCCTTTAAGTTTGTTAAATTTCAATCAACAATGTGACTTTTGATACAAAACAATTTAGCTTTTTTTCTAGCTATTTTTTTAGCATTTTTTAGCTTTTTTAGCTATTTTTTTGGGCGGTTTTGGTGAAACAATTCTGGCAACGCTGCTTGGTGGCCACAACTGTCACAAGTGGAAAACACTGTGTATGTCAAAAATGGTGTTCTCGATTTTGTCAAAAGTTTATTTCTTCAGAAAATTTTGTCAACATTTTTTTTGTAGAAAATTTTGTTAAATTTTGACAAAAAAAAATAAAATTCTGACAACATTTTCTATAGAAATAAAATTTTGACAAAATTTTCTATAGAAATAAAATTTTGACAAAGTTTTCTATAGAAATAAAATGTTGACAAAATTTTCTAAGGAAATAAAATTTTGACAAAATTTTCTACAGAAATAAAATTTTAACAAATTTTTCCATAGAAATAAAATTTTGACAAAATTTTCTACAGAAATAAATTTAAACAAATTTTTCTATACAAATAAAATTTTGACAAATTTTTTATAGAAATAAAATTTTCACAAAATTTTTTACGGAAATAAAATTTTGACAAAATTTTCTATAGAAATAAAATTTTGACAAAATTTTCTATAGAAATAAAATTTTGACAAAATTTTCTATAGAAATAAAATTTTGACAAAATTTTCTATAAAAATAAAATTTTAACAAAACTTCCTACAGAAATAAAATATTGACAAAATTTCCTACAGAAATAAAATTTTGACAACATTTTCTATAGAAATGAAATTTTGACATTTTTTACGGAAATAAAATGTTGACAAAATTTTCTATATAAATAAAATTTTGATAAAATTTTCTACAAAAATAAAATTTTAACAAAATTTTCTACAGAAATAAAATATTGACAAAATTTTCTATAGAAATAAAATGTTGACAAAATTTTCTATAGAGATAAAATTCTGAAAAAATTTTCTATAGAAATAAAATGTTGACAAAATTTTCTATAGAAATAAAATTTTGACAAAATTTTCTATAGAAATAAAATTTTGACAAAATTTTCTATAGAAATAAAATTGTGACAAAATTTTCTATAAAAATAAAATTGTGACAAAATTTTCTATAAAAATAAAATTTTGACAAAATTTTCTATAGAAATACAATTTTGACAAAATTTTCTATAGAAATAAAATTCTGACAAAATGTTCTATAGAAATGAAATTTGGACAAAATTTTCTATAAAGATAAAATTTTGACAAATTTTTCTATAGAAATAAAATGTTGACATAATTTTCCCTAGAAATAAAATTTGGACAAAAATTTTCTATAGAAATAAAATAGTGACAACATTTTCTATAGAAATAAAAATCTGAAAAAATGTTCTATACAAAAGAAATTTTGACAAACTTGTCTATAGCAATGAAATGTTGATAAATTTTTCTATAGAAATAAAACTTTTGACAAAATTTTCTATAGAAATAAAATGTTGACAAAATTTTCTATAGAAATAAAATTGTGGCAATATTTTCTACAGGAATAAAATTCTGACAACATTTTCTACAAAAATAAAATTGTGACAAAAGTTTCTATAAAAATACAATTTTGACAAAATTTTCTATAAAAATAAAATTTTGACAAAATTTTCTATAAAAATAAAATTTTGACAAAATTTTCTATAGAGATAAAATTTTTACAAAATTATCTATAGAAATAAAATTTTGACAATATTGTCTATAGAAATATCTATAGAAGAAAAAAAAAAACACATTTTTCATACTAACAACTAAAAATTAAAAAAAAAAATTAAATTTGTTAGATTTTTAGAAAAATTTTCTTCAAATTTTGATAGATTATTTTTGGTACGAGTGCCAATCGTGGATTGAATAAATCTGTCTGTGCATAAAAAATTGCCCATTCATAGCCCCCTGAATATGATCACGAACACCATATTTCTCTTGACAAACTTGTCTATAGCAATGAAATAAAATGTTGATAAATTTTTCTATAGAAATAAAATTTTGACAAAATTTTCTATAGAAATAAAATGTTGACAAAATTTTCTATAGAAATAAAATTGTGGCAATATTTTCTACAGGAATAAAATTCTGACAACATTTTCTACAAAAATAAAATTGTGACAAAAGTTTCTATAAAAATACAATTTTGACAAAATTTTCTATAAAAATAAAATTTTGACTAAATTTTCTATAAAAATAAAATTTTGACTAAATTTTCTATAGAGATAAAATTTTTACAAAATTATCTATAGAAATAAAATTTTGACAATATTGTCTATAGAAATATCTATAGAAGAAGAAAAAACACATTTTTCATACTAACAACTAAAAATTAAAAAAAAAATTAAATTTGTTAGATTTTTAGAAAAATTTTCTTCAAATTTTGATAGATTATTTTTGGTACGAGTGCCAATCGTGGATTGAATAAATCTGTCTGTGCATAAAAAATTGCCCATTCATAGCCCCCTGAATATGATCACGAACACCATATTTCTGCTCTTGTTACATTTTGCTTCAACAGAGGAGAGGTTGCAATGGAAAATAAGTATAAATGAACCTGAAGGTTAGTCTATGACCTAACCTGACCTCATCTATCGTAGCAAATCACATTTTTTTGCTTTCAATCAAACAAAAATTCAAATTCATATGCTCCCCTCTATTGGAGACCATAAAATGTATTGTTTCGCAAAAATTTATGGAACCGTTTTTGTCTACCTTAAATTATTAATAAACATTTTATTTTATTATTTCAGATACAACATTACGCATATCTCCAAGACCTCAATAGACACCAACAAAAATTGCCCAACCAGGGAAAATCTCGAGCATCACATCATAAGAAATCCGCTACGCGTAGGCAACCAACCGAATCACAAAGCAATACTCAAGTCGAAGAAGCCGAACAGCGTTATGCAGTAGCAGTGGAACAGCCAGTGCCCCAACATTTACCACGAGCGCATATCTATAGACCACAAATTCCCTATCACATAGCATTGCAGCAACAGCATCTGCAAACACAGGCCGGCGGTGAGCAGGCCAACCAACCACAACAACAATATCAGGTTATACCTGAAGAACAATTTCTGAAATTGTTGGAGCAAGAGCTTCAGGCCAGAGCATACCAAGAAGATCAGGCTAGGCGACAACAAGCCCAGGCCCAATCTCAAAAGGCCACATCCCAATCTCAAGGCTTGGGTCATTATCGCCAACGTATAGAGTCTGGCGATGAATTGCAACAACAACCCGATTATGTACAATACCAAGTTCCCAGATCCAGAGGTGGACCAAAATATTTGCCTCTTCCCCAGAATATAGCCCACGAACAGCAACAAGCCGCATTGGCTGAACATGAGGCTTCCGTGGCATCACCACCACCATCACTACCACCGCAAATTGCCTACTACCAGCCACAAATTAACTACAAAACTTTGGCCAATCATCCTTTAGCTAAATCATCTTTGGAAAAGGAAATTGAGAATCTATTAGCCTCGAATAAACCCCATGTGGCCCAAGTACAAATTGTAGATAACTCCAATGAACCATCGGTGTTGATCAATCACCACCATCATCGCCAAACTGGCCCTACACCTCAACCGCATCCATCACGAGCAACACCCAAAGCTTATTTACCCACTACAGCAGCCCCAAATAGTTTAGCCGATACCAATAATCGACCTTTTATTCCCTCGGCCCTATTTCGATTTAGTAGCTACCAACAGCCCACAGCTAATTATCCTTCCCAATCGTTGCCACAACATGTGGTCGACGCCAAGAAATTGGGCCCAGTCGTATACCCACAACAACCGCAGAATCCAACAGCCCAGCCCCCAGTCCAGGCATCCCAATTCTACTACCAAGAGACACCACTACCCTCACCACGACCCAAAGCAATTAGACATAAATACGGTACAAAATTCTCCACAACACCCAGCCCCTTGAAGACCCATCAAAATGATGTCAATTATCCGACACCAAGTAAATACGCCCATCCTATACTCTATGATATCGAAAGGCCAACTGCAGCAACAGCACCCTCGGCTCCAGGTGATACGTCACACTTCTATCCTAGTCCACCAGATCCTCATAGAAATACACCAGCACCACCAACAGTAGCCCCAACACCAGCTGCTACATCTAAATATGCCCAACAATACCCCTTGCCCGTATCGTCTCCATCACAGTCAACAATTTATGTGTCGCAAGGTACTGGAATTGCTACGCCATCACGTCCCGTTAGTACAATCAAACCAAAAACCATAGAAGATCTTAAGCAACTACATTTACCCCAGCCTGGAGGTAAGCCTTTGACGCAAGCCGAATTTCAAGCTTTAGTAGATGCTGGTTACCCAGTAACAGCTGTGCCCGTACCCATTCCTGTACCCTATGAGCAATATGTAAAAGATCATCCGGAGTATCGTAATCAACCTCCACCACAACCGCCAGCCTTGCCTGTCAACTATGAGCAATTAATGCGGTTCGCCCAGTTGCAACAACATCAAGCCCCTCATCATCAGTATATACCACAACGAGCAGCATCACATCCCCATCATCATCCCAGAAACTTTATTGGTAGACCGTCTGAACCATCGGTGAAAATAATATCGTCTCCTTCGGAGCCCCAGCAACAGACAGTTTCAGCCTTGGGCGGAGGCAGTGTAACATATTTACGAGCCATACCCGAAAATTCGAAACGACGTCCTCGCGATGAAAGCGAAACGGAAGTATTAGGAGCTAAGGAAGAACAAAAGAATCCAGTGCAAGACAAGCAATTGGATCGCAACGACAACGCCGATGAAGTGGCGGTGAACTAGTTAAATACTAAAATCGATATATAAAATAATAATATCGATAAATAAACATATTCTTAATAATTATAATAATAAATGTATTTAATTGATAATGTATTAAAAACGAATGTAGATAAGTCTTATCAGTTCAGATTTCTTTTGTTAAATTATACTATTGTTTTGTTTATAGCTCTTCTCTCCAAAATTTATTTAACTTTAGTTTTATTGTTTTGTCAAAACAAAGCAAACAACAAAGCACTTAGTTCAATAAAATAAAATCTTTTTTAACTTACACAATTTTATCTTTTTAATCAAGTATGTCCGAGCGAAAGTCGTAGAGGTTTTAATGTAGTTTCCTCTATGCCATTTTGCTCTATGCT
Source organism: Haematobia irritans (assembly GCF_050003625.1). Classification (NCBI taxonomy): domain Eukaryota; kingdom Metazoa; phylum Arthropoda; class Insecta; order Diptera; family Muscidae; genus Haematobia; species Haematobia irritans. The sequence goes on from NC_134400.1 coordinate 132,800,635, forward strand.
TTGGTACTTCAGCTAGTGTCCAGATCACAGAACTCTGCAACAAGGATGGGATGTGTCCAGAGTGATCGGATAGGATAGGTTTAGCTGGGCAAGCGAAAAGTTGATGAGTGTCCTTGGTTACAGATGGAACACATGTCAGCTACTCTGCTATCAATCACTGATAGGTAGGAATTGAGGTGGCTACATTTGCCTGATCTCAGTTGGGCTAAAACTACCCTGGTCTGCCGCGGGAGGTCTCTCTCCTCCGGGTGGTCGTCGAGCTCCGAGAACAGAATTAACCCTGTAGCTTCTCACCGCTTCTGCTACAGTATCCTCATGAATCCTGTTCAGACCTGTGTGGTACACTGCCTAATCTAGAGGCTCTCTTTTGTAACGCTGGATCACGCGCTCTAGATGGTGAAGATCAACCCATACATTCCTGGGTGGTGGTCGCCTATCCACAATATGCTGATTTGAATGGCTACTGCAATAGCAACCCAAGAGGTACTGCTCTCACAACATGTAATTGAGTCGACGCACTGGTATAATCTTGGTCTCCACATAAAGGTGATCCAGGAGTGTACTGCGGAGACATCCTGTCACAGTTCTAAGGTCATTTATATATAAAATTAATAAAAGGGGTCCCAGGACAGTGCCTTGGGGTACACCCGATAATAACCCCAGATTGCTAGACAAAGCACAATTATCTCTACAAATTGCGACCTACCAGTCAAAAAGGACCATATCAACTTACACGCCGAATTAGAAAAATTAAAGTTATTCCTGAGCTTATTGATCATCGTAATATAACAAATAGAATTAAAAGCTTTGGTTAAGTCCAGGGACACAAGAATATACAACCTCTTTTCATTCTCACACCTTCTAGCAGTGTCCGACAAGTGCATAAGAAGAGATGTAGTATTGTGTCCAGCACGAAAAGCATATTGCGAATTGAAGATTGCGGTTCTAGTTTGCGACAATACTTGGTCCCTTATTAAGAGCTCCACTATCTTCGAAACTGCCGGGAGTATTGATATGGGCCTCATATCTTCTGGACTCCTAACTCTGGCCGACTTAAGAATCGGAACAACCCGCGCTTTCTTCCATAGAATAGGAAACGTTGAAGTAGTAAGTATCGCATTGACTAAATCTAACAAGACAAGGGCGATAAATGGATACACCAACTTCAAGAAGCGAATAGGTATCCCATATGTCCCCATCGCTCCCGATATTACTTTTTTCAGGGTCAACACAACATCGTATTCATCAACACTTCTAAAAGAAAATAAGCCATCATCCCCATCAGAAAGATCGAAAGGTAGTTCATGTGATTCTACGTTATCCAATGGCGTTCGCACAAAATGCTCATTCAAAGTCTCAATATCACAGTCAAGAGCCACATTAACCGATCTCGAGCATCCCGCCTCCTTAAGCACTCTCCACATGCCCGAGGTGTCCATGCTGCCAAATAATTTTGCAAAATGTCTCCTTTTCTCCCTTCTGACTACCGCTTTCGCCCGATTCCTATATTTGCAAAACACCTTCCAGTAATATTCAGATGAATCGGCCAAATATGTAGAAAAAGACAAGTCCCTCAGCGACCGCGCGTAAATAACAGTCCTCAACTTCATCCAACAATCATCAGGCCGTCGTACACATCTTCTAGTCGGTACAAAACCGAACAAGGTGTCAATTAAAGATGAGAACATAAAACATTTCGAATCCACATCCTGTTCATCTAAAATATGTGAACAATTGTAGGAATCACAAAATCTCGCAATCGCATCCCAGTCCATCCTCCTAAAGTCCCTGTATTCAACATAGTCATCATTGGCTGGCGAATTTAAGGCAAAAGAAGCAAAAACCAGCGCATGGTGGGAAATACCAGGGCATTGCACTTGGAGAGAAATTTATCAAAGATGGGTTACTGATAAGAAAAAAGTCAATTAGTGAAGTTGACTTATGCTGCACATCATGGTTAGGTGGCAGCCCTATGTATCAGGCTCACTTAGACTATTCAGACCATTGTGCTACCACATTGGTGAACTTCTCTCTTATCTCTGAGTGCTGCCCGATTCAGAGTCCGAACGGCGTTCCACATTGCAGTGAAACCACTTAGAGAAGCTTTAAAACCCTCAGAAATGTCACCAGCATTACTGATGTGGGATAATCCACCGCTGAAAAACTTTTTGGTGTTCGGTCGAAGCAGGAATCAAAGCCACGACCTTGTGTATGCAAGGCGGGCATGCTAACCATTGATCCTGGTATACTTAGGCTGTTAGACGAACTTCTAAGGAAGAGACGCATTTCAGCCATACTAGGACAAGCAAACATACAAAGGTATGTGAACAGAGGCACTCCTCAAGGAGGAGTTCTATCACCTCTTCTTTGGAATGTTGCTATAAACGACCTTCTGGTTTCCCTAGAAAAAGAAAGGATACAAGTGGTGGCATACGCAGATGATGTGGCGCTAGCAGTCAGGGGAAAATTCCCATCAACTGTTAGAGATATTATACAGAGAGCCCTCCGGATGACTGAGAAATGGGCGAAGGATAATGGTCTTGGGGTAAATCCTACAAAGACAGAACTAGTCATGTACTGCAAAGGCCGCAAAACTCCCACGGTTAGACCCATTTCCTTAGGGGGTATTGAAATTCCCTTTAGGGAGTGTGCAAAATACCTTGGCGTTATTTTGGACAGGAAGCTGAACTTTAAGCTTAATATTGAAGAAAGGGCGAGGAAAGCAACGGTAGCTTTATACTCGTGCAAAAAGGCAATAGGGAAAAAGTGGGGACTAAAACCAAAAATTGCACATTGGCTATACACGGCAGTGGTTAGACCTATAATGCTATATGGTGTTGTAGTCTGGTGGCCGGCACTTCACCAGCAACAAGTTTAGACAAAGTTCAGCGTATGGCGTGCTTGTGTATCTCAGGTGCATTCAGCAAGACAGGAACAAACTCCCTTAATGTCATACTGCATCTATTGCCTTTAGACATTTTAGCCAAACAGTCAGCTGCAACAACGGCTGTGCGGTTGCGCGAGCTATCGCTGTGGTCGGAAAAAAGTTATGGTCACAGTTCGGTCCTCAAAATAATGCCAGATGTGCCTAACGTAGTGGATTACACTTTGGCGAGTCCACTTTTCGACAAAAAGTTTGAGACTCTAATTCCCAACAGTGAGGCGTGGTGTACACTAGGGATGCCAGACGTGATCTTTTAAAGAGCACAAGTGCTCTTTTTTACAAAATGTGCTCTTAAAACAAGACAGGGCAAAAGAGCACGCGAAAGTGCTCTTTTTTCTGCATCACAACATATATGAATCAAATGGTAAAAGTAAACTGAAAATATGTAAATGTCGCACTAAGAGATTTTCCTAGCCATTATTTTCTAATTAAATAGTGTGTTACTTTATATATCAGAGTCGTAGAAGAGCATGCCGATGTTGCTTCACTTTGTACTCTGTTCTAAATGTAAACAAACTTCTTCAATAACGTTTTTCACAAAAACACCAAAAAATGACTTACAAAGTATTGTAAGAAAATTAGCATGAGTTGAAAGTGACTTATTTTATGTTTATGGTATGTACCTTTTTGCTTTGTTTAAATGAATTATATTTCAATTAAATTAAATGATTTTCTTTTATTTGAAAAAGTGTGCTCTATTCCTTTCGTATGTGCTCTTTTTATAAGCTGAATGTGCTCTTTTTGCCTCTTTAAAATCTGGCATCCCTAGTGTACACGGACCCCGGGGAATAAAAGATAAATAGATTTCTACACTGATGGCTCCAAATTGGATGACCAAGTGGGTTTCGGAGTATATTCTAAAGATCTGGAACTTCGAATAGCGAAAAGATTACCTGATCACTGTAGTGTTTTTCAGGCTGAAATATTAGCAATAAGAGAAGTGGTGAATTGGCTGAGAAGTAATGCCCCAAGCAATATTGGCATTAATATATACTCAGACAGTCAACCTGCAATAAAATCCTTGGACTCTGTGTTCCTCAACTCGAAAACGGCCATCGACTGCCGCAAATCTCTCAATGAGATGGCTGAGCAGCACAATATTCACCTAATATGGGTGCCTGGCCATAGGAACATACCGGGGAACTGTGAAGCAGATGAGCTAGCAAGGCTAGGAACTACCTTACATATTCCAGGGGAACTAGAATCTGTTGGTATGCCTCTGGCTACCTGCAAGCTCTTACTGCGTGAGAAGGCTGTCATGATGGCAAATGTTCGATGGGAGAATTGTAAGGGTTGTAACGACACCAAGCAACCATGGCCCCATTTAAACTTAAACCGCACACTAGATATGCTAGTGTTCTCGAGACGCCAGATATCACTCCTGATATCTGTTATAACGGGTCGATGCCTGATAGGCGATTTTGCAAAAACTATTGGTGCGAAGTATAATGACTATTGTATGAGCTGTCATGATGCGGAGGAAAAGGAATCAATAAAACACCTCTTGTGTGAGTGTCCTGCATTTTGTGTAAGGCGTAAGCAAATTTTAGGGGCACATAGTTTCAGATTACTGGCGGACCTGGAAAACGTTAACTTAAGCAGTCTGCTAATGTTTTTGGAACAATCTGGTTGGTTCAACAGAAGAAAATAATCGGGAAGGTTCAACGGTTAAAACTAGAAGTGCCCATATGTAATAGGTACTTGGTATCACAATGGACTGAATAGTCTAAGTGAGCCTGAATCTTAACCGGGCTGCCACTTTAACCTAACCTAACCTAACCTAACCTTCCTAATAAACCTATAGCCAATTAACTCAGCAGCACAACTCGACACATTCTAATTTAGCCAAGTTTCAGAGATGCCAATGGCATCAAAACCCGAACCTCCGAACACTGCTTTAAAATCATCAAACTTAGAGGTATTCACCCTTATTCCTGAAGTCGCCGTCGCTTTTCGTCAGTCGCTACTAATTGGTATTCCTGGTGTCGCTTTTTGTCGCCAAAATCGTCGCTCTTTGTCGCCTTTAAATTTACCAGCGACGAGTTTAGTGTTTAATTTTTGAAGAAGTTTTTTTTTTAAACTTTATTAATCATCACATTCAAATCATAGAAAAGAACACTGTACAATTAAAGTAAACGCGAAAATCATTTCAATTCCACTTATTTTTAATAGAAATCCTTCAAGGCCAATGTATTTTATTTAGCACCAAACATAGGTAACAATTGTGTCGAACTTTGAATGATCCTTAGACACATAATGTCAACGTCGTTCCAATTGTATATGCCGGATGTTGTTATTGTCCTAATGTAGATATCTAAATTATTTCCCGAGTCAAATTTATCATTTATTTTGACTTTCCAAGTCAACATTGGATTACAAACAAACAGCATTTTAAACGCAAATAATTAAAATTCAGTTTTGCACATCAGCTGATTGTTTTCTTTCACAATGATCCTTATGCTAAAGATCTCAGCGTCGACGCCATTTTGGTAGTTTTTGAAGCTTTAACTGTCCTCCAATATATATCCACATTTTTTCGGCGTCAAATTAAATACATTTTCTTGATTTTCCGACTTAATGCTTAGTACTAACTTCGTTTCTCCGAAAAACGACTATCTTCATCTATCGCCGTAAATAGGGTCTCAAACGCAGGGATGTTAACTTATTTATGCGAAATAATATGGCTGCCTAATTTTTCGTGCGAAAAATCCAGGGTTGTATAAATATGTGTTTAAAAATGCTCAAAGCAAAGATTTCGCATTTATTCCGCGCAAACGTTTTTTATATGGAGTATAAGAGTTTTTCGTGCGAAAACGTGATCTTAGTACTAGGCTTAAGGTAGAATTAGATCCAATGCGTCCGATGATTGAAGAGTTGAAATTTCTCTCTGAAATCAAAAGCTCGAATAGTCTGCCGCAAACAGAAAAAATCAACCCTTCCATCAACGCACGGATTGACGCATAGTGTATAATTCAACCTTTAGAATTGCGTCAGAAATAAAAATATTTTAAACCGAAAAAATTAAAATTCTTTTTTTGCACATCAGCTGATTGTTTTCTAGTGATATCGGCCTTTTATTACCGAGTATTGTAATTGGTACAAAAAGTAATCGTCGTCGTCGCCGTCGCCACTTCGTAGGAATACCAAATGAATGACGAGACAACTTAAAAGCGACAGACGACAAAAAGCGACGGCGAGGGCGACTTCAGGAATAAGAGTGATTATAAGAGGGCCTAATGTTACAACAGTTCATATATGCAAAAGAAAAATTGCCTATGTAAGGAAGCAGACGCAGAACGCGATAGAATTGACGTTGACATGCCAGCAAAAATTATTTTCCATTATCACAAGCGATATGAAATGGTTTTTATATTTATTTTTATCATAATATTTTCGTTTTTCTTTTCTTCACAATGTTGAGTTGGACTAAGTGTTCGTTAAGTGTGATAGCAATTTAAAATTACTATCATACTTAATTTACTCTTATGTTCTTTTGCTGTTTTATTGTTAATAAAATTTAATTAAACTAAATTGGTTTAATGTATAACAATTTTTTGGTGCTGTAGATTGTTATTACTTAAAATATTTAAAGAATCCCGAAAATTTGGGGATCCAGAAAAAAATCCCGGAAAATCCCCGGATTTTATATTTTGAGATCCCGAATTCCGGGATTTTTAAAAATCGATCCCGAATGACACCTGACGAAAACTATTAATGTGTGTACCAAAAATGAAAAATACACTTTTTCCTTTATCTCGTCCAGGCATACAATTCAGCTCCCAGTAATGATGCAGAGAAGTGCTTTCACCATAGGACATGCCCATGTAAAAGTTATCAACTTTTCCATTTAATAAGCATTTAAGTTTAACCCGTAGATTACTTGGTAAAGAGTTTTTGTGGCGAATATACAATAACAACAAATAAAAATGCAATGTACTCTATATATATATAAATTTTTATATTTATTGAATTGAAATTGATATTGATATTTATATTCAATTTCCTATTTTATTCTACAAACCTTGGGCAATTTACAAAATATAATTGCATCAGGGGCTCGCCTTATATTCTAAACTCTACAAGCTTTCAATATACCAATATGTTTAAAAGCTAATACAACATTTAAGGCGATTGAAAAAAGAAATATATATATAGTCAGATAGGAACCAACTATATGATACCCTAAACCGATATCGATATAAATCTATAATATTATTATTGTAAGAGGTATCAAAAAGAGTTTTTTAGATAAATTTGAAGTAGATTGCTTAATAAATGTGGGTTATATAATTAAATTTGCGAAAACAGGGTACTGAAGATAAATATTATATGATTTCATATAAAGATGGAGAATATGCGATTTGATTTTAGTTATTATTTTTTATTATTACACACAAAAAAATTTTTTTTTTGATTCAATCACGAAATTAATTGATTCAATTAATTTTTTAATTGAAATGTCTTCAATCACAGAAATGATAGTATCAATTAAAAAATTAATTGACAATCAATTAAAAATTAATCGATCCAATTAAAAAATTAATTGATACTATTAATTTGTGCGATTGATTTTTATTTCAATTACAAAAATTGTTGAATCAATTAAATTTTTAATTGAATATTTTTTAAAACTCAATTAAGATTTTAATTGGAAAAATTTTCGTGAAATTTTTTTCTGTGTATTTATCCACAAAGTAAGGCCTCAGGGCCAACAACAAATGCTAAATATTTTGTAAGATCAGATAACATGTGCAACCTGCATTTTACAACACTAGTATCACACAAAAAATAATTTTCTGATTCAATCACGAAATTATTGATACAATTAATTTGTTTAATTGAAATGTCTTCAATCACAGAAATGATAGTATCAATTAAAAAAATAATTGAAGGCCAATTAAAAAATTAATTGATACTATTAATTTTTGTTTCAATTAAAAAATTTGTTGAATCAATTACATTTTTAATTGAATATTTTTTGAAACTCAATTAAACGGATGGACAGACGGACAACCAGGACTTGCAAGAGAGAGCTTCAGAGTTAATCGGTACCATAATAAATTCCATTTTTTTTTTATGACTAAAAAGAACAATCGAAAAGGTCGATCGGTATTGTTAATCGGATGTGCATATTTTCATGAAGACTACATATTAATGTAGGATATAATTAAATTAAAATTAAATCCGATTATTTAAATATAACAGATTTATACTATAAATCTGTATGCGATCCTTAATATACACAACAATTTACACGAAGAAATCTGTGTTTTGTGCCAAATTCTTTATAGGGCTTTATAAGCATTTAAGTCTATTTCTTCATAAGAAACGACTCAAATTTTATGGAGTGATTGAAAAACCTATGCTATGTATGGAAATTAAATGGAGGATTACTATTGCTATTACTGCTATCGGCTGAGCTTAAAGTTTCCGGTGTTGCCTCCTTTGTTTGTAGTCTTGATATAGTGGGATCCCGTTTTTCTTTACGCTCTCGTTCCTTGTCTTTCTCTCTGTTGTGTTTATGTTTATGCTTATGTTTGTGTTTTTTCTTGTCCTTCTTCTTTTTCTTCTGCTTGAATGAAATAAATATTTTTTATGAAATGAATTTTGCATGGACATAACATATTCTTAGACAACAAACCTTTGATGATGCATCCATTTTTGCTTTAAATTCTCCATCCGCTTTTGATGAATCAAAACTACTATCCATTCGTGTTACTGTCGTTTCGGATATATCAATAATGGTAATTGAATTCTCATCTTCATCATATAGTTCACTTTTAAGTTTTTTCGTCTCGGACACATAGTTGTCAGTTTCGACGTGGACAACTTCCATTTTATCTATTTCATGACTCTCGAAGCCTTCCTCTTTGAGAACTTCATTAACGACGGTAATTTCATCGTGTGTCTCCAATTTAACAACCTCATCATCTGGTAAACCAAAAGCTTCATTCGCTGTACGTTTCGCTGCCGGAATTTTGGGTTTATTATCAACCTCATCCATTTCCTCACTACGACTTTCAGTTTTTATTTCTGGCATAGGTTTCGGCAGTGAAGATGATATTGTCGACGATTTCTTGCTTGCTCCCTCGCGTATAAAGTCCTTGTACATGCTATTCATTTCGGCCGATTGCAAACAGAGAGGACGTGCGGACCCATAAAGGGCATAGTACAAATCAACCATGTCACAGCGTAGTTTTGTGTCAAAGGCCAATTTGTTGCTAAAAACAAAATCCAATTTCTTTAATATACCAGCGCATGGGAAATATCTTTTGAACTCACTTCATATTAGTCCATAATCTCTCCACCAATTCAGGACGATCTAAGCGACTTCTGGACTCTCTTGTAAACGGTGGATTGTCAATTAGTAACTGGGCTAAGGCATGACGGGCAGCTGGATCTGGATCGGTTTCCAACAAAGTAATCAAATGATCTAAATCTTCCCAACGGCCATCAACTTTAACAAAATCTACCAAGCACTCCATTGCAGCTATCCGCAAATCCAAATATTGCCCATAAGCAGCATAGCAGCGATAAATTTTCGGCAGCGATGGTAAGTGGCCACATTTTTGTAATTTTCGTATGACTTTTAGACATGAAACTGACACCATATACTTGTAGGAAGGTAAGTGTTTCTCCAAATTCAATAAACGTGTGACCTCTTCAAGAACAAGCCTGTTTTAAGGTTAATTGTATTGGTGTGTTAGCTAATTGCTACCTAATGACTTCAAATTATGCACTTACTTGGCATCTGTGGATAGACTATCTGATGTGATGGGAGTGCCTCTTAAAACAACCGATACAACGGGTGTAATTGAATTTCCCAAAGCATCTACCAAAGCAGACCTATAGTAGACATCGCTATAATGATTGCGCGTATTATCATTATATTTGAAAAGATCAAATAGAAAACGTGTAACCTCCGATGGACAAATGCCATGAGAAGTGCGAAGGCCTGAATCAGAGAAAACAATGTAGATGGTATCAAATTATTTTTTTTCTTTTATTCTTGAAGATTTAGTTACTTACCAGCCATGGCCACTGGTATAACTTTTTGTAAGAAATATAATTGAAAATTAGAAAAATTATTTTGTTTGATAATATGCGGTGCACTAAATGAACCAAAGAATTTTCGAAATATATTCAACATAGCTGGCGGTCCCGTCCATTGGGTAACCATTTGATTAGCAACCTGAGAAATATAATTGATCAATTTGTCAAATTTGGTTTTTCTCCGAAATCTCTTACCTTTGTTAAACAAAGTGCTGCCTCACATCGAACTTTATAAAAACAATGTTCACTTTCTATCGTATCTGTTAGCGCAGATCTAGTGGCATTTGTAGGATATTTTTCCAAAGCCTTTATTGCTTCAAATTGTGCTGTGACATCACGTTCATGTCTTAATTGAAATTGCCATTGGAAATCTGGCTGTTCAATATTCAGATCGCGAATAAGTATCATTTCTGGGTCCAGACGTATCCATAATACAGGTGAATCGCTTTTGGGATGAAAATAAATCAATATTAACGTTTGTTCATTTGTTTCTATAATCCGAGAAATCTCAGGAATGGTTGGATCGATGAGGTCTTGTTCTTAAGGAAATCTAGATGGCGGTTATGTGGTGAAAATAATTTACATATATTATTTATGATAACTACTCAGAGAGAGAGAGAGAGGCCCGAAATCGGGTCCCCGGTTTACTTTAGATTTCCAAGAAAAGATTTCCAAAAAATAGAATTTCCAAGTCTATACTTGGGTACTTGACTTTTTGATATACTTTTTGAAAAATCCAATATTCCCAAATTTCATGAAGAGATGTTTCCGACACATAAATGCTGTCCTTTGGTGGTTTCATTTGGGTGGGTAATGTCCATGAAAACGGAAAATCGCAACATATTAGGTGTTATGTTTAGCTCAATGGTAGGGGCATAATGAATGTAGCCGAACTAATACGGCGTATGAGTGCAACCACTTAGAGAAATTTTGAAACTAGGGGTTTTTCTAAACACCCCAGCAAAAACTCCTATTACCAGGTATGAGTACAAGTATGCCTGTGCCAAATTGGTAACAACTTCCTCGTACATATATCAGTAGTAATACTTTTACACGGGCATGACATTGGAGGAAAGTACTTCCGTGCAAGCATACCAGCAGTCGAAAAATAAGTACTTCTTCGCAAGCATACCAGCTCTCCAAAAATAATATATTTACTATAAAGATACCCAAAAAGTGCGAACTCACCCCTGTTGTTTTGTAATCCAACACACTATACCACGCACCACGACATGGATCTATTCAATGATGTTATTTTGTAATATAAATTATGTACTATACAACTTTAGAAAACAAGGGTATATTTTATTGGCAATTTTTTTTTCTGAAATGTAATTTGGCATTACTTATATATAGAAATAAAATTTTGACAAGATTTTCTATAGAAATAAAATTTTGACAAAATTTTCCATAAAAAACAAATTTTGACAAAGTTTTCTATAGAAATAAAAATTTTGTCAAAATATTCTATAGAAATAAAAATTTTGACAAAATTTTCTATAGAAATAAAAATTTTGACAAAATTTTGTATAGAAATAAAAATTTTGACAAAATTTTCTATAGAAAAAAAATTTGACAAAATATTCTATAGAAATATAATTTGTTGTTTTTTTTTTTGCAGCTTAAAAAAAACTACAAGTGTAGCTTAACCAACAGAGGAAAAGAATGTTTGTCAAATTTATTTGGGCAAAGCCCTATAGACAGCAAGATGGTTGGATGGACGCACGTTTCGGAATTACCACATTCCTCATCAGCATCTTCTACTTGCGGGCTCATCGTAGCTTACTATTTTTATGTTAGCCTGATATCAACGCAGGCAGGTTTTTCGTCCAATGGAAATGTGGATTAGCCAACACTGAAACATATGTATAGTCAGGCTTGTAAGATGGGTATCTGGCATTTTTTTTTTCAATAGCATAATAATACCAATTCCTTAATCTTCATGTCCAATTAGCTCATATTTAAAATTGTAATTAATGTAAAGTAATTGATTTGGACGAAAAACCAGCCTGCGTTGATATCAGGCTAACATAAAAATAGAAATAAAATGTTGACAAATTTTTCTATAGAAATAAAATGTTGACAACATTTTCTAGAGAAATAAAATTTTGACAAAATTTTCTATTAAAATAGAATACATATTAACAAAAATTATTTATAGGTTTTATTTCTATTGACACAATTTTCCAGAAAAATAAAATTTTGACAAAATTTTGAGAAATACAATTTGACAAAATTTTCGATAGGCTTGTTTGTTTGGTAGTTTTTGGTGGATAATTTTCGGCTCTTGTAGCAACTGTGATTTAACATTTGGATGGACACATTGTCTATTTTTTTTTTGTTTTCAAAATTCTTAGCTTCACAGATTCACTTGAAATTTACATGGAATTTAGAGGGATTCAAAATAGGGATAAAAGAGATATCATGCATTTGGACGTTAATTGCCTGTTTCGGTATCAGGCTAACATGAAAAATAATAAGCAACGAAGAGCCCGTCATAAAAACTAGGAAAAACACTACTAATGTACGCGTTAGAATTGTTGTTGTCTCCTTGAAACTAGTTTCTGTAAGTTGTCACATGTTGTTGTTGTTGACTGTAGAAACAAACAAAAGCATTGTTCGATTGTTCACCACTTAGGTGAATTCAAACAAAATAGCTTTCTAAAAATAAATTTCGTGTTGTTGCATTACTGCAGTAATAAAACGAAATAAAAATAAGATTAAGGGACTTGTAGTTATATGAAAAGATGATATACAGTGGGAGTAAAGATGATTCAATTTGTAAGAGGATATTTCCCAAATGTTTTCTTCATAAGGAGTTGGCATAAAGGGCCCAAAATTGAGTTATCTATCCCAGCCAGATCTATACTGTAGACTGTGGAAAGGTTCATTCGCCCGAATCGTAACATGTACAGTATAGGCGTGTATAGATTTGTATCTGGCGTTTTCTTTTCAATGACTCATTAATAAAAAGTTCCTTAATCTAAAATTGTCCATTAAGCTCGAATAATAATTGTAAAATTAGAGATAAAAGAGATTCTAGTTTTTTTATATCTGGTTGAGTTGCCCGTCTCGGTACTTAGCTGAAGCAATTCATTTTTATTGATATTTTTTCAATTGCTATTTTAATTGAATTTATTTGGTATAATTTTTCTGTGTACTTTAATTAGATAATGGTAATTGAACTCTCAAGGAACCTCTGTCTTTGCCCTCAAAAAATATGATGAAATGTTCTTTTTTTAAAATGAAATAAAAATGAGATAATAATACTTACTCCATGGGGGACAAATCCATATCGACTTCTTCACCTGTACATAGGGGAATTTTCTTCTTTTTATTACGGCGACTTTTCGAGTGGCATGTAATATCAGCCTTCACTACAGTATTTTCTATCTGAAGCATATGTTTGAATGTGCCATCCAATTCCTGAAGTTGCACCAATAGAGGTCCATTATATTTACGAACACCGCGCTGATTAACAAAATCTTGACGTATTTCCAATTCAATTGTATTACGTTTGCGGTTGAAGACCGATGTCAGCGAGAACTTAGCATGGCCTCCTGTACGCACCCATTGATCCATAAAAACAGACATATCTTTTCCGGTAACTGTGAAAATGGCTTTAATAAAAATGTTTGTGGAAATAAGCAAATGGTGCCATAGTCCCGAACCAATTTTTGTCCCGGCTGCATTAGTGGCCAAAGCCAATTGCTTGTTAAATACCTTCAGGGGTAAAAAATATGTTAAAATTGTTAATTAAATAAAAGGAATCTCTGTCCTAGAAACTTGACTTACCTGTATTAACAACTCTTGCCCAATACGATGTTCCAACATTCGTATAACTAAATGGGCTTTTCGTCGCATTGCATCAACATATTTCGGCGAGACAGTGTGTAAACTTTTTATGGGGAAATAATGTACAATTTCCTGGTGTTTTGCGGCGGCCGCTGCTGGATTTGTACTACTCACTGGTAGAGGAGCTGGGGGTTGACTACAATCGAGTATTATTCCGCCATATTGTTCTTCATACTTAACTACTCTGGCCAGTTCCTTTTGTATCCATTCTCTATATTCATTGTTACCAAAACATTTTCTTGAGTATAGACCACATAAATACTCAGCAATACCCTTGGCTAACCATGTATCAGACCAATGGTGAGACGTTATGAAACATCCAAAGAATTGCTCCGCAATTGCTCTAGACATTAGGGTACGAGATACATAAGTTTGATCGATTATTGCAATACTATGCAAAAGATGTACAGAAGCTATACTCATGGTGGCATATGCACTAATATCAGCATCAGCCTGATCTACAAATACTTGCTTGTAGCAGGAAAACGGATAGCGGGTTGACAGAGTTTCTTCGAAAAACTCAAAAGCTTCGTGTAAATAGCGCACTGTATTCTTAAGTAGTGGTAGTAATTGAGGCAAACAGAAATGTGTAACCTCATGCATGTGTGGATCTACATATATCTCAAAGGGTCCCACCGCTAATGCTATGTTTGGTGCACATACCGGTACATTTAACGAGTAGTGAAATGTTTTCCTTCTTAAGTCGGGTGTCATAACAACTTCCATTAGTTCGCCACAGGAAACAGCTGTCAATTGTTTATCCACCGTGAATTCCAATTTCCATGTACAAGGATCAGCAAAACTGTCAACGCAGGGAAACCATAGCCGCGATGAATTTTCATAGGAATGTGTATACATGTGAGCGCTATTCGGTTGAGGGTCATCATCGTTTGTGGGTGGTATAACAAAATGAATTCCACCATGGGGATTTTCTAAAGAAAATTCAATTCCTATACGAAGACCACGACCTTCCTGGATCATATGGTAACCCTCGGGAGGAACTTGTATTAAAAGTTCACCGCAATTGGCATCGGGATCGGTTTTTTGAGCAGCCTTTAAATGATTTGCTGAAAATGCCTCCAAGGAGCGACTGTTTCAAAAATAAGAATGGTACATTAGAAGCTTCTGAATTGTCCAAGTGAAATTAATATTTTAGGAGTGGACTTTACGTTATGGAGCAAGTGTCCAATTTCAATTAAACCAGACAAGAAGATACGGAACAAAAAAATTGCCTCACTAATTTGGTTTGTGGAAGAAGAAGTGTACCAAAGGGTATTGCATTTTCAAATGTTCCACATTTTGGACACTGACTTCTGCCACCAATATCTAAATACATAAAGTAGCTTACGTTTTACTATCCCCTTGGCATATATCCAAGAACGGATCAAAATACACAAAATCGGCTTCACACACATCATTCAACAGCACCCTATACACTCGGCATTGTTTAGCATTAAGACGAATAATCCGTAGATTTTCTTTAGTCGGTACAATGGTCAGCTCTACTGCACCCTATAAAGATAAATATGTATTTTCAATAAATTCTTATTATAATCCAAGAATGATTTCACTCACAATAATACTTTTTCTCTCGAAACTTATGCCGGTCAAGCTGACAATTTGATGTGCCGTGTTGGAGGAAAAGAAAACTCATTATTCTATATTTCGATTTACTATATTTGGAATACTTATAATTTAAATGGTCTCGCCGGTTGTTCCTTTATCTTTATATCAAGCTCTGCTTCCATTTTTTGTCCCGATAAACTGTTGAAATTTATATTTTTTGTCTCTTAATACATCTTCTGTTTACATTCCTTTTACTAGAGATGGTCATTTGAGCGCAGTTATCGATTACATTAACAAAATATATGACCAGCGTTGCCATCTAGTTTAATCGTCATAAAAGAGCTGAATATGTAAACACAACAAAACCGGTAAGCAATTAGGCGATATTGCTAAGTATTTGTTTTATAGCAAATGCAAGCAAATTTTTTAATGAAATCCAAATTACTGAAATAGCATCACATTTATAGAACCGATAAAAAACAATGCAGTGGATGCTTAAAAAGGCTTGTAGCAAGCATATGTAATATTCATTTCTTCTAGGTCAATTTTGCCCACTTCCAGATCCAAAAGCTTTTTGGTGAGAAACTAAAAAGCTTAGAACAAAAATGCATCCACTATCCCTTTCCCTTACAAAAAAATTTTTGTGGACAACTTTATTATTTGTATACCCTGCGCCACACAGTGGAATAGGGTATTATAAGTTAGTGCATATGTTTGTAACACCCAGAAGGAGACGAGATAGACACATGGTGTCTTTGGCAATAATGCTCAGGGTGGGTCCCTGAGTCGATATAACTATGTCCGTCTGTCCGTCCGTCCGTCCGTCTGTCTGTGAACACATTTTTGTGATCAAAGTCTAGGTCGCAATTTAAGTCCAATCGCCTTCAAATTTGGCACATGTTCTTAATTTGGGTCAGAATAAAACCCTATTGATTTTGGAAGAAATCGGTTCAGATTTAGA
This sequence comes from Haematobia irritans, assembly GCF_050003625.1. Classification (NCBI taxonomy): domain Eukaryota; kingdom Metazoa; phylum Arthropoda; class Insecta; order Diptera; family Muscidae; genus Haematobia; species Haematobia irritans. The sequence continues at coordinate 132,817,014 of NC_134400.1, forward strand.
TATAGTTCCCATACCCTGCCAGCATTTCAAAGTTCCATTTCATCTTCATCGCTACCACAGACTCGTAAATGTCACTACAACCATCCTATTGTGATGGGGGGCAGCATATCATAAAGTACAAAATGTACTTCATACATGTATTTTGCCATCACTACTTTTACAAAAGCCATTTTATTTTTTGTGAAACGCCAAGCGCAACCAGCTTGTTATATTTTATTTAAATAAAAACGAAAATAAAGTTCTGAAAACATAGATTTTACGCTTAAAATTGTGAAAGGTATATTGGTGAACAATTTTTGATTTTCCAAATGGAATAAAGTGATTGTTTTTCAAATATTTTACAGACACGCTGCCTCCATCGAATAAAAACACTGGCTGATAGACGCAGCAACATGTAACTCGCTACTTGTAACTCTACATCATCATTAATGCAAAAAATTATGTTAAATGTGATGTGATAGTGGTATAAATGTTATATTTTTAAGAATTTGTAAATGATTAATCAAATTAATAAATATCTAAACAAACGTGTTTTACTCGACCACAATGATTCTTTTACCACTATCTTAAAATGTGCTTTTTCTGATTGTTTGGAGGGTCTCTTATTGGCGTCGTTCTAAATTGATCTATAAAGGCACCTAATAATTGCACTCATGCGAAACCTTTTTGTAGTAACTTGGCGTGGTACAACTTCTCAATAGTGACGGCGCTTTTCCGACGAGTTTTTGATATCGTATATGATTGTTTTCGACGTACTGGGGATTCTCAGAAGCGCCCCCAAATTCAAAAAATGTTGGCAGGGTATATATCTTTCGCCCGATATGCACTAATATGGACCCAGCAGCCAGAGTTTTATACCGATTTTCTTGAAATTTTGTACAAACATAACACTTAGTCGTATAGTAAAGTGTGAAAAATTTGATTGAAATCGGTTCAGATTTAGATATAGCTCCCATATATATCATTCGCCCGATAAGGACTTATATGGCCCCAGAAGCCAGATTTTTGCCCGAATTTGGTTGAAATTTTGCACTAGGAGTACAATTATAGTCAAGTATGCAAAATTTTATTGAAATCGGTTCAGATTTAGATATAGCTCCCATATATATCTTTCGCCCGATATGGACTAATATGGTCCTAACAGCCAGAGTTTTAGCCCAATTTGGTTGAAATTTTGCACAGGGAGTAGATTTAGCATTGTAGCTATGCGTGCCAAATTTGGTTGAAATCGATTCAGATTTAGATATAGCTCCCATATATATCTTTCGCCCGATATGCACTTATATGGACCCAGAAGCCAGAGTTTTATCCCGATTAGCTTGAAATTTTGCACAAGGAGTACAATTGGTAGTATAGTCATGTGTGCCAAATTTGATTGAAATCGGTTCAGATTTAGATGTAGCTTCCATATATATTTTTAGCCCGATATGGACTTATATGGCCCAGAACAGTGCTGCCGCTACTACTTCAATCGAAGTATTTTGCTTCATTTTCACAAAATTTACTTCGTCACTCCTTCTTCCAAAAATCTGCTTCACTTTTTGTTCTGCTGCAAATTTTTAAAATTTTCCCCATATTACCTAATTGTTGTTCCTATTCCTTTAATTATGATAAACATAGCGGTTTTAATCATTGAATTATTAACCGATGTGGACCAATTTTTGCATAGTTGTTAGAGACCATATACTTACACCATGTACCAAATTTCAGCCGGATCGGATGAAATTTGTTTTTCTTTGAGCCTCCGCAAGCCAAATCTGGGGATCGATTTATATGAGGGATATATATAATTATGGACCGATGTGGACCAATTTTAGCATGGTTGTTAGAGACCATATACCAAAATCATGTACCAAATTTCAGCCGGGATCGGATGAAATTTGCTTCTCTTAGATCAATCACAAGCCAAATTTGGGGGTCCGTTTATATGGGGACTATACGTAAAAGTGGACCGATATGGCCAAGTTTCAAGTCGATAGTTTGTTTCGTTCGGAAGTTAGCGTCATTTCAACAGACGGACGGACGGATGGACATGCTCAGATCGACTCAGAATTTCACCACGACCCAGAATATATATACTTTATGGGGTCTTAGAGCAATATTTCGATGTGTTACAAACGGAATGACAAAGTTAATATACCCCCATCCTATGGTGGTATAATAAAATGAATTATATTGTTTTGTTTTCAAAAATGTATGCTACTTCAATTTTATTCACTTTTTTCCAAAATCTACTTCACTCAATTTTTCACTAGCGGCAGCACTGCCCCAGAAGCCAGAGTTTTGGCCCAATTTGGTTGAAATTTTGCACAGGGAGTAGAATTAGCATTGTAGCTATCTGTGCCATATTTGGTTGAAATCGGTTCAGATTTAGATATAGCTCCCATATATATGTTTCTGATTTCGACAAAAATGGCCAAAATACCAACATTTTCCTTGTTTTTTACTAACATTGTGTTCCACCCTAGTGCATTAGCCGACTTAAATTTTGAGTCTATAGATTTTGTAGAAGTCTATCAAATTCTGTCCAGATCGAGTGATATTTAAATGTATGTATTTGGGACAAACCTTTATATATAGCCCCCAACACATTTGACGGATGTGATATGGTATCGAAAATTTAAATCTACAAAGTGGTGCAGGGTATAATATAGTCGGCTCCGCCCGACTTTAGACTTTCCTTACTTGTTTTTTTTTTTTTTTTTTTTTTTTGCTGTAAAGTGTAATTTATATATTTGGTGTCTTATTCTGTCATTTGCAGAACAATTTGTTGCTTAATATAGTTAGACAATTAAAATTTCATATTATCTTCACAATTTTTGGTTGGTTTTATTCAAAATTTCAAATTACAAATGGCGGATGATGATGATAAACCGAAAAAACACACTTTGGAATCGTTGTTTCATCTTTATGCCAATAATGTCGTTGTACCTTTAGATTTAGATAATGAAGACTACGATAGCATATTACTATCCCAAATGGACTATTGGCTTGAGCAAGCGAAACTTTTGAAAACTGTTTTCACCATGACGGAAACAGGTTTGGTTTATATGAAATTTAGGTGAAATTTCATAATTTAAATTGATCAAAAAATGTCCCTAATATCTACTTATCTGTGTAGGAAATGGCGCTTGAATTATCAGGAATTCCTAGATTTTATTGAACAAATATGCGAGGGTAAAACTATTACAGTTGATGATGTTAAAACAATGCTCTTGGAGGCCGGAATTCCAGGTTCGAGTACCGGTGATGTTGTCGTAATTAAATAATTCCGTTATGTGAAATTTAATAGTATGTGGTAGGGAACACAAGTCGTACTTGACCAAATAAATGTATAAAATGACAATGGCGTGACTGGCTGGTTCGGGGTTCTTATTCACTTCTTTCCCTGAACTTGTCTGAGAAAAGCAGCAGAATATTATGCAAATACTACTGCAAAAACTAAGCAATTGCAAATCATCCAGTGTTTGTTGTAAAAGTAAAATTTGATAAATCATTCCTTGGTTTGTCTGAAGCCAAAAATATATAATCTGGGAATCAATAAACGCCAAAAGAGGGGACTTTGTTCATAATTTTAAAATTCTCTATTTTGGGAAATATATTTCGATACATTAATGTCAAATTATCAATTCTGATAACAATTCTGAAAGTCATTTTCAATGTAGAGCTCATTCAGCCAAAATTCGATAATTGGTCTTCGGCGTCAAAAGGCCAATTAATTAATTTTATATTGAAGTTTTCCCAGTCAAAACACCCAGTACAAAAAACAACAAAAAGCTCAAAGTCTTCTATGTGGGAAAAACATGGCCCCATGCCCAATAACACGGAGCGTACTATTCTACGTAACGGTAAAACATTTGAATTTTGGAAGAATACTCCTTTTCAACATTTAATAGTAGAGGCAATAAAATATTTAAGCGCTCCACCGACAAACGTGGCTAGCGAACAATTGCTCAGTATAGCGAGACGTATTTTTTCCAGTTTGCATGGATAAAATGTACATAAATTTTTTTTTTTTTTATATTATATCAAGCTGCTGATTTTTTTATACTAAAAAGTCTGTAAATTCTAAACCATAATACATATGTTTTTTTATACCTTTGTGCAATCAAATATGCTAATATTGAATTAAAACTATCGAAACAAATTTTAGAAACAGATTCGGAATTCGCCCGATTATTGCGGTTTTTGCGGAACATCGATTTCAGCCAAAAAAAATCCGCTTCGGCATTCGCCCGATTATTCTAGGTGAATGTGAATCAATTCCACGATTTTCGTGTCCTACAATCCACTTTCACCCAAATTTTCGTGAAATCAATTCACTTGCAAAAGTCTTGGTGAAAGTTGAATTATGTCCAAGATGGGTGTATTTCCGGTTAAAAAAAAAAGTACTCGCGTAAAATTTGAAATGTTTTATATTTAATACATGAGTTTTATTAAAACTGCGTCATTTTTGATTAAAAAATAATAATAAATTATAATAAGTCTATTGATTCCACTTATTTTGATTTCCGCCTTAGTGAATTTTTGGGTGATTTGTGCAACCCAGCTGGTTACAGAAAAGTTCAAAAAAGATTTGAACCAAATTTTCACGTTCGTGGATTTGACGTGAATAGTGGAAGTGGAATTGATGTGGATATCGGAACATGGGTGACTATGGCCAAATTTGGGAAAATCGAGCGATGCATATATATGGAAGCTATATCTAAATCTGAACCAATTTGCAAAATATTTTGGGTTTGATTAATACCACAAAAGGTTACCTTGTGCAAGATTTGAGTAAGATCAGTTAAGAAATGAGGCCTGTATGGTCAAACATAAGGTTATAAGGGCGAATTTTTCAAAATCGGGTGATACATATATGGGAGCTATATCTAAATCTGAACCGATTTCAATGAAATTTTGCACATATAGTTAGTGCTATAGAGGACTGGATCTAGCCAACTTTGAGTAAGATCGGTTAATAAATAAGGGTTCTATGGCCAAATTTGGGAAAATCGGGGTATACATATATATGGGAGCTATATCTAAATCTGAACCGATTTCGATGATTTTCTGCACATATAGTAAGTGCTATAGAATATTACATTTAGCCAAATTTGAGTACGATCGGTTGATAAATAAGGGTTTTTATGGCTAAATTTAGAAAAATCGGGCAGTACATATATAAGGGAGCTATAGCTAAATCTGAACCGATTTCGATGATTTTTTGCACATATAGTTAGTGGTATAGAAGATTACATTTAGCCAACTTTGAGTAAGATCGGTTGATAAATAAAGGTTTTGTGGCCAAATTTGGGAAAATCGGGCGATACATATATATATGAGAGCTATATCTAAATCTGAACCGATTTGGATGAAATTTTGCAGACTTGAAGGGCGATGAAAAATATTACCCTTTGCTAAATTTGGTGGCGATCCGTTTGAAAAAAGGCGCAACGTGACCCCATTTGTCGAAATCGGGCGATACATATATATGGGAGCTATATCTAAATTTGATCCGATTTCTTCCAAATTCAATAGCGTTCGTCCTTTTGCCCAAAAAACTCCCTGTACCAAATTTCATCAAAATCGGTTAATAATTGCGACCGGAATCCTGTGAACAACAAATACATGGACAGACTGAGGGACACCAAGCGCTAGATCGACTCAGGAGGTGATTCTGAGTCGATCGGTATATATTTTATGGGGTCTAAAATCAATATTTCTGGTAGGCACATTTTTTGGTAGATCAAACTTATTATACCCTGACCACTATGTAGTTTAGGGTATAAATATTGTTAATTTTTTTGTGCAGTTTACAATTTGGCCGATTTGTAGGAATTCCGAATGGACCACACCTCGACGATCGGCATACACTTTCAACAAAACGTAGACTTCTAACTTGCTTTTTAACGTGATGTCTTCGGTTCACTTTTGGCACCATATTCAGCCGGTTGATCATTTGTTCCGCGTTATCGACCCTTTTTGAATAATTTGTGCCAATAAAAAATACTTGCTGACGGCATACAATTATTGTCGAAGGCAAGCGTTCAGCAACAAGCTGAACGTTCCCGCACAAGAAATTTCATTCCGCACACAAAATTGAATGGAATGTATTTGTTGAACTGAAATGATCGTTGAAGTTTGGAGGTTAGTTCTCTAATTACGTGATAGTAATTCATTACTCCCAAGCAAACGGTATTGCATGGGGGTATGGTTCAACTACTTCCCAGTTTTTGCTTTGGTTACTTTGATGTGACATTTGGCACAGACACCATTGGCAATTACGATGAATGGATTTGCGCGCGAAATTTAAATTAGCATGTTGGCTGATAAGTCCCCGGTCTGATACATAGATGGCGTCGCTAGTATTAAATGCATATTATTTTTATATAGTACCAACCTTCAAATGATTCGTGTCAAAATTTGACGTCTGTAAGTCAATTAGTTAGTGAGATAGAGCGTCTTATGTGAAGCAACTTTTGTTATTGTGAAAAAAAGGAAAAAAAAGGAATTTCGTGTTTTGATAAAATATTGTTTTCTGAAGGGGAAAAAATACGGTGGAAGCAAAAACTTGGCTTCATAATGAGTTTCCGGACTCTGCCCCAGGGAAATCAACAATAATTGATTGGTATGCAAAATTCAAGCGTGGTGAAATGAGCACGGATGACAGTGAACGCATTGGACGCCCGAAAGAGGTGGTTACCGACGAAAACATAAAAAAATCCACAAAATGATTTTGAATGGCCGTAAAATGAAGTTGAACGAGATAGCAGAGGCCTTAAAGATATCAAAGGAACGTGTTGGTCATACCATTCACCAATATTTGGATATGTGGAAGCTCTGTGCAAAATGGGTGCCGCGCGAGCTCACATTTGACCAAAAACAACAACGTGTTGATGATTCTGAGCGGTGTTTGCAGCTGTTAACTCGTAATACACCCGAGTTTTTCGGTCGATATGTGACAATGGATGAAACATGGCTCCATCACTACACTCCTGAGTCCAATCAACAGTCGGCTGAGTGGACAGTGACCGGTGAACCGTCTCCGAAGCGTGGTAAGACTCAAAAGGCCGCTGGCAAAGTAATGGCCTCTGTTTTTTGGGATGCGCATGGAATAATTTTTTTTTTTTGATTATCTTGAGAAGGGAAAAACCATCAACAGTGACTATTATATGGCGTTATTGGAGCGTTTGAAAGTCGAAATCGTGGCAAAACGGCCCCATATGAAGAAGAAAAAAGTGTTGTTCCACCAAGACAACGCACCGTGCCACAAGTCATTGAGAACGATGGCAAAAATTCAAGAATTGGGCTTCGAATTGCTTCCCCACCCACCGTATTCTCCATATCTGGCCCCCAGCGACTTTTTCTTGTTCTCAGACCTCAAAAGGATGCTCGCAGGGAAAAAATTTGGCTGCAATGAAGAGGTGATCGCCAAAACTGGGGCCTATTTTGAGGCACAACCGAAGGAGTACTACCAAAATGGTATCAAAAAATTGGAAGGTCGTTATAATCGTTGTATGGCTCTTGAAGGGAACTATGTTGAATAATAAAAACGAATTTTGACAAAAAAAATGTGTTTTTCTTTGTTAGACCGGGGACTTATCAGCCAACCTGTTAAAAGGCCTTACTATTTGCCTAGGTTCTCTTGTGCTTGTGTCAAAATCAAAATCACGATTATTTGGGAACTGGAATAAATTCTAATTTTTTGCTTAAACAACAACCCACCCAAAGAGAATTAAAACAAATTCATTTTGTAGGGATTTTCAACTTATTTATTTACGTTTTTATTTACAATAAATGGTATCGTAATTATAAGAATCAATTTAAATATAAATATACTTTTTTGAATATTGATATTCTTTAATGTTTTGTTTATTTTGTTCGAGCGAGAAAAAGAATAAAATAAAATCGAGGGTTGAGATAGTACATGTGTTCAAATTTCCTTCCTTAATCTGAGAGCCAAAGAAATAAGTATATAAAAAAAGACTACAAAAAATAATAACGTACATATAAATATTGATAAATGTATTTTCTGTATATTATATATAGATATATGCTAAAATTAAAAAAAATATATATATATATAAACGATAAACAAATATGTATGAGAGAATATAAAATTGTTATCAATTCCAAAAGGGGTGTTTTAACAAATACTAATTTAGGAAAAAAAACGCAAGAAATTTTTTCAAAACAATTAACACCAATATATTTGGTAAAAATTTAAAGAAATTATAAATTAATTTGATAGCTAGGAAATACATTATACAGAAAACATTTGTGTATATTCATCATTGTTGTTGGTGGTATAGAACAGAAGAACAAATATTAAAGTTCGGAAGTAGAAAAAAGAGATGTCCTTCATTGAATTACATATCGCACAGTAGTATCGCACATTCGCAAAGTAGCATCGAAAGAACTTTGAACTAAGATATAGCACATGCAAACAAATTCCATTTCCTTCTGTGTATGTTTTGGTTCATTTAATTAGCACATAAACTTCGTTTGTGTCTCGATCTATCAGAGTTTTGTCAATTTATGATTTTCTATTCATTTTTATTTAGGAAATTTTCCTTTCTTTAACATTTCTTAAGAAGTATTTGTATATTTTTATTATATATATGTGTGTATATGTATTTTAGAAAACGTACATACATCTATGGCTTTATGATCTAATATCAATGAATCCATCATCATCATCACCAACCACCATCTTAAATCATCATCAGCTTAAAGGTGTTATGATTTACAATTCTGCTGATTGGATTGTTTGTTGGGGAAGTAAATTTCTTATATTACGCCAACATACAAAATACTATTCATTTTTTTAATATTTCAAATTATATGTCTATGTTTGTAAGGAAACTAACTGTATATTGTTGGTTGTGTCTGTCCGATTTTTACGTAACTTTTCCTGATTTATGTTCTTCTTCTTTTTTTATAATTTACTGTTGCTATTTTGTTACAAATGTAGTGTAGAAAAACATTTTGCTTTTATTTCTTTTATTGTAGATGTTATGTGTTGTGTGTGTTTTTTTCATTAGGTTAGCTTTCGTTTAATATCAAAAGGAATGCTTTGCTATAAAAAAGCTGGTTTTTAAATATACGTTCTTACATGGGCCCATCGACGTGGCTTACTTTCAAACGGAAATAATAAAGTGAACGTCCACACAAGAAAGCTCCAGCCAAAATTATTCCAATGTATGCCACATAAACGGCCGGATGGTCCTGGAAAATATCAAAATAAAGCCGTGATATTATAAGAAAGAATTAAAAAATTATTATTTTTATCATTTTTTTAAGTAAATTTAATGTAATTCTTTATTTTGAGTATCCCTGTAACCGTATATGGCCATTTCGGCTTGGTTGTAAAAATGAGTTAACAAAAAAAAACCTTAATGGCTGACTTAACATTAAAAGTCGCGGATATAAATTTGTGAGATGTCGGATTATTACTTTATGAATTACAGCATTTTGAGTGAAGCAACCTCAATATCGGTGATCACCTCTTTATTCAACTATCCGACATGTTCCGATATTCGGAATGGCAAATCGCAAGAATTTAGTTTCAAGATACTCTCAGATTCCAATATACTGACTAAACTTATCTGTCGAAATTGAACTCAAGAGTGAATGATGATCATGTTTCAACCTTTCTCACATACAGGCGGAAAAACTGAATTTTAATAATGATTTATCATCTCCAAACACTATTAGGAGAGTAGTCGTGGATTTTGGACAAACGGGAAGTCGCGAGGCACGCACTTTAAACTGAGTTTTCTCATAGTTCGAGTCATTGAATTTCAATTTATGTACACTATAAAAATATTTATAGCCTCGTTGCCATACCCAGCAAAAACTCTCATTACCCGGTAATCTTGTAGGTAAGCCTGTTTAAAAATTAATAACCACTTATTAAATGGAATCGCTTCGGATTACATTTACATACGCATGTCCTAGAAGGAAAGTACTTCTCCCTAGGCATACTTTCGGTCATAAAATAAGTAGTGCATTTAAAGCATATAATCACCAAATATGTAATGACTTATTCCTAGATACACCAAAGCTTGCAAAATAGCCACTTATTGTCTCAGGCAACTAAATCTCGAAAATATTTATTTCTATCGCCGATTACAATGGATCAAAATATGGCGAGTGATGCTGTAATAGGAGAACTACTTGAATAGAAACGAATATTGTATAAATAAACAAAAAATCTAATAAATAATCTAAATAAGATACAAATTAATTTCACACTTAAAATAGAAATAAATGTTGGTTGTTTAAGGGAGTTGGATTCGTGAATTACGTTATAATATATCCAATAGCCAATTCACATAAGGTTCAAAATCGACTAAAAGTGGATTTTAAGTCTCTTTTTTTATAAGGCAAATGGCATTTGAAATTTAGTTTAAGCGCATTTTGGAAGTGTAATGTGAATGAGGTATAAGAAAGCATTTATTTAAAACATAATATGATAATGTCATTAAACACAATTATTATGAAATATTTGTGATAAAAATTTCTTAACGGAAAAATTTTCAGAATTACCGTTACATTACATATTCTTTTTGATTTTTTATGTAAGTGCTCGATTATGTGAATAATTATACCTATTGGTACCATAATTTATTCTATTTTATTAACACGTTAACTACAACTGCAAAAAAAGCGTCGCCAAAAATGTAATGAAAATGTTTTTTTGGGTCCGGAAGTGGTGCATAATTGACGCAGAAGCGATGAATTTAACATGGGCTTGTCATAGGACGGAAGTCCTCCATTTCAACAGCCGTTGCACTGAATTTGCATCACTTCTTTAGGTGTGATCCGAATTCACTGTTTTTGATGTAAATTACAAAATTCTGTGATATTTTGTAAAATAAATAATTTTTATAATTTTTTATAATTTTTAATGGATCCTAACGCTTGTATGAAACGTTTGACCACAAATATTTTCAAAAATTCACAATTGTTTCAGATTGGATTTAGCTTTTTTCCAACAAAATTTAAATGGTTTGTACCATTTTATGAATTCTTACTCTGTTTTTAACCTATTTAAAACAAAAAAAGTTAAAATTGCCCATTAAAAATATGAAAAAAGCATGTTATACAAAATTGAATGAAAAGAACTTCCTGGGCAGTTAAAATAAAGAACATCATTGGGAGTGCATCCTCTGGAAGTGCTTTTAAAGTGGTGCCTTCGGAAGAACTTCCAAATTTTTTTGCTGGGTAGTAGTACAACAAATTATGGAAAAAATTGAGTTTTGCGAAAAAAATCAATTAACTAATTAACAAAATAACTGAAAGTGCCAAAGAAAGCAATTAATTTTTTAACTGATTTCAAGTTTTAAATTGATTAAGAAGTTGATTTGAATTTGAATTTATTGAATTTTCAAGTTTCACATACAACAAGATATTAATAATCTTATAATTACAGTATGTGAGTCAAGTTGAATGCTAGTTAACAAGGTGATAATAAACAAGGAATAAAAAATAAAAAATAATTATAAAAATAATAATAACAGACAAAATAAATATTTAATTAAAATAAAACAATTGATACAAAATTTATGGGCAAAAACCGAAAAAGTAAATAAATGAAAGTAAAAACAAAAAAAATAATATTTATAATAATAAAAACAAGAATTAAACATTAAAAATAAAAATTAAAAAAGAATAAATAAAAAAAAAAAAAAAAAACAAAGTTAAATTTAAAAACTCAAAAAAGACAATAAAAAGCTACGATAAGTTTGAAAAATAGTTAAAAATTGATTTTTTAAAGGTATTAGCGTCGCCAATGAATTGGATTGATGGAGGTAATGAGTTCCAAAGACGGGTAGCAGTATTAAAGAAATGCCATTCAGACACTAAGAGTTGGTACTGTTGTGGTATAATCAACATTCTTCTGTTTGTTCTTCCGAATCGTAATTTGCTGTGCAGATATATAGGCTCTTTTGTATAAACAATTTTGTGCAGGAGGATTAAAGTTCTTATTTTCAAGAGTTGGGAGAAGTCAACGCCATATAAGTTACTTTTGAAATTAGAACAGCTCTCAAAACGTTTGATTCCATAGACATATCTGTACTGTGTCAGTGTTGTGCAGCACGTCACCGATTATAATTGATGACGTCAGCCACTAATTTGCATGACAGGGCTGTGAAATGCAACTTTGCCAAATTGACAGTGAAGTTAGGTGCAGTTCGCAACTGATCGAAGGAGAAAATGCCAATGTGCCAAAATGGTCGACTTCGTTCTTTTTTACGTTTCCGGTGGACGAATGTGGATGGAGTTGTGCATTGTAAAGTTAAATTAAATGAAAAATAAAATTCCAATTGGAAAACATGTGTTTGGTAATCCAGCCTCATCGTGTAATTTCGTAGGCATAAAAGTTCCTAAACAAAACCAAATGGGAGCCCGTGCTACGGGGAAGCCAAGTAAGTGGTTATTTTTGCGACATACCAAGAGGAACAAGACTTATTTTGAATTTTACCAATAGTGTCAAGCTTCGGAATGGTTTGTTAGTGTCCCTGAAGGAAGAAGCAAGTCGTTATAAGTGGCTACCACCTTCGTGAAAATCTTAAAAGGGAAATTTGCCGACAATAACAAACTGCATGTGATTCAGTGGCACGAAAACAGCAATCCACCCGGCAACTTCATCCATCCAGAGAAAAAAGGCCAGTCAACACCCAACATCGGCACATCTACAAACGTGAGCTGCAATAACAGTAAGGCAATAATCATCACGGGCACAACAACATTCGATATCGATAATAACAGAAAGCAAATAGGGACCATCGGCAAAAATACAGCCACCACAGGCCGACAGTGACACAACACAAGTACCTTCAGCTCAGTTACAAACATCAGCGGCGTAATAACGTCGACACAACATCCACCAGTGACACAACACAAGTACCTTCAGCTCAGTTACAAACATCAGCGGCGTAATAACGTCGAGACAACATCCACCAGTGACCATAGAAACATCCGCAGTAGGCAGTAACAGTAAGCCAACAACCATCAGTGGCGCAATAAAGACAAGGCAACTTCAATCAGCTACATAGAAAACCAACCACCAGACTTCCTCAGGACAATCATAAGCGGCATTAGCAAGATTCATCAGCGGCACAACGGCAAGCCATCATCCGCTAGCAGCACAAAGCAGAAAGGCAACATTTACCAGCGTCAGAACAAAAACAGAGAAAGCCAGCAACAGTAAGTCGAATGACTTTTATCTCCATCTTGATCGACATATCAGAAAGGCTGTAAGTAGTGCTTGAAAAATAAGTCAATTGAAGTTTCAAATAGGTGTCACTTTTACTGTTCTCGCGATTAGTGACCAGAATTTACAATCTTACTGGAATGCCACAAGTTTTTTTCAAATTCCCTTGACAATAATTTAACATTTGTATTCAAGCCCATTTCAAATCTAAATCCAAGTATTGTGGAATTCATACAGTAGGCGTCGACGAATGGGTGTTATTTCAAAGAAATTGTTTTGAAATATTCCTACACTGTAAGGAAATAGTAAAGAGAAAAAGAGAGTCATATTTCTAATGAATTAGTGACAACGATGGCTGAATAATATTATTTGACCTATTAATTTTTGCGAAGCTTTTATCGCTGTTTGTATAGATAGTAAATTTTTATTGGGCACCGTCAAGAAATTAATTGATCCAGTTAAAGTGGTTATCGGGCTAAGTCCTATAACCAAAGTGACAGCCATAATTACAGCTTCCATTCAACGTACAGAATCACACAAATAAATAAACAAAACAAAAAAAAAAACAAAAATAATACATTATAGATTTCGTTAACCTGTCTATCTAGATTTTTCATTGGTTGGATTCAGTAGAGGCCTAAAAGCGTGCTCGCGTAATTGGCCTCATTTCTTGTCAGTAATTCGGTTAATGCTTTAACTGCATCAATTAATTTCAACTTTTTTTAATCTATTTCATTTAATTCAATATATTTAGATTCAAATCTATTATTTCCATTAGTATGATAATATTTACTGTTTCAGTGTAAAAACGATTATTTCAAATTTTTTTTTAGCTTTAATTTTTTTGCGATTTACATAACTGACCGAAGATTTTCGGTAAGCCAATTATGATTACTGTAAACGAAACATTAGTTCATTCGAAATTAGTTTGAACCTCGTCTCTCTTAATATAGCGCTATATAGGGGTACTCATTTTGAGGTTTTTTTTATTTATTCTTTTATTTGATCATTGCACCGGTGATGTTTAACACGAGAACCAAAGTTTCGTAAACTATTCAAACTGTAATGGTTACCATTGAATTTATTTGGTGTAGACTCAAAATATTGTAATCCTGATAAGTAAACCGAAGTATTAAATACCATATTGAAATAAAATTGAATTTGTACAATGATTTTAAGTGAAATCTCCGATTTTCATTACGAACTTAACATGGTGGTGTAAACAGGTCAGGTAGGTATCGGTTGCGGTTGTGGTGAACATAGGCATATGGGGTAACCCAATGAAAGGCTACAGGGTTACCATGGATAGGTTGGTGGTGAACTAACTTCACAATTTTTTTACCTACACGATTTCACTGTGGATTGTCGACGATTTATAGCCCCGTTTTTCTTTATTATTGGCACACACTGGTTCATTTGGATTTTTTTATTAACGACAGTGACTCTGCTGGGATGCAACGAACACCCGCCCATGCCCGACGAGCCTTAGCCGCACACTCAACAACAAGTAGCCAGTGTAGCATACCCAGTAGGAGGCCAGCAGGGACAGAAACGTGACAGTTAATAAAATAATACATGGCGCCCAACGGTGGGGCCTATGGACCCGTTTTTCTTGAAGTATGACATTTGGTATCAAATATTTTTTTAGTGAAATAAAACAGAGTTTAGTCAGGTTATCCGACAATGACTTGGTCATATCTTCGGGGAAAGTTTCGGTCACATTGTGTTGAGTTGTCAGGCAGTGAGAAAGTATCTGTACTCTACGGGGAATTGAAGGGAAACATGTCTAGTGCCCAGCTAATCATACTTGTGAGTCCAAAGTTGGCAGTTAGTGCCAGTTTGCAGCAACAAGATTTAGAAATGAGGTGAGTTGATAGTGCAGTAAGTCTTAGCGGTCTAAAGTATAGGCAAACTAATCGCGACTGTTTAATATCATTCATCGTTAGCCTAGTTGAGTAGTCCTTGGATGATAGTTATTGTCTGTTCATGTTGCATTCTTCAAAGGCTAACAATTTGGGACCTTCTTCTATTTCACCGTCAGATAGTCATTAGTTTCTCTCCGTAGGACACATTGGGACCAAACCGACAATTCGTTAACTTTTTTTTACCTTCGATTCACCAGCCAAAACCGATACCGCACAACCATATGAAAGCATTTATTTCTATCACCAAGTTACTTTAGCATTTTGGTGCGACAAGATTCGTTTCAGATTTGATTTATCTTAAAATTTATATCATAAAATTCTTTTCAGATATACATTGTTTTTGTTAGCCTGAAAATTACTTTGAACTTTATGTCATAAAATTCTTTTCGGGTTTTCTTATTTTTTTTTGCAACCACTTCATATTCCGGGGGTTAGATTATAGTCGGGTTGTCGATTTTCCGTCATATCTAGTACTAGTTGCTCTACTCTAGTGCGAGGTATTCCGAAGTGAACCTCGAGAACGCTTTGAGAAAATTCCGACTGACTATAAGCTCTCGCCCGTTTTGGACTTACTTTTGTAGAACTTTAGAAGTGGGTTAACAGACCCGGTGAGCCTAGCCCAGGTCTTCATTTTCTCAGGTGACTGATTTTTCCGGATTGGTCAGGAGATAGTTACACTCATTGGGAGTTGTTTCTTTCTGTTTTTACTCGGATTTGACAAAGAATAATTACACCCGATTACGACTTTTTGATTTTGACTCGAGCGAAACGCATTGTTTTGAGCTGCGTTTTATTACACCGTGTACATTGGGAAAGAGTTGTTGGTTGATCAGCCAGTCAAGTTGTTGGCCCTGGAGCGATAAGGGAATGATAACTCGGAATAGAGCTCGGTTGAACATGTCTGAGACAAATCCAACTACCACTGCGGTAGCAACGTCTACTTCATCAACCTTCACTACGGAGACATCGTCGTCGGCAAGTCAGCCAATATCGACTCCCATGGTTAATAACAACACAATGTCACCCGGTTCAGATTTACATGGATTCAACGAGCAAAGCCAAATTAATTTAAGCCCGAATACATCGGTGGAGACAGATGATTTTACGAGTGAAACTGCGCGGACGATTATACAGAGTTTTCATCAGAATCGACAAGGAGGAGGGCAGCATGGTACGCAACCGAGTGAAGTGGATATCGCTATGGAAGGTCTGAGACAGGTTGCGTTAGTTAAAGCGGTAGAGAATTTGATTCCATCAATAGTTCATGCTACTATAACGAGCCTCTCCCAGCAGTATAACTCCAGCAACGATTTGGGATCGAATTCTTCGGAAAATTTTACGAATATTCGAGAAGAAACGCGCCCGGTTAGACATCCTCAACGAAACACAAACATAAATTCTCGCCCAGCTGGTCAAAATTACGAACAATCGAATATAAATTATCCAACCAATCATGACGTTAGTCCTGTATCGTTGCCGAACACCAGTATACCACCACCGTTGGTTCATCGTTCACAAAACACCAGGATCAGTAATACTAAATCAAACAATGCTACTATGAACCCAAATGTCGGTAATGATGTCACAAATCAACAACACATGATATCGAACAACTATTCACATGCTTCAGTAAGGCAACATGATTTTTATAATTCCGTTTCCCATCAACCGCCGATAGATCGTCAGTGTAGAATAGAGTTAGGGAACAATTATGGAGATAGGAATCGTTTTGGTCATGAACAGTCTTGGCATACGGAGTTATCTGGGAATAGTCGCCGGATAGACAAATGGGGCCTTAAGTTTGACGGGACTACGAAAACGCCTAGTGTTGAAGATTTTGTCTTTAGAGTGGAGACTCTTCGTTCGGATTACAATTGTCCATGGTCTGAAGTACTGCGTAATTTTCATCATTTTCTGTGTGGTTCTGCTCTGGAGTGGTTTTGGGATTATAGAAGGATGAACAGGGATTTGCAGGATTGGAGTAGTGTTCGGGATGCCTTGATTCGTAATTTTCACCGTTTTGAAAGTGATTTTGATGTTCAGAGGAAGATTTTGGAAAGGGAACAGTTGAACAATGAGTCTTTCGACGAATTTTGTAGTGCAGTTTTACACTTGAGGAATCAACAACGTCATCCAATTAATGAACTGGATTTAGTCGAGATAATGCGGAATAACCTAAAGCCAGCGATGATGCACCTTCTTTTCGCAGTTAGACCTTACGGCTTGGACCATTTTAGAGCTGAGGCTCGGAGAGCGGAAAATATGTTGAACCATCAGCGTAACCTCAATACTCCTCGTTATCCTCACAGACAGTTAAATGAAATTGATCTTGATTCTTCAGTAATACCAGATAACTTAGAAGTTGATGCGTTGGGTAAGGAAAGGAAGTTGATTTGTTGGAATTGTAAAGAAGATGGACACACATTTATGGACTGTCCGTCGGAGCGAATTAGGTTATTCTGTTTCAAGTGTGGTTACGAAAACACCGTTACGCCTAAATGTCCTTCGTGTCAGGGAAACAAGAACCCGAACGGTACTCGAGCAGGGGTGGAGAATCGTTCGCGAAATCTGACAGCCCCAAACCAACATTAACTCCAGCCGATATTGAATTTTCAAGGATCAAAGATTATCTGCCAACTAGACCTATGACTCATGCATCGAACCGAAACGTAGATACAGATACATCTGCTGAATCAGGCTCACCTGGAATAAAGATTTTAAAGAGGAATGGTTTTGAAAGTTCCAAGCCCACACCGGAATGTAAAGTTTCCTCTAGAGACCCGTTACATGTACGCAGGCAGAGATATGAGGATATCAGAAGCAGAATTTTTGGTGTAACACCAGCGAGGATTTTGAAGACGAGGCAGAGAGCTAGAAGGAGGAAGGATATTAGGAAGAAAATCGCGTCTGCCCGTTTGAGCGAAGAATCAGATGGCCGGATCTACACGACAATCAACATAAACGGAATGCCAATCCAGGGTTTGTTAGATAGTGGAGCAACAGTCTCTTGTTTAGGTTTGGATTGTTTAGATTTCGCCGAAAAAGCTAAGTTAGTTATACATCCGTACAAATCCTCTGTTCTTACCGCCGATGGTCGAGGAAATTCAATAATAGGTCGAGTTAGGGCAATGATACAATTCAATGGGAAGGCAGAACAAATTGATTTTTACTTAGTGCCTTCGCTCAAACTAAAACTTTTCTTGGGTATTGATTTTATGAAGGCTTTTAACTTGATTAGATTGGAGTTGAATAGTTTGACAGCATCGCCAAGTGAGGGACAGGAAGGCGAATATCCTCGTATGCACATTTTGAGCGGGAGTCAGGTAATTGTTTTAGAGGATGTCAAATCTCAATTTCCTTGTTTTACGAAGAGAGGTTTGGGGAAAACATCACTCGAAGTTCATCATATCGACACCGGCAGCGCTGTTCCGTTTAAGGAGAGGCATTTTCCAATTTCACCCGCGGTTCAGAAACTGATGTATGGGGAATTGGATAGGATGCTTTCACTGGGGGTTATTGAGCCGTCGGAGAGTCCGTGGAACAATAGAGTGACTATGGTGCAGAAAGGGGAAAAGGTTCGTATATGTCTAGATGCGCGGAGGCTCAATAATCTCACAGTGAAAGACGCCTATCCTCTTCCTCATATTGAAGGTTTATTGAGCCGGTTGGGTGATACTCATTTTATTACAAGTATAGATCTCAAGGACGCTTTTTGGCAAGTGCCTTTGGCTTTAGAATCTCGTGACAGGACGGCGTTCACGGTACCAGGGCGACCTTTGTACCATTTTACGGTCATGCCTTTTGGGCTGTGCAACGCGGCCCAAAGGTTATGCCGTCTTATGGACAAGGTCGTTCCTGCCCGTTTGAGGGAGAAGGTATTCGTATACCTGGATGATTTGCTTATAGTGTCGGCCACATTTGAGGAACATATAGGGATTTTGAGGGAAGTTGCTCGATGTTTGGATGAGGCCGGACTTACCATCAACGTTGGAAAATCCAAGTTTTGCTGCAGTGAGTTGAGGTATTTAGGATATATCGTTGGAGGTGGCCTCTTGAAGCCAGATCCGGAGAAAGTTAGGGCGATCGAGAAGTTTGCATACCCGACTACGGTCAAGCAAGTTAGGAGTTTCCTAGGGACCACAGGGTGGTACCGTAGATTTATTCGGGACTACGCTTCTCTGACGTCACCCATTACCGATACTTTGAAGAAAGGGAAGAGATTTGGATTTCCAGAGGAGGCTAGAGTAGCTTTCGATAGTCTCAAGGACAGTTTAATCAGAGGTCCAGTTTTGGTACAACCCGATTTTAACCGCACATTCTACATTCAGTGCGACGCTTCAGATGTAGGAGTTGGTGCTGTAATATTCCAGAAGGATGATGAGCAGGGAGAACACCCTGTCGCATATTTTTCTAGGAAATTGACGACTTCTCAGAGGAATTATTCGGTAACCGAGCGCGAGTGCTTGGCGGTTGTGCTAGCGATTAAGCGTTTTCGTCCTTATGTGGAACTAATGAATTTTGTAGTGATAACGGATCACTCGAGTCTGAAGTGGCTTATGTCACAGAGAGATTTATCAGGCCGTTTAGCTCGATGGAGTTTACAGCTTCAGCCTTTCACTTTCGAGATCCGACATCGCAAGGGAACTCAAAATGTAGTGCCGGATATGTTGTCGAGATACCAATTGGATGAGTTAGAATTATCTAAAGAGATTGTTGATTTGACGTCACCAGCTTTTAGTTCCGAGGAGTACACCAATTTGAGAGCTTCAGTTTCGGAACAGAAAGAGTGGTTGCCAGATCTGAAAGTTTCGGACCGGTGGGTATACAAAAGGACTGTACCATACAATGGAGATGTGAGTCAAGAATCGCACTCATGGAAATTGTGGGTTCCGGCTGAACTAACTAACGGTTTAATCGCACAAGCGCACCAACCGCCTAAATCAGCGCACGGAGGGATAGGCAAAACAATACGTCGTTTGCGGGAATACTTTTACTGGCCCCACATGAATATCCAAATCCGAGATTACATAAACAAATGCGACATCTGCAAGGAATCGAAACCAGCCAATACAATACTGAGACCACCAATGGGTCGCGAAGCAGAGGTGTCGAGACCTTTTCAGCGAGTCCACATAGATTTTCTCGGACCTTATGTCAGATCGAAGAGAGGAAACTGCTACATATTTATTGTCATGGACCACTTTTCTAAATATGTTTTTTTAAAACCAATGCCGAAGGCTAACGCTAAAAATGTGGTCAGTTTTCTGATTCAGGAAATATTTTACAAGTTCGGTTGTCCCGAAACAATAGTATCCGATAATGGAGTCCAATTTATCAGCAAAGAGTTTTCCGACTTGATGCAGACATTCGGAATTGAACATTTTAGGACAGCTAATTACGCGCCACAGGCAAACGCAGCAGAACACGTTAACCAGTCAGTACTCGCTGCCATTCGTTCATACTTGCAACAAAACCAACAGGAATGGGATTTACATATCTGTGAAATAGAATGTGCACTTCGCTCTTCCGTACACTCAGCTGTAGGAGCAACTCCATATTTTATTTTATTCGGAACAAACATGATCACTCACGCTTCAGCATACAAACTGGCGAGAAAGTTGGATTTATTGGAAGACCCGGAGAGCCGAATGGAGAATCGACACGAGTTTTTGGAAATCATACGGCATGGAGTAAAGAATAAATTACATCAGGCCTATGAGAAGAACTCGAAGCGGTACAATGCGAGGAGCAAAGAGACCAGATTTGTAGAGGGACAAGAGGTTTTTAGAAGAAATTTCCAATTGTCCGATTTTTCAAAGCAGATTTCAGCAAAGTTATGTAAACGGTTTGTAAAGTGCAGAATAGCTCGAAGGATAGGAAACAATCTATATGAAGTGGAGAATCTTCAGGGGAAACCGGTAGGAGTTTTCCACGCTAAGGATTTAAAGGCTTAATAGGGCGCTAGCCAGCCTGGGGTTGTCAGTTTTCGAGGATGATGATCGGATATGAGATTTATCATATCAGCAAATTGTGTTTGCTGATATGATAAAAATCGTTAAGCCAACTAAGGATGTGTGTACTGTGTCAGTGTTGTGCAGCACGTCACCGATTATAATTGATGACGTCAGCCACTAATTTGCATGACAGGACTGTGAAATGCAACTTTGCCAAATTGACAGTGAAGTTAGGTGCAGTTCGCAACTGATCGAAGGAGAAAATGCCAATGTGCCAAAATGGTCGACTTCGTTCTTTTTTACGTTTCCGGTGGACGAATGTGGATGGAGTTGTGCATTGTAAAGTTAAATTAAATGAAAAATAAAATTCCAATTGGAAAACGTGTGTTTGGTAATCCAGCCTCATCGTGTAATTTCGTAGGCATAAAAGTTCCTAAACAAAACCAAATGGGAGCCCGTGCTACGGGGAAGCCAAGTAAGTGGTTATTTTTGCGACATACCAAGAGGAACAAGACTTATTTTGAATTTTACCAATAGTGTCAAGCTTCGGAATGGTTTGTTAATGTCCCTGAAGGAAGAAGCAAGTCGTTATAAGTGGCTACCACCTTCGTGAAAATCTTAAAAGGGAAATTTGCCGACAATAACAAACTGCATGTGATTCAGTGGCACGAAAACAGCAATCCACCCGGCAACTTCATCCATCCAGAGAAAAAAGGCCAGTCAACACCCAACATCGGCACATCTACAAACGTGAGCTGCAATAACAGTAAGGCAATAATCATCACGGGCACAACAACATTCGATATCGATAATAACAGAAAGCAAATAGGGACCATCGGCAAAAATACAGCCACCACAGGCCGACAGTGACACAACACAAGTACCTTCAGCTCAGTTACAAACATCAGCGGCGTAATAACGTCGAGACAACATCCACCAGTGACACAACACAAGTACCTTCAGCTCAGTTACAAACATCAGCGGCGTAATAACGTCGAGACAACATCCACCAGTGACCATAGAAACATCCGCAGTAGGCAGTAACAGTAAGCCAACAACCATCAGTGGCGCAATAAAGACAAGGCAACTTCAATCAGCTACATAGAAAACCAACCACCAGACTTCCTCAGGACAATCATAAGCGGCATTAGCAAGATTCATCAGCGGCACAACGGCAAGCCATCATCCGCTAGCAGCACAAAGCAGAAAGGCAACATTTACCAGCGTCAGAACAAAAACAGAGAAAGCCAGCAACAGTAAGTCGAATGACTTTTATCTCCATCTTGATCGACATATCAGAAAGGCTGTAAGTAGTGCTTGAAAAATAAGTCAATTGAAGTTTCAAATAGGTGTCACTTTTACTGTTCTCGCGATTAGTGACCAGAATTTACAATCTTACTGGAATGCCACAAGTTTTTTTCAAATTCCCTTGACAATAATTTAACATTTGTATTCAAGCCCATTTCAAATCTAAATCCAAGTATTGTGGAATTCATACAGTAGGCGTCGACGAATGGGTGTTATTTCAAAGAAATTGTTTTGAAATATTCCTACACTGTAAGGAAATAGTAAAGAGAAAAAGAGAGTCATATTTCTAATGAATTAGTGACAACGATGGCTGAATAATATTATTTGACCTATTAATTTTTGCGAAGCTTTTATCGCTGTTTGTATAGATAGTAAATTTTTATTGGGCACCGTCAAGAAATTAATTGATCCAGTTAAAGTGGTTATCGGGCTAAGTCCTATAACCAAAGTGACAGCCATAATTACAGCTTCCATTCAACGTACAGAATCACACAAATAAATAAACAAAACAAAAAAAAAAAAAACAAAAATAATACATTATAGATTTCGTTAACCTGTCTATCTAGATTTTTCATTGGTTGGATTCAGTAGAGGCCTAAAAGCGTGCTCGCGTAATTGGCCTCATTTCTTGTCAGTAATTCGGTTAATGCTTTAACTGCATCAATTAATTTCAACTTTTTTTAATCTATTTCATTTAATTCAATATGTTTAGATTCAAATCTATTATTTCCATTAGTATGATAATATTTACTGTTTCAGTGTAAAAACGATTATTTCAAATTTTTTTTTAGTTTTAATTTTTTTGCGATTTACATAACTGACCGAAGATTTTCGGTAAGCCAATTATGATTACTGTAAACGAAACATTAGTTCATTCGAAATTAGTTTGAACCTCGTCTCTCTTAATATAGCGCTATATAGGGGTACTCATTTTGAGGTTTTTTTTATTTATTCTTTTATTTGATCATTGCACCGGTGATGTTTAACACGAGAACCAAAGTTTCGTAAACTATTCAAACTGTAATGGTTACCATTGAATTTATTTGGTGTAGACTCAAAATATTGTAATCCTGATAAGTAAACCGAAGTATTAAATACCATATTGAAATAAAATTGAATTTGTACAATGATTTTAAGTGAAATCTCCGATTTTCATTACGAACTTAACATGGTGGTGTAAACAGGTCAGGTAGGTATCGGTTGCGGTTGTGGTGAACATAGGCATATGGGGTAACCCAATGAAAGGCTACAGGGTTACCATGGATAGGTTGGTGGTGAACTAACTGAGGGAGGGTAAGCCAGTGGGTAAATAACATCTTCACAATTTTTTTACCTACACGATTTCACTGTGGATTGTCGACGATTTATAGCCCCGTTTTTCTTTATTATTGGCACACACTGGTTCATTTGGATTTTTTTATTAACGACAGTGACTCTGCTGGGATGCAACGAACACCCGCCCATGCGCGACGAGCCTTAGCCGCACACTCAACAACAAGTAGCCAGTGTAGCATACCCAGTAGGAGGCCAGCAGGGACAGAAACGTGACATATCTTATTATGGCACTAAATGCATTTTCAAGGCGACGTTTACTAACAGTATCAGTGTTGCAAAATAATTCACAACCGTAGAGAAGAATTGGCATCAAGTAAGACTTTGCTAGAAGCATACGTATA
Organism: Haematobia irritans; assembly: GCF_050003625.1. NCBI lineage: Eukaryota > Metazoa > Arthropoda > Insecta > Diptera > Muscidae > Haematobia > Haematobia irritans. Next base: position 132,841,084 of record NC_134400.1, read on the forward strand.
TATTGAGGTGTATAAAACTGAGTTTGACGAAGAGTGCGTAGCATACCAAATACTTTTCCAGCAATAGCACAAATATTGTCCTTCCACGTTAGTGATTCGTTGAAGATGACGCCCAGATTTTTGGAGTTCTTAACGCGTTCAATATATTCACCGTCAATTTTTACTCGCACACCGTCAGATACAACTTGGGTGCGGTTACACACAATCATCATTTTAGATTTCTTCGGATTAATATGGAGATTGTTTTCGTTCGCCCATACACTAATATTATAAAGATCCAGATTGAGTTTGTCAATTCCAGAGGTAAGCTCGTCTCTTTTACAACTTAGATAGACCTGCACGTCATCAGCATAAATGTGAAGCTTAGAATATTTCAAGCAGAGTGGTAGATCGTTTATATACAGGCAGAAGAGAAGCGGCCCCAAAATGGATCCTTGAGGCACCCCCGAGCTAACTAGCAATGGTCTAGAAGTTAAATTATTTATATTAACTGATTGAGTACGTTTCCATAAATACGACCGAATTAAAGATAGAGCAGTAGGAGAAAAATTGAATTGGTGTTTTAGTTTTGAACACAGTATATCATGGTTTACGCAGTCAAAGGCTTTAGAGTGATCCAATAGTGTAAGACATGTAAATAGGCCATCATCCATCGCCGCTCGTACATCATCAGCCACATCAACAAGCGCAGTAATACAGCTATATTTTGCTCTGAATCCAGATTGCTTAGAGTACAACAAATTATGTCTCGAGATATAATCTGACATTTGCGAGTGTATTAGTTTTTCAAATGCCTTAGAAAGGTAGGGCAAAATAGAGATTGGGCGATATTCAGTTCCGTCTTTATTCTTCGGTATAGGCACGATTTTCGCATGCTTCCAACAATTTGGAAAAATGCTTGCTGTTATGATTTGATTGAAAATATCAGTAATAAATGGAAGTAGCAGTGGCAAACACATTTTCATAAATTTTGGTGGAATGCAATTCATACCCACAGCATTAGATTTTACAGATGAACAGCTGTTAAAAACATCAACTTGTCTAATGCACGCAAATTCGAAGTCGGAGTAGGAAGGAAATATATGTGTATTGATTGTTCGACAGGTAATTGTAGGTGCAGTAAGAATTGGTAAGCTTAAGAATTTTTCATTGAGTTCGTTGGGATCTGCATTTATTTGTTGCTGTCTTACAGATCCAATCCCAATTTCGCGAATAGTTTTCCACTTTTTGCGAGAATCTATCGCCGACTCAAAACGTTTTTTAAAGTAATTATTTTTGGCTCTCTGAATAGATGTTGTTTACTTTACTTTACTGATTATGCCAGTTAATTTTCTAATTGATTAAGTTGTAAGTTTCGCTGAACTTTTTAGTTGGAAATATTTTGGTTATATTTTTTCGAGCCATTGTGACCATATACGATTATTATACCATATATGTTAACCCGTGTAATGAAGCATGGTTACATGGTACATTTCACACATGCGGAGAGCTTTATTTATGATATATCTAAATTTTGTTTGGAAATTTTACGCTAACTACCAGCCAGTTTTGCCAGCATTTTCCGGGCACTTTTGCCCAAAATGTAACGCTTCCATCTCCAAAAATCCTCAATTTAATTTAAAATACCCCAATAAATTTTTAGAAAGTTTTTTTGAAAAAAGTAACGGAATAGACTGTGCTGTAGAAAATCCGTAAAAAATAAAAATTGTAAAAATGTGCAATTTTTGGTATACCAGTTTGCGAGTTACAAAAAGATAAAGATTTAAAAAAACAAAACCAGGAGGCGGGTGCTCAAAATATCATCCGATACAAGCTCTCATCAGAGTTAATTATTGGTATAAAGAGTCATCGAATTATTTTCTTATGCAAGTCATCTTCTAAATACTCGAGAAATAAAAATGGGAGTTCGGTCAACATGTGTATTTATGAATCGAAACTTAGTTCTAATTAGTCAAGAAATAAAATTGGGGTTATCAAGAAACAAAAGGGGTTGTTGTCCCGATATGAACTCTATTCTATATGTATGGGAAAAAATGTCTTAGGAAACAGAGTAAAATGTAAAATAGCTCTTGGACACCCAAATAAATGCAGTGGAATAAAGAGGACGATTTTTTTTTATATTTTGGAGATTCTCTGTACTTGTTTAAGCCTTTTTTAAGCATATAGAAGTAAAGAATTTCCTATATACTATAATTCTTAATCGTATTTATTATACTGGACACATTTCGAAAATTCCCCACAAAAATCCCCAAATTTGTGGAAATTCCCCATCAAGCCCCCAACTCAAAAATGTTTTCCACATCCACGAAAAATATCCCCGATTTGGGGAATTTCCCCAATACTGACAACACTAACTGCCAGCGCCCCATAATTAGGGTTTGGTATGACTCACTGTGTCTATAGCGGGAAATGTAGGGCGCTGGTGCGACATCTTACTATTCTGTGTTTTCTACTGACCGAGTGAAAGCAATGGCATGCCCGGAATAGAAAAAATCGGAAAATTCGAAGTTTTACTTTTCCAAAACTTGAAAAGATAACAAAATAGACGCTTCCAATCCTTGAAAAATTGAATTGTTTACTTTTGCAAAAGTATATGTTTTCTTATTTTGGGAAGGACGAAACGTCGACTTTTCCTGAGAAGCTCAATGGCTTCGGGACGTTGGACTATTGTGCAGGTATTTCCAATTTCTTATATGCAAGCGACCATTACCGATAAATAAATATCCGAAGAAATTGCCTTTTCCCACAATAGAGTTAATTTCATTTTAATTCAATTCTATACGACTCATTTTTTGTGAATTTTTGTATTGTAAAAAATCATTATATGTAATTACTTACTTGAGCATATCGGTGTGTTCCAATTGTAAAACCAATACCAGTAAACAAAACAATTAATCCTACAATAATAAAGATAATTCCACGGCCGAAAGAAAAACGTGAACCCACCGATGACACTTTTCTACAATGTGGACAACGGGCCAAAGAATTGTGAAACGTATTAAACTGAAAAACAAAGAGAGAGAACACATATCATGATTATGGAGCATTTAATAACTGGAGTTCATAAATTACCAAAAATGTATCCGAACAATGGCCACATGTTACACGGCACATACCCGGCATAGTGGGTACAGGTGGTGTAACGGGACTAGGTGCTAAATTAATAATACGCTTGCAATTTGGACGAGGGCAAGCAATGCGTTGAGAAGAACTTTTGCAAATGAGCAAACAGTTGCAAGGACAACGAACATATTTCTTGCCGGGCGGTGCATTACGAATAGGCTAAAACAAATTAAGTCAAATTTATTATAATTTATTTTTTTATTCGAGATGTTAGTCCACACTTACTGTAGCTTCATTGCACTGAAGGCATTTAACAACATGCTGATCTCGTTTCGAAGTTATATCTATCATACTTTGGCATACACGACATGTAACCATTGGCACACCGCCAGCAGTGCCCTGTTGGTATGGGGGTGGCACTTCATCGGGGCCAATAAAAGGCACATTCGATTGTGGAACTCCTGGAATAGCAAAAGAAGAAAGTTTACTTGGGTTTATAAGAAACTATTTTTGAGAAACGAAAATAAATGTACAATAATAAATTGATAACATAAATTAATACAAATTGGTACATAGTAATTGATCAATTATGGAAATAGCGATATCCACCAAAGAGAACATATATATTTAACAATTCAAACAATTTTATTGTGAAAAATGTATTGTCTCAAATGTTAAAAAGGTTTCAGATTTTGAACAATCTTAACAATCTTAAACTTAATAGCTACTATTTAGTAAATATAAGATAAGTATTACAAAAAGAGAGAAGTTTTAGCAACTCAGGTCATTAGCTAGATTATTAAGATAAAAAGATTTAAACCATGAATTTTGCTTCTTAGATTAATTTGTTAGCGTTTTCAATATTTTTTGTAATAGGTGATTTCAAGATGACCAATCCTATATTATAAAGCCTTTTTATGAACAGGAATGTAATATGTGCGTGAAGAAATACCGAATATGTTTAGCAGAATTCTGTTAATTAGTAGAGCACCGTAAAAATTTTTAAATAGTCTTCTTGATCAATTTAATTAAAGTTTTTTGCTTAATTTCCATTTGAAATCTTTTAGTCAAGGTTTTAAGCTGAAATCAAAAAAACAACAATAATGATTAAAGAAAAAACAACAATAACAAAACAAAACGAATGAGAAAAAGAGGAAGCACGCTCAAAATAAACCCAGCCAACTCAAATCGATGATTTGACGGTGGCAAAGGAAAAGAGATTTGTTTGTACGAATTTATTTCGGCATAAGCCGGCTATCATGTAAAACCTTTTTTCGGAAGGTTCAAGTGTGGTTTACTTTTGGGTTTAGTGAACTGCCTGAATTGAATTTATTCTGATAATTGGTTGATAGTTTTGCTGCAAGTAGAGGATGCTGATGAGGAATGTGGTAATTTCGAAACGTGCGTCCATCCAACCATCGTGCAGTCTATAGGGCTTTGCCCAAATAAATTTGACAAACATTCTTTTCCTCTGTTGGCTAAGCTACACTTGTAGTTTAGTCAATGCATGGTTTTAAGCTGAAATCAAAAAAACAACAACTATGACGAAGCGACAAATTTTCATATTCAGCATCCGTCTGTGTAATTTCTTGCCATCGAATTTGCAAACAATTAACAATTCTAACACATTCAAAATAAATGTAAATAATTTTTTAAACTCTCAGTAATTAAACAAATTCAATTTTTTTTTAATTTACTTATATTTAACTTATATTTTATATATTTTTATTTCATTTTGTAAATTTAATATTATTTTCATCTTTTTTGTGACAAAATTACATTCTGAAACACAACTTGAAGCTTGTTATGCTGGTTTTTTAATAAATTAAGTAAATAATATATATAATATTGTTTTAAGATACGTCGATCAGTTTTCAAGAAAAGGACATCTCTCTATCAATTTCTGGGGAGGATGCCTCCAGAGGCCATTATGGTCATTTGCAGGGTTTTATCAATGTAATATAATTTTAAGATTCGTCGGTTAGTTTTAAATAAAACTAGAGGATGCTCCCAGAGGCCATTTGGACAATTGTCCCACGATGACGTATATAGCATCCGAAATGCCTGAAGAGTTCTTCTTCCACAGATAGAGCACTATCTATCGAAGCCTTCAGGATACTCAAAAAATTCGAAGATTAATATATATAGGACCTACAGCTAACCATAGATCAATTTTTGTATGATTGGCGAGGATGGAAAAAATTTCTCCAATCTTGAGTGTGTATAAGCGAAAGTCTACAGTACGTTAGTAAAGATTTCCACTACATAATTACAAAAGACCATAGATTTAGGAAGAAGTAAATTGGGCTTGTTGTTATTCTTTTTCTCGAGAAACTAGAGATTAGTACCATACACGTTCCATGACAAGTTGCAACTTTTTTCAGTTTCTCTTTTTAATTTTGCATTCGTAACAAAACTTAATTCGCTTATTTTAGCAATTTTTTAACTTTTAAAAGAACAGCAACACTTCGTGGAATATTTTATTAATAATTTAGTGCAATCGACTAAAAACTTTGCATGTAGTTTTAAGAAAATAGCAAAACCCATCTTTTTCCATTTAGCCACAGTGGTCACCTTTCTCTCCAGGAGCAGTGCCTCCACTTTTTTCCAAGCCATATATTGAGACTCCCAAACACATTTAGCTGTATCCGTTTTTACCATAGGATAGAGCACTAAAAGATCTATATTTCACATATAAAGCTGGAACCCCATCTTTTTTCATTTGGCCACAGTGGTCACTTTTCTCTCTGTTCCGTATATGCAACATTACTCCGATTCGAAAGATTTCTGGCAAAAGGTTTTAATTCCAATAGAAAGCTATCGTTTCAGTTTACCTTTGGTTAAAATTTGGATTTTCTATCTCTTCCCAATTTATGCCAATTTCTATGGAGGATTATATCGAACAAAAATATTAGTATATAACTCATATTTTCGAATATACGGAATTTTCATATACGGATTTATTTTCTCTTACATATGTTATGATACTAATCTTTGTTTTATGATACTAACACAATAACATCTTCCTAAATCTATGGTCTTTGATAACTATAACTAATTTTTTTTTGTTAAAACAAAAACATATATAAGAAAGACTATTAAAACAAGTAAGTAAAGTCTAAAGTCGGGCGGAGCCGACTTATTATACCCTTCACCACTATGTAGACAAACATTTGTGTTACAATCTCAACTACTTCAAATTTGCTGGGAGCTATATAGAGGTTTGCATTTCCAGATACAAATACTTTTAATGGAAGCAATTTTTTGTACTTTTACAAAAACTCTAGAATTACAATTTAAATCGACTAACGCCCTGGGATGAAACACAATGTTAATAAAAAACAAGTAAGAAAAGTCTAAAGTCGGGTGGTGCCGACTATATTATAACCTGCACCACTTTGTAGATCTAAATTTTCGATACCATATCACATCCGTCAAATGTGTTGGGGGCTATATACAAAGGTTTGTCCCAAATGCATACATTTAAATATCACTCGATCTGGACAGAATTTGATAGACTTCTACAAAATCTATAGACTCAAAATTTAAGTCGGCTAATGCACTAGGGTGGAACACAATGTTAGTAAAAAAATATGGGAAACATTTAAATCTGAAGCAATTTTAAGGAAACTTCGCAAAAGTTTATTTATGATTTATCGCTCGATATATATGTATTAGAAGTTTAGGAAAATTAGAGTCATTTTGACAACTTTTCGACTAAGCAGTGGCGATTTTACAAGGAAAATGTTGGTATTTTGACCATTTTTGTCGAAATCAGAAAAACATATATATGGGAGCTATATCTAAATCTGAACCGATTTCAAATTTAGCACGCATAGCAACAATGCTAATTCTACTCCCTGTGCAAAATTTCAACTAAATCGGAGTTAAAAATTGGCCTCTGTGGTCATATGAGTGTAAATCGGGCGAAAGCTATATATGGGAGATATATCTAAATCTGAACCGATTTCAACCAAATTTGACACGCATTGCTACAATGCTAATTCTACTCCCTGCGCAAAATTTCAACTAAATCGGACCAAAAAATTGGCCTCTGTGATCATATGAGTGTAAATCGGCCGAAAGCTATATATTGGCGCTATATCTAAATCTGAATTGATTTCAACCAAATTTTGCACGCATAGCTACAATGCTAATTCTACTCTCTGTGCAAAATTTCAACTAAATCGGAGCAAAAATTAGCCTCTGTGGTCATAAGAGTGTAAATCGGGCGAAAGCTATATATGGGAGCTATATATAAATCTGAACCGATTTCAACCAAACTTGACACGCATAGCTGCAAAGCTAATTCTACTCCCTGTGCAAAACTTCAACCAAATTGGGGCAAAACTCTGGCTTCTGGGACCGTATTAATCCATATCGGGCGAAAGATATATATGGGAGCTATATCTAAATCTGAACCGATTTCAATAAAATTTGGCACACTTGACTATAGTACTAATTGTTCTTCTTGTGCAAAATTTTAAGTAAATTAGGGTAAAACTCTGGCTTCTGGGGCCATATAAGTCCATAACGGGCGAAATATATATATGGGAGCTATATCTAAATCTGAACCGATTTCTTCCAAAATCAATAGGGATCTATTCTGAGCCAAAACACATACTTGCGCCAAATTTGAAGTCGATTGGACTAAAACTGCGACCTAGACTTTGATTACAAAAATGTGTTCACGGACAGACGGGCATTGCTATATTGACTCAAGAGCCCACCCTGAGCATTTTTGCCAAAGACACCATGTGTCTATCTCGTCTCCTTCTGGATGTTGCAAACATATGCACTAATTTATAATACCCTGTTCCACAGTGTGGAGCAGGGTATAAATATGAGAAATATGAAGCGAGAGAAATTTTAATGCAATTGTACAAAAGAGCATTTATGATTTATCAGCCGATACATAGGTATTCGAGATATAGGACAATTTTAGCAATATTTACAATTTGCTACTCATCAGTGGCGATTTTACAAGGATATTGGTTAGATCTCGCCAAGATATGTGTGGATTGTGATATATTATTTGGTCAAGTCGGCGATTTGGAACCTTATTTAAAACTCAACCGTTCTGGTGAAATTCTGGCATTACAGTGTGTAGGATATGACTAAGATATTGCGAAATCATCACAGAATTTTGTGTAAAGTGTGGGAATTTTAGCCATATTTGTATTTGCAATATCTAAATCTGAACCGATTTCAACCAAATTTGGCACACTTACCTATACTATTAAACGTACTGCTTGTGCAAAATTTGAAGCAAGTCAGGGCAAAACTCTGGCTTTTGAGGCCATATAAGTCCAAATCGAACGAAAGATATATATGGGAGCTATATCTAAATCTGAACCGATTTCAATCAAATTTACCAAGCATTGGTAGAATGTCAATTCTACTCTCTGTGCAAAATTTCACGAAAATCGGTAGTAAACTTTGGCCTCTGTTGCCATATGAGCCCAAATCGGACGAAAGATATATATCGAAATCTGAACCGATTTGGCTATTATGTGAAGAACATCGGTTGATAAACACGCGAATTATGACCAGATCGGGGAAAAATATATATGACAGCTATATCTAAATCTGAACCGATTCTTTCCAAAGTCAATAGCGATTGTCTTTGTTCCAAAAAACGACCCTATACCAAATTTGAGGACGATCGGACTTAAACTGCGACCTGTACTTTGCGCACAAAAATACATGAACAGACAGACAGAGAGACGGGCATCGTTAAATCGACTCAGAATTTAATTCTAAGACCATCAGTGTACTAAACGATGGGCCTCAGATTTTTCCTTCTTGGCGTTACATACAAATGCACAAACTTATTATAATACCCTGTACCTAGGGATGCCAGACGTGCTCTTTTTTACAAAATGTATTCTTAAAACAAGATAGGCCAAAAGAGCACCTAAAAGAGCTCTATTTTTAGTTAAGTACTCTTTTTGTGCTCTTTGTATGCATCACAATAAATATTACTCCAACGCGATTCAGGAAATGGTAAAAGTAAACTGAACATATGTAAATGTCACACTACGAGATTTTCCTACGCCGTTATTTTATAATTAAATAGTGTTTTACTTTATATGTCAGAGTCGAAGAATATACTGCTTCTTCACTTTGTACACTGTTCTACATGTAAACAAACTTCTTTCAATAACATTTTCAAAAAAAAACACCAAACAAATGACTTACAAAGTATTGTAAGAAAATTAGTTTGAGTTGAAAGTGGTTTATTTTATGTATATGTTATGAAACGTTTTTTTATGTTTAAATGAATTATTATGGAATTAAATATTTTTATTATACCCTGCTCCACACTGTATTATAAGTTAGTGCATATGTTTGCAACACCCAGAAGAAGACGAGATAGACACATGGTGTCTTTGGCAAAAATGCTCAGGGTGGGCTCTTGAGTCGATATAGCGCTGTCCGTCTGCCCGTCTGTCCGTGAACACATTTTTGTAATCAAAGTCTAGGTCGCAGTTTTAGTCCAATCGACTTAAAATTTGGCACAAGTATGTGTTTTGGCTCAGAATAGATCCCTATTGATATTGAAAGAAATCGGTTCAGATTTAGATATAGCTCCCATATATATATATTTCGCCCGATATGGACTTATATGGCCCCAGAAGCCAGAGTTTTAACCTAATTTGCTTAAAATTTTGCACAAGAGGAACAATTAGTACTGTAGTCAAGTGTGCCAAATTTTATTGAAATCGGTTCAGATTTAGATATAGCTCCCATATATATCTTTCGCCCGATATGGACTAATACGGTCCCAGAAGCCAGAGTTTTACCCCAATTTGGTTGAAATTTTGCACAGGGAGTAGAATTAGCATTGTAGCTATGCGTGCCAAATTTGGTTGAAATCGGTTCAGATTTAGATATAGCTCCCATATATAGCTTTCGGCCGATTTACACTCATTTGACCATAGAGACCAATTTTTTGATCCGACTTAGTTGAAATTTTGCACAGGGAGTAGAATTAGCATTGTAGTTATGCGTGCAAAATTTGGTTGAAATCGGTTCAGATTTAGATATATCTCCCATATATAGCTTTCGCCCGATTTACACTCATATGACCACAGAGGCCAATTTTTAACTCCGATTTAGTTGAAATTTTGCACAGGGAGTAGAATTAGCATTATTGCTATGCGTGTCAAATTTGGTTGAAATCGGTTCAGATTTAGATATAGCTCCCATATATATGTTTTTCTGATTTCGACAAAAATGGTCAAAATACCAACATTTTCCTTGTAAAATCGCCACTGCATAGTCGAAAAGTTGTAAAAAATTACTCTAATTTTCCTAAACTTCTAATACATGTATATCGAGCGATAAATCACAAATAAACTTTTTCGAAGTTTCCTTAAAATTGCTTCAGATTTAAACGTTTCCCATATTTTTTTACTAAAATTGTGTTCCACCCTAGTGCATTAGCTGACTTAAATTTTGAGTTTATAGATTTTGTAGAAGTCTATCAAATTCTGTTCAGATCGAGTGATATTTAAATGTATGTATTTGGGACAAACCTTTATATATAGCCCCCAACATATTTGACAGATGTGATATGGTATCGAAAATTTAGATCTACAAAGTGGTGCAGGGTATAATATAGTCGGCCCCGCCCGACTTTAGACTTTCCTTACTTGTTTTATTTGAAAAAGTGTGCTCTTTTTATAAACTGAATGTGCTCTTTTTGCCTCTTCAAAATCTCGCATCCCTACCTGTACCAGAGTAGTGGTGAAGGGTATAAAACTGAGGAAATGTTTGTGTTACATAGTGTTGCTAAACAATGTATTACGATTAGAAACTTGATGAATCGTATATGAGATACTATTCGCCCCCACTTAGCCCTACCCTACTTGTCCACAAATTACAGATAATAACATATTACTCGATTTATGAAATTCCACACTATGGCTATATCTAAAATTCAACAAAAATATCTGTTACAGTATATACATATAACAAACAATATATTGTAGTTTCGTATGAAGGTTTCAACCTCTTTTGCGGTACAAAGAAATGTGTTTTATATATCAACTATACAATCTCATTGTTTTCAATTATGTTTTCAATTGATTATGTTGCCAATATATTCATTGTTGTGTCATTGAAAATGAACAGACTTCAGATGGACAGACTATTCTTCAAAAACTTCTTTATAGAAAAAGGGTCTTTATCAATACAAACAACAGCCTTGTTTACATAGAGTCTATTACAAGTCCATATTAAAGAAGTACATTTACCCATGCATTTATGTGTTGTGACTAAGATTTTTTTTTCGTAATTTCAGTCTCTGTGACTGAAATACGAATTGTTGTATTGACCCATGGACAGCAAATTTTCAGGGCATCAACATTTCAAGCCGAATACTATTGTAGTAATACCAGAAGGTACATCGGTGACGCAATATATCTACCGCCCGCTATGTTCATATTGTTGAGAAGAATTTTCCGAACATCACCTTTTATTAGAGGCGAAATTGGGGTTAACAAGACTTATCGATAGAGGAAATATGGAAATATAGAAATACCGATTTTTTTTTATATATTAACAAATGCATTCTATAAACAATTTTAGATAGTTCCTAGGAGTGTAATTTCCAAACATATAGCAGACTTTCTCACCGTTTTCACAAGGATCTTGTGATTGTTGTATACCCAATTGGAATTGATGATACCATATATGCTACCCGTATATAATATACATCAAATATTTTATCACTCCTTTCAAATTCTGAATGTAATACGTTGTTTTTTGATTGCTTCTAAGAAGCATTTCATTGACAAAAATATCTGGGCAAACCGTTTTGTAACAATACGATTTTAAGATAACTTACTCTTGGGTCATGAAAATAACTTGTATAGGAAATCAGCTGTACAGTTATTTCATATACATACATAAAGCACATCGTAACGTGATAACTTGAATGGGTAAATGAGTCATAGCAATGATAGCAGCACTTTATGCATTTATTTATATTTTATTTTAAATCGAAATTCAGCCCGCCTAACAAAAGAAGAAAACACATTGTCAATACAAGCAAGCGATAATGTGGTACAAAGCGAATGTGCAATCCAAACCTAATGTAAAAGTGAGAGTTGTTAATCGGCGTATGCCAAACAAAGGTAGCTGCATCATTCTATAATAATCATCATTTTTAATAAAAAAAAACTCGAATTTAAATTCGCACAACCTATATTTTAGATGAGTTAATTACATTTACGTCAATTATAAATGTGTACTAAAAAACGCAACAAGACCAACAGCTTCCGTATATAAAATAATGTATTATTATTTTATGCATCATAAATATCGAGGGAGGGAATGCAGTCTAAAATTGCATATATAAATACTAAATACCATATCATTTCAACTACTCTTTCAAAATCCGGACAGTAGTTTTTGCTATTGTATGTTTTCGATTTATCAAAAAATGTATGCAAGTAATATCAAAGATCACAGTTTTGCCATTGCAAAACTGAAGCGCTAGGTGTCTCAATCAATGTTGCCTCGGTTGATAGAATTCTAGCAAAAATGGTAGACTTTTTTCCTGTTTGGTAGAATTATTGTTGTTTTGGTATATTTTCTATTCTTTTAATAAAGTTTTGACCTGTAGAAACACAATTTTGGGAAAATCTTCTATAGAAATAAAAATTTAGCAAACCCTTCTATAAAAATAAAATTTTAGCAAAATTTTCTATAGCAATAAAATTTTGGCAAAATTTTCTATAGAAATAAAATTTTGGCAAAATTTTCTATAGAAATAAAATTTTGGCAAAATTTTCTATAGAAATAAAATTTTGGCAAAATTTTCTATAGAAATAAAATTTTAGCAAAACCTTCTATAGAAATAAAATTTTGGCAAAATTTTCTATAGAAATAAAATTTTGGCAAAATTTTCTATAGAAATAAAATTTTGGCAAAATTTTCTATAGAAATAAAATATTGGCAAAATTTTCTATAGAAATAAAATTTTAGCAAAATTTTCTATAGAAATAAAATTTTGGCAAAAATTTCTATAGAAATAAATTTTTTTCATTTATTTCATTAGTAATCGAAAACCACTACAGGCCTAAAATAATTACAAAGTTAAATTCAGAGTAAGAGAGGAAATTATGACCAAATTACAATAATAATATGTTGCTTAATTTACTGTTAAAAACTATAATCTTAAAGCTAACTTATATTTCACCAACCTATCAAATTTTATTTGACTTTTGATAATAATAAATAAGAAAAACAATGGCCAGCTTAGATATTTGTAGCAAAAATTGGAAAATAATGTGAGTATCTTAAGTTTAATAAAAGTTTTGAAAAGAAAACCCCAAAAAGTCCTTAACAGCATATGAAACGTGATCATGGTTCCTTAAACCGTAAGCAAAACGAATGATTCTGTTAAAAACTTTTGCAAGTTTTTCCACATTTCCTGCGGTAGTTGAGGTGTAAACCTCTAAACCGTATAGTAAAATAGGCATCAATATTGTTCTAGCAATAAGCTTCCTAACTTTTAATGGAAAAAGTACCTCAAACTGTTTAATTTCCTGAGAGTGAGATATCCCTAGAACTAATCTTACTAATTTGAAAACTAAAAGATAAATAATCATCCAGAATTATTCCTAGAGATCTATTATGACATACGTACTGTATTGTAGACTCGTCAAAACCAAGGGGGAGAGAATCGGGAAAAATGTCTCCAAACTGTGTAGCCACTGTTTTCAAGGTATTAACTACAATTTCGTTAAGACATGTCCATCGATGTATACATTCCAAATCATTATTAACACGGGCGACGAATTCAGAGATAGACTGATCGTCTTCTACACAAGCTAGTAACTGGATTCGGGTTTGGCTAAATGATATGTGTTGAAGAATATAATTTATATAAATGGTGAATAGCAGAGGGGCTAATGTAGACCCCTGAGGAACTCCTCTGGGAATTAAATCAGAAAGTCGTCCATCGCTTGTCATTGGGTTCCTCAATGTACGCTCTATATGCCATATCCCTTAATTCACTGGTTTGATTTCCTTAGATTTGTACCAGCTAATCTGAGAGCGCCGTTGCTTCTTGCGCAATGGAACATGCCTATCAAAGAGCTCTGATATTGCCGATGTAAGAAATTAACTTGGTCATTTGTAACTGTCGTTTCAAAAATAGGACTGAAATCAACTTGCTGTAAATCTCTTAGACATCTGCCAGCATCGATATTTCCATAATATCTGACAAATATTTCTTCTGGAGTGATATCTATTGCACAATTTATAGACATATAAATCAAGGCAAGATGTGAGTTTAGACCAGGCATTTGAAATTTTGGCAAAATTTTCTATAGAAATAAAATTTTGGCGAAATTTTCTATGGGATTAAACCAAATTACAGAATCCACTAACATTTGCTACTTGTTATTGTTGTTAGTTTTCAGAAAATAAACACTACAAATGAGTTTGTAGTCCTTGATTCTTAGTCCTCCCCGGGACGTAGACCCGACTGAAGTGAGAGCGGTTTCTTTTTTTAACCAGCGTAACAATTTCTAAAAAGTGGCATTCGGTCTAACGAATGATGGTATTTGTTGATGATATCTGGACCCTAAGGCTACGGAAGATTCATTCCATTTCTGTGCCATTGTCCACCATTATCTTCCAAAAGAAACAAGATAGTGGGTTCTTATTTCTTTCTTTCTATTAACGACTTGCCAGACTGCAACCTGAGGAATATTCTCGTTTTCATCAACGATTCTGGGTGGAGGATCTAGGCAGATATAAATGACGTGATGGGATTATCCTGGCCGTAGTGGAACGAAGAACCGCAATGGACCGACTATGGTCTAAGTGGACACAAATCAACTGTTTGCACTGTTTGTATTCTACATAACCTAACCTGACCTAAAATTAACCTCTCATAGGTTAGGTTAGGTGGTAGCCCGATGTATCAGGCTCACTTAGACTATTCAGTCCATTGTGATACTACAGTGGTGAACTTCTTTCTTATCACTGAGTGCTGCCCGATTCCATGTTAAGCTCAATGACAAGGGACCACCTTTTTATAGCCGAGTCCGAACGGCGTTCCACATTGCAGTGAAACCACTTAGAGAAGCTTTGAAACCCTCAGAAATGTCACCAGCATTACTGAGGTGGGATAATCCACCGCTGAAAAACTTTTTGGTGTTCGGTCGAAGCAGGAGTCGAACCCACGACCTTGTGTATGCAAGGCGGGCATGCTAACCATTGCACCACGGTGGCTCCTCTCATAACTGGGCACCTAAATGACCGTAGAGGTTTCACTGTATGAATATTGGATTCAGCGCCGCCTATACTAATACGAAAAATGCGATACAAATCCTTCATAAAAATAGGCAACATTTGACCAAACAGGGAAAGATGGAAAAGCTACATTTTAATTAAAGACACCCTGAAGCGATAACTTTCGATTGGTACAAAAACAAACAGTAATGTATCATATACAAGATTTTTGCCTATCTTGTAATATGTGAATGAATAAATAAAATAAAAAATAAACAGAAAAAATGTGTCCACTCATTTCAAAAGGCTGTCGAATGTGACACCATTGAATCTTACATTCAACTGTCTGCTGTCCATGTTGTGAATAGTGTGGTTTTGGTGGAGTGGAAGATGGGTAGAGGTTGAACAGTGGCGAACTCACTGTTTCACTTTAACCCATTAAAACCCAAAATGAAACTGCCGGACAAAAAAATAGATTTTACGGGTTTTTATTAATTCAGTAGCGACTAAAAGATTTCAATAAAAAACTGAAAATGTATTATTCACTTTTTAGAAAAAGGGGTGTCCTCATATTGGAACATTGGGCAGATTAAGTATGAAATTCTCCAAATGTTAAACTTTTATTTTACAATAAACTTATCTACACACAATCGAGATATTATATGCGACAAGATCACTTGGTACACGTAAAATAATTGAAAGTATTTTACGAAAGTTATCCGAATCAATAACAAGAATAGAACGCACTGAATATGACACTTGTTTAACAAGTACGACCACGTGTATTCCCAGCAAAAAATACTTCAGCAGTAAGAGTTTAGTTTTTGGTATACAAAAAAGTAGGCAGTGCATCCACACTGCATGAATCGGTGGCAATAACGTAAACGAGTAATCAAACTAGTTTATGATCATTCGTTTACGTTATTACAACCAATTCATGCAGTATAGATGTACGCCTACAATGCTATACTCAAGATATCTTGATATATAATATTATATATCACTTCTGAGCAATATTTCTATTAAAATGAGCAATTATATCAGCGCTATGTAGAAGCTGCTCTCAATCGAGATATCGCCCACAAAAATCAGCGCTGATTCGGTTGTTTTGTAAGTTGGTACAGCCTCTCTCCCTTACAATCCTGCTGAAATAGTGCTCCATTTTTTGCTGGGGTTGTTTTCCTTCACGCCAACAATGCTATACTCAAGATTATATATCACGTCTGGGCAATATTTCTATTAAAATGAGCAACTATATATGAGCTATGTAGAAGAAGCTCTAAATCGGGAAATCGCCCACAAAAATCAGCGCTGATTCTGTTGTTTTGTAAGCAGTTGGTACTGCCACTCTCCCTTAAAATCCTGCTGAAGTAGTGCTCCATTTTTTGCTGGGTTAAAAGGATTTGGTTTCCTATCTCTAAATTCCACGTACAACTGGCGCCCGCACATATAATTAAGAACCCAACGAGTGGTCTTTGGTAGGAAAGTTTTCTATGTCCTCGAACGGTGTGTCATAACTGACAGCGTGGGAATGTGGCCCTGTGGTCAGAAAAGACACGAAAGTGGCCCTTGGATCCGTTCCTAGGATAAGTAGACTGGCTATTTGTACAATTTTTTTACAAATTAACTATTTTTACTGTAACTTTTTTGCAATCCGCCTCCCGAAGTTAATATAACCAATGGTAATTGATGAAAAAACTGCGACGGTTCAATAACATGGCTCTGCGGCAGGTTAATGTAGACCCAATGGTATTGAGATAAAAATAAAGTAGAATCACAAATCGATTACACAAATATTCTTTGATATGAGAATGAACTGCCGGAATGCGCTATCAGAGGAATATACTCTATATTAAAAATTACGCTAACATCAGAAAATTGGTGGTTGAGAACACTGAAAGATGAATCCCAACTTCTTATCTGAAATCAATATAGATGAGGGCCCTCCAAATAGGGCGTATAACTATGGTTTATTAGGCCATAGTTATACGCCCAAAATCTATAAAAAGAAAAAACAATAAACATGCATAAAAGACTCCTTACAGTCGAGACAAGCAATGACTCAATTTGTAACACACATTCAATATAGAAGAAATCTCAAACATAAAACTTTTTTCATAGAAAAGTATCAAATCAATTGCAACGAATAACAAGAAAAAATCTACTATCGTAATGATCATTTCAAATGCAGTTGGGCACTTGTTAGGTTTCATAGCCGAGAAATTGTGAAGCTAATATTTACACTATTAACATAGAGAAGGGTTAATGAACCCACACTACTTACCTTCAGCCTGTTGTGGCTGTTGCTGAGTTGATGGTACTCCCACATCGGAAATCTGAGATTGGGTTCCGGGAGCAGCGGCCTCAGATGTATACATCGAAGAGCCCTCATCATTCTTCAATAAACCTTGCCGTTCGGAATCACCCATTCTGCAGTTGTTTTTTTTTTAGGTTTTAGGAAGGAAACGAAAAAACCAACAAAAATTTCTTTTATAATTTCTTAGTTTTTTTCCTTTTCTTAAATTTGTTTCCGATTTTCTTTGGTTTTATATTCACATTTACTATTGCATTTACTTTGGTATTTTCTTGGGATTGTCTGTCTTCTTATTCTTTAAGATTACTATATTTTTTACTTTTGAGAAAAACGCCTGTAATAAAAGAAAGGTATGCAAACTGAAAACAAAAAAGGAAATATAAACGCAATAGATAAATTGGTTGTTCTTCTATCCACTTGCATTAAACCAAATCACATTTTCTTTGTTTAGCTTGTATTCTATGCGGGTCGTGTTTTTTTTACGATGTTCAGTTTCTCTTATTTTGCAATGATTCGGACCGTGAAAAAGACAACATCCAAATGCTGTCTCCAGAAGACGACGCGATGCACAAAATTTGCAAATATGCAGCGTAATGAGCATTTATATTTTTCATCAGTAGGAATAAAATTAAATTCGTTCTCTCGTCGTATTCTGGTGATTCCCTAGTTTACCGTTTTGCCCTTTTTACTCGTCAATATTTAAGACCACTTCTATTGCAAATATTTTCTTTTCAAACCCCTTGCCATTACAAATTTATTGTTTGCAAACTTATAGCACTTTTACCTAGTGGCCTATATTTTTACTACTATTATTATTATTAAAATTACTCAATGAGTTCCAATATATTAAACGCAATTTCCCGTTTTTCTAACAAATACTCGCAAATTCTTCCGAAGAATAATGGATCGTCGGATTGATTTTTTCTTCGTCGTATGCAGAAAACGAAGCCCACACTCATTTTCCACGCCGACAATTAGCCGGCAAAATTCGAAGCAAACAGCACGTTTGTTAACGGTTAGCTTTCAACTCTATTTCATAGCTCCTGAATATTGTTGTAAATTTCTATATAGATGTTCCGTTTGTCTCCTGAAAAATGTGCACCCAGAGAAATGGTTGGTTGCAATTCGATAATTACAATGAGGACATGATGTCAGTAACTTATTTTTTGTTACAAGAACAATGTTTTGATTATTTTCCCCATTATACATCCAACACGACCATAAAAAGTTCACAGGATCAAAACGAAATTCCCATAACCATTCAATTGGTTATAACCCTGCCAACATTTTTTGAATTTGGGGGCGCTTCTGAGAATCCCCAGTACGTCGAAAACAATCATATACGATATCAAAAACTCGTCGGAAAAGCGCCGTCACTATTGAGAAGTTGTACCACGCCAAGTTACTACAAAAAGGTTTCGCATGAGTGCAATTATTAGGTGCCTTTATAGATCAATTTAGAACGACGCCAATAAGAGACCCTCAAAACAATCAGAAAAAACACATTTTAAGATAGTGGTAAAAGAATCATTGTGGTCGAGTAAAACACGTTTGTTTAGATATTTATTAATTTGATTAATCATTTACAAATTCTTAAAAATATAACATGTATACCACTATCACATCACATTTAACATAATTTTTTGCATTAATGATGATGTAGAGTTACAAGTAGCGAGTTACATGTTGCAGCGTCTATCAGCCAGTGTTTTTTTTCCGTTGGAGGCAGCGTGTCTGTAAAATATTTGAAAAACAATCACTTTATTCCATTTGGAAAATCAAAAATTGTTCACCACACCTTTCACAATTTTAAGCGTAAAATCTGTTTTCAGAACTTTATTTTCGTTTTTATTTAAATAAAATATAACAAGCTGGTTGCGCTTGGCGTTTCACAAAAAATAAAATAGCTTTTGTAAAAGTAGTGATGGCAAAATACATGTATGAAGTACATTTTGTACTTTATGATACGCTGCCCCCATCACAGTAGGATGGTTGTAGTGACATTTACGAGTCTGTGGTAGCGATGAAGATGAAATGGAACTTTGAAATGCTGGCAGGGTAATAACCAATGCCGATAAATTTGGTTTTATGCTGCATAAAATTGTTGAGCTAACCACCAGCATAGTGAGACCTACATCATGGGAATCAACAATTGGCTGGTACAACCAAAAGTTGAGTATACTATAGAATCTTAGTTCAATTATAGGACGGGCGTAAGGTAGTTGTTCCCTGCCAGCATTTCAAAGTTCCATCTCATCCTCATCGCTACCACAGACTCGTAAATGTCACCACTACCGTCGCGAACTGTAATGGGGAAACATATCAAAAAGTACATGAAAGAATTTTGCCATCACTACTGTTAGAAGAGCCATTTTATTTTTTGTGAAACGCCAAGCGCAACCAGCTTGTTATATTTTATTTAAATAAAAACGAAAATAAAGTTCTGAAAACATAGATATTACGCTTAAAATTGTGAAAGGTATATGGTGAACAATTTTCGACTTTCCAAATAGAATAAAGTGATCGTTTTTCAAATATTTTTCCAGGCACGCTGTCTCCATCGAAAATAAACAAACTGGCTGATAGACGCTGCAATATCCCTGCCAACATTTTTTGAATTTGGGGGCGCTTCTGAGAATCCCCAGTACGTCGAAAACAATCATATACGATATCAAAAACTCGTCGGAAAAGCGCCGTCACTATTGAGAAGTTGTACCACGCCAAGTTACTACAAAAAGGTTTCGCATGAGTGCAATTATTGGGTGCCTTTATAGATCAATTTAGAACGACGCCAATAAGAGACCCTCCAAACAATCAGAAAAAGCACATTTTAAGATAGTGGTAAAAGAATCATTGTGGTCGAGTAAAACACGTTTGTTTAGATATTTATTAATTTGATTAATTATTTACAAATTCGTAAAAATATAACATTTATACCACTATCACATCACATTTAACATAATTTTTGGCATTAATGATGAGGTAGAGTTACAAGTAGCGAGTTACATGTTGCAGCGTCTATCAGCCAGTGCTTTTATTCGATGGAGGCAGCGCGTCTGTAAAATATTTGAAAAACAATCACTTTATTCCATTTGGAAAATCAAAAATTGTTCACCAATATACCTTTCACAATTTTAAGCGTAAAATCTATGTTTTCAGAACTTTATTTTCGTTTTTATTTAAATAAAATATAACAAGCTGGTTGCGCTTGGCGTTTCACAAAAAATAAAATGGCTTTTGTAAAACTAGTGATGGCAAAATACATGTATGAAGTACATTTTGTACTTTATGATATGCTGCCCCCCATCACAGTATGATGGTTGTAGTGACATTTACGAGTCTGTGGTAGCGATGAAGATGAAATGGAACTTTGAAATGCTGGCAGGGATGTAACTTGCTACTTAAAACTCAACATCATTCTTTTATTAATGCAAAAAATTATGTTAAATGTGATGAGATAAACCGAAAAATGTTATATTTATAAGAAATTATAAATGTTTAATCAAATCAATAAACATCTACACAATCGTGTTTTACTTTACCACAATGATTCTTCTACAATTATCTTAAAATTCACTTTTTCTGATAGTTTGCAGGGGTTCTTATTGGCGTCCTTCGAAATTGATCTAAATAGGCACCTAATAATTGCACTGATGAGAAACTTTTTCGTAGTAACTTGGCGTGGTACAACTTCTCAATAGTGGCGGCGCTTTTCCGACGAGTTTTTGATGTCGTATATGATTGTTTTCGACGTAGTGGGGAATCTCAGAAGCGTCCCCAAATTCAAAAAATGTTGGCAGGGTTGCAACAAATAAATATTTATATCAACATCGACATGGTAAATGGTATGACGCTACAAAATTTGCAAAACGGGGAACAGCATTTACTTGATAATAGTCCGCAATACATTGAATAAACCCTGCCAGCATTTCAAAGTTCCATTTCAACCTCATCGTTACCACAGACTCGTAAATGTCACTTCAACCATCATGAAAAGGTACATCAAAAAGTACATGCAAGTAATTTGCCATCCCTACTGTTAAAAAAGCCATTTTTTTTGTGAAACGCCAAGCGCAACCAGCTTGTTATATTTTAATTAAATAAAAACGAAAATAAAGTTCTGAAAACATAGATTATACGCTTAAAATTGTGAAAGGTATATTGGTGAACAATTTGGTGATTTTCCAAATGGAATAAAGTGATTGTTTTTCAGATATTTTACAGACGCGCTGCCTCCATGGAATAAAAACACTGGTTGATAGACGCAGCAACATGTAACTCGCTACTTGTAACTCAACATCATCATTAATGCCAAAAATTATGTTAAATGTAATGTGATAGTGGTATAAATGTTATATTTTTAAGAATTTGTAAATGTTTAATCAAATTAATAAATATCTAAACAAACGTGTTTTACTCGACCACAATGATTCTTTTACAACTATCTTAAAATTCACATTTTCTGATTGTTTGGAGGGTCCCTTATTGGCGTCGCTCTAAATTGATCTATAAAGGCACCTAATAATTGCACTCATGCGAAACATTTTTGTAGTAACTTGGCGTGGTACAACTTCTTAATAGTGACGGCGCTTTTCCGACGAGTTTTTGATGTCGTATATGATAGTTTTCGACGTAGTGGGGATTCTCAAAAGAGTCCCCAAATTCAAAAAATGTTGGCAGGGAAGTTTATCCCATAGAAAAGAAGTTGCCTTCAGGTAAATATCGCACCGATTTATAAAAAAAGGAATATTACAAAAGTTTCCATAAAAATTGCAGGCCATAAAAGTTGCCTTCAGGTAAGTACCCTGCCAGCATTTCAAAGTTCCGTTTCATCCTCATCGCTACCACAGACTCGTTAGTGACACTGCAACAATCGCCAACTGTGATAGTATTTTGCCATCACTATTCGCATGAAAGTATTTTGCCATCACTATTGCTACAAGAGCCATTTTATATTTTGTGAAATACCAAGCACAACTAGCTTCTTATAATTTATTTAAATAAAAACGATAATGAAGTGCTGAAAACATAGTTATTTCGCTTAAAATTATAAAAGGTATATTGGTGAACAATTTTTGACTTTCCAAATGGAATAAAGTGATAGTTTTTCAAATATTTTTCCAGACACGCTGCCTCCATTGGGAATAAAAGCACTGGCTGATAGACGGTACAACATGTAACTTGTAACTCAACATCAATCTTTTATTTTTTTTCAGCACTCCATTATCATTTTTATTTAAATAAATTATAAGAAGCTAGTTGTGCTTGGTGTTTCACAAAATATAAAGTGGCTCTTGTAGCAATAGATCCCGAAAAATAATCCAAATTTGTTAAATTTTTGATTTTTTAAGATTTTTTATTAATAAATTGATGTCTTCATTCAGTATAAACGACCCTTAGACTAGTGTCGAATGTGGGAGATGTTTTTCATCTGAAATAAAGTAAGATCACGTATATCTTATGAAACTTTGGATGTCTTGATATATAAGATGTTACACAAAACGATGAATTATAAAAGAAAATCCCTAAAATCTTTTGTTGAGTACGAAATCAATATGAAATAGCTTTTTAATTGATGTTTGTATTCATTTTTTTTTTGTTAAGTAGCAATTTGATTTACTCCTATGTTCTTTTGTTAATAAATTTTGTTGAATTAAACTAAATTTCCTTATTGTATTACAATTTCTTGATGCTGTAGTTTGTTATAACTGAAATATCTAAAGAATCCTGACAATTTCGGAATCCCGGGATTATATATTCTGAAATCCCGAATCCCGGGATTTATAAAAAAACGATCCCGAATGACAGCCCTAATCCGAACACAAAGCACTCTAATGAGGGTCTGAACCAAAGATTATCTGAAATAACAAGTTGTCTATATGCTTCCTCTTTTTTTCCAATAGGCTCATGAGTTTAGGTCCATACATGTATGAGAGAGTTGGAAAAAATGGGTATGATGTGATGAATTTAAAAAAGAAAATGAAGAATTTTCAATTTGGTTAATAGGCCTGTTTCTGCACTCTTTTCATTCAACATTTATGCCAAAAGAAATTACTTTAAGTAAATTGTGTTTATTTTTATTTTGTTGTGTCTTTATTGGTGCCGTATCTTTACAAATTACATTGCCATACGAGACATAATAGGGCTGTTTTCTTTTAGCACTGGATATGTTAAGCCGTTAAGGCCGGTACTCTGTTCGGTTTTCGCGTTGAAACTCCATACAAAACCAAAACATGCGAAAAACTAGCGAAATTTTTTCCATTTGTGGTACTTTGTTTTTTTCGAGTTGAAAAACTGACGTAACTCGCGTAGTCAATATTTTCATAACATGGCGCCATTTGCAATGTGAATTAAGAAATAATTTATTTATTAAACTGATTTTTGTGAATTTATAACACAAAAGTGGATCTGATTATTATTTAAAAATGTAATCTGATGATTGATAAAACAAAATATAACATGGAGTTGTATTTCCATAATAAACTAGCAACAATATCTAGCCGCTCCCTACTATATGGTAGAATATAAATAATGTACATATATAACATGAAATTTAAACACAAATGTTAACAAAATAAAAGCTTTATTTGGTGAATTATATTTTACAATCGTTTCATTTGTACTGGGCATCGGGATAATAAACACAAAACATAATTTAAACAAAAGGAGGCACAGCAATTGATGTTCCAAAACAAGCATTAGCACTTCAGCCAACATGTATAGTACCGAGGTAGCAATGAATGGAATCACAAGAATTAATTGCTATGTTCCAAAAAATAAAATGCAGCACTGTAAAATTAGTTTTTTAATTCCAAAGATATTTGTAAAATAACTTCACCTGCTTCTTCTTTTTCAAATTATTTATTTTGTATGCGTGTGTGTGTAAATCGAGCCACTAGTTGCGTATGTATATGTAATCATTTCGTGACAGTCTGCGATGTTGTCAATACATTTCGACGAAATAAACGCAAAAAAGTCCCAAAATGGCTGTTTTTTCCCCTCAAAATATATTGTCAACACTATCATTTTTCAACGCGAAACAATGATTGAGTGGAACTTTTTTCGCACCAACAAACAGAGTACCGGCCTTAAAGGACTAAAATAAAACAGAGTACTCGTTTATCCAGGACATCTCCAAAAATATGCAACACTGTCATCAGCTGTTTAAAAACAATCACAGAAAAGAAGTGAAATCTTGCATTTTTAATGTATGAAATGCTTCAATTAGTAATAAATATTTACTTCTGCGATTATTTATGACACTGTATCACTTTGATTTTCATGTTTTTCGGTAAAATAGTCACAATAAATTGCTATTGTGAATCGAAGAAGCGTCACTTTATCCAAATACAATCTGGCAACATCGGCGCGAATAGCACTGATGAGATGTTCTGGATAGAACACCTGAAAAAAGTGATTTGCCGTCATTTTGTCTGTACAGAATGTGCATTTTTAAAATGTTACCAGCAACCTAAAAAATGCTATCATTTCAGCGGGCAGAAAAGAATTCAAAGAAGGAAACAGGGCAATCGCAGCACTCTCGTTTGTTGGCAGTGCTGAAAATGCCCGTAATTTGCGTCTATGCGTGGCACTATTTTCACAACAGAATTCGAAGCCTTTCAGCACTTTTGCCTGTGTTTTTAGAAAAGAACCTAAAAAGTACATTTTCCGGCCAAAATGCAAAAAAAGTGCGCATTTTTCATAAAGGCCGGTACTCTGTTCGGTTTTCGCGTTGAAACTCCATACAAAACCAAAAAATGCGAAAAATTTGCGAAATTTTTTCCATTTGTGATACTTTGTTTTTTCGTGTTGAAAAACTGACGTTTATAGCACGGCGCCATTTGCAATGTGAATTAAGAAATAATTTATTTATTAAAAACTATTTGTGCGGGTTTATAAATCAAACACGGACCATATTTTTGTTCCGAAACTATACAAAAGATCAAAGGAATAGCAGATCAATTGCCCAAGGAAAAATAAAATGTTATTTTGTAAAAACAAGCAACAACCACCAACTTAATCCAATATCGCTCCCTGTAAAATAGCGCTCCAAGCTACCTAAAAAAACGCCGCTTTCTATGTGCGAAATAATGGTTTCCATAAAAATTTTTCGCACCAACAAACAGAGTACCGGCCTTAAGAAAAGAAAACGCCATATGTTTATAGGAACGAAAAAAAGTCCCTAAATCATTCGTTCGCGTTGAAAAATGAGAGTGTTGACAATTGATTTCGAAGGAAGAAAACAGCCATTTTGGAAATATTTCGCGTTTATTTCTCCGAAATTTAATTGACAACATCGCCAAACGTCATAAAATTATTACATATGTATACGCAGCAGCTGATTAGATTGTTTACACACACGCATTCATGATAATTGTTTTGAAAAGTTTTTTTCTACCAGTTTTTAAATTATTTTGCAACCAAACCTCACACAGCACTGGACACTAATAATTGTTAAGAATAAAACGCCAGCCGCTCTACTCCTGGTGTCTTACCACATTCGGCAACAGCTTTAACGACATGTGGTACATTGTCGTCTTCTTCAGCTTTTCCAAATGGATACCGTCAATTTGTAACGCCCATCTAACAAACATATAATTCCGGTGTTATGCTAACTTTTACATCATGCGCAGCAATGGACTCATTCATCAACAAACTTAATTCGTTGGTGTCCACAATATCTACACAATCGCATTGCAATACCAGCGGACAAGAGTGTACTATGCCCTCACTAGCAATTTCAAATCCAGTGGTCACCACCACGGTTCCCACAAAGGATAATAACGCCATTTCATTTGCCAATGTTGTTACTTCGGGGGGAACAACATCATGGGGTGACCAGTTAAAACACGTACACCATACAATAGCTATAGTGAAACTTTTTGTTCAATCAACATAAGCCTATAAAGCGCATTACAGACTATAATTTATTCCGGACGACAGTGCTCGTGTCGAACATATACCATATATTGTGCACATTAGAAGTTAAGTCCGAAGGCATAATCGATACTGCTGCATGTTTATGGGATCGATAACACATTTACCGATTATTTAGTCATCGCCGACAAGTCGTATCGATCCGACACACTGTAAGATTCCTAACAAACACCGACATTCCGTCCGGAATAACTGATAGTCTGTAAAGCGCATAACTCACGTTCAAGGGTAGTTCCTAACGCGCTTTACAGACTATCAGTTATTCCGGACGGAATGTCGGTGTTTGTAAAGAATTTTACAGTGTGTCGCATCGATACGACTTGTCGGCGATGACTAAATAATCGGTAAATGTGTTATCGATCCCATAAACATGCAGCAGTATCGATTATGCCTTCGGACTTAACTTATGATTTGCACAATATATGGGATATGTTCGGCACGAGCACTGTCGCCCGGAATAACTGATAATCTGTAAAACGCATAAGCAAAAGTCACTGTTCCCGACTTATATTTCGCAAGATAATTCGTCACAAAGGGGTGTTAGTGTTCTATAGGTGGGTACTATGTTTGTTGGCACGAAAAAAACTTCACTTAACCATTCTTTCGCGTTGAAAAATGAGAGTGTTGACAATACATTTCGAACGAAGAAAACAGCTATTTTGGAGCTATTCCGCGTTTATTTCTCCGCAATTTAATTGACAACATCGCCAAATGTCATACTATTTTTACTTATACATACGCAGCAGCTGATTGTTTACATACACGCATTCATGATAATTGTTTTGAAAAGTGTTTTTCTACCAGTTTTTGGATTGTTTTGCAAAAAAAACTCATACAGCACTGGACACTAATAATTGTTAAGAATAAAGCTCCAGCCGCTCTACTCCTGGTGTCTTACCACATTCTGCAACAGCTTTTACAACATGTGGTACATTGTTCACTTCAGCTTTTCCAAATGGATACCGTCAATTTGTAACGCACATCAAAAAAACATATAATTCCGGTGTTATGCTAACTTTTACATCATGCGCAGCAATGGACTCATTCATCAACAAACTTAATTCGTTGGTGTCCACAATATCTACACAATCGCATTGCAATACCATGCTGTTGCCGCCTCACTAGCAATTTCAAATCCAGTGGTCACCACCACGGTTCCCACAAAGGATAATAACGCCATTTCATTTGCCAATGTTGTTACATCGGGGGGAACAACCAACTTAAGCCCATAACTCAAGTTCAAGGGTAGTCCCTAAGCCAAAGTCACTGTTCCCGACTTATATTTCGTCACAAAGGGATGTTAGTGTTCTATACCAGACTCTTCGTTGACTGAAATTAATACATTGAGAAGCAATTGGCTGGTTTACTGAAGGATGTTATACTCTCCCAATGTATAAGTTCCAATAACTATTTCAGTCACGTTATGAAATTCAACCAGTGTTTTGAATTGATAAAATGCAAGAATGCCGCTAACTGAAATTTAAAAGCCACAACGAAATTAAATCGTTTCATTCTAGCCTATCGCAATCATTTTGGACAAATGATGAATACAAGAAAATTATTTTGCTATTTAAATAAAAATTATTTAATTATTTGCTATAAACATTTATTTTGGATATAACTTTGTTCAGAAAAATTTACTAATTTTATATTAAAAAGTATAAAACGTATAAGACCACCCAATTACTTATACCCCGGTATATAAAAATAAAACAAGTTCGATTATAATTTTATTATCATTTTTTATTAATTTGTACATTTATACACTAATTAAAGACACTAGAACACAATGTTTTCTTTTCTGGATTATCAGCTTTCTTTCATTAATATTGTTATATTTAAAAATTTTTAATTATCATTTCTCATATTTAGCTTTCATGTTGTTTCCATTAAAAATTAAAATTGCATTAACATTTCTTTTGTTCAGTTCTCATTCATTTACGCCTCTTACACACAAAAAACGAGCTCGCTTAACAAATAGAAAAGGGAGCAATTACGAGGAGCGGTAAAATAATAAAAAAAAATACAATTCATTTCTTTGTAAAAAATGGGTGTTGAATGTAGAAGCACTGGGTTTACAGAGATAAAACGAAATCGTTTTTAAGTATATTTTAAAAAAGAAATCTTCATCGATTACATCTGCAATTTTATGACAATTAGCTTCTTCTACTTCTTCGTGTTCTGTGCAAACATTATGTAGCATAACATTAGTCAATTCTAAATTAGCAGGGGATGATGATAAATGGTGGCCTGGTTGTATCTCTACAATATGACGCTGATGGAATGCTATTGTTGCTGATGGCTGAAGCGATGATGGTACTGTTGTAATAGGCGGAGTTTCCAACGGGCACCGGTCGTCGATTGGAAACTCCTAGAAGACATTCCTTAGGGGTAAAATTTCATCCGGCCACTTCTTCGCCAGCAAAATCCAATTTAACAACATCACCTGGTAAACATTCCTCCACATCAACTTCATTCTCTGCCGTATTTATACGGTTCAATGTCATTGTAATATCTGGACCAGACTTAAGTCCCACGGTAGCTCCTGCTAAAGCCATTGTAGTGGTGGGAACAACAACATTCGATCCAGCTGCTGGTGATACTATTGTGGATGATTGTGAAACCACCATTGCATTAGTATTGCATTTGTATTACTAACGGCAGCAACAGTCGATATTGCATTTGAAGAATTAGTAATAGTGGCTAATGTTGGAGTAGTATTTGCTGCCACCCCAATGGGACCACTCACTACTTGGGCGGCCGTTGTATTTGGTTGTTGCAATACAATATTTGCGGTCACAGCCACTGTGGTCGTGGCAGGTGTTGAGGGTGCTATGTTGGAGTTGTTCACTGTAGCTGATGTAGTGGCTGCAATTGTGGGTGTCAGGGATGTGAGGGCAGATGCTACTGTGGCAGAAACGGCTACAGAACCAGATGCTGTTATATATGTTATATACATATAGCACTCCGTTATTTTTATTTCGTCAATCGAATTGCATTTTTAAATAACAACGCGAACCACTTTTGTATTCTAATTTAACACAAATCATTTGAATAAATCAATTATTTCTTAATTCACATTACAAATGGCGCAATATTTTGAAACTAACTAATCTCAACATATGGAAGGATTTAAAGCCGACCTAATTAGGGACTATGCACTTTATGTCAGTTTTTCAACTCGAAAAAAAAAACAAAGTACCACAAATGAAAAAATATTTCGGTAGTTTTTCGCATTTTTGGTTTTGTATGGGATTTCGCTTCGGAAACCGAACATAGTACCTACCTTATACCAGGAACGCTTCGTTGACTGAAATTAATACATTGAGATGCAAAGTAGCTGGTTTACTGAAGAATGTTTCTTGTTATACTCTCCCAATGTATAATTTTATAACTATTTCAGTCACGTTATAAAATTCAACCAGTGTTTTGAATCGATAAAATGCAAGATATATGCATAATTAATTTTTGCATTTTATTTTTGGAACATAGCAATTTATTCTTGTGATTCCATTCGTAGCTACCTTAGTACTGCAACATCAATCGCACTGCCATCTTTATAATTACGATGCACGGCCAGCATTTGTGTTTATTATCTCTATACCCAGTAAAAAGAAACGATTGTAAAATGAAATTCACTAAATAGAACTTTATTTTGTTAACACTTTTCTATAAATTTTATGTTATGTACATTATTTCTATTCTATCATGTAGTAGGGAGCCGCTAGATGGTGGCTTTATTACGAAAACACCACTCCAAGTTATTTTTATTTTGTCAATCGATCTTATTGCATTTTTAAATAACAATGCGCACCACATTTATATTGTAATTTCACACAAATCATTTGAATGTATAAATTGTTTCTTAATTCACATTGCAAATGGCGCCATGTTTTGGAACTAACTAATCTCAACATATGGAAGGATTTTCCGTCAGTTAAAAAAAAAAAAAACAAAATACCACAAATGAAAAAATATTTCGGTAGTTTTTCGCATTTTTGGTTTTGTATGGGATTTCGCTGCGGAAACCGAACATAGTACCTACCTTTATCCAGAACATCTCCAAAAATATGCATCACTGTCATCAGCTGTTTAAAAGCAATCACAGAAAAGAAGTTAAATCTTGCATTTTTAATATATGAAATGCTCCAATTTGTAATAAATATTTACTGCTGCGATTATTTATGACACTGTACCACTTTGAATTTCATGTTTTTTGATAAATTAGTCACAATAAGTTGCTATTGTGAATCACTTTATCAAAATACAATCCTGCAACATCGGCGCGACTTGCACTGATGAGTTGTTCTGGATAGAACACCAGTGCAACGATGTTCTGGATAGCCCATACAAATGTTGCATCCAGTGCTAAAAGCCCTATGGTTTATATGATGATAAAAATGGCAATTTTAACGGCTAAAGGTAAGTACTATGTTCGCTTTTCGCGTTGAAATTTTCGCGGTTACTTTATTAAAACAGTTCAATATAAAGCAGATAAATTAACTAAATTGATGTGCAATTTCTTGTTCCTCTAGATTTCGGCTAGACTTTACAGAATTATGTCTGTTTTCATTTATAATTTTGATTATTTCAGGAAAAGTAATCGCGAAAATAAAGTGATTTTCAACTCGAAAACCGAACATAGTACACACCTTAAACTGGAACTTAATACCCACCTTAAGATGTAAATCATTAAGAGATGTCTACTATGTTCCCTGGGGTTCCTTCTGCGTTAAGTTTTGTACAGTTTTTCCGAGAAAATAGGAATTCTTACTTTACAGTTTTAATTTTGGAAACACGCCCGCAGTAGCGGCCAATTCAAAATGTTTCCCTCTTTTAACTTCTTTATTTGTCAATTTTTTATTTTTTTATCTCTTTTTGTTCGTGTTTTTGTCTAAACGAAAAATTTTAGAGTCACAAATTATTATACATTATTGGTCCCCCGAACACAGCTATTTACACATATGATTACTACGAATACAATTTTAAAGAGGAATTGGAGAAAATGTTGCAAAGAAACCTTCCAACAAGCAAAATAGATAACGAACGTGTGTGAACCGTGCACTTTTATCTATTCAAGAACAAGAGGCAATTTGGACATCTTGTTATAATTACAAAGTCTTTGGTCTGAACGCCCTGTTAATTTTATTAACAATGTTACCATATTTTCTCCCCATTGTTGTTGGGTATTTTTTCTTAACGAGTTCGGGTAGCATTATTGCCACATCCGAATACTCAACGTACAGCGTTGTGAAAACAATCGATCGGCTCCATAGTCTAATCATACCAGTTTTGTTCTAGTTTAACAATTTTTTTTACAATTGTAACAAAAGAAGCGTGAAAGCTATTATTAAGTAAGTGTAAATGTGAAAACCTAATTCCCGTCTACAAGATGTGCGTGTGTGCTAAAATTTCTTAATGGGAATTAGATTTATGACGAAAGCCAAACAAAAATGATGTGATGATTTCATTTTGCCTTGGTGAACAACATCCAGCCACAATCTCATCGTTGGTGACAAACTTGAAATGAAAGAAAAAAAAAAAACACATTTCAGTTGTTGTCTTCCGTTATTTGATGTTGTGGTAGATCTAACGAAAAACAATTGACACAAAGGAAGAAGTAAAAAAAAAGTAAAAATTAACACATAAACAAGATATGTAATTAAATTCAACATATCGAAAGAAAAAACACAAACAATTTTCGTGGAAAACTTTAGACAGGGAAAGCAACAACTAACCATTCAATTGATTTTTCCCACAAGTCAACATAGCCAAGAAAAAAAGTGATAAATTTACATTTCTTTTGTTTTCATCAACAGACACACAGACGACGACAACACTAAAGTTTATACAGGGGAAAAGGAAAAATAAAATACTCATCTAATCAAAACGAGATAAATATCTTAAAGCATTTTTCTGTTAGTGTTGAGAAAATTTTGGACTTTTAAAGATAAACGTTGCCATTCCTTTGGTATCTGAAGAATATCACGTGGAATACATATATCAACAGATAATTGAGAAACGACACTTTTGCTCTCTGAACTCTTGCCCCCAGAGTTTTTCTTAATTCCTTCTTGGAACGATTTGATCGATCCACCACCCACCAATACCACCGACATATACAGCAAAACTGCTGCAGCTGCTGTGCAATGATGGAATCTCCTCCCTTATTTAATAGTGTTGAAGATGAATGTCGCTATTGGAAGGAACGAGCCAAGCTCTACCACAAAGAGTAAGCCGGACACGTTTATGTATTGATCGTGTATTAATTTGTCATATGTATTATACAGGTGGACAGATGTTAAGCAAGAGTATGACGAATATGTGGAGCAATCTAGAGAAATGGAAGCCGAAATGGATGCTACACTGGATCAAAAAACCGCCACAATTAAAGATCTCAGGTTTAAATTAACCTCACTGGAAAAAGAAAATGAATCACTTAAGGTAAGACAGGTTTTATTAAAAAAGAATTAAGAATGATGAAGGAAAAGAAGGAAGGAAAGCATAAATTCTGGCGGGACCGAATATATTACACACTGCACATCTCTATGTAGATTAACACAATGGTTCAGAAATCTTTCATATTGGCTTAAACGGACAATAAATATTTACTAGGACAACATTTTAACATTGAACTAATTTAAACTCGAAAAAAGGTTAGAGAGATGGTTGCGTTATGTCTGTAGGGAATTTCAACCCGAACAAAGTTCCGTTATGTATGTAAGGAAATATTGTCCTCGGAGAAATAAATTTTCTCGAGGCCCGCAAAATAGTTCTCCGTTCTAATGATCTACACATTTACTGAAATACAATTATGGGAACAAGCGTTCAACAATTCCAAAAGTTTTTCCTTTCGATTCGGATGCTTAATCTGAAACAGGTCCCTAAGATTGTTTCATGAGGTCCTGTCTATCGGGTAGACCTACATAGAACGTGTCCTTTGAAATGAGTATAAGTCGTGCACTAATGTGTAAATTTAAACCGTTAATGGCAAACCCATGTTAAAGTGACCGGTCCCTTTCATACGTACACACCAGGGACTAGACTTGTACCGGTCCTGGAATTGATCCATTTCCCGTGGCCTTGTTATAGACCAGAGAACTGCAAGTGGTGGCTTTTTTTCGTATTGCAATCTTACCCACAAAATGTCTGTGGCAGTGAGTAAGACACCAATTACCATGCGATCTTTTACATTGATACAAATGCGAGAATAAAAACACCACTAATATATAACAATGTTCGTATGCAGTGTCTTGCAATCTTAAACCAATCGACATCGTAACAACGCTTGGTAAACGAGTGTTGCACTTAAGTGTGATTGCATGCAACAACAACAACAATTACCAGCAGTTGGCATTAGCTCAAGAGAATTGAGAGAGTACCAAATAAGAGAATACCAAACTGCTTTGTGTGATTGCTTTACTACGGTGTTTTCGAGAGACCAACACTCATACTAACAAACACCGACAGTCGTCGGCAGTGCTGCCGCTACTACTTCAATCGATGTATTTTGCTTCATTTTCACAAAATTTACTTCGTCACTCCTTCTTCCAAAAATCTGCTTCACTTTTTGTTCTGCTTAAAATTTTTACATTTTTCCCCATATTACCTAATTGTTTTTCCTCTTCCTTTAATTACGATGAACATAGCGGTTTTAATCATTGAATTATTAACCGATGTGGACCAATTTTTGCATAGTTGTTAGAGACCAAGTATATGGTCTCCATGTACCAAATTTCAGCCGGATCGGATGAAATTTGGTTCTCTTAGAGGCTCCGCAAGCCAAATCGGGGGATCAGTTTATATAGGGGCTATATATAAATATGGACCGATGTGGACCAATTTTTGCACGGTTGTTAGAGATCATATGCTAAAACCATGTACCAAATTTCAGCCGGATCGGATGAAATTTTCTCCTCTTAGAGTCCCCGCAAGCCAAATTTGGGGGTCCGTTTATATGGGGGCTATACGTAAAAGTGGACCGATATGGCCCATTTGCAATACCATCCGACCTACATCAATAACAACTACTTTGGCCAAGTTTCAAGTCGATAGCTTCTTTCGTTCGGAAGTTAGAGTGATTTCAACAGACGGACGGACGGACGGACATGCTCAGATGGACTCAGAATTTCACGACGACCCAGAATATATATATACTTTATGGGGTCTTAGAGTAATATTTCGATGTGTTACAAACGGAATGACAAAGTTTATATAACCCCATCCTATGGTGGAGGGTATAATAAAATGAATTCTATTGTTTTGTTTCCCAAAATGTATGCTACTTCAATTTTATTCAATCTACTCCACTTTTTTCCAAAATCTACTTCACTCAATTTTTCACTAGCGGCAGCACTGGTCGTCGGTTGCATTGGATATTGGTGGTTGTATTTTTTTTTTATCTGACAAATAGTCTGTTAGCAATCGATTTTTCATAATGTCCTTTGGCATAGGGCATAGCATCTTTTTCAGGCCTCCTTTGTCGCGACAAGTCCAATTCAGTTTTCTGTCCAAGGTTACCCTTAGGCCAGATGCTCTCTCATACAGTCCTCGTTCTTGTATAGATTATTATACAAAGGCTTTTCGCGACCTTCAACATACCCCCATGTTCCGATTTATTTAATTTTATTTTATTTATTTAACTCATTTTACAACGAAGCAGAAATTGCCATATACGGTTACAGGGATACTCAAAATAAAAAATTACATTAAATTTACTTTAAAAAAAAAAATTATAAAAATAATTAGGACTACATCAAGGACTGCAAAAACTTGACATATAATTACACCTTAATTCTAAGTATATATCTTACTACTATATTTAGACTACGTTACATAAACAATTTGATATATAAATATAAAAATTTAGGAATTGATTACTACTCTCAATTTTCGGAATGGTCCATCGCAAAAATGTATATATCTTACATAGAAGAAATTGGTATAATCTCGTCCTTCAACACAATTTTGATTTGAAATTCTAATTAAAGAAAACTATTTTGTCAAAATTCAAGTGTATATGTTTTAGGGTTCAGAAAATACGGGAAAATGGAAATTTTGCTATTTGTGATTCCGATTATGAGAACATAAGGAATATTCATATTTGGGACGGTTGGTTTAGCGCAAGCATAACTTTGGCCTTGTAAATAACCGGTAGGAGGTTAGTACCACACCTGCTATTTGACACCTTTGTCAATTGAGATTCTCAGTAGGTCGTATACACTGACCCACTAGTGACTATAGTATTCCCCATTTTTCCTGTCCTTACATACAATCATAGGTATAATCATTGCAAAACCTTGTTATATTCAGGTCAATTATTACTTTTGTGCTTATTGAAATTACAGTGGGACAAAATGATATAGAATTTTTCGATTAATTTAGTAAAATAAAATATAACCCTCCATTCAAAATATATTTTCTTTTTCGTTGTATATAGCTCAAACTCGAATCGCATAATGTAGATTTTACCAATGTTGAAAAACAATTGGAAAATGTGAAATTAGAACGAGACTCGATGAAAGAATACCTGCGTCAATTGGAACAGAAAAACGATGATCTCGAACGGGCACATCGCATTCTCAATGAAAGCATTGCCGACTTTGAACGCATGTTGGACAAAGCATACGAAAAGAACGCTCTACTTGAAATGGAAGTCGATGAAAAAGAAGTGTTACAAGAAAAATTACAAAGGCTTATGGATGAGACAAGAGGTATGTAAACACTGGGCTAGTAACATTTCAAATATCCTATGTAATATGTCAATTTGTGTTTAGATCTTAAACAGGAGCTTAATGTGAAAACACGTTACACCAGCCCAAATGGTACACAACAAAATGGTCTTAGTTCGGGATCGGAAGTTACCACTCCAAATGGTATTAATGGTGATATAATGTCGCATGCTGAGACGGCGACAGCTACAACAGCCATCTTGAATAACACTAATTCAACCAATTCAACAGCAAACATAAATGATTATCAGCTGCAGCAGCGTTCATTAAAAAGTAAGATTTGTCGTTCATTGAAAAAAACAAAAGGTGTTTTAAAACTATCTAAGAAATATCGAATTCATGATTGAAGTCTTTTTCTAGTAAAAAAATCCGGTATAATTTATCCATTTAAAGGGACCTGCACAACAACAACAAACAAAATAGTTTATGTATTATATACATGATGTGATATTCGAATAATGTTTTTTTTTGTTATGGAACGTTTTCAGAAAACTTTAGGATATATTTATTTTTTTGTCGTTTATAATCTCAACACTGCCATTATTTTTTATATGTAAAGAATTTATTATGTTCTTACATTGTTTTATATGTTTGATAATTTATTTTAAGTGATCTCATAATCATAGTATTTAATGTATTTTTCAAATGCAATGTTTTTAGTTCATGATGAATAAGTAATGTTAATTAATTGTAAAATCTCATGTCCGTCTGTCTGTTTACGTGTCGTGTTTGCGAAGTCTCTTATATGGTCCTCATACTTAAAACCCATTTTACAAGATGGAATACTCAAATTTGGCACTATTTTTCATTCTAATCAATATAAAAATTTGTTCTAAGAAGATTGTGAAATGTGAATTGTATGACCATTCAAAGTTTTAAATATTTCAACATCATAGAAAACTAGGTTATTTCAGTCCATTGTAAATCAAGTTTTAGAAGGTCAAATTATCTAAAATTTTACTTTTCAGGATTTTTATTTTTTCAGACGATTTTTTCACAGAGTATATTTTTTATGCAAAAGAAAATTTTCAATTTTCATTTTTTTTTTCAAAGAAATAAAATTATTTTGGGCTTTGTTTTCTCGATATTAAAAAAAACCATAATAGTTTATTTTTTAGCGTATGACATAGACAGGTTTATTTTTATAATAGATTTTTCATAGAAAAAAAAATCTCACAAAGAAATAATATTTAAATATAAAAGTTGTTACAGACTTGTTTAATTTTTTGAGAGAAAAAAAGTTTACAAAATAATGCTTATTATACAAATTCTATTTTTATAAAAAATTTTACATAAAACCTAATTTTTTGTAGCATGAATGAATAATAGAACGAAGACTATTTTGGGTTTTTTGTTTTGTGAAGAAATTTTGTTTTTTTTTATAGAAAAGTTATTCATAGAAAATTTTCTTTTGATAAAAAATACTAGAATATAGTTTTATAGAGTAGTTATTGTTAAATTTTGATTTAGAAAATTTAGCATGTTTCAGGGGAGACAATTTTTCACATTCTAATTATTCATTGAAAAGAAGTTTTTTTTTTGTTTCTATGTAGAACAACAGATTTTTTTCATAAAAACCCTATTTTTTCAAAAACGTTTTTGGTAGAAATACTAATTTTTTCATATCCTTCATATATATTTTTTGGACTTAAGATCGATTGATTTCATAATAAACTTTCCCAGTATCATAAGACTGATGTGAAGGCGAACATTAGGATCATATAAATTTATGTTACAAAGCAAATTCTCAAGGAGTGCCTAATTGTGAAAACTTCTAGTTAGTTAGTTATCCAGAAAAATATTAGAAAAGAGATAGGGAATTTAGAGTAATTGAATTATTTTCCTATGTTTAAAAATTTATCAAAGTTGGCATGACCGACTTTTTTTGTATAAATGTATTATATAAAGTTATTTGTAAATTTAGTTTATTTTTCATGTGTGTATAGTATATGTATGATATAAACAATTATTTGTTCATCACCATTCCTATTTCAATAGGTATTGGATTTCAACACAATGTAATATATGGCCAATCTACATATTGCAGTTGTATTTTTTTATAGGTTAACTAAAAATATTTTTGTATTTTATATTTCAAACAAATATGTATCCGATTTTATTGGTTTTGTATATAAATTTATAAATGTTCACAAAAAATAAGTTAAACACTCAATAAATTCATTAAAGATTTTTTCAAATTTATTATTGTTTGTCACATTAATCAAAATCGTACTTTGTAATAGTTTTAAATATTTTGTGTTGTTGTGTGTGTCCCTTGATAATGTAACATAATACTATTTATCATTTTGACGAGCTAGCTTTTTTCTTGCTTAGATTTTTTTTTGTGTTTCCGTCATATAGCTTTATAATTTTGAAACAAAAACAAATTTGATTGGTAATTATGTGTGTTTTTTTTTTTTTTTGGTTATACTTTTTCTTTTGTTTAGGAAAACCATTTACCGATCCGGATAATTTACTTAATGGCAATGCAGCAATGACCGCTTCTTCACGTACAACGGCATTAAATATTGTTGCCGATATGCTCAGAAAAATCAATGTAAGTAGCGAAATAAAGTTTGTTGTTTGTTGTTTTTTGTGGCTTTTGAATTTTAGTTTATTGTTTTTGTTTATAATTTTCAAAATGGTGGATTGTAATCTTAATTGTTCTATATTTATTTTAATAGCATTTCATATAACTTTGTTTATAATCGTCATTCATAAAATTTGTATGCATGTGTTATATCTTCATGTGTGTTGATGTTTATAATTTTGTTTGTGCTAACAGTAAAATAAGATTTCCTTGGCAATAAATATAATAAAACCGTTTCGCAAACTCCCCAACAAAAGCTTTGTCATGTTGTTGCCTAATAAATTACCAAGAAAAAATTTTTTGCTTATTTTGGAAATACACATTTATGGTGAAAAAAAAAAACATATTAAAGAAGAGTGATTAAAAGTGGAATTATCAAGAATTTTTACGAAGCAACCTAGACATTCATTTTATTTGGGTTGTGGTTGTTAAATATCACAAAGAAAAAAATCCCTTGCGATTATACATCCTAATAAAAAGTTGCGATTATACATCCTAAAAAAATTTACTGTATTGAAATTTTGCGAAACAGATTTTGCTATACATTTTCTATAAAAAAATTTACAGGTATGAGATCAATCGGCAAAATTTTTTTGGTCATTACGTATTATTGTAGTATTTGGAAGACTAACGGTACGTTCACACTGGGCAAATATTTGACAGAAATTAAAAAAGAACTCGTCGCCACGGACAAACCACTTTTAGCTTTTATTGGATATAAAGGGTGGTTAAAATTTCAAGGGCCGATGTTGATTTTGAATAAAACACAAACTATTTAGGAAATTATTGTAATTTTATTTTATTATGATATATTGGTATTACTCAATTATGTATGGAACAAAATATCGGCCAAATGGGCGCCGCGACCTCGGTGGCACACCTTCATCCGATGGTCCAAATCGATGACGCTGAGGCATAATGGAGTTTCTATGCCGTTAATGTGCCGAATTATCTCATCTTTTAGCTCTTGAATTGTTGCTGGCTTATCGACTTACACCTTTTCTTTCAAATAACCCCAAAGAAAAAAGTCCAACGGTGTCAAATCACATGATCTTAGCGGCCAATTGACATCGCCATTACGTGAGATAACACGGCCATTGAATTTGTTGCGCAAAATAGCCATTGTTTCGTTAGCTGTGTGGCAAGTGGCACCGTCCTGCTGAAACCACATATCGTCCACATCCATATCTTCCAATTCGGGCCATAAAAAGTTCGTTATCATCTCACGATAGCGAACACCATTCATAGTAACTGCCTGACCGGCCTCATTTTGGAAAAAATACGGCCCGATGATGCCGCCAGCCCATAAACCGCACCAAACAGTCACTCTTTGTGGGTGCATTGGTTTTTCGACAATCACTCTTGGATTCTCATTCGCCCAAATGCGGCAATTCTGTTTATTGACGAATCCACTGAGGTGAAAATGTGCCTCATCACTGAAGATGATTTTCTTCGAAAATTGATCATCCACTGTTGCCATTTCTTGGAACCATTTAACTCGTTGTTGGATTGTGTATCTCTCCATGGTTCAAATTGAGTAAGTCTGAAATAGAGAAATGTCAAATAAAATTCGGAAAAAACTTGGCGTTTAGGTGTGGTTCATATTCAACATCGGCCCTTACAATTTAACACCACGATAGGAGTTGTTGTTGTTGTAACAGTTTATTGTGATTTCATACATTTTATGTTAGACGCTTTTGTACTTCAGCTTGTAGCCAGACCGAGGAACTCTGCGACTAAGGTGGGGTGTGCCCAGACCCAGCAAAAAAATTTGGAAGTTCTTCTAAAAGCATAACTTTAAAACCACTTCCAAGAATGTTCTCCCAAAGATGTTCTTTAACAGGTTGGCTGACAAGTCCCCGGTCTAACAAAGAAAAACCCATTTTTTTGTCAAAATTCGTTTTTACTATTCAACATAGTTCCCTTCAAGAGAGATACAACGATTATAACGACCTTCCAATTTTTTGATACCATTTTGGTAGTACTCCTTCGGTTTTGCCTCAAAATAGGCCTCAGTTTCGGCGATCACCTCTTCATTGCAGCCAAATTTTTTCCCTGCGAGCATCCTTTTGAGGTCTGAGAACAAGAAAAAGTCGCTGGTGGCCAGATATGGAGAATACGGTGGGTGGGGAAGCAATTCGAAGCCCGATTCATCAATTTTTGCCATCGTTCTCAATGACTTGTGGCACGGTGCGTTGTCTTGGTGGAACAACACTTTTTTTCTTCTTCATATGGGGCCGTTTTGCCGCGATTTCGACCTTCAAGCTCTCCAATAACGCCATATAATAGTCACTGTTGATGGTTTTTCCCTTCTCAAGATAATCGATAAAAATTATTCCATGCGCATCCCAAACAACAGAGGTCATTACTTTGCCAGCGGACTTTTGAGTCTTTCCCCGCTTCGGAGACGGTTCACCGGTCGCTGTCCACTCAGCCGACTGTCGATTGGACTCAGGAGTGTAGTGATGGAGCCATTGTCACATATCGACGGAAAAACTCGGGTGTATTACGAGTTAACAGCTGCAAACACCGCTCAGAATCATCAACACGTTGTTGTTTTTGGTCAAATGTGAGCTCGCGCGGCACCCATTTTGCACAGAGCTTCCGCATATCCAAATATTGATGAATGATATGACCAATACGTTCCTTTGATATCTTTAAGGCCTCTGCTATCTCGATCAACTTCATTTTACGGTCATTCAAAATCATTTTGTGTGTTTTTTTTTTGATGTTTTCGTCGGTAACCACCTCTTTCGGGCGTCCACTGCGTTCACCGTCCTCCGTGCTCATTTCACCCCGCTTGAATTTTGCATACCAATCAATTATTATTGATTTCCCTGGGGCAGAGTCCGGAAACTCATTATCAAGCCAAGTTTTT
The DNA here is from genome assembly GCF_050003625.1 of Haematobia irritans. Classification (NCBI taxonomy): domain Eukaryota; kingdom Metazoa; phylum Arthropoda; class Insecta; order Diptera; family Muscidae; genus Haematobia; species Haematobia irritans. The sequence goes on from NC_134400.1 coordinate 132,882,852, forward strand.
GCTTCCACCGTATTTTTTCCCTTCAGAAAACAGTATTTTATCAAAACACTAAATTCCGTTTTTTCCATTTTTTCACAATAACAAATGTTGCTTCACAAAAGACGCTCTATCTCACAAACTAATTGACTTACAGACGTCAAATTTTTACACGAATCATTTGAAGGTTGGCACTATATAAAAATAATATGCATTTAATACTAGCGACGCCATCTATGTGTCAGACCGGGGACTTATCAGCCAACCTGTTATTTTAACTGCACAAGAAGTTCATTTGAGTCAATTTTTTATAACACGATTTTTTGATATTTTTAATGGGAAATTTAAAATTTTTTGTTTCAAATAAGTTAAAAACAGATTAAGAATTAATAAAATGATACAAATTATTTCAATTATGCCGAAAAAAATATTAAATCCATTCTAGAAAACTTGCGAGTTTTTGAAAATATTTGATACCAAACGTTCCAGACAAGCGTTAGAATGCATTAAAAATCATAAAAAAATTTAATATTTATTTATTTGTTAAAATATCACATATTTTCTTATTTCACATCCAAAACACTGAATTCGCATCACACCTTAAGAAGTGATGCAAATTCAGTGCAACGGCTACTGAAATGGTGTACATCCGTCATATGACAAGCCGTAACACATCGAAATATTGCTCTAAGACCTCATAAAGTATATGTATTCTGGGTTGTGGTGAAATTCTGAGTCGATCTGAGCATGTCCGTCCGTCCGTATGTTGAAATCACGCTAACTTCCGAACGAAACAAGCTATCCACTTGAAACTTGGCACAAGTAGTTGTTATTGATGTAGGTCGGACGGTATTGCAAATGGGCTATATCGGCCCCCATATAAATGGACAATTTTGGCTTGGGAACCTCTAAGAGAAGCAAATTTCATCCGATCCGGCTGAAATTTGGTACATGGTGTTACTATATGGTCTCTAACAACCATGCAAAAATGTGGACCAATTTTTGCATGGTCATTGGAGACCATATTCTAACACCATGTACCAAATTTCAACCGGATCTTTGCTTCTCTTAGAGGCTCCGCAAGCCAAAAATGGGGATTGGTTTATATGGGGGCTATATATAATTATGGATCGATATAAATAGACATGCTTGATGCTAAATTTTGTATGATTCTTAAACGGTATATTTTGTAATTTCGTACCAAATTGCAAACCGATTGGATGATATTTGCTCTTCCAGTTGGCTGCAGGTTCGATTCTCCGTAATTTTTTTTAATGTTAAAATACATATATTTTTCAAAATTATTGGTGTAGGTCGGATGGCATTGCAACTGGTCCATATCGAACCACTTTATGGGGACTACATATAAAAGTGGTTCGATATGGACCAGTTGTAATGTTATATCTATTCCCTGTGCAAAATTTCACGTAAATCGGATTACAACTTTGACCTCTGTGGTCATATGAGTGAAAATCGGGGAAAATATATATATGGGAGCTATATATAAATCTGAACCGATATCAACCAAATTTGGCATGCATAGCTACAATATTAATTCTATTCCCTGTGCAAAATTTGAAGTAAATTAGGGCAAAACTCTGTCTTCTGAGGCCATATAAGTCCATATCGCGCGAAAGGTATATATGGGAGCTCTATCTAATTCTGAACCGATTTCAACCAAATATGCCATACATAGCTACAATATTAATGCTACTCCCTGTGCAAAATTTAAAGCAAATTCGGACAAAACTCTGGGTTCTGGTTAGAGGTGTGCACGTGAGTAATATTTTACTCACGCACACTCACGACGAAGAAATCTTATTCACGCACACTCACGCACGATATTTTTTGGTAGGACTCACGCTCACGAAAAGAAAATTTGTACTCACGCACACTCACGCACACTCACGCACGAAAATCTTTTAAATGTCGTGACTCACGAAAAATATCGTGACTCACGAAAAATGTCTTGACTCACGAATAATTTTATGAGTAATTTACCTATAGAACCTGACTGAAAATATGAGTATGATTAAAATCGTAAGCGGGTTTATTTTCGTGAGCGTGTTTTTCCGAAATTCGTTACTCACGCACACTCACGAGGATACTATTTTAGTGACTCACTCTCACGGACGACATTTGTTTGGTTAATCACGCTCAAGCACACTCACGCCGTTACCATCAGCGTGACTCACGCGTGAGTCACGAAAATTTCATGTCCCGTACACACCTCTAGTTCTGGGGTCATATATGTTAAGTGCATATCGGTCGAAAGATATACTATGTGGGAGCTATATCTAAGTCTGAACCGATTTCAACCACATTTGGCACGCTTAGCTACAATATTAATTCTCCTCCTTGTGCAAAATTTAAAGCAAATTAGGGCAAAACATATAAGTCCATATCGGCCGAAAGATATATATGGGAGCTATATCAAAATCTGAACCGATTTCAACAAAATTCGGCACACTTTACGAGACTATCAATTGCACTCTTTGTGCAAAATTTAAAATAAATCAGGCTGAAATTCTGGCTTCTGGAGCCATATTAGTAGATATCGGGCGAAATATAACATATGGCAACTATATCAAAATCTGAACCGATTTCAACAAAATCAATAGGGTTCTATTCTGACCCAAAATACATACTTGTGCCAAATTTGAAGTCGATTGGACTAAAATTGCGACGTAGACTTTGATTACAAAAATGTGTCCACAGACAGGCGGACATCGCTAGATCGACTCAAGAGCCGGCCCTGAGCAATATTGCCAAAGGCACCATATATCTATTTCGTCTCCTTCTGAGTGTTGCAAACATATGCACTAACTTATAATACCCTGTTCCACAGTGTGGCGCAGGGTATAAAAAGGAGTTTTTTTTTTGTCATTTTAGCTACCCAGCAAAAAAAAAGCGTCGCCAAAAACGTATTGAAAACGTTATTTTTGGATCCGGAAGTGGTGCAAAATTGGCGCAGAAGCTTGTCATAGGACGGATGTCCACCATTTCAACAGCCGTTGCACTGTATATGTACCACTTCTTTAGATGTGATTCGAATTCAGTGTTTTGGATGTGAATTAAAAAATTTTGTGGTATTTTGACAAATAATTAATTTTTATAATTTTTGTATGGTTTTATGCAATCTAACGCTTGTCCGAAATCCTTGACCTCAATTTAGAATTTAGAATTCAGAATTTAGAATTTTTTTCGACAAAATTTAAATAATTTATACCATTTTATTAATCCTTACCCCTGTTTTTAACATATTTTAAACAAAAAATGTTAAAATTGCCCTTTAAAAGTATGAAAAAAGCGATTTATAAAAAATTGAATTAAAAGAACTTCCTGAGTAGTTAAAATAAAGAACATCTCTGGAAGGACATTTTTTGGAAGTGCTTTTAAAGTTGTGCCTGTAGAAGTACTTCCCAATTTTTTTGCTAGGTAAACACATAATCGGGCAGCACTCTTTGATAAGAGAAGTCCAATAACGGACTGTCACTATACCTAATTTAACCTAACTACGAAACACTCAAATCAGAGAACGGCTGCGATCTACCGCAACCGACAAGTGTATTTAGTAAACACCAATATTTGCAATCTTAAAACACCTTAAAACACCAATTGCAATTGGTAAAAAAAAATTCAACCACCAATATCTAATGCAACCGACGACTGTTGGTGTTTGTTAGTATGATTGTTGGTCTCTCGAAAACACGTGGTACCATAGTAAAGCAATCACACAAATTGGTTACCCATATCTCAGCAGTTTAATATTCTCTTATTTGGTACTCTCTCAATTCTCTTAAGCTAATGCCAACTGCTGGTTGAGTGCAATCACACTTAAGTGCCACTCTCGTTTTTTGTTTACCGAGCGTTGTTACGATGTCGATTGGTTTAAGATTGCAAGCAGGGCTGCCAATAAAATTTCAAGAATAATCGTCAGTTTTTTTCCGAAAAAATCGTCATAATCGTCACTTCCATTTTAAAAATCGTCAAAAAATCTGCAATGTTAATAATATTAAAACCAAACTAAATTTTTGGTTAAAAACAAAAATATTTATTTCACATAAAGAACAGAAAATTAACACAACTATGCATTTCAACAACAAAATCATAATGAATTCAGTCTCGTATAAAAATAAAAAAAAAAAAAACATTTTTATGCAATGCTATGCTATGCAATTCCAAAAATAATATAAAAAATATTTTTTTTTTAATATATAGTTTTACTTCAGTAAGTTTTTTATTTAAAAATAAAAATAAAGATCTTTAATATTTACATATGTGTTGCCCGATTTTCCAAAATTTGACAATTTGCACAAGTTTTATTAAAAATAAAATTTTGCAAAATTTTCTTAGAAATACAATTTTGCAAAAATGATCATAGAAATACATTTTTGCAAAAATTTACTATGGAAAATAATTGGAAAAAATATTCTATAGAAATAAATGTTTGCCAGAATATTCTATAGAAATAAAAATGTGCAAAATTTTTCTACAGATATAAAGGCTTGACAAAATTCTCTATAGAAATAAAATGTTGACAAATTTTTTTATAGAAATACAATTTTGACAAAATTTTCTATAGAAATACAATTTTGACAAAATTTTCTATAGAAATAAATATTTGACAAAATTTTCTATAGAAATAAAATTTTGACAAAATTTTCTATAGAAATAAAATTTTGACAAAATTTTCTATAGAAATAAAATTTTGACAAAATTTTCTATAGAAATAAAATTTTGACAAAATTTTCTATAGAAATAAAATGTTGACAACATTTTCTATAGAAATAAAATGTTGACAAATTTTTTTATAGAAATACAATTTTGACAAAATTTTCTATAGAAATACAATTTTGACAAAATTTTCTATAGAAATAAATATTTGACAAAATTTTCTATAGAAATAAAATTTTGACAAAATTTTCTATAGAAATAAAATGTTGACAACATTTTCTATAGAAATAAAATTTTGACAAAATTTTCTATAGAAATAAAATTTTGACAAAATTTTTTATAGAAATAAAATTTTGACAAAATTTTCTGTAGAAATAACATTTTTACAAAATTTTCTATACAAATAAAATTTTGATAAAATTTTCTATTGAAATAAACTTTTAACAACTTTTTCTGTAGAAATAAAATGTTAACAAAATTTTCTATAAATTCCATATAAAACTTTCTATTTTTGATAAAATTTTCTTAAAATTTTGTTGGATTATTTTTGGCAAGAGTGGCAACCGTGATACTAAGACTGTAGATGTAAAATGAGGTATAGCTCCTACATGTATGAAATCTCTAGCAAAAAACTTGCAATTTCTCTATTTGACTATTGTCAAATAAATTCTCTCTTTTGCTGGCTCTAATTGTGTAAACGAACCGCTTCTAGTCCAAATTTTTTAACCGAGCTAATATCGTCATATTTGGGGCAAAAATCGGAAATCGGCATTTGCTATTTTTTGAGTAAAAAATCGTCAAAGTGCCGATAAATCGGCAAAATTGGCAGCCCTGATTGCAAGACACTGCATACGAACATTGTTATATACTAGTGGTTTTTTTATTCTCGCATTTTTATCAATGTAAAAGATCGCATGGTAATTGGTGTCTTACTCACTGCCACCGACATTTTGTGGGTAAGATTGCAATACAAAAAAAAAAGCCACCGGTTGCAGTTCTCTGAATCAAATGTATCATATTTGTGGCATAGAGACATTCGTTTTACATGTATTGACATAAACGAAATCAACAAAAATTTTGGAATAAAATAGCTTTTACTTGCGGCTCTTTTTGATGTAACCCGAAATTATTGTTTTGTGTATATGCATACTCATCAAAATAAATGATTAATACTCGTAGTTACTAATTATTCGATTAACCCCCATATATACTCACATATCAAACTACTCTTGAGAACACCTATTCTACTGGTCCTCCGGAAATTGGATTTTCATCAAAACCAACAATCGGTGTAAGAAGATAAACCGGTGGTCCAATGGTATTCATCCACCACTACTCCAAGACCAATTAATATCTATTTTGCGAAGAATCATTTTAATACCTTCAAATATTGTTGACATTTTAATCGACTGCAAAAAGTTTGTCATTCCATTTTGAACATATCGAAATATCGAGTTCTAACGATATAAATTATATGTAGTATATATACTTGATCAGCCTAGAAGGTGTATTTTTAGGCCACCTACGCCCAATCTCGATTTTTTTGCTCCTAAAAAGGCGTATTAATCTAATATTTGTATCTCCAGAGAAATTAATCACATGTGCTTCATATTGGTCTACAATGTCATATAGCACGCATATTGACCGTATATGAATGTTAAATTTAATCCAGATTGTTTGGAATCTAGTATTACTAGCAGCCCAAAAAGAGATATACGATATATGGGTCATATATGGGTCTTTACTATGATATACACTCATACAAATAATTGTGAGATGTTCACCAAATCAGCTTGAAAATCTATATGCAATGTACGTAACTAAGATAGTGCGAAAATATCCATAATTTAAAACAGAACCGATTTCATACATCACAAAAATCGGCACATTGGCCTGCATGTTCATTTAATCCGTTAGGGGGGTATGTCATTTGGGATTATTTTTACATTGCACGGGGTTCTTATTTGTGTCCCCCCAAATACGCTGAGAGCCCAGTTTTAAATTTTTACGGCCATTTTCATGTAGCTCGGTTAGGCTTTAACTGCCAGTTAACAGAAAGTAAATTCCAAACATCTTCTCTCCATTTAACTTTAACTGAAAAAATTTCGGCAGTTAAGTTCCTAACTGGCATATGGAATATGCCCATAATACGGTTTAAAAGTTCGTGTTAGTTAACGGAGCACTAACGGAGCTTCATGAAAATGGGCGTTAATACCACAAATGGTGTGTACTAAATTTGAAGTCTTTTTACCCTTCTTTAATTACTGAAAATTTTCAACAACAAACCCGAATACTGCAAAATACCATACATGGCCGAGAGTATGCCTCGAAAATAGTTATTGTGAAAAGTTATTGGCAAAAACATGTTGTTTTCGAAAAAAAGTGAACATTTATTGCAGTGTAATTGCAGACAAATCAGATAAAAACATCTAAAAACTCTTGTCGTGACAGTTTAAAGTTATTCGCTTTTAGAAAATCTATACTCTGGTCTAAATCCAACTCTATAATCGTTTAATGCAAGAATAATTGGTACCTATATAATTAACAAATAAAACTACTCTACCATATGCAATGTCAAAGGAGTTTTTGTATTTGTTGTATGCCAAAATATCTCATCTTTATTAAAAATTATATTTCAGTTGGATAAAGCACTTCTGTGTCATCAATGTCAGAGATTTCGTTGTATATGTGAGCGAGAGCCAGCTGCTGAAACGGCGGTCAGTGTTAGCTCCACAAACGCATCTATAGACGACACCTCCAAAATCCCTGCCCGATACATTACAGATAATTTGAATAGTAATATAACACCAGCTGCCGAGGACTCAACTGACACCAATAATGTTTTACTGCGACGTTCCGCAAGTCGGAGTAATACTAGTCTGAATTTCGGCACAAATATATTTAAACGCTTTGCTGAGCGTATGAGTGCTAATAATAATTTTTTAGTAACAACATTAAAGGCGTCATTATCAAAGGACGATATTCTAAAGGATTCATAATGGCTAGAGATATTTGTATATCCCATGGGTATACAGAGATTTCCATCAATTCACAAATACATTATAACTATGAAATGTATTGTTTTTTCTGCAAAGGACTGACCCTATCTCAATAACTGATCAAATAATAGTCTTAGAATTACTATTAGTTTATAGGCGTAACATGTTTGTAGATTAGTTTCCGTAAAATTTCTGTTTATTTATGATTTTTTTTAAGTTTATGTAATACTTATATGTAATTTGCTCATATTTGTTTTTAATAAATGTAAATTATTTCTTTTTTATAAATAGAAATTGTTTTATACTTTGTGTATGTGAGTTTTTTGTTTTCGAAAACTTTTTATTTTCATTTACATGTAGTGAACAGGGCTGTGGAGTCGGTGTCTAAAGATTTTGCGTAAAACTTTTGCTCGACTCCTACTCCGGCTAAACTAAATTTTTTGAAACACTGCACATTTTTGTAACTAAACAAGTTTTTACGCAAATTAACAGGTTGGCTGATAAGTCCCCGGTCTAACAAAGAAAAACACATTTTTTTGTCAAAATTCGTTTTTATACCCACCACCATAAAATGGTGACGGGGTATAATAAGTTTGTCATTCCGTTTGTAACACATCGAAATATCGATTTCCGACTATATAAAGTATATATATTCTTGATCAGGGAGAAATTCTAAGACGACATAAGCATGTCCGTCTGTCCGTCTGCCTGTCTGTCTGTTGTAATCACGCTACAGCCTTCAATAATGACGCTATCGTCCCGAAATTTGGCACAGATTCGTTTTTTGTTTGCAGGCAGGTCAAGTTCGAAGCTGGGCTATATCGGTCCAAGTTTTGATATAGTTCCCATATAAACCGACCTCCCGATTTGGGGTCTTGGGCCTATAAAAACCGTAGTTTTTATCAGATTTGCCAGAAATTGGAAATCTAGAGGTATTTTGGGACCATAAAGAGGTGTGTCGAAAATGGTCCGTATCGGTCCATGTTGTAGTATTGGCCCCATATAGACCGATCTCCCGATTTTGCTTCTTAGGCGTCTAGAAACGGTATTTTCTATCCGATTTGTCTGAAATTGAAAATCTAGAGGTATTTTAGGGCCATAAGGAGGTGTGTCGACAATCGTTCGAATCGGTCCATGTTTTGATATAGCCCCCATATAGACCGATCTCCCGATTTTGCTTCTTGGGCGTCTAGAAGCTATATTTACCATCCGATTTGCTTGAAATTGGAAATCTAGAGGTATTGTGGGACTATAAAGAGGTGTGTCGAAAATGGTCCATATCGGTCCATGTTTTGGTATAGCCCCCATATAGACCGATCTCCTGATTTTGCTTCTTACGCGTCTAGAAAAACAGTATTTTCTATCCGATTTGTATGAAATTGAAAATCTAAAGGTATTTTGGGACCATAAAGAGGTGTGTCGAAAATGGTCCGCATCGGTCCATGTTTTGATATAGCCCCCATATAAACCAACCTCCCGATTTGGAGTCTTGGGCCTATAAAAACCGTAGTTTTTATCCAATTTGCCTGAAATTGGAAATATAGAGGTATTTGAGGACCATAAAAAGGTGTGCCGAAAATGGTGCTCATCGGTCCATGTTTTGGTATAGCCCCCATATACACCGATATCCCGATTTTGGTTTTAGGGCTTCTAGAAACTATATTTACCATCCGATTTGCCTGAAATTGGAAATTTGGAGGTATTTGAGGACCATAAAAAGGTGTGCCGAAAATGGTGCTCATCGGTCCATGTTTTGATATACCCCCCATAGAGACTGATTTCCCGATTTTGCTTCTTGGGCTTCTAGAAACTATATTTTCTATCCGATTTTCCTGAAATTGAAAATCTAGAGTTCTTTTGGGACCATAAAAAGGTGTGCCGAAAATGGTGCCCATCGGTCCATTTTTTGGTATAGCCCCCATATAGACCGATCTTCCATTTTGCTTCTTGGGCTTCTAGAAACTATATTTACCATCCGCTTTGCCTGAAATTCTTGAGCTACAATAAACTGTATTTATTACATGATTTGCCTGAAATTCGAAATCTAGAGGTATTTTTAGACCACAAATAAGAGTGCCGAAATTGAGGTATATCGGTCCATTTTTTGGTATAACACCCATATAGACTGATCTCTCGATTTTTACTTCTTGGGCGTCTAGAGACTATTTTCTGGCCGATTTGTTTGAAATTGAAAATCTGGAGGTATTTTAAGATCACAAATATGTGAGTAGCAAATGGTGCCTATCGGTCCCTGTTTTGGTATAGCCCCATATACACCGATCTCCTGGCTTTATTTCTTGGGCTTCTAGAATACGTAGTTTTTATCCGATTTGCTGGAAATTAGTAATCTATAATAAAATTTTAGACAAACGAAATTTCTTTTTCTTATAAAGTGTTTTCGTTTATTCAACGATTGTCTCTAAAATTTGTGTCAAAAGAAAACTTTGCTTGTCTAAAATTACGTTTCTCAAAAAAGAAAACACTTCTTTCAGGGTATAGCAGGCGCACTGATCATGAAAATTGCTTCAAACTGAAAGTAAAAGTTCCAGATTTTACTCATCGTATTTAAATAAATGCGGAAAAATCTATAGATTTAAGATTTTAAATCAAGGCGTAATTTCAACAGTAATTTAAAGTTTGTCTTCGGGAGCTGGCTCGTTTCGGAGAAGATTTGTCATCAAACCCCCTACAATTCTATATATTATCAAGTAACCCACTACGACGAAGAGTTTTCATAGTAAACTATTATACTTGATTCATGGTGGTGGGTATTTAAAATTCGGCCCGGCCGAATTTACTGCTTTATATACTTGTTATTATTCAACATAGTTCCCTTCAAGAGCGATACAACGATTATAACGACCTTCCAATTTTTTGATACCATTTTGGTAGTACTACTTCGGTTTTGCCTCAAAATAGGCCTCAGTTTCGGCGATCACCTCTTCATTGCAGCCAATTTTTTTCCCTGTGAGTATCCTTTTGAGGTCTGAGAACAAGAAAAAGTCGCTGGGGGCCAGATCTGGAGAATACGGTGTGTGGGGAAGCAATTCGAAGCCCAATTCATGAATTTTTGCCATCGTTCTCAATGACTTGTGGCACGGTGCGTTGTCTTGGTGGAACAACACTTTTTTTCTTCTTCATATGGGGCCGTTTTGCCGCGATTTCGACCTTCAAACGCTCCAATAACGCCATATAATAGTCACTGTTGATGGTTTTTCCCTTCTCAAGATAATCGATAAAAATTATTCCATGCGCATCCCAAAAAACAGTGGCCGTTACTTTGCCAGCGGACTTTTGAGTCTTTCCACGCTTCGGAGACGGTTAACCGGTCGCTGTCCACTCAGCCGACTGTCGATTGGACTCGGGAGTGTAGTGATGGAGCCATGTTTCATCCATTGTCACATATCGACGGAAAAACTCGGGTGTATTACGAGTTAACAGCTGCAAACACCGCTCAGAATCTTCAACACGTTGTTGTTTTTGGTCAAATGTGAGCTCGCGCGGCACCCATTTTGCCCAGAGCTTCCGCATATCCAAATATTGATGAATGATATGACCAACACGTTCCTTGATATCTTTAAGGCCTCTGCTATCTTCACAAAAGACGCTCTATTTCACAAACTAATTGACTTACAGACGTTAAATTTTGACACGAATCATTTGAAGGTTGGTACTATATAAAAATAATATGCATTTAATAATAGCGACGCCATCTATGTGTCAGACCGGGGACTTATCAGCCAACCTGTTATTTGCTGCAAAAATGCCCCGCATAATGGCTGGACTCATTATTAACCCTTTCCACCCTAAAGTTCCCTGTGGGCAACTTTTTATGTTTTAAGACTCGCTGACAGCGTTGTTTTTGTTCGTTAAACTGTAACGGTATCGAAAGCTACAAACGTTTTCTTCAAGTTGAATGAATTTGGTTGTCAATTAGCAAATTTTTTTTCATTAATACACAGAAAAAAATGTCACCAAAATATTTCCAATTAAAAAGTTAATTGAAGTTGAAAATTTTTTCAATTAATAAATAATTGATACAATTAACTTTTTAATTATGATAGAAACATTAAGTTAATTAAGTCAATGATAGAAAATTTTAAAATTTTTAAATAAAAAATTAATTGATACAATTAACTTTTTAATCAAATTCGGAAGACTAATTCAGTTAAAAAAACGTGATGAGACTTTTTTTGTTAATTTTTAATTAAAAATGTTTTTCAAACAATCAATTGTTAATCTAAATAAGAACTCTAAATCAATTCAGAAAGTAATTGAAAATAGTTACCTTTTTTAATCAATAAATTAATTGAGTTTTGCAATCAACATCAATTAAATTTTTAATTGAATCAATTAAAAATTTAGTTGAAATTTGCTAATGAAATCAATTAATTTTTTAATCAAGAATTTTTTCTATGCCCATATAAAACAGTGATTGATACTATCATTTTCGTGATTGAAGACATTTCAATTAAAAAATTAATTGGATCAATTAATTTCGTGATTGAATCAGAAAAAAAAATTTGTGTGTACGCACGTGCCGCAAGAAAAAAATATTTACGAATTTAAAAAGAGGTTTTTGTACATGTGACTTTTTTAAAAAAATTCAACTAAAATGTTGAAAGTTTTTATTAAATCTGTTGTAGGACATGTCAAATAAAATATTTCTGGAAGTCAAATCTTAGAATTGCAAAAAAACAACAGATGAGAAATTTTTAAAATTGAAAAGTTGCCTGTGGGCAACTTTGGGCAATTGTTGTAGTAAAATTACATATTTTTGGACATAAGACCTAGAGAAAAAAGGTTTGAACAACAATGATTTTTAACAAATTTTGAACTTCGATTGGGATGTCACAGTGACGAGAAATGCGGCGATGATGTGGAAAACATATCTGCAGTGCAGGGGGGAATTTGGAAGGAATCGTAAAAAGGGAGGAAGCCATAGATATCGACCTTCTTGGCAACATACTAGTGGATTAGCACGAATATTGGCGCTTTATAATACTTTGTTTTTTTTATATCGCCATTTAAATTGACATGGGTTCAAAACAAACAAAAAATCGTGAGTCACGCGTGATACACGCGAAGCCGTGGATGAAATTGAAACGAAATCTCGTGAATGTGCGTGAACGGGATGAACAAAAATGTGTGGCGCGTGAGTAAAACTCAAATTGTGTTCGTGATTGTGAGTGAGTAAAATTTCTCTGAAATCACGCTTCCGATAAAAATTCACTTTCACGATCCAACTCACGCTCAAGATAAAATTCACGTTCACGATAAAATTCATGTTCACGATCAAATTCACACTCACGGTAAAACAGAGGCACAAAAAGTCACAAACACGAACAAATTCACGTTCACGATTAAATTCAAGCTCACCGATTTTAATCACCTTTACTTATTTAATCACGCTTAAGATTTCAATAGAGTGAGTCACGAGAATTACGAGAATTTTATTGAGCCACGAAAATTTTCGTGTTCCGAAAATATTTGTGAATCACGAGATTTGATGTGAAGTACGAAAATTGTCGTGAATCATGCGAAAGCGTGAGGAATAAACTTTTTTCATGTTGGAACGTGCGCGAGTATGACTTTTCATTTCGTGAATTGGCGTGGGCGTGAATTCCTACCCACATGGCGTGCGTGAGTACAAATACTTCTTCGTGAATGTGTTTGAGCGTGATTCCACTCACGCGTGCACCTAGGTATATATTTACCGTAAAATAACAAAAAACTTACAAAAAATCCAATAAAACGTAATACGTCCATCACTACAAAACAAACTATTTTATAGTCACAATTGCCCAAAGTTGCCCACAGGCAACATTCTCTAACGCCTAAACGAATGGGCGTGGCGACCCGAAATTTTGGCTAGACGCTTCTTAAATGTCTTCAACGTGATTTAAAGTAAAGAAAAATATAGCGATACGCGGCGTCGAAAGGGTTAATGTTTCAATTGAGCTTTGAAATATGTGGAAACTCTTATTCTGGCAGTAGGGCTTAGATAAAAACGCCGTTTTATCCATATTTCAATAGAAACATGTCGAAAATAAAAATGCTAAAAATAGCAAAAACGGTCATGACAAAAAGCCAGAAAAAAAGATAAAAGCTAAATGCATTTTTTTCCCGCTAAACGACTTCAAAAAAAGCCAAATCTAGCGGGAAAATAGCTAAATTGACAACGCTGCTCGCAACAAACTTAAATTCGAAGTTTTAGTAATCGCAAAAGTCGCCTTCTCAAAATTGTAAAAAGTCTAAATCGAAAAGACGATTTTTCCAAATTGTACACCGAAAAAAACCGTGCATAAAAATTATTTGTTTGTTGTATTTTTTTATACCCTCCACCATAAACGGAATGACAAAGTTAATATACCCCCATATGTTAACTTTGTCATTCCGTTTGTAAAACATCGAAATATTGGTCTAAGACCCCATAAAGTATATATATTCTGTCCGTCCGTCTGTTGAAATCACGCTAACTTTCGAACGAAACAAGCTATCGATTTGAAACTTGGCACAAGTAGTTGTTATTGATGTAGGTCGGATGGTATTGCAAATGGGCCATATCGGTCCACTTTTACGTATAGCCCCCATATAAACGGACCCCCAAATTTGGTTTGCGATTGCTCTAAGAGAAGCAAATATCATCCGATCCGGCTGAAATTTGGTACATGGTGTTAGTATATGGTCTCTAACAACCATGCAAAAATTGCTTCACATCGGTCCATAATTACATACAGCCCCCATATAAACCGAACCCTCGATTTGGCTTGCGGAGCCTCTAAAAGAAGCAAATACACATAAAAAATACATACACATAAGTTCAATATGAACTAAACAAAATCAAATTTTTGAACGATTTCAAAAAATAATAAGAATGAACTACACAGAAAAAAATATCGCTAAAATCAAAGTTTGAATTGAATTTTAAAAAATATTCAATTAAAAATTTAATTGATTCAAAAATTTTTTAATTGAAACAAAAATCAATCATAAAAATAATTGTATCAATTAACTTTTTAATTGGCTCAATTAATTTTGTTATTGTTGTTATAACAGTTTATTTTGATTTCATCCATTTTATGTTATACGCTTTGGTACTTCAGCTTGGGGCCACATCGAGGAACTTTGCGACTAAGGTGGGGTGTGTCCAGAGTGATCTGGTGGTAAGTCGGGTGGGTTTATCTGGGCAAGAGAAAAGGTGACACGTGTCGTGCAGGGATGTAAAATGCAGTACTATAGTACTTTTTTCAATACTTTTTCACTCTGGTCAGTACCGATATCAGATATATGGAACAATAGTTTTGACAAAATATTTTAATATTTTGCCAAAGTATTTAACAAACTTATTTGCTAATAGTCTTACAACTTTGGCAAAACAGACAAATTCATGCGGGAAGAAAATCTCGATATTGTATCCATAGTCACAAATACGATTTGCTTGAATTTCAATAATGTTTTAGTCGAAAAAGCACGTGATTCTACATTACGCTTTCACACGAACACTATCTAGATAGGAAGTTATCGATCGCGTTCTTAAATAATGCAAAACATTACAGTTACGGTCGAAACTTGAGACAAAAGTAATCTACCAACATTTGGAGAAAAATTTAACAAACATTTTTATTTTGCAAAAATAAAGAAAATTTGTCAAAATTTTATTTCTATAGAAAATTTTGTGCAAATTTTATTTCTATAGAAAATTTTGTGCAAATTTTATTTCTATAGAAAATTTTGTCAAAATTTTATTTCTATAAAAAAATTTGCAAAATTTTATTTCTATAGAAATTTTTGTGCAAATTTTATTTCTATTGAAAAATTTGTCCAAATTGTATTTCCATAGAAAATTTTTGTCAAATTGTATTTCTATAGAAAATTTTGTCAAAATTGTATTTCTATAGAAAATTTTGTCAACATTTTATTTCTATAGAAAATTTTGTCAAAATTTTATTGCTATAGAAAATTTTGTCAACATTTTATTTCTATACGAAATTTTGTCAATAAATTATTTTTATTTATCTACAGAAAATTTATGTAGTACCATAAAGTATAGCTGTGGCAACCGCGATTACAATACTAATTTGTAAGCAAATATAAGGCTAGTTGAAAAAGAAAATATTTAAAATTTAGCAGTTGACAAACAAAATTGTATTTTCCTTAAAATTCAATTTAAGGGAGCTCTTCACAATAATCTTCCAATGGAATTTTTGTTAACATTTAGTGAAAAGTACTTTTTCGCTCAAAAAAGTACATTTTTTGTACTTTCTTAAAAATTGTATTTTCCATCCCTGGTGTCGAGTGGCCCTTGGTTGCAAATTGGACATACGTCAGCTACGCTGCTATCGATCACTGATAAGTAAGAATTGAGGCGGCTGCACTTGCCTGATCTTAATTGGGCTAAAATTAGTCTGCCGTGGGAGTCTCTTTAATTATACCCTTCACCACTACTGTGGTACAGGGTATAATAAGTTTGTGCATTTGTATGTAACGCCAAGAAGGAAAAGTCTGAGACCCATCGTTTAGTATACCGATCGTCTTAGAATTAAATTCTGAGTCGATTTAGCGATGTCCGTCTGTCTGTCTGTCTGTCTGTCCGTCTGTCTGTCTGTCTGTCCGTCTGTCTGTCTGTTGATGTATTTTTGTGTGCAAAGTACAGCTCGCAGTTTTAGTGCGATTGTCCTAAAATTTGGTATAGGGTCCTGTTTCGGCTCAAAGACGATCCCTATTGATTTTGGAAAAAATCGGTTCAGATTTAGATATAGCTGCCTATATATTTTTCACCGATCTGGTCATAATTGGCGTGTATATCAACCGATCTTCCTCAAATTCCGTACATCCGAATATTTTATGAGTCTCGAAAAACTTGCAAAATATCAGCCAACTCGGTTCAGATTTAGATATATCTCCCATATATAGCTTTCGCCCGATTTACACTCATTTGCCCACAGAGGCCAATTTTTAACTCCGATTTAGTTGAAATTTTGCACAGGGAGTAGAATTAGCATTGTAGCTATGCGTGCCAAATTTGGTTGAAATGGGTTCAGATTTAGATATAGCTCCCATATATAAAGGGTGATTCTTTTGAGGTTAGGATTTTCATGCATTAGTATTTGACAGATCACGTGGGATTTCAGACATGGTGTCAAAGAGAAAGATGCTCAGTATGCTTTGACATTTCATCATGAATAGACTTACTAACGAGCAACGCTTGCAAATCATTGAATTTTATTACCAAAATCAGTGTTCGGTTCGAAATGTGTTTATCGACAAATTTTGTTCAGCGATGAGGCTCATTTCTGGTTGAATGGCTACGTAAATAAGCAAAATTGCCGCATTTGGAGTGAAGAGCAACCAGAAGCCGTTCAAGAACTGCCCATGCATCCCGAAAAATGCACTGTTTGGTGTGGTTTGTACGCTGGTGGAATCATTGGACTGTATTTTTTCAAAGATGCTGTTGGACGCAACGTTACGGTGAATGGCGATCGCTATCGTTCGATGCTAACAAACTTTTTGTTGCCAAAAATGGAAGAACTGAACTTGGTTGACATGTGGTTTCAACAAGATGGCGCTACATGCCACACAGCTCGCGATTCTATGGCCATTTTGAGGGAAAACTTCGGAGAACAATTCATCTCAAGAAATGGACCGGTAAGTTGGCCACCAAGATCATGCGATTTGACGCCTTTAGACTATTTTTTGTGGGGCTACGTCAAGTCTAAAGTCTACAGAAATAAGCCAGCAACTATTCCAGCTTTGGAAGACAACATTTCCGAAGAAATTCGGGCTATTCCGGCCGAAATGCTCGAAAAAGTTGCCCAAAATTGGACTTTCCGAATGGACCACCTAAGACGCAGCCGCGGTCAACATTTAAATGAAATTATCTTCAAAAAGTAAATGTCATGGACTAATCTAACGTTTCAAATAAAGAACCGATGAGATTTTGCAAATTTTATGCGTTTTTTTTTTAAAAAAAAGTTATCAAGCTCTTAACAAATCACCCTTTAGCTTTCGCCCGATTTGCACTCATATGACCACAGAGGCCAATTTTTAACTCCGATTTAGTTGAAATTTTGCACAGGGAGTAGAATTAGCATTGTAGCTATACGTGCCAAATTTGGTTGAAATCAGTTCAGATTTAGATATATCTCCCATATATAGCTTTCGCCCGATTTACACTCATATGACCCCAGAGGCCAATTTTTAACTCCGATTTAGTTGAAATTTTGCACAGGGAGCTGAATTAGCATTGTAGCTATGCGTGCCAAATTTGGTTGAAATCGGTTCAGATTTAGATATATCTCCCATATATAGCTTTCGCCCGATTTACACTCATATGACCACAGAGGCTAATTTTTAACTCCGATTTAGTTGAAATTTTGCATAGGGAAGAGAATTAGCATTGTAGCTATGCGTGCCAAATTTGGTTGACATCGGTTCAGATTTAGATATAGCTCCCATATATATGTTTTTCTGATTTCGACAAAAATGGTCAAAATACCAACATTTTCCTTGTAAAATCGCCACTGCTTAGGCGAAAAGTTATAAAAATGACTCTAATTTTCCTAAACTTCTAATACATATATATCGAGCGATAAATCATAAATAAACTTTTGCGAAGTTTCCTTAAAATTGCTTCAGATTTAAATGTTTCCCATATTTTTTGTACTAACATTGTGTTCCACCCTAGTGCATTAGCCGACTTTAATTTTGAGTCTATAGATTTTGTAAAAGTCTATCAAATTCTGTCCAAATCGAGTGATATTTAAATGTATGTATTTGGGACAAACCTTTATATATAGCACCCAACACATTTGACGGATGTGATATGGTATCGAAAATTTAGATCTACAAAGTGGTGCAGGGTATAATATAGTTGGCCCCGCCCGATTTTAGACTTTCCTTGCTTGTTTTTTAATTGATTTTGGTGATTGAAGTCATTTGAATTAAAACTTAATTGGATGATTGAAGATAAAAGATATTTTTTCTGTGTACAGTATGGTTAAAATAATCATGTTTTAGTGCCCATGATTTTCTTTTTCACTTTTAGTTCATAAGAGGGTGTAATTACGTGAGTTGTAGTGAAAAAGCACACGGTGGCACTAAGTTTTCCTGGCGTTGTTAAAAGCTCAATATGTGGACTACAATTTAGTTCAATTTTCGCACGACGTAGTTCATTCTTGCTATAGGCGAGTTTACTTTTTTTTTGATTCTTACTACAATCCCTTATACACAGAAAAGAATATCATCAAAATATTTCCAATTAAAAAGCTGATTGAATTTGAAGATGTAATTAATTCAAAAATTAATTGAAACACTTAACTTTTTAATCAAATTACATTTTCAATTAAAATATTTATCCAAATTAATATTTTAATTAAAACAAAATATCCAATTAAAAATATAATTGAAAATTTCATTCGGAAATAATTAGTTTCATAATATACTGGTTCATTAAATTTTGACTCAAATCTAAAGAAAAATTCAACAATAATTATAATCGAAAAATTCACAAGAAAGTATAAACTCAAGTACAAAAACAAAATTAGTTTATTTTATTGTGTAATAAATTGAAAATTAATTGAGTTTTTCGACCAAAATCAATTAAATTTTTAATTGTGTCAATTTAAAAAATTAATTGAAAGTGTCGAATAAATAAATTTTTTAATCGAGTATATTTCTATTTCTAATTAATTCTGTGATTGATACTATCATTTTCGTGATTGAAGAAATTTCAATTAAAAAAAAAATAATTGTTTCAATTAATTTCATGATTATCGAATTGCGTTACCAGCCGACTTTTCAGTAATCGCAAAAGTCGACTTTTAAAAAATTGTAAAAAGCGAAAAGTCATCTTTTCGTAATTTAATAAAAGTGAAAATGTCGAAAAATCGACTTTCCAAATTTTGAAAAGGTCGAAAGGTGGAAAGTCGATTTTTTGATTCTGATTATGATCCATCGATTCTGATTATGATGAACTCGTCTACAGTCGAAAATTTGCGTGTGTCATCAGCCGAAATTTCAGTAATAGCAAAAGTCGACTTCTCAACAACAATTTAAAAATTTCAACTTTTCGAGTTTCTAAACTTTAAATGGTTCAATTTGTGAGGAAAAATTCCCGTATGTAATTTCCATAAGAAATTAGCAAACTTACTCTAAAGGTGGGTTTTAATTCGAGTTTAGCCGCTAAAATCGTCATTTTTTCACGATTACTTTTCTTTAATAATCCATTTTACGGAATACAAACATTGTGAAAATTTGCTTTGGGCTATTCCCCATCAAGTTATAATGAAATCTGCAACAAATATGTATAATTTAATGCCTTTTTTTTACTGATTTAGTTTTCACTTTAGTGAAAAAATTACGATTTTAGCGGCTAAACTCGAATTTAATATCCACCTTAAAGACTATGGAAATTCGCCTCAGCCAGCGATGAAACATATGTATATTCAGGATTATGGAGGTTGGTATTTGACATTTTCTTTTCACAGAAAGAAATTTCACGAAAATTTTTCCAATTAAAATTTTAATTGAGTTTTAAAAAATATTCAATTAAAAATTTAATTGATTCAACAATTTTTTTTAATTGAAATAAAAATCAATCACAAAAATTGATAGTATCAATTAATTTTTTAATTGGATCAATTAATTTTTTAATTTGATCAATTAATTTTTTAATTGGCCTTCAATTATTTTTTTAATTTATACTATCATGATTGAAGACATTTCAATTAAAAAAGTAATTGGATCAATTAATTCCGTGATTGAATCAGAACATTTTTTTTGTGTGTTCAATGACACTTGGTAATGCCAGTTCCTTGATCTTAATGTCCAATAAGTTCGCATTAAAGTTGTAATAACATGTAAAGTAAAGCTTTTTCTTTACCTGTAAATTCAAGAAAAAATTGTACTATAAAAATTGCCACTTCGGCGGCCTTAAGGTCGGTTCGGTTTTCGAGTTGAAAATCAAATTATTTTCGCTATTACTTTTTCTGATATAATCAAAATTATACATGGAAACAAACCTATTCCTGTTAAATCTTAATGAAGGAAAAAGTGCGCATCAATGCAGTTAAATTGTCTGCTTTAAATTAAACTATTTTAATAAAGTAACCACGAAATTTTCCACGTGAAAGGGGAACATAGTACCGTTCTTTAAACATTCGCCAAAACAACGGGTTGCCATTTTTGGATTCGTTGTAGTGTGCTGTAAACTGTGTCACCAAATTAAAAATTCATTGATTGGTCCCATAATGCGTTTGTGTTAGCATATTGATGTTTAGAGAACAATCTTGAATCGTTTTTATAGAGAGATTTTGAGGTGTCGAGTCAAAGTTTAAATTTACGCCAGAGTAATTCTATTCTATAATAGTCCTATTCTGGATACTGATATAATTAGCCTAGCGGTAGATATAAATATTCAAATTAATCTTATCTTTGTACCATGGTAGTTTTGTCCATAGATATAGTGAAAGTACACAGAAACAAATATCATCAAAATATTTCCAATTAAAATGTTGATTAATGTTGAAAACGTAATCAATTAAAACAAGTATATACGGCCGTAAGTTCGGCCAGGCCGAATCTTATGTACCCTCCACCATGGATTGCGTAGAAACTTCTACGAAAGACTGTCATCCACAATAGAATTACTTGGGTTGTGGTATCTAAAGACTTCTTAACATCGTTTTCTAAATTGTGAGTTAGTCCGTGGTATATATTAGACAATACGTAGAGAGCCAGAATTGAAATATGGAGGTCGCTTATATGGGGGCTATAAACAATTATGAACTTGATATGGACCAATTTTTGTGTGATTGGGGATCGATTTATCTGATGGCTATATATAACTATAGACCGATATGGACCTAGCTAGGCATGGTTGTTAACGGCCATATACTAGCACAATGTACCAAATTTCAACTGACTCGGATGAAATTTGCTCCTCCAAGAGGCTCCAAAACCAAATCTCGGGATCGGTTTATATGGGGGCTATATACGATTATGGACTGATATGGACCACTTTTGGCATAGTTGTTAAATACCATATACTACCACCACGTTCCAAATTTCAACCAGATCGGATGAATTTTGCTTCTCCAAAAGGCACCGGAGGTCAAATCTGGGGATCGGTTTATATGGGGGCTATATATAATTATGGACTGATATGAACCAATTCCTGTATGGTTGTTGGATACCATATACTAACTTCACGTACCAAATTTCAATCGAATCGGATGAATTTTGCTCTTCCAAGAGTCTCCGGAGATCAAATCTGGGGATCGGTATAGCCCTTTCCGACCGTGTACGCACAATTGTGCGGGTAAGTTTAAGTCTCTATAATTTCTTTAATATATGACGTACTGCGATAAGAGCGGCAAAAAAATAATGGTGTATGCTCTCTCTTTGTCTAAGAATGTGAAGAACCGTTATAAATATTTGCTTTTCATATTAATTTTGTAGTTTCAGCAGTGTACTGTGCGCATTTGTAAAAATAAGTGGAAGATGTAAGTTTGCAAATATATTAAAATTATTTGAATTGTGGAATATTTCATCAAACAAGTGTTTTCAATAAGAAAACATTTTAAATATTGTATGCACACAGTAACTTCGTGATTAATTTGTGTTTTTTGATATTTTTACGCCCGGACTTTTACCGGAATTTACCGGACTGCAACAATTGTACGTATCCTGAAAAAACAGGATACAGGATCAAACTGAACAAACTTAATAATTTAAAATGTTCTATGTACACATAAATAACAGAATTGAAAAATTTAGGAAAATCTATCACGTGGATCGGCTATAGGTCGGAAAGGGTTATATAGGGCCTATATATAATTATGGACCGATTTCGACCAATTTTTGCATGGGTGTTTGAGGCCATATATTAACACCACGTACCAAATTTCAACTGAATCAGATGAATTGTGGTCTTCCAATAGGCTCCGGAGGTCAAATCTGGTGATCGGTTTATATGGGGGCTATATATAATTATGAACCGATGTGGACCAATTTTTGCATGGTCATTAGAGACCATATATTAACACTATGTACCAAATTTCAGCCGGATCGGATGAAATTTGCTTATCTTAGAGGCTCCGCAAGCCAAATCGGGGGATCGGTTTATATGGGGGCTATATATAATTATGAACCGATGTGGACCAATTTTTGCATGGTTGTTAAAGACCAAATACTAACACCATGTACCAAATTTCAGCCGGATCGGATGAAATTTGCTTCTCTTAGAGGATTCGCAAGCCAAATCGGGGGATCGGTTTATATGGGGGCTATATATAATTATGAACCGATGTGGACCAATTTTTGCATGGTTGTTAAAGACCAAATACTAACACCATGTACCAAATTTCAGCCGGATCGGATGAAATTTGCTTCTCTTAGGGGATTCGCAAGCAAAATTTGGGGGTCTGTTTATATGGGGGCTATACGTAAAAGTGGACCGATATGGCCCATTTGCAATACCATCCGACCTACATCAATAACAACTACTTGTGCAAAGTTTCAAGTCGGTAGCTTGTTTCGTTCGGAAGTTAGCGTGATTTCAACAGACGGACGGACGGACATGCTCAGATCGACTCAGATTTTCACCACGACCCAGAATATAACCTAACCTAACCTAACCTAACCTTCTCTCCGGTCAACTGTAACTGAAAAATTTTCAGCAGTTAAGCTCCTAACTGGCATACGGAATATATACGCAAGATGACAGATATGTTCACAATGCGGTTCAAAAGTTCGTTAGCTAACGTAGCACTAACGGAGCTTCATGAAAATGGGGGTTAATATTTTATTTAAAACAGAATATCTAATTAAAAATATAATTGAAAATTTCGTTCGGAAATAATTAGATTTCATATTGGTCTCTGGTTCAATAAATTTTGACTCAAATCTAAAGGAAAATTCAACTAGAACTACAATCGGAAAATGCATAAGAAAGTATTTAAAATTAAGGAACAAAAATATTTCATCTAAAAGAAAAATGATTATAAATAAATGAATAACACAATAAATAATTGATTGCCGCTATTAACAAATTAATTTAGTTTTTTAGACCAAAATCAATTAAATTTATAATTGTACCAATTAAAAATTTAATTGAATGTGCCGAATAAATAAATTCATTTTTTAATCAGGTATATTTTTTTATTTCTAATTAATTCTGTGATTGTCACTATCATTTTCGTGTTTCAATTAAAAAATTAATAATTGGATCAATTAATTTCGTGATTGAATCAGATTTTGTTTTGTGGATTTTTTGGTAAAATTAATTTAATTTATGTTTTAATTTCTAATCGAAAAACATTTGCTTCTGCCTATCAAGCTTAGTTTAAATGTTATATATGCCCATTGAAAGTTAAATTGTATTTTGTATAAGAAACTGTGATCTATAATAATATAACATCATCTCACATAATCTTTTTGATTTTTACAGGCAATCGAAACAAAACTAAAGACCTACCGAGAACAAGGACCAGCAATGCAACCGCGACAATGACAAACATTTAGTTGCAGTGCAGCAACCCAATATTCATTAACATCAACAGAACTAGATGACAATGACGAAGTATTCAATTCCAATGGAGTTGGAGGTGGAGACAACAACCTTTTGCAGCAGGCATCTACTAACTTAATGGCTGCAGCAAATGCAACTGTAGCACCTTTAACAACAATATGAATGACAACAATAACAAACCGAAAAGCAACAACAAGAGAAATTGCTTGATTTTCATTGATCGATCCTGTGATGATAAATATTTAATTTATTTTGACGTACTACAAACAAAAAAATTAACAGAAAAACAAAAATAACAAAACCCACAAACATATACTCATTGTTATTAAATTATACAAAAATGAAAATAAATAATTTATTTATATTGAAACAAACAAACAACAAAAGGGTAAAATATCAAAAAGAATTCAAACCCTAAATGGGGTGATAAGCTTAAAATTAAACATTTAATGAAACCTTACATATATATATATTTTTTTAACAATAATTTTGTTTTGCCCAACACAGTAGATGCAATATCATTGCCGTAAATGCAAAATGTCTTAATAGTTTTTTTTTGTTAATTTAAATCATTGATATTTAAACTATTAACCGAGTCATGAAACACACAAAATTAGGTTATTTAAATAGCAAATAGTACACTGAAAAAAACATCGGATTCCACACACAAAGAAAATTTCATAAAAACTCAGCCAACGAAAAATGTTCATTGATATAACGAAACATGTTCATTAATACAATGAAAATGTTCGTTAATAGTACGAAAAGTTACGTTAATTAATAGAAAATTCGTTATAATAACGAAATATTTCGTTGTATTAACGAACATTTCGTTAATATAACGAAACTTTTTCTATTAGTGCAAAGATTCCCTCTATTCTCTAATGATTTTGGTATTGTTTGCGAGCCAAAGAAGTGGATAATTGTACTAAGGATGTAAGCCGCAATTCTCTTTTAAATTTGAGTATTGCCTACATGATATTGGGAAAACAAATATGAATTTATTTCATTAAAAAGCTTAACCACAATTTAAATTTTCAAATTCAAATAAGAAGCTTTTTTTAAATCAAATTTGGAAAGACACCTACTGTTTAAATTTGAATACGTTTTAGCTTTATAGTCAAAAAAAATCATAATTTTAATAATATTGACGATTCAATTTCAATTTTCTAGGACAAATCGACCCCAATACATTTGCCTTTTATGTAAACATATTTTAACAGTCAAATATCTTAATTCTAAGGTCAATGGAAAAAGCTTTCTATCAGAGAAATGCGTCTTTTACGCTAAGCAAGACAATATTTTTTTTGGAATTTTTTTTTCTCGGATTTTTTCCATTCTGGAAAAACAGGATTTTTTTATTTTCCGGGATTCCGCTTAAAAACAAAAATACAAAAAATTGTTTCGTCTGTCTGTTCATGTATTTTGTGCAAAGTATAGTTCGCAGTTTAAGTTCAATCGTCCTCAAATTTAGCATTGGGTCTTATTTCGGCTTAAATACAAACTATTGATTTTCAAACAATCTGTACACGAAAAAAATAGCACCAAAATATTTCCTATTAAAAAGTTAATTGAAGTTGAAAAAATTTTCAATTAATAAATTAATTAATCTGTACACAGAAATCAATATCACCCATATATTTCCAATTAAAAAGTTAATTGAAGTTAAAAAATTTTTCAATAAATAAATTAATTGATACAGTTAACTTTTTAATCAAGGTAGAAGTCTTAAATTAATTAAGTCAGTGATTGACAATTTTTAAATAAAAAAATAACTTATAATACCCTGTTCCACAGTGTGGCACAGGGTATAATTAATTGATACAATTAATCAACCTCGGAAAAAAGTGATGGATTTTTTTGTTTTAATTTTTAAATAAAAATTTATTTCAATCAACAATCAATTTTTTAATCAAACTAAAAACACAAAGTCAGATAAGAAAGTAATTGAAAATAGTTACGTTTTTAATTCAACAAATTTATTGAGTTTTGCAATAAACATCTATTAAATTTTTAATTGAATCAATTAAAAAATTACATGAAATTTTCAAATCTCAATCAATTAATTTTTTAATCAAAAATTTGTTTATGCCCAATTAAAATTGTAATTGATACGATCATTTTCGTGATTGAAGACATTTCAATTAAAAAATTAATTGGATTAATTAGTTTCGTGATTGAATCAGATTTTGTTTTGTATTTATACACACAAACATTTTTTTCTGATTCAATCACGTAATTAATTGATCCAATTCATTTTTAATTGAAATGTCTTCAATCACAGAAATGATAGTATCAATTAAAAATTAATTGAAGGTCAATTAAAAAATTAATTGATCCAATTAAAAAATTAATTGATACTATTAATTTTTGTGATTGATTTTTTTTTTCAATTAAAAAAATTTGTTGAATCAATTAAAATTTTAATTGAATATTTTTTAAAACTCAATTAAAATTTTAATTGGAAAAATATTCGTGAATTTTTTTTCTGTGTAGATTTAAATATAGCAGCCTTATATGTATTAATCATCGATCTGGTCATAATTTACTTTATTTCCCAACGAAGCAAATCCAGACTTATGAGGCGTTATTTCATAAATCTTAGGAATATTATTTAATTTCCTTTGTTTTGTAATTTTAGGCCTTTATTGAATTATAAGGCCGTATTCTTGGGATGCTGTTGAGGCTTTGTTTTATTGACATGTAGTCAACTTAAAGTGCAATATATCGATCCTGATTAGAAAAGCCTGGTTTTGTGAATATCGGCTTTTCTCGTTTTAAAAAAGCCGAACTGTTTTCTAAACCTGTGGACGGTGTTTTTTAAATCAAATAACCGGCTTGGCCGGTTCAACCGTTTTCTCACAAAATCATGAAAACATGTAATTTGGTGGACGGAGGACAAATATCAGGGTTTTCCCAATATCATAAAAACTCGAAATTTGGATAAGAAAATTTAACGGCATTGTTATAAAAATCAAAGTAAAATACAATTCAAAAATTTTTTAAAAGATGGCCGATAACTCCACATATCAGTCATATCCCTTAAAATATCGATATAATCTCCATATGAAAACATCACTAGATTTTCACAAATATGGTCTTATTACCTTAACATATAAAATGGCTGTCTTAAAATTTATGACGGGATATTGTTTTCGGCGCGGGTGAGTGTGAATCGATTAAAAAAATGAAAATAAATTTTTCAAACATTTACATTAAGATATTTTGCATTCATGGTGGCAATATGCATTGTAGTTTTACACAAACATTTCTAACTTATTTCCATTTATATGTTTTATATGTTATAAAACATAAAAAAGTGACTTATTTATATAATAAATATACAATGTTAAGATCAATTAGACACCGAGTATACAGTGGACACAATTTATATTCAACATTTCAATTCTATTGTACGATAAGTCGTGATTAATTTTGTGGATCCGGCTTAAGTTTCGGCCCCAGAATTATGTCAATCTCACAATTCAATACATAAAAATCCATTAACTATGGAAAAACATCATTGAAATTTCGTAAAAAAAAAAATAATATTTAAAAATATAACAAATAATTGTAGACTACAAAAATTTGTTAGTAGACATAGCCGAATAATCTGCTAAAACAATAAAAAGTCTAAATAAACACTGTTTCCTCATATTGCAGACGTTGTTTGCTAATCAGGTGTGGCAGGTTTACGTCTATTGTATGACTAAGCATGATAAAAGAGATACAAAAATTTTTTTCAATAATTTACTATAACCCTATGTTTCAACATAAAGGTGGGTATTAAGTTCGAGTTTAGCCGCTAAAATCGTCATTTTTTCACGATTACTTTTCTTTAATAATCCATTTTACGGAATACAAACATTGTGAAAAGTTGCTTTGGGCTATTCCCCATCAAGTTATAATGAAATCTGCAACAAATATATATAATTTTATGCCTTTTTTTACTGATTTAGTTTTCACTTTAGTGAAAAAATGACGATTTTAGCGGCTAAACTCGAACTTAATACACACCTTAATTATCAACTTGTCTTTATATGAATTGAATTGAAAAATTAAAAAAAAAAATCAAAACTAAATCAACGTTTCGTCGGTTCTCTCTGACTTTTTTTTTTTTAATATACATCACAAGATCTTAATTTATCATATTATTTGTATAAAAAATAGACATAGCAACAGAAAATTTGGTAATAAATAATAATTATTTTGGTTCTTCGAAATCTGTTCACAGAAAAAAAAATCTAACAAAAATTTTTCCCATTAAAGTCTT
The DNA here is from genome assembly GCF_050003625.1 of Haematobia irritans. Taxonomy (NCBI): domain Eukaryota; kingdom Metazoa; phylum Arthropoda; class Insecta; order Diptera; family Muscidae; genus Haematobia; species Haematobia irritans. The sequence goes on from NC_134400.1 coordinate 132,911,308, forward strand.
GAGTTTTAAAACATATTCAATTAAAAGTATAATTGATTCAAAAAAAATTTTTAATTGAAACAAAAATCAATCACAAAAATTAATAGTATCAATTAATTTTTTAATTGGATCGATTAATTTTTTTAATTAACTTTCAATTCATTTTGTTTTTTATTGATACTATCATTTCTGTGATTGAAGGAAGACATTTCAATTAAAAATTAATTGGATCAATTAATTTCGTGATTGAAGACAAAAAATATTTTTTTTGTGTGTTTGAACATCTAATAGTTTGAAAAATGCAAGAATTTTTGTTCAAAGAGTTATAGGCAGACTTTTTACAGCAAAGATACAGACAACTCAAGTTGGAATGTGGATTAGGTATTTCGGAACATTTTTTTTATATAAACTGATCTCCCGATTTCATTTTCCAATTTTTATTTCAGTATTTATTTACTGAAATAAAATAAATATAAATATTTATATTTATTTTATTTCAGTATTTATTTTATTTCAGTATTTACAGAGCGCCACATGTTGATTTTATATCCTAAGCTCATGGAAGCCCCAAGTTTTATTCGATTTGTCTAAAAATAAAAATCTATTGTTATTTGGGACTTATGATAATATCTTATGTTATGCTTTAATTTGCGGAAAATTTAGTCTTTCAAGCAAATACCAAGACATTTTCTTAATTATTGTTTTTATTGTGCTATTTACAGTTTTAAAAAATAATAGACAACGTTTGTTATATCCGCAAACAGTGACTTTATCTGCTGTTTTTATGATGTTTCAGCAGTTTTTTACTGCTGTGTATACTAATAAATTTCTTTGAGTGTAGTCTAATGGCTAAAACATGTCTTATGTCAACCTATTTTATATTACAGCCCCTTTATAGACCGACATCCCAATTCGATTTTTTGAACATCTATAAATCGTTCCAACATTTTTTAACGTTTTCGTCGGTAACAATCTCTTTAGGGTATTCATCGAAGACGTCGAATACCCTTTGTGTCAGGTTGGATATTTTTTCAACTGAGAGCACGCAGAAAAGTAATATGATCACCACAAACGTGTTTCAAGAGCAAAATGTTATTTTTGGGCTATGAACGTGGAACATTTTTGTCGCCAAAATGTTGTTTTCTCGGCAAAAATATACAAGGTTCCCGAAATCAGATACATAATTTTCGAGAACATAACATGGTTGCGATAAACATATTCCATCTTCATCGTCCAAAAATAACATTTTGCTCTTGAAACATGTTTGTGATCATATTTTTTATTAAAAATCTTTAAATATGTTGAGAATTGCAAATTCATGGTTTTTGACAATTTTCTTCATAACTGGATACACAGAATGTAATTGGGCCTATTAATTTTTTATTGGAAAGAAAATGATAACATCAATCGCAGAAGTTATTAAAAAAAAAAAACAAAAAAATGCTTAAAACATGTAAATCTTTGAGACTATTAATTAATTCATTACTGATCCAAAAAAAAAAATAAATTTCACCATACACTCAAAAAAATGTGAACTCTCTATTTAACTAAAGCCAATTTAACTTTATTTTAGTTCATAGAGTTTTCTTTACTCTAATACTTTTTTGTGTACGTTAGTTAAATTAACTAAACCCGAGGAAAAAAATATACTCAAATGAAGCATAAAGATTAACTAAATTCGTGTCTTCCACAAAATAGTTCAGAATTTCTTTAAATTTGTAAATTTTACGTCCATTAATGCGTCCATCGTGAACTTCGTATGTCACTAAAGACATTCTTGCAATTTTGAACTCCAAGTTTTTTCTTCAAACTACAAAATTTTCTTTAACAAGTGAAAAAACTTAGTTATGTCAAATAAATTTCCTTGTATTTGTCGAAAAATATTTACTTATTTTTATGACATCGGCGTGATGCCAACGCTTGTAATACTTTTTAGTTAAAATTTTCTACAAATATTCAAAATTTTCTAAAATTAACCGAAAGTTTTCTTCCTGGTGGGTTCACTGTTTTTTCAGCGTAAGATAAAATAAGTTTCTTGCAATTTTATAAGAGTTCATACGATTTAGCACTCATGAAATTTCCGATTATAATTATAGTTGGATTTTTCTTTGCGTGTATATAGAAACTAATTATTTCTGAACTAAATTTTCAATGTTACTTGGGATAATTAATTTTATAAAAAAAAAACTTAACAATTTTTAATAATATTCCTTATTTTTGAATTTGATAAAAATGTTAATTGTATAAGTATTTTTTTAATTGATTACGTTTTCGACTTGATTCAACTTTTTTTATTGGATATATTTTGATGATATTGTTTCTCTGTGTACCCAAGTTTTCTTAGCTTAAATGAAACCATTGATAAAATTACAAATTACCCGCGACAATGCCAACTTAGTGCTGGCTTTTAAATAAATAAATAATTCCATTTGAAATGTATTAACGGTTTTGTATGTAATAAACCTTCCATAGTAAAGGATACTTTTAGAGTTTCCAAAGAACTGTTTAGATGTACGCATCCTTATTTTTATTTTAATATTTTTCTTTTTTACTATATTTTTTGTGATTTATTTAGAATTTATATTTATAAATACAAGCGAAAAATATTTATTTTTTACTACATACATTTATTATTCTATTTTACACATACCCACATTTATACGATACATTAAAAAAAAAACAACAACAACAAACAAAATTAAAAGCATTTGAATGTACTTCCGATTCATGGAGCAGAATACAAGAATTAAAACATCAATGTTTAGTGCGTTTTTTCATAATACTAAATATATTACAAAAATGAAAACTTTATTTTTTTACACAGAAAGAAAATAAAACACAAACATTGCCTTTTTCCAAAGTATTTAAAAAATTAAAATGGTTAATTCTTAATAAACACTTTAGATTGTTTATAATACTTTTTTGTTTAATTATATTTTGTTTCTTGTTTAAATAAATATAAGTAATTCTACACTGATAGGAAAATAATCCATACGACTAACAAGTATTATAAACTTTTGATATTTCGTTATTATTTTTCCTTATAAAATTCGTTTTGCAGCAAAAAATTATATCTTCAGAGAATGAATAGTTTCAGCATGTCGCTTTAAAGGCCGGTACTCTGTTTGGTTTTTGCGTTGAAACTCCATACAAAACCAAAAAATGCGAAAAACTAGCGAAATGTTTTCCATTTGTGGTACTTTGTTTTTTTCGAGTTGAAAAACTGACGTTTATAGCATGGAGCCATATGCAATGTGAATTAAGAAATTATTTATTTATTAAAACTATTTGTGTGGGTATATAAGGCAAACAAGGATCATATTTTTGTTCCGAAAATATACAAAGGACCAGAGTAGTAGCAGATCAATTGCCCACAGAAAAATAATATGTTAATTTTGTAATAGCAAGCAGCAACCACCAACTTAATTCAATATCGCTCCCTGTTACCTAAATAAACACCGCTTTCTATGTGCGAAATAATGGTCTCTATAAAATTTTTTTCGCAAGAATGAACATAGTACCGGCCTTTACTCATAGAATCATATCTGAAAACCTAGGTATATACAAGTCCCTCTCCTCCAACATTCATTTGTATGCATTCTGGAATATCCATTACAAAACATGATGAAAATCCTGCATAAAATGTATAGGAACAATGTCACACCCCGAACAGTAGCCACAGCAACAATAAAAACAATACATCATATATTGAAATAATATAGTGTCTAAAAAGCATACCTACAAGATAAAATTAACGATATCAAATGTATTGTTGAAAAAAATAAACGTAATAAAGACTCGGATGTGAGTAAAAAATAGAGTTTGACTTTTTAAATTTTGTTGGTCCGGTCCCATTAGACTTCGAGGAACAAATTTCTTTCGATCTATATAAACGGATCAAGAACGAATGCGGTTTATATACCTACCCTGCCAGCATTTCAAAGTTCCATTTCACCCTCATCGCTAGTGACACTACAAAAATCGCCAACTGTGATGGGGGAAGCGTATGAAAAAGTATGAAATGTACATGAAAGTATTTTGCCATCACTATTGTTACAAGAACCATTTTATATTTTCTGAAACACCTAGCGCAACTAGCTTCTTATAATTTATTTAAATAGAATCGATAATGAAGTGCTGAAAACATAGTTATTTCGCTTAAAATTGTAAATGGTATATTGGTGAACAATTTTTGACTTTCCAAATGGAATAAAGTGATTGTTTTTCAGATATTTTACAGACACGCTGCCTCTATCGAGAATAAAAACACTGGCTGAAAGACGCTGCAACATGTAACTTGCCACTTGTAAATCAACATCATTCTATTATTAATGAAAAAATTATGTTGAATGTGTTCCCTGCCAACATTTTTTGAATTTGGGGGCGCTTCAGAGAATCCCCACTACGTCGAAAACAGTCGTATACGATATCCAAAACTCCTCGGAAAAGCGCCGTCACTATTGAGAAGTTGTACCACGCCAAGTTACTACAAAAAAGTATCGCATGAGTGCAATTATTAGGAGCCCTTCTGGATACATTTAGAAGGACGCCAATAAGAGTCCCTTCAAACAATCAGACAAAGTGCATTTTAAGATAGTTGTAAAAGAATCATTGTGGTCAAGTAAAACACGATTGTTTAGATGTTTATTAATTTTATGAAACATTTATAAATTCTCATAAATATAACATTTATACGACTATCACATCACATTTAACACATTTTTATGCATTAATAAGAGATTGATGTTGAGTTACAAGTTGTAAGTTAAATGTTGTAGCGTCTATCAGCCAGTAGTTTTATTCCCAATGGAGGCAGCGTGTCTGGAAAAATATTTGAAAAACTATCACTTTATTCCATTTGAAAAGTCAAATATTGTTCACCAATTTACTTTTCACAATTTTAAGCGTAATAACTATGTTTTCAGCACTTTATTTTCGTTTTCATTGCGCTTGGTGTTTCACAAAATATAAAATGGCTCTTGTAACAATAGTGACGGCAAAATACTTGCATGCGAATAGTGATGGCAAAATACTATCACAGTTGGCGATTGTTGCAGTGTCACTTACGAGTCTGTGGTAGCGATGAGGATGAAATGGAACATTGAAATGCTGGCAGGGTTGTGATAGTGGTATACTACTTCTTATAAATATAATTTATAAATGTTTAATCAAATTAATAAACATCTAAACAATCGTGTTTTACTTGACCACAATGATTCTTTTACAGCTATCTTAAAATTCACTTTTTATGATTGTTTGAAGGGGCTCTTATTCGCGTCGTTCTAAATTTATTAAAAAAGGCACCTAATAATTGCACTCATGCGATACGTTTTTGTAGTAACTTGGCGTGGTACAACTTCTCAATAGTGACGGCGCTTTTCTGACGAGTTTTGGATGTCGTATAATTGTTTTCGACCTGGTGGGGATTCTCAGAAGAGCCGTCAAATTCAAAAAATGTTGGCAGGGCCACTATCACAACACATTTAACTTAACTTTTTTCATTAATAAAAGAATGATGTTGATTTATACGTAGCAAGTTAACAGGTTGGCTGATAAGTCCCTGGTGTAACAAAGAAAAACACATGTTTTGTCAAAATTCGTTTTTATTATTCAACATAGTTCCCTTCAAGAGCCATACAACGATTATAACGACCTTCCAATTTTTTGATACCAGTTTGGTAATACTCCTTCGGTTTTGCCTTAAAATAGGCCTCAGTTTCGGCGATCACTTCTTCATTGCAGCCAAATTTTTTCCCTGCGAGCATCCTTTTAAGGTCTGAGAACAAGAAACAGTTGCTGTTGGCCAGATCTGGAGAATACGGTGGGTGGGTAAGCAATTCGAAGCCCAATTCATGAATTTTTGCCATCGTTCTCAATGACTTGTGGCACGGTGCGTTGTCTTGGTGGAACAACACTTTTTTTCTTCTTCATATGGGGCCGTTTTGCCGCGATTTCGACCTTCAAACGCTCCAATAACGCCATATAATAGTCACTGTTGATGGTTTTTCCCTTCTCAAGATAATCGATAAAAATTATTCCATGCGCATCCCAAAAAACAGAGGCCATTACTTTGCCAGCGGACTTTTGAGTCTTTCCACGCTTTGGAGACGGTTCACCGGTCGCTGTCCACTCAGCCGACTGTCGATTGGACTCAGGAGTGTAGTGATGGAGCCATGTTTCATCCATTGTCACATATCGACGGAAAAACTCGGGTGTATTACGAGTTAACAGCTGCAAACACCGCTCAGAATCATCAACGCGTTGTTGTTTTTGGTCAAATGTGAGCTCGCGCGGCACCCATTTTGCACAAAGCTTCCGCATATCCAAATATTGATGAATGATATGACCAACACGTTCCTTTGATATCTTCAAGGCCTCTGCTATCTCGATCAACTTCATTTTACGGTCATTCAAAATCATTTTGTGGATTTTTTTGATGTTTTCGTCGGTAACCACCTCTTTCGGGCGTCCACTGCGTACACCGTCCTCCGTGCTCATTTCACCACGCTTGAATTTTGCATACCAATTATTGTTGATTTCACTGGGGCAGAGTCCGGAAACTCATTATCAAGCCGAGTTTTTGCTTCCACCGTATTTTTTCCCTTCAGAAAACAGTATTTTATCGAAACACGAAATTCCTTTTTTTCCATTTTTGTTTCACAATAACAAAAGTTGCTTCACAAAAGACGCTCTATCTCACAAACTAATTGACTTACAGACGTCAAATTTTGACACGAATCATTTGAAGGTTGGTACTATATAAAAATAATATGCATTTAATACTAGCGACGCCATCTATGTGTCAGACCAGGGACTTATCAGCCAACCTGTTACATGTTGCAGCGTCTATTAACCGTTTGTTTATTCTCGATGGAGGCAGCGTGTCTGGAAAAATATCTGAAAAACAATCACTTTATTCCATTTGGAAAGTCGAAAATTGTTCACCATATACCTTTCACAATTTTAAGCGTAATAACTATGTTTTCAGCACTTTATTTTCGTTTTTATTTAAATAAATTATAATAAGCTAGTTGCGCTTGGCGTTTCACAAAATATAAAATGGACAATAGTGATGGCAAAATACTTTCATGTACATTTTGTACTTTTTGATATGCTTCCCCCCATCACAGTTGACGATTGTTGTAGTAACATTTACGAGTCTGTGGTAGCGATGAGGATGAAATGGAACTTTTAAATGCTGGCAGGGATGGCTCTTCTAACAGTAGTGATGGCAAAATACCTTCATGTACATTTTGTACTTTTTGATATGCTTCCCCCATCACAGTTGGCGATTGTTGTAGTGACATTTACGAGTCTCTGGTAGCGATGAGGATGATATGGAACTTTGAAATGCTGCACCCAGAAAACAAATTCGTTGCCTCAACCGAATTATTTGCCAACCGAAAGCAGGTGGTTCCATCAACTATCAATAATATCTGTCAGCACAACTAACATTTGACAATTGTAACTGCATAGTAGTATGTTGGATCAACTTTGCATTGGTTGTCGCAATCTCATATTAATTGTTTTGTTTGTTGGTGCAACCCCCCTCGATTTTCTCTATTATTATCCTAACCAAATTCCAATATTAAATGAAAGAGCAGATTATATTGAGATTTTATTAATTTATTAAAAGATTTACAATAATAATAAACTACGAAAATAAATACAAAAGGTGCTAACAACAAAGGCTTTTGATCTACATATACGTGAGATCAATTTACAATATATGATAGGTAATATTTGTATACCAATGACAGATGGTTATTAGGTTGCAATTATGTGGTCAAACTACAGAACCTAATTCAATATATACTTGCCAGAAATGTCTTCCTTAATCCTCTAGATATAAATACACATCGACTTAGACCTGTCCTGTATGCTTAATACAATAAAAAAGCTCGCTTGCCGTAGAAAGTATTTGTGTTTGTTCGTGTATGAAGCCTACAATTTTTATGAAAACGTTTGTAATATTCCTTTTTTATAAATCGGTGCGATACTTACCTGAAGGCAACTTCTTTTCTATGGGATAAACTTTATTCAATGTATTGCGGACAATTATCAAGTAAATGCTGTTCCCCGTTTTGCAAATTTTGTAGCGTCATATCATTTACCATGTCGATGTTGATATAAATATTTATTTGTTGCAACAACTACCTTACGCCCGTCCTATAATTGAACTAAGATTCTATTAGTATACTTAACTTTTGGTTGTAAGAACCATTTGTTGATTCCCATGATGTAGGTCTCACTATGCTGGTGGTTAGTTTAACAATTTTATGCAGCATAAAACCAAATTTATCGGTGTTGGTTATTGTAACCAATTGAATGGTTATGGGAATTTCGTTTTGATCCTGTAAACTTTTTTATGGTCGTGTTGGATGTATAATGGGGAAAATAATCAAACCATTGTTCTTGTAACAAAAAATAAGTTACTGACATCATTTCCTCATTGTAATGATCGAATTGCAACCAACCATTTCTCTGGGTGTGGCAGGGATATTACATTTTGTGTTTAGAATCGAAAAGTCTACACGCTGGCCAAAAATTGGACCAATCGGACCACTTGTACTAAAGTAGATTTAAGCCTGAAACCATTGCAAAAGGTCCCATAACATTCTGGTATGATATCTATTAAGATTTTCAATTTCTATGAAAATCAATCAAGATTTGGAGATTTGTAAGATTTTTGATCTTTTGTCTCATACTACCCATAGTGCTAGAGTGTAGTACGTGCGTATTTAGGGCCTTAATTCTCACGATAACAATTTGAAATCGAAATTAAGCTTTGTTATCGATTAATATCTCAATCGATTTTGCCATCGCTAATCTATACACGAACAAAATATTTGATAACAAGCAATTGGATCTAACAAGTAAAATAGGCAAATTAAATAGTATTCAAGTTCCAAAATATTGTGATTCCAACAAGTGAATAGCGGAATGAGTTTAACAGCAATTGAAAAAGACTGGAAATGAGTTCAACGAATACCATTTTGTTGCCAGTTTTTGATTTATACACAAGTACTCAAACCACCTACATATCTGGAACCGACGACAAAAGGATACTTGTTTCCAAACCGAGTTTATGCCTTTAGACTCTGCTTGGATTGTAGTAAGAAGACAAAATGTTTAGCGGTACAGAATCACAGAAAACATCATTTTTGGAGCAAACTAAAGCTGCCAGGGAAGAAAGAGCACTGGAGAAAAAAAGAGAAGGGGCTGCTATTAAAATACAGTCTTCGATCAGGGCTCATTTGGCCCGCAGACGTTTTCACAAACGAATTGTGTATGTTTCGGAAGAGATGAATATTTTTGAAGGATGCCTAGCATGTATTGTTTACATTTCAGGTCTGATTTTGATGCATTATTTTATGGGGGTGGTGTTGGCGGAGAAAAGGAAAAAATCGATTTACACCTATCTTCTGTTGTTTATCCAGTTGTTCGTCGCTTCTTAACCCACAACAAATTGAACACAAATTGTGATGAACGTTTCGAAAGACTATGCCGCTATTTGAACAAGTCAATGGAAACGGAATCACCCAAACTGTCCTATGCTACATTATGTTTACAAAAGGATAAGAGGTAATGGTCAGCCCTGGGGAAAATTACACAAATATTCATAGTTTGGGTGCTGATATTTTGTGGTTTATGTTATCAACATATGACTGACATTCAATGACACACAGATATAATGCGGGTGGCTGATATGTAATGTAACAAAGTAAAGCGCTATTTTTTAATAACGTCAAATTTTAAAACCAACTTAATTTTTTTCGAATTGGCTACCTTTGGCACGATTTATGGTCTCAAAGGTCTATCGCGCGCTCCACCAAAGTAGATCTTGTCCATTCTAGGCGAAACGACGTCTTGAGATGAACGACCCTTTGGTATTTTTTTGATCCAAACTTGCTCTCCAATGCAAAAGTCCAGCGGATTGAAATCCGAAGATTGACAATTTACCACCAAAAGCGAGGAACTGCCTTTTTAAAACTTTCTTGGTTAACGCGTGTTGAGTGAGATGGTGCTGTTGGAATGTCCATGGATTGCGGCCGTCCATGTCCATGCTTCAATATTGTATTAAGGACATTTTCCCGATAATATTGATATTAGTTGTACAACCAATCTTACAATCAAATTTACATTTCGTTAAAATTTTCTGAGCAAAATTTTTGCAAATTTTTGTTATAGCAGTTTGAAATCGATTAATTATGGGGCGAAGGTTCAAAATGTTGGCAAAAATACGACAATTATTATTACTACATTTTTCTGATTTAAATCGACATTTTTGATTAATTGGTGGCTAAATTTGAGTCGAGATGAGTCGACGAATTCAGGGGCGGCGTCGACTGGCAAAAAATGGTCGGCGGCGACTGAAATCAGCGGCGTGACTCGCCGGCTTCATTCTCTGGCGGGGATCGACCATATGTTGTTACGGCGGCTCACATCATTGCCATCGGTGGAGCTTGAATTCTGTTGACCAAACGAATGTGTAAATTTTCAGCTGACTTCTTTGGCATGTAAACCCGTTCATTTATTTGTTCACCAACTGCAAAGCTTCCCCGAGAAAACCAAATTCGGTAACTGGCCACTTTCGTACAAGCTAATCAACTTTTTTATGCATCGTAAAGCTCTTGCACTTTTTGGACCCTCCATGACTTTAGTACAAACTCATTTTTCAAAAAGTGTTGCAAACATTCTCGTAATATCCCAACAAAAAAAGCATCGCAAAAAAAGTAGTGAAAATGTTCTTTTTGGATCCGGAAGTGGTGCAAAATTTGCTCAGTAGCGATGAATTTAACATGGGCTTGCCATAGGACGGATGTTCGCCATTTCAACAGCCGTTGAACTGAATTTGTATAACTTCTTAAGGTGTGTTTTGGATGAGAATTAAGAAATTTTGTGATATTTTGACAAAAAAAATAATTTTTAAATTTTTTTTTATAATTTTTAATGCATTATAACGCTTGTCTGAAATGTTTAACATCAAATATTTTCAAAAATTTGCAATTATTTTGCATTTTTTTCGGCAAAATTTTAATAATTTGTACCATTTTATTAATTCTTAAACTGTTTTTAATCCATTTGAAACAAAAAAATTTAAATTTTGTATTAAAAATAATGAAAAAAGCGTGTTATAAAAAATTGACCCAATTGAACTTCCTCTGCAGTTAAAATAAAGAACATTTTTGGGAGGACATTTTTGGAAGTGCTTTTAAAGTTGTGCCTTTAGAAGAACTTCCAATTTTTTTTTTGCTGGGATGATCACCTGATGAGCAAGTTTTCTACCACTGCGGCGTGGATTTCAACCAAATCTGGCCTTCAATTTTCGGATAATTTCTATTACCGTTTTTGTCCACTTTTTTGGACTGCCAGTATCACGTTATCAATGGTACGAGAAACAAAAGATTTATTAACATTTAAATGCTGGAGGGTTCTAACGATAGCCACATATGGTTTTCCATTCAAATACAGAGCAATCTCACTATCACGCTTGAATTATATCACGATTAACTTTATATACTAGATTAACTGCTTTTAAACAATAAAATGAACTGCCACTAGAATAAATGAGTTAGCTGTCAGACAAACGGTTTAGAAATGATTGCAATACATATCAACGACACTGTATATCATAAAAATACGCACTATTAGTATGGGAACTATAGAATGTCTACATTTTCATTCCAATTAAAATCCATATTCCTATCACACTTTTATTGTTTGAGTCTTAATATAGTTCAAAATAGCCTTTGTATTCGTCGCAAAGGCTACACAGAAAAAAATTTCACGAAAATATTTCCAATTAAAATTTTAATTGAGTTTTAAAAAATATTCAATTAAAAATTTAATTAAATCAACAAATTTTTTAATTGAAACAAAAATCAAACACAAAAATTAATAGTATCAATTAATTTTTTAATTGGATCAATTAATTTTTTAATTGACCTTGTCTACATTTTCATTCCAATTAAAATCCATATTCCTATCACACTTTTATTGTTTGAGTCTTAATATAGTTCAAAATAGCCTTTGTATTCGTCGCAAAGGCTACACAGAAAAAAATTTCACGAAAATTTTTCCAATTAAAATTTTAATTGGGTTTTAAAAAATATTCAATTAAAAATTTAATTAAAACAACAAATTGTTTAATTGAAACAAAAATCAAACACAAAAATTAATAGTATCAATTAATTTTTTAATTGGATCAATTAATTTTTTAATTGGCCTTCAATTAATCTTTAATTGATACTATCATTTATGTGATTGAAGACATTTCATTTAAAAATTAATTGGATCAATTAATTTCGTGATTGAATCAGAAAAAAAATTTGTGCGTATTGGCACACTTTATACATGAAATAACCACATACTCTGCATTGATGTATTTATAGTTTGCCTTGGATAGCCCATATAAAGACTTTATTGAATTTTATACTACAGCTACTGCAGGACATTAAACCAGGTAAGACAGGCACTATCCATTTCTGGTATATGGCTATCTTAAATATGCCAATGAATTTGATTTATATATTTCTTTAATGTAGAAAATCATGCTGATAGCATATCATTGGCCTTGTACCTTCATACTTTGGTAGTATTCACCTCTCCAAAATCATGGGGAATTGTCAGAAATAAACAGTTCGAAAAAGTGCAACCAGCAATGCAGAAAATTTGTTGTAATATACAAGGAAATCTTATACAAAATGATTTCTTTAAAATAATGAGAGTAAGTACAAATAGAGGAATGCTAATATTGGTTCTTATGTCTTTTTTTCGTATTTTTCTTAGGGATTGCTATTAAAAGGCACTGCCCGAGAAGATTTAACATTGAAGCCTGTGTCATTGATAGCTATTATGACATTGTGTACTCGCCCCTTGATAGATGGTGATTTTTCGCGTAATATTATGGCCCAATTTCTAACAGAGATTCTCTCCGTACCGGCTTTGGTATATCATCTAAACGCAGTGGCTCCCCAGTGTATTGAACAAATGTCTTCAATGTGGATTTTAAAACGAGCTTTAAATATTTCTGAAGATTTGAATTGGTTTAAAGATTATGGAGCAAATATGGCAGCAACAAAAACACTGGCATTGCTGGGCAATATCATCAATTTGTTTCATATAGAAAATTTAGCTGAAGCCAAGCTTTTGGCTTATCCTTTATTGACTGTAAGTAAACATAGTAGAAATGTAAGAAATGGACATTTCATAGCGTTTCAATTGCAGAATACCGTTACTTTACTTTTCGAAAATATACCCAGTACATCATCGTCCAAAGGAGTTTTTACACAATGGCATGAGTTGCTGGGTTGGCATACACCCTCTAAGGATCCTGCACAAAATCAATGCGTTACATTGATCAAGAAACAATTTCATATGTTATGGGCTCTACGTTGTCTCCAGATTATGATTGGTGATCTACTTAAGGAAATAAATGTGAATTTCGAACGTATTGAATTTCAAGCGCCAAGTCTAGCCTCTACAAGCAATATATTGCGAAGAGCTCTGGAACGTAGTTCGACACGCACAAATCTAAATAAATCTTCTAAAATTGCATGGCGTAGATTGGATGCACCCGAAGTTATACAGGTGTCACGTATTTGTGCCATGTACTATTCAGCATTGAATACATTGTCTCAATTGAAATTGGAAATCTTAACGGGAATTTGTTTTGTCGATAAAGTATTTTATGATTTATGGTTGTTCCTTACATCAATGGGACCGAATTGTGCATTGAAAGAGTATTTGGAGCTGTTTAAATGTGAAGATTTTCAAAGAAAACCTCAAACATCTATGCTAATGCTGTTCTGTGATTGTATGACTCACTATGTCACGTAAGTTGAATGGTTGAATAGTTCTGAAGTTTGTGCAATATTTCCATATGTCAGAATCAATTAACAAATCAGTTGTTAATCTAAATTCGAATAATATAATCAGTAAAACAGAGTCCCACGATGATTGGCTGCGTTGAAGCCGGATCGAATCCAACAGGAACTTAAGGATTGTCACATCAGCTTCTCCAAGCTACTACAAAACAACGACTAAGGTTCTTGGTGGGACAACTTGTTCCTGTTGAGAAAACTTGTGGAAACGGTTACTAAAAACGTTGGGATTAAAAATAAGATCCTGAAAGCATTGGGTGGAGACGAGTCAAAAGACCATTCGTCGCTGCCTTTTTGATTATGTGGCCGTTTTTGGACTCCCAGTGTAAGCGAGATCCCATGTGGAAATCTTCAAACGGCGCTGAATACTGCGCTGCAGAAAGCCCCTGGAGTACACCGGAACAAAAACATAGGAACATACCGGGGAACTGCGAAGCAGATGTGTTAGCAAGGCTAGGAACTACCTTACATATTCCAGGGGAACTAAAATCTGTTAATTGGTCGATTTTCTTGCTTTTTTACAAAACTACGTGTAGCTAACATTTTTATATCGGATTCCTACTTTGAAGGAATTGTGACAAATTCATTTTGTTTGAAGTCGGATGTTTGTGGGACAAATTTTGATATTTAAATTTTGTTTGATTTCAGGGTACTTGATGAACATGAAATGTACACCGAACAAAAATGTTTTCAACTGAATGATTTCGTTATGTTGACATATTTCCTCAATAATATTTTATATCGCATTATAAACGAAGATATTTTTGGTAAGTAAAAAAGGAGACCCTCGGCTTAATACGAATATTGATATTTACTTCATTGTAGGTACTACAAAAAATATAACACAAACTCCCGTATTTGTTTCTCTACACACGTTAATGTTGTGTCTATACAAACGAGATTGTCGACGACGTTTTACGCCACCCAATCATTGGTTAATACATGAGGTTAAACCTTCTACATTTATAAATGATTTGGAAAAGGGAAAACGTCACGCTGTAATATTATTACAAAAAATGCCCCATATTATACCACATGAAGATCGCGTAAAGCTTTTCCGAAAATTCGTGCAGAATGAGAAAGCAGTTTTGGGTTTAACAGAGTCAGCATGTGCCTCGCCTCGATCGGCTTTGATAGTGGTGCATCGTGAACGTATTGTTGAAGATGGTTATAGACAACTGGCAGCTTTAAAACCACATGCGCTAAAGGTAAGATAGAGAGAAAAACAAGTAAGGAAAGTCTAAAGTCGGCCGGGGCCGACTATATTATACCCTGCACCACTTTGTAGATCTAAATTTTCGATACCATATCACATCCGTCAAATGTGTTGGGGGCTATATATAAAGGTTTGTCCCAAATACGTACATTTAAATATCACTCGATCTGGACGGAATTTGATAGACTTCTAAAAAATCTTTAGACTCAAAATTTAAGTCGGCTAATGCACTAGGGTGGAACACAATGTTAGTAAAAAAATATGGGAAACGTTTAAATCTGAAGCAATTTTAAGGAATCTTCGAAAAAGTTTATTTATGGTTTATTGCTCGATATATATGTATTAGAAGTTTAGGAAAATTAGAGCCATTTTTACAACTTTTCGACTAAGCAGTGGCGATTTTACAAGGAAAATGTTGGTATTTTGACCATTTTTGTCGAAATCAGAAAAACATATATATGGGAGCTATATCTAAATCTGAACCGATTTCAACCAAATTTGGCACGCATAGCAACAATGCTAATTCTACTCCCTGTGCAAAATTTCAACTAAATCGGAGTTAAAAATTGGCCTCTGTGGTCATATGAATGTAAATCGGGCGAAAGCTATATATGGGAGCTATATCTAAATCTGAGCCGATTTCAACCAAATTTGGCACACATAGCAACAATGCTAATTCTACTCCCTGTGCAACATTTCAACTAAATCGGACCAAAAAATTGGCCTCTGTGGTCATATGAGTGTAAATCGGGCGAAATATATATATGGGAGCTATATCTAAATCTGAATCGATTTCTTCCAAAATCAATAGGGATCTATTCTGAGCCAAAACACATACTTGTGCCAAATTTGAAGTCGATTGGACTAAAACTGCGACCTAGACTTTGATTATAAAAATGTGTTCACGGACAGACGGACATCGCTATATCGACTCAGGAGCCCACCCTTAGCATTTTTGCCAAAGACACCATGTGTCTATCTCGTCTCCTTCTGGGTGTTGCAAACATATGCACTAACTTATAATACCCTGTTCCACAGTGTGGAGCAGGGTATAATAAATTAGTAATATTTACGAAGGGAAAATGTATAATAATTGCGATATTATCAGCCTATTCCACTTTTGCCAAAGTCGACTATTTGACTTTCCGAACTTTTCCGAATGATTGCAAAATCGTTTTATCGAATCGATTTCGACTTTAGCATTCCTATTATCGGCTCTTTAATAATAATAATTTATTCTCACCGGGCGGTTCCGATGCACGCATACCATGTATATTTTTTTGTGTGCAAGTTTTTCGTAATAATTTAATTCTTGCTGTTGAGAAGCTGGTACTTTCTTCTGAGTATTTACGTATTTTGAATTATGTTACCTCAAAGATTATTTGAAAATAAGACTTTTTGATGGGAAAGTTCAGTACTCAGTATATAGTACTGAGTACTGAACTTTCACACCATCCATAAGAAAAATATCCAGATTTGGCATTCTCAAAAACCTCTCATGGTAAATTTTTTACAACATTAAAATAAAATTATTAATCCACTTATTTGTATTTTTATCCTTGATTTCGATCATTTTTAAAATTTTTCCTATATAATTTCTTACGAATGTTACAAAAATGTACAACTTTAAAATAAAATTATTTATCGACTTATTTGTATTTTTTCTCAGGGTGTCATACGTGTTCGTTTTATAAACCAACAAGGTCTCCACGAAGCGGGTATTGACCAGGATGGTGTTTTCAAGGAATTTTTAGAAGAGACTATAAAGAAAGTTTTTGATCCCTCCCTCAATCTTTTCAAAACAACATCAGATCAACGTCTATATCCCTCACCAATATCCTATGTTCAAGATAACCATCTACAGTTATTTGAATTTGTAGGTCGAATGTTGGGCAAAGCTGTGTACGAAGGCATTGTAGTCGATGTACCTTTTGCTTCGTTCTTTCTATCACAACTTTTGGGTCAAACTCATCAAGCTTTGTATTCTTGCATGGACGAATTGCCCTCTTTAGATGCTGAACTTTACAAAAGTCTCACCTTTATTAAACACTATGAGCAAGATGTGGCCGATTTGAATTTAACATTTTCCGTGGACCAAGATGTTATGGGTAAAATAGTTACTCATGAACTGCATCCCGGTGGAAAAGGTCGTTCTGTGACAGATCATAATAAATTGGTGTATATTCATTATATGGCCTATTTCCATATGAACACACAAATACGTGAACAGACGCAAGCCTTTAATCGTGGTTTTCGAAGTATAGTTAATCCAGAATGGTTGTCATTATTTTCACCGCCTGAACTACAAAGATTGATTTCGGGCGATACTGTACCCTTGGATTTGAGAGATTTACGTAAACACACTCAGTATTATGGAGGATTTCATGATTCGCATCGTGTGATTGGTTGGTTGTGGGATATTTTGGCGAAAGATTTCACCGAAGAGGAGAAAAAATTATTCTTGAAGGTAAGATGGAATTAGATATTTTTTTTGTGTTAAGATAATTTAGTTTTATTTGACCAAAGTTTTATTGCATACATCCAAAGAAATTTGTCAGTAGACACAACAGAAAAGTCTGCTGAATAAGGGGAAAACGGAAAATGTTTGCTGAAATAGCAAACATTGTTTGCTATATTTTAACCTCGATTACCTTAAAATATTTTTTGGTTTGGGGCTATCGTAACACAATAATGCCCAAATTAAGACATATTAGCAATGATCGCATTTAGAAGCATCTAGGATATTACGAGGGCGGTTCGGAAACTTCTTAGCCTATCAATGAAAGAGAATAATTAGTTTTTCCAAAATATTTTTATTTTTCAATATAATCTCCTGAAACTTCAATACACTTAGTCCAACGCTTTACTAGCAATTCTATCCCTTGATTAAAATAGTTTTCCTCAAAGTCTTCAAAATAGTTGTTTACAACTGTAATTGCATCTTCATTTGAGGTAAAACGCTTGCCAGCAAGGAATTTTTTTAGATTTGGAAACAAGTAAAAGTCACTGGGAGCTAAATCAGGTGAATAAGGTGGGTGGTCAAGCAACTCGTACTTTAATTCGTTGATTTTAGCCATTGTTAAAAAAAAACTCTTGTGCGCTGGTGCGTTGTCTTGATGAAAAATTATTTTTTTGTGTTGTAAGCCAGGACGTTTTTTGCGAATTTGTACATTTAATTGATCCAAAAGGTTGCAATAGTACTCTGAATTTATTGTTTTACCCTTTTGCAGATAGCCAAAAAACCGTTGCCATAACCTTACCAGGCGATTGTATTGTTTTTGCCTTCTTTGGGGCACTTCCTCCAGCTTCAGTCCATTGTTTGGATTGTTATTTTGTCTCTGGAGTATAGTGGTGGATCCATGTCTCATCAACAGTTATGAAACTACGCTTAAAATCCATTTTATTTGGCTTAAAACGATCCAAACAAGCTTGAGAAATGTTCATTCTTATGCGTTTTTGATCGACTGTTAACAAATGCGGTACCCATCTTGCAGAAAGCTTTTGCATCTGTAGTTCTTCATGCAAAATTAAATGAACTCGATCATTTGAGATGCCCATGATATTAAAGGGTGATACGGTCAAAATTTGGTCAATATAAACTTGACGTATTTCTTTTAATTTTGCATTTAAAAAACCTGAACACCCCTCATTTTGAAGGTGTGTGTGTAGAATGTTGCTCCTATTTTGATTTTGGAATTCAGTTGTCAAAATGCCGTCCAAGCAAGTAGAGCAGCGTATCAAAATTTTGCTCGCGCATCGCGAAAATCCGAGCTACTCGCACGCAAAGCTGGCAAAATCGCTAAAAGTTGCCAAATCAACCGTTACAAATGTAATTAAAGTGTTTGGGGAACGTTTGTCGACAGCCAGGAAGTCTGGATCGGGGGGAAATCGAAAACCGGAAGCCGCTGAGACGACAAAGAGAGTTGCCGGTAGTTTCAAGCGAAACCCTAACCTCTCTGTCCGAGATGCCGCAAATAAGCTGGGTGTATCGTCTACAACCGTGCATCAAGCCAAAAAACGAGCCAGACTATCGACTTACAAGAAGGTAGTGACTCCAAATCGCGATGATAAACAAAATACGACGGCCAAAGCGCGGTCCCGGAGGCTGTACACGACGATGCTGACGAAGTTTGACTGCGTGGTAATGGACGACGAAACCTACGTCAAAGCCAACTACAAGCAGCTTCCGGGACAGGAGTTTTATACGGCAAAAGGAAGGGGAAAGGTAGCAGATATTTTCAAGCACATAAAACTGTCAAAGTTCGCAAAGAAATATCTGGTTTGGCAAGCCATCTGTACCTGTGGCTTGAAAAGCAGCATTTTCATAGCTTCCGGGACTGTCAACCAAGAAATTTACGTGAAAGAGTGTTTGAATAAACGTCTGCTGCCTTTCCTGAAGAAACACGGTTGTTCCGTACTGTTTTGGCCGGATTTGGCATCTTGCCATTACGGTAAAAAGGCCATGGAGTGGTACGCCGCCAACAACGTGCAGGTGGTTCCCAAGGACAAGAACCCTCCCAACACGCCAGAGCTCCGCCCAATTGAGAAATACTGGGCTATTGTCAAGCGGAACCTAAAGAAGACCAAAAAACTGCTAAGGACGAGCAGCAGTTCAAGGCAAACTGGCTTTCTGCGGCGAAGAAGGTGGACAAGGTGGCTGTACAAAATCTGATGGCAGGTGTCAAGCGTGAGGCCCGGCAATTCGGATTTGGAAAAGCGAAAGCCTAACTGAATATTTTTCCTGAATTTTATACTAATTGAACTTGAAAAAGAAATTTAATTAGATTTTTTAAATAAACGATTTCACCGACCGTATCACCCTTTAGCAAATTTCACGCACATTTATTCGTCGATAATTTAATACCATATCATGCACTTTGGCTACAATTTCTGTTGTTGTTGCTGTTTTTGGACGTCCACTACGTGGTTCATCTTCAATGCTTGTACGACCAAGTTTCAGCAACCCAATTTTTTACTGTTGCATTTGAAGGAGCACTTTCACCTAACACATTCACCATATCATTATGAATTTCTTGTCCCGATAAACCTATTTTATGTAAATATTTAATGACAGCTCGCATTTCTAATTTCATCCACATTGTAAAACAATTGTGGATGCGTCTTTTTTGAACACCTGTTTCTATATGAAGCAGTTGCCAGATCGAAACAATATATAACACGTGTTCATAACAGAGATGGAAGTTTCCAAAACACTTAACTTTTTTCTGTTTATACCGCGCTGTTTGTGCTAGGCTAAGAAGTTTCTGAACTGCCCTCGTAGAGTGCAGGAATATATAAAAACTATTTTTGGTTTTTAAATATGCTTTGGATAACCTTTTAAAATCTAAAAACTTTACGACATATTCACATGAACAACTGAACGTTAAGTCGTTAAGTCACATCGCGAAAGATGATGCACAGCGCACATAGGTAGATATTGATATTAGATATTAGGCGGCCAAAAGTCAAAATCTTAAATACGTAGTAGGCACAAAATATTGACGTCTACGTATAGTAAACACTTCCGCGAATTACCCCCCACCCTTTTTTTCAACAACCATACGTCACCGCTTCCGTGCAGTTAGACGCAATTTGATCGTTGACTTGATACGTACGTATTTCTATTTGGGAGCCCGAATTATATCAAATTTCTCAATACGCATGTATGTTTATTTTAAGTTGTGCAGTGAAGTGAAAGTGATTCCCATAGCTCAAGTAAGCTTCAACATACCCTCTTTTTCACATAAAAAAATTAATTTTTTAAATTTCAAAAGCAATTTTGTTATGGATCAGGATTCGTCCGGATCATATTTTTTTGTTTGTTGAATACGTTACACATTTAGCTTTCCTATAAAAAAAAAAAACAAGAGCCGCAGAATCCCGCAGAAATCCAAGAAAGATTCCGCTTAGAAACTGGGCTGTTGGTGGACATGCCTAAAGCCAATTTTGGTAATACCAATGATGGTACTCGTAATGGATGGTACTTGTTTGAAAACACGGAATTAGCGACGGACATAACAGGCATTAACCACGAATTAATACATAGATTTAAAATCTTATTAGAGGCGATTTCAAGTGGACACAAAATAAATACAACAAAATTCAAAGCACATGCCTTCAACACCACGCAAATGTATGTGGAATTATACGACTGGCATCCCATGACTCCAACAATGCATAAATTACTATTACATGGGGCGATCATCATAGATAATGCACTGTTGCCAATGGGCCAATTGTCGGAGGAGGCTGCCGAAGCACGAAATAAACATTTTCGGTCATACAGACAGAATTTTTCAAGGGAAGAATACAACCGTGATATTTATCAAAGATTGCTTCTTACTTCAGATCCACTCGTACACGCAAAGAAAAAAAAACGTTTGGAAAACGTGTACCGAGTTTTTTGAATTGCTTCGAAAATTTTAAACTTTTATCACCAAAAAAATTCGTTTGTTACAAAAATTTTCTTTTTTCAATAAAAAAAGTTATTTTTGAAACAACAACATAGTCCATTTCGTTTATATCAAACAGTGTTCTTTTCTGACTTTAGGTCTTTAATAAGACACATTTTACAGTTCAAAGTTTAATATAGTACAATGTAATGTTGAAAATTTTTTCGGAATCTTCCGAACATATCTGGAATATATGTAAAAAAAAAAAACTTTGGCCGTAGCAGGGATCGAACCCACGACCCTTGGCATGCAAGTCGGACGTAGCAACCACTGCTCCACGGTGCCAAACTAAATGTTTGTTTCTGTTAAATAAACTTTGTTTATTCGGTTCGTGGGCGCCGCAAGCTATGCTACATAAATATAACTTATATGGATATTAATCTATTGATGACCATAACAGGTACATAGCTCAGTGGTTAGTGTGTTGGCTTACAAAGTGCATGGTCCGCGGTTCGATTCTCCGTCCAGGCGAAAGGTAAAAAAATTTAAAAATTTTATAAAATCGTATAATTTCTTCTACATTGTTGGTATTACAAGAAAAAGGTGTTAAGAACTAAAAAACCTCGTGTGAGGAAAGATGTGAGGGAAAATGCAATTAGCAAGAAAACAATGTTTTTTTTTTTTTTTTTGAGTTTGTCTTTATGAAATTGTTTTTACATCCTGGAAAAGAATAAACGTTTATCACAAAAAGTATATACTTTACTTCCAAATACACTTCCTTACAGCGAAAAGCAAATGAGAAACGAACTTTGTTTGTCTAAAATTTCGTTTGGGAGGAAAGAATTATTTTTTTGCGTGTAAGTGGGGAAAGATCGTTAAAGAAAACTTCACACAAGATTTTTTTCCAGTGAAGTTATAGAACTATTAGAACCTGCCGAGCCCCACACACAATCATGTATTGAGCACGAAGAAGTCGAGATAGAAACATCTTTCAATAAGAAAATTTAATGCATTTTTATTTATTTATGATTTATGAGAATAAAATGTGTTTTTATTATAAAATATATGTTTTTCTTATTTATTTTTTAAAATAAATAGATAGTTTTTTAAAATACAGTCTGTCGAAGCCATTAACGTCCAAAAATATTTTTGGCCGCCTAAATATTTCAAATCGACCACTGTGCAGCGGTGGTGAAAATCTGTTCAATTTGGGAGGAATTTTTCTCGTATGTAATTTCTATAAGAAGTTAGCATGTAAGATCCAAAATGAAGCATTTCTCCCCGCCAGATCCATACTTAAGGCTATGGACATTCGAGTCGTCAGGCTTTTGTGGATTGGTACCTGGTATTTTCTTTTCAATAACTTAATAATAACAATTCTTCAATCTTCATGTCCATTTAGCAGGTATAATAATTTTAATAATATGAGAAATAATTAATTTGGGCGAAAGACCAACCTGCAATGATATCAAGCTGACATAAAAGTTAAAAAGATTATAAAAGTGGACGAGAATTTATTCTTTTGTAGGTGAGAGTCGGGAAGCAGATAAAGGAATAAAAATACCACAAAAACCAAAATGATCTATGTTAGGTTAGGATGACACCAAATCCGTAGTTGGTTTCCACTTAGATCATGTTGGTCCATTGTGATTCCATAGTTGTTTATTTCCTCTTCATTATCTATCATTCTCCGCCAGGATCAATCCCATCTAATTGGCGTTTTCAACTGGGTTTCTATGTTTTCCATCCAGAAGCCTTGATAAAGGCAAGTATATCCCGCAGGTTACAGTCCCGTACCTCAGTAATATCCTTAAAGAAAAAGGAACCATGTAACTTGTTTCTTCTAAATGATAATGCCGGATATTGGCGCAGAAAATCGTAATAGTCTTTCGTAGCCTCCGGATCAAGGCACAATCTACAAATATTATTAGTCATTAAGTCAATTCGTATTACAGTAATCTCTCGATTTATGTCGTGATTGGTTTCGGAACTTGACGACGTTAATCGAAACGACGTAAATTTAAAATTGCTCGTACTTACGGATTTTTTTAGTGATCTAGTTTGGCTTTATTCTTGAATTTTAAATATTAATTTAAATAGCTTTATAATTCCATACCCACTGATATTTGCCCGATCACATTTTTTTTAATTTTTTCATGCAATTAAATAAAGTTTTTAATATTACTAATAACAAAAATAAAAGACTATCACGATAGAACGTATAAAACTCCCAAATATGTCTATGTTTTGTACTGAAATTCGCTCTCTTGTTTATTAATTAGTTCAGCAGAGGAAGTCCATCGTACTTTCCATAAATCATTCAATATGACATTGACTCTGTAAGTATATAAAACGTCAGTAACGATGTTATCCCTGCCGCGTGCTCCATCCTTAGCAGCACATACATCGACATATGTATTATCATTACCCCTTATTCCTTTATGTTGGCTGATAAGTCCCCGGTCTGACTCATAGATGGCGTCGCTAGTATTAAATGCATATTATTTTTATATATTACCAACCTTCAAATGATTCGTGTCAATATTTGACGTCTGTAAGTCAATTAGTTTGTGAGATAGAGCGTCTTTTGTGAAACAACAATAACAAATATTGTGAAAAAATGGAAAAAAGGAATTTCGAGTTTTGATAAAATACTGTTTTCTGAAGGGAAAAAATACGGTGGAAGCAAAAACTTGGCTTGATAATGAGTTTCCGGACTCTGCCCCAGGGAAATCAAAAATAATTGAATGGTATGCAAAATTCAAGCATGGTGAAATGAGCACGGAGGACGGTGAACGCAGTGGACGCCCGAAAGAGGTGGTTACCGACGAAAACATCAAACAAATCCACGAAATGATTTTGAATGACCGTAAAATGAAGTTGATCGAGATAGCAGAGGCCTTAAAAATATCAAAGGAACGTGTTGCTCATATCATTCATCAATATTTGGATATGCGGAAGCTCTGTGCAAAATGGGTGCCGCGCGAGCTCACATTTGACCAAAAACAACAACGTGTTGATGATTCTGAGCGGTGTTTGCAGCTGTTAACTCGTAATACACCCGAGTTTTTCCGTCGATATGTGACAATGGATGAAACATGGCTCCATCACTACACTCCTGAGTCCAATCGACAGTCGGCTGAGTGGACAGCGACCGGTAAACCGTCTCCGAAGCGTGGAAAGACTCAAAAGTCCACTGGCAAAGTAATGGCCTCTGTTTTTTGGAATGCGCATGGAATAATTTTTATCGATTATCTTGAGAAGGGAAAAACCATCAACAGTGACTGTTATATGGCATTATTGGAGCGTTCGAAGGTCGAAATTACGGCAAAACGGCCCCATATGAAGAGAAAAAAGTGTTGTTCCACCAAGACAACGCACCGTGCCACAAGTCATTGAGAACGAAGGCAAAAATTCATGAAGTGGGCTTCGTCTAAAGTCGGGCGGGGCCGACTATATTATACCCTGCACCACTTTGTAGATCTAAATTTTCGATACCATATCACATCCGTCAAATGTGTTGGGTGCTATATATAAAGGTTTGTCCCAAATACATACATTTAAATATCACTCGATTTGGACGGAATTTGATAGACTTCTACAAAATCTTTAGACTCAAAATTTAAGTCGGCTAATGCACTAGTGTGGAACACAATGTTAGTAAAAAAATATGGGAAACATTTAAATCTGAAGCAATTTTAAGGAAACTTCCCAAAAGTTTATTTATGATTTATCGCTCGATATATATGTATTAGAAGTTTAGGAAAATTAGAGTCATTTTTACAACTTTTCGACTAAGCAGTTGCGATTTTACAAGGAAAATGTTGGTAATTTGACCATTTTTGTAGAAATCAGAAAAACATATATATGGGAGCTATATCTAAATCTTAACCGATGTCAACCAAATTTGGCACGCATAGCTACAATGCTAATTCTACTCCCTGTGCAAAATTTCTAAATCGGAGTTAAAAATTGGCCTCTGTGGTCATATGAGTGTAAGTCGGGCGAAAGCTATATATGGGAGCTATATTTAAATCTGAACCGATTTCAACCAAATTTGGCACGCATAGCTGCAATGCTAATTCTACTCCCTGTGCAAAATTTGAACTAAATCGGAGTTAAAAATTGGCCTCTGTGGTCATATGAGTGTAAATCGGGCGAAAGCTATATATGGGAGCTATATCTAAATCTGAACCGATTTCAACCAAATTTGGCACGCATAGCTACAATGCTAATTCTACTCCCTATGCAAAATTTCAACTAAATCGGAGCAAAAAATTGGCCTCTGTGGTGATATGAGTGTAAATCGGGCGAAAGCTATATATGGGAGCTATATCTAAATCTGAACCGATTTGGCTGAGACTCATAAAATATTCGGATGTACGGAATTTGAGGAAGATCGGTTGATATACACGCCAATTATGGCCAGATCGGTGAAAAATATATATGGCAGCTATATCTAAATCTGAACCGATTTTTTCCGAACCGTCTTTGAGCCGAAACAGGACCCTATACCAAATTTTAGGACAATCGGACTAAAACTGCGAGCTGTACTTTGCACACAAAAATACACCAACAGACAGACGGACAGACAGACAGACAGACGGACAGACAGACAGACGGACAGACAGACAGACGGACAGACAGACAGACGGACATCGCTAAATCGACTCAGAATTTAATTCTAAGCCGATCCGTATACTAAAATGTTGGTCTATGATTACTCCTTCTTGGCGTTACATACAAATGCATAAACTTATTATACCCTGTACCACAGTAGTGGTGAAGGGTATAAAAATGTGTTTTTCTTTGTTAGACCGGGGACTTATCAGCCAACCTGTTACCCAACACAGGATTATATTATGCTGTTCAGTAAGAGCTCTAAGCTCTATCTTTTTCGAATGGTTATCAAGTGGATGCGACCCTACCAATCCTCATGAAAAAAATCAGCGTATCTAGGTTTTTCCTCCTCTGATGAAAAATGGGCACTTCCTCTAGGTTAGGTTAGGTGGCAGCCCGATGTATCAGGCTCACTTGTACGATATATATGGGAGCTATATCTAAATCTGAACAAATTTGGCACGCATAGCTACAATGCTAATTCTACTCCCTGTGCAAAATTTCAACTAAATCGGAGTTAAAAATTGGCCTCTGTGGTCATATGAGTGTAAATCGGGCGAAAGCTATATATGGGAGATATATCCAAATCTGAACCGATTTCAACCAAATTTGGCACGCATAGTTACAATGCTAATTCTACTTCCTGTGCAAAATTTCAATTAAATCGGAGTAAAAGATTGGCCACTGTGGTCATATGAGTGTAAATCGGGCGAACGATATATATGGGAGCTATATCTAAATCTGAACCGATTTCAATAAAATTTTGCACACTTGACTACACTACTAATTGTACTTCTAGTGCAAAATTTCAAATAAATTGGGGTAAAACTCTGGCTTCTGGGACCGTATTAGTCCATATCGGGCGAAAGATATATATGGGAGCTATATCTAAATCTGAACCGATTTGGCTAATATTTTGCAAGTTTTTCGAGACTCATAAAATATTCGGAGTACGGAATTTGAGGAAGATCGGTTGATATACACGCCAATTATGGAACCGATTTGTTCCAAAATCAATAGGCATCGTCTTTGAGCCGAAACAGGACCCTATACCAAATTTTAGGACAATCGGACTAAAACTGCGAGCTGTACTTTGCACACAAAATACACCAACAGACAGACAGACAGACAGACAGAAATCGACTCAGAATTTAATTCTAAGCTGATCCGTATACTAAAATGTTGGTCTATGATTACTCCTTCTTGGCGTTACATACAAATGCATAAACTTATTATACCCTGTACCACAGTAGTGGTGAAGGGTATAAAAATGTGTTTTTCTTTGTTAGACCGGGGACTTATCAGCCAACCTGTTACCCAACACAGGATTATATTATGCTGTTCAGTGAGAGCTCTAAGCTCTATCTTTTTCGAATGGTTATCAAGTGGATGCGACCCTACCAATCCTCATGAAAAAAATCAGCGTATCTAGGTTTTTCCTCCTCTGATGAAAAATGGACACTTCCTCTAGGTTAGGTTAGGTGGCAGCCCGATGTATCAGGCTCACTTGTACTATTCAGTCCATTGTGATACCACAGTGGTGATCTTCTCTCTTATCACTGAGTGCTGCCCGATTCCATGTTAGGCTCAGTGATGAGGGACCTCCTTTTTATAGCCGAGTCCGAACGGCGTTCCACATTGCAGTGAAACACTCAGAAATGTCACCAGCATTACTGAGGTGGGATAATCCACCGCTGAAAAAAATTTTGGTGTTCGGTCGAAGCAGGAATCGAACCCACGACCTTGTGTATGCAATGCGGGTATGCTAACCATTGCACCACTGTGGCTGTCACTTCCTCCAGGTTCTAAAAAATTTTAAGTAGATAGGTTCAGATTTTATTACTATTAGAAAATTTACACTGCTACCAGAAAAAGACATTTTCAAATTATTTTTGTTGTGTCGATTTCAAAAATTCAGCGTCAATTAATCAACATTTTTAATCTCTTGTTTTCTTTGCAGTTTGTAACGAGTTGCTCGAAACCACCGCTATTGGGCTTTGCACACTTAGAACCACCATTCTCTATACGCTGTGTAGAAGTCGGCGATGATGAGGATACTGGCGATACTATTGGCAGTGTAATACGCGGTTTCTTTACTATACGCAAAAAAGATCCATTAAATCGTTTACCCACCTCTTCAACATGTTTTAATCTACTCAAATTGCCAAATTATCAAAAGAAATCTACGCTGAGAGATAAACTACGTTATGCGGTTACCAGTAATACTGGATTTGAGTTGTCCTAAATATGCATATATATGCCTGGTTTTTTTTTATCATTTCAATTATATAGTATATGTTTAGATTTCGTAATTTTAGGCAGCGATTGGAAATATTTTTCCATATCACAATGAATGATATGTAGTAATAGTAAGTAAGGAATTCTTTGCAGTATACCACACTATGTCCAAGATAATTGTGGTTAATTTGATGGACTTTCTTTGGTTTTTGGCAAAGGCTTTCATTCGCTTTTAATGGACATATCAACTTAAGGTTTAGGATGCAATTTCTTTGAATTAAATCAGTGTGCTGTTCGTAGTAGTTTTTCTCGTTTTTCTTGTTTTATTATTGAAGTCGATTCAAAATTAAGTTGCACTAACTAAGATAGTTTGCAAGACTATGGGGCTAACATAGTATACCCCACAAAATAATTAATTTGCCTTTTCAAAACAACATTTTAAATAAAGGAAAAAGGACCCTTTTGTCGTTCACACAAAACAATATCAATTAATTTGATTGTCAATACAATTAAAATTATGTTTAAATTTGAGCTAACAACGTAATTTGTAAATACAATTACGATTTTAGTCACTTTATCAAACAAATTTTGTTATATCAACAAAAAATTTGTTGAACTTAAAAATTTTCTGTAACAACAATTTATTGTTAGCTCAAAAATTATAATATTATTTTCTGTGTTAGTAGAGATGTGAACGTGACATGAAATTGTCGTGAAAATTTTCTTGACACATACGTAGTCATTAGTCACCCTAGAATCAATAGCATGAATAAGCATGAGTGTGAAAAAATACGTCAATGTGGTGCGTGAGTAAAAAAAATATTTTTTTTTCGTGAGTGTACATGAGAAAAATTTTTAGAAATTTTATCTAACGAACATAATCAAATTTAGATATAGCTTCCATATGTAGACACCATCCAAATTTCACAAATTTACTCATATAAGTTAAATGTATTATCCTATCCAGAGAATGAAGCCGCCGAGTCGCGCAGCCGACCAGTTTTTATCAGTCGAAGCCGAATATGTCGACTCATCTCGACTCAAAATTAGCCGTCAATTAATCAAAAATACTGATTTAAATCAAACAAATTTATTAATAATTGTTGTATTTTTTTTTTGTAAAAATGTTGCTATAATAATTTTGCAAATATTTAGCTCAAAAAATTTGAACGAAATGTAAATGTGTTTGTAAGATTGGTTGTACAACTAATCTCATTACCATTCGGATAACTTTAAATTGATTTTATAATTGATAATTGTCCGCCGTCGAATAGACAAATTTATATCGGCTTAGCCGCCAAGCTACCGCCGCCGCCGGAGGCAAACAATTAGTATCAGCCGCCACCGACAAAAATGGGTCGGCTTCATTCTCTGATCCTATCCCTTTCAAATTTGCCACAGCAGAATCTTGGGTGTACAAAATTATGATTTACAATCACCAAAATTTACACATTTTCCGATTTAATTTCATTAGCATACATAGAGAAAATATAAAAACCAATAATATTTCAATTAAAATCTTAATTGAATTTGAAAAAAAGTATTCAATTAAAAAATTCATAGATTTCATTTTTTTTTAATGAAAATAAAAATCAAGCACAAAAAATTAATAAATCAATTTTTTTAATTGGAACAATTAATTGATTGGTGTCGGTAGTATCATTTCCGTGATTGATGAAATTTCAATTAAAAATTAACTAGATCAATTAAATTTTGTGATTGAAATCACAAACATATTTTTTTTTTGTTTGTAGACGTTGAACTCTTTGTTCGATATTCGTGACTTTTGACCATTCGGGTCGTTGTCCACAACATACGAAACCACTTTGGGAAACTTGGAAATACTCAGAATTAACACCAATGTGGTAACATTCGTGTCTCCGATGTGTTAAAAATTCCAATCAAGCTTTTTTCAACATTAATCTATATTCCTTCAGATTTTGTTTTTGTACTCCTGGAAGTC
Organism: Haematobia irritans; assembly: GCF_050003625.1. NCBI lineage: Eukaryota > Metazoa > Arthropoda > Insecta > Diptera > Muscidae > Haematobia > Haematobia irritans. The sequence goes on from NC_134400.1 coordinate 132,941,602, forward strand.
ACCATTTACCCCTTATTAATCGATATTTCCAAAATCTGGAATACTAAATTTTTTTTTTAAATAGTTTCCTATTTACACATTAGAGTGACCGCAACTTATATTGGGCAAAAAAATGTCGGAATCTTGTTCGCCTTAACCCCACAAAAAGAAGATATTGGGATAGCCAAAATTTGAGCCCGATTAAACGACGTTAACACGTGCCGCTCGTCGCTGAGTCAAACCGAGTTACGCCAGCCTTTAGCTTCGAAAACGCGACCTGGTGCCACTAGGAGCATTCGCCTCAACCCCACAAAACGAATCCCCTTTCCAGATATTGGGATACTCAAAATTTGAGCCCGATTAAACGACGTTAACACGTGCCGCCAAACTTATTGGCCAAAAAATTCGTTTTTTTTTAAATTTTGAGCGACGAGCGGAACGTGTTAACGTCGTTTAATCGGGCTCAAATTTTGGCTATCCCAATATCTGGAAACGGGATTCGTTTTGTGGGGTTAAGGCGAACAAGATTCCGACATTTTTTTTATCCCATATAAGTTGCGGTCCTCTATTACACATATCTTTCGATTATATTCTTGGATCAGCTCCGTTATTACATGGTCTTTTAAAGACAAAAAAACAAACACACGAAAAAAATTTTGTTTAATTCAAACACGAAATTAATTGATCCGATTAATTTTTTAATTGAAATGTCTTCAATAACGAAAATAATAGCATCACTCACAGTTTTAATTGGGCATATAAAAAATATTTGATTAAAAAATTAATGGTTTGATTTGAAAATTTCAATTAGTTTTTTAATTGATTCTATTAAAAAATTTATTGACGCTGATTGCAAAAACAATTAATTTTTTAATTGATTCAATTAAATATTTAGTTAATGTTGATTGGAAAAATCAATTAATTTTTTAATTGATTCAATCATAAATTGAATTTATGTCGATAGGAAAACTCAATTAGTTTTTTTAATTGATTCAATTAAAACTTCAGTTCAATTCTCAATTAACTTTTTAACTATAAACAATTAAACAATTAATTGAGCTTTGCAATCGATAACGAATATTTTTTTAAATTAAATTGTTAATTGAAACAATTAATTGTTTAATAAAAAATGCGAAAATGTTCACTCATTTTTTCTTAACTAACATTGTGTTCTTCGTTTGATTAACAAATTTGTTGTATCAATTAATGTTTTAATTAAAGACGTAACTATTTTCAATCACTTTCTTAATTGATTTTATGATTAAAAAATTGATTGTATCAATTAATTTTGTTATTAAGAATTAAAAAATTCAATAATTTTTTAATTGGCTAACTGTCTGTTCATGAAACCGAAAATCGTCTAGTGTGAAACTAAAGTAACGTTACATTTATTTGCTACAAAACCTCGAACTTTGCTGAACTCCGAAACAATTGTGATTCGATGGATTCTAGTTCTCGAGATATCAAGGAGTGATTTTTGATGTTTCGTTCGTCTCGAGGCGAACGAAAATTCCACGAACAGGCAGTTAGTCTTCCGAGTTTGATTAAAAAGTTAATTGTATCAATTAGTTTATTAATCAATAATTGAAAAATGTTCAATAATTGACCTTAGCGGCTTAATCTTTCCAGTTTGATTAAAAAGTTTGATTATCAATTAATTTTTAATTAAAAAAGGTTCAATCATTGACATGTTGGTAGTTTGATTAAAAAGTTAATTATATCAATTAATTTCTTAATTTTAAAAGTTTTCAGATTCAATTGAACTTTTTAATTGGAAATATTTTGGCTATATTTTTTTCTGTGCCCAAAGAATGTTCTCAAAAATTCCTTTTTGAATTGATTCACTATGTTATCAAACACAACAGAATTCTGATATCTAAATTTTCAAAATAATTCCAAAGGGAATCTATGCAAACTACCTGACGTGGTAGGGAAAAATCTCTGGTTTTTTTTCTGAGTTGTCGACAAAAGTCTACTTTTCTTTCAAAAAATCTTATTTAACCTCTAACAACCTCTAAATGTTCTATTTCAAAAAGTATGCAATTTAAGGGTTTTGTTTCATTTTATTTTTTAGTTGAGACAAAAAACGAAACGACCGCCATCGATTTCAATCTCTCTGTCATTCGCTCTAAGATAAAAAGTTTTTTCTTTTTTGTTTTGGTTTTCAATAGCATCTAATAATTAGTGTATTTTGATTATAAACATGGTGATTGATCTCCAAATTGTTTATTTTATTTTATTTTATTTTTTTTAATAATTTCTCGCAAATTTGTTATTTTGTTTTATTATTATTAGTAACTGTGATATGAGAAATTTGGAAACGAAAATTATTTGTAACGGCAAAAGAGTGCTGCACCGAAAATGCTTTTCAAAGATGTTTACTTTTTTACTTTTTTTTTTGATTAAAAATATAATTATATGTATACTTTTGGGTGTTTTGTAAAATGTTTATGAATTGCAAATATAGCAAATTGTTTAATAGCACCTAAGTGTATTTTTCGAAAACATATTTGTGTAAAATGTATTCACGTTGGGAAGCCATCGTTTCATAAGGATTAGCATGTCCAGCTTTCTCACAGTGGACAGACATCGATAAATGCAACAAAAATCTTATACAATTCCCTATCAAAATAGTCATCTTTAGTTTTTGTACACACAAAAAATTTTTTTTGATTCAATTACAAAATTAATTGATCCAATTAATTTTTTAACTGAAATAACTTCAATCATAAAAAATGATAGTATCAATCACAGATTTAATTGGGTATCAAAAAATTTCTTGATTAAAAAATTAATTGATTTCAATAGCAAATTTCAATAAAATTTTTATTGATTCAATTAAAGTTTTAATTGGTGTTGATTGCAAAATTCAATTATTTTTTAATTAAAAACGAAACTATTTTTAATCGCTATAGTATATTTCAATGAGTTTCTATAACTATTTTTAAACATTTTTACTTTGATTTAAAAATTCATAATTTCTTTTAATTAAGATTTAAAAAAAAAACATATCCAGAATAAAGTGTCTTACACAGAAAAAAAAATATCACCAAAATATTTCCAATTAAAAAGTTAATTGAAGTTGAAAATGTTTTCAATTAATAAATTAATTGATACAATTAACTTTTTAATCATGATAGAAACATTAAGTTAATAAAGTCAATGATCGAAAATTTTAAAATTTTTAATTAAAAAATTAATTGATAAAATTAACTTTTTAATCAAATTCGGAAGACTAATTCAGTTAAAAATAGTGCTGATTTTTTTTTAATTTTTAATTAAAAATGTATTTCAAACAATCATTTGTTAATCCAAATAAAAAAGTCAATTCAGAAAGTAATTAAAAATAAAGGGTGATACGGTCAAAATTTGGTCAAGGGAAAACGCGTGTAAATCGGTGAAATCGTTTATTTAAAAAATCAAATCAAATTTCTTTTTCAAGTTCAATTAGTATAAAATTCAGGGAAATATTCAGTTAGGCTTTCGCTTTTCCAAATCCGAATTGCCGGGCCTCACGCTTGACACCTGCCATCAGATTTTGTACAGCCACCTTGTCCACATTCTTCGCCGCAGAAAGCCAGTTTGCCTTGAACTGCTGCTCGTCCTTAGCAGTTTTTTTGGTCTTGTTTAGGTTCCGCTTGACAATAGCCCAGTATTTCTCAATTGTGCGGAGCTCTGGCGTGTTGGGAGGGTTCTTGTCCGTGGAAACCACCTGCACGTTGTTGGCGGCGTACCACTCCATGGCCTTTTTACCGTAATGGCAAGATGCCAAATCCGGCCAAAACAGTACGGAACAACCGTGTTTCTCCAGGAAAGGCAGCAGACGTTTATTCAAACACTCTTTCACGTAAATTTCTTGGTTGACATTCCCGGAAGCTATGAAAATGCTGCTTTTCAAGCCACAGGTACAGATGGCTTGCCAAACCAGATATTTCTTTGCGACCTTTGACAGTTTTATGTGCTTGAAAATATCTGCTACCTTTCCCCTTCCTTTTGCCGTATAAAACTCCTGTCCCGGAAGCTGCTTGTAGTCGGCTTTGACGTAGGTTTCGTCGTCCATTACCACGCAGTCAAACTTCGTCAGCATCGTCGTGTACAGCCTCCGGGATCGCGCTTTGGCCGTCGTATTTTGTTTATCATCGCGATTTGGAGTCACTACCTTATTGTAAGTCGATAGTCCAGCTCGTTTTTTGGCTCGATGCACGGTTGTAGACGATACACCCAGCTTATTTGCGGCATCTCGGAGAGAGAGGTTAGGGTTTCGCTTGAAACTACCGGCAACTCTCTTTGTCGTCTCAGCGGCTTCCGGTTTCCGATTTCCCCCCGATCCAGACTTCCTGGCTGTCGACAAACGTTCCCCAAACACTTTAATTACATTTGTAACCGTTGATTTTGCAACTTTTAGCGATTTTGCGTGCGAGTAACTCGGATTTTCGCGATGCGCGAGCAAAATTTTGATACGCTGCTCTTCTTGCTTGGACGGCATTTTGACAACTGAAGAGTGAATTCCAAAATCAAAATAGGAGCAACATTCTAAACACACACACCTTTAAAATGAGGGGTGTTCAGGTTTTTTAAATGCAAAATTGAAAGAAATACGTCAAGTTTATATTGACCAAATTGTGACCGTATCACCCTTTAGTTACCTTTTTTAATTAATAAATTAATTGAGTTTTGCAATCAACATCAATTAAATTTTTAATTGAATCAATTAAAAAAATAAATTGAAATTTGCTGAAAAAATCAATTAATTTTTTAATCAAGAATTTTTGCTATGCCCAATTAAAACTGTGATTGATACTATCATTGATTGAAGACATTTCAATTAAAAAATTAATTGTATCAATTAATTTGGTGATTGAATCAGAAAAAAAATTTTTTGTGTGTACTCTTCCGAGTTAATTGTATCAATTAATTTTTTAATTGAAAAAGTTTTCAACTTCAATCAACTTTTTAATTGGGAATATTTTGGTGATATTTTTTTCTGTGTACACTAATGTCATATTGACCACGACATATTTCAAGTCGCTAAAAATTGCATCGTGATCAGAAATGAGAAACAAAATGTATGCATAACTACACAGAAAAAAAATTTCACGAAAATTTTTCCAATTAAAATTTTAATCGAGTTTTAAAATATATTCAATTAAAAATTTAATTGAATCAACAAATTTTCTAATTGAAACAAAAATCTATCACAAAAATTAATAGTATCAATTAATTTTTTAATTGACCTTCAATTAATTTTTTAATTGATACTATAATTTCTGTGATTGAATACATTTCAATTAAAAAATTAATTGGATCAATTAATTTCATGATTGAATCAGATTTTTTTTGTGTACTTAAGCTTTCTGTCGTATTTCAAAAGAAAGAAAATTTATGTTCTTCTATTTCGAAAGGCCAGTTGTCTTTCTTCATAGGCGAATGTCCAAATGTGTCCAGAAAAATTAAAAAGATTTCTATAATTTGGATTAATTCTGAAATTTAATTGAAAATTTAAGAAAACCTATTTTGTATAGTCAATGTATTCTCATGCAAACGAAATCAACTTCCAAAAATACAAATCTGTTGTTAACCCTTAAATGCGCACTGTATCTTTTAAGATACAACCAGAAAAAAATTCTTACGTCTTAAAATTTTAACCAAATTCTATGAAATATAGTTTGTAGCATTTAATAAATCATAACGCTAGTTCTAAAAATATGTTTTTTGTTTTTAAGAAAATTAGTAATCTATATTCAAAATTAAAAATTAAATTTTGACCACAAAAGAAAAGCCTACAAATTGGAAGTTATATAATATATACCAGAGGTGAAAGTAATGTTGGTCAAAATATCATTATTCTTTATTCTCTACTAAAATCAAAATTGTTTATTTGTAATAAAAACTTAGTTTATTTTTAAAGTATTTTTAAAGAAAAAAAAACACATAATTTTTTGTTTTTAATGTGATATGCAGATGTTTTTTTTTTTTTGCCATTTTGCATAATATATATTTCTTCGGAGGAATCGGTGATCTTGTGCATTTAAGGGTTATACTGATGTTAAAATGAAGTTATTTTTATTGCAAAAGAATATATTTTGTTTTAATTAATTTGTAAAATATTTGAAAAAATTTTCCCCAGCCAAATGGAATTTTCTTTATTCCACTTTTATGAACTATATGTGGGTATATATTTCAATGACTATACGAACAAGTTCAAATCCAACTAAAGCCAACAAAATTTTTCGTACACTTCTCAAAAATAGTTAGAATGGTTAACTTGGTTAAAATGGTTATAATTTGTCGCCAATGATTTTTACAGTGAGTTCAGTTTTGCTTTTATGAGAAGAATTTCGTAAATTGTGGTTGAGAATACAACAAGTATATACGGCCGTAAGTTCGGCCAGGCCGAAGCTTATGTACCCTCCACCATGGATTGCGTAGAAACTTCTACTGAAGACTGTCATCCACAATCGAATTACTTGGGTTGCGGTAACACTTGCCGATGGCAAGGTATCTTAAAACTTCCTAACACCGTCTTCTAAATTACAAGGTAGTCCATACGTAGTATATATTAAAGTAAAAAAGGCCGATTAAATACGTATATAATTAAGTTTAAAGTTTCTATAGAAATAAAATTTTGACAACGTTTTCTATAGAAGTAAAATTTGGAAAAAATTTTCTATAGAAATAAAATTTGGAAAAAATTTTCTATAGAAATAAAATTTTGACAAAATTTTCTATAGAAATAAAATTTTTACAAAATTTTCTATAGAAATAAAATTTTGACAAAATTTTCTATAGAAATAACATTTTGACAATGTTTTCCATAAAAATAAAATTTTTGTAGATTATTTTTGGCTCGAGTGGCAACCATGAATATGAACCGATATGGACCAATTTTTGTGTGATTTGGGATCGGCTATATATAAATATAGACCGATATGGACCAATTTTGGCATGGATATTAGCGGCCTTATACTAACAGCACGTTGCAAATTTCAACCGGATCGGATGAATTTTGCTCCTCCAAGAGGCTCCGGAGGACAAATCTGGGAATCGATTTATATGGGGGCTATATATAATTATGGACCGATATGGACCAATTTTTGCATGGTCATTAGAGAACATATACCAACACCATGTACCAAATTTCAGCCGGATCGGATGAAATTTGCTTCTCTTAGAGGCTCCACAAGCCAAATCGGGGGATCGGTTTATATGGGGGCTATATATAATTATGGACCGATGTGGACCAATTTTTGCATGGTTTTTAGAGACCATATACTAACACTATGTACCAAATTTCAGCCGGATCGGATGAAATTTGGTTCTCTTAGAGGCTCCGCAAGCCAAATTGGGGGATCGGTTTATATGGGGCTATATGTGATTATGGACCGATATGGACCAATTTTTGCATGGGTGTTAGAGACCATATACTAACACCATGTACCAAATTTCAGCCGGATCGGATGAAATTTTCTTCTCTTAGAGCGATCGCAAGCCAAATTTGGGGGTCCGTTTATATGAGGGCTATACGTAAAAGTGGACCGATATGGCCCATTTGCAATACCATCCGACCTACATCAATAACAACTACTTGTTCGGACATGCTCAGATCGACTCAGAATTTCACCACGACCCAGAATATATATACTTTATGGGGTCTTAGAGCAATATTTCGATGTGTTACAAACGGAATGACAAAGTTAATATACCCCCATCCTATGGTGGAGGGTATAACAAGTGAAAAATGTTTTACGATTGCAATTTACCAATCGAAAAAATTTTCGATCAAAAAAACTCGATATCGACTCCCGTGATCCGAAAAATTTAAATTTTGATCAAAAGTTGTCGATATCGAATGCCGTGATTAGCCCCCAGGATTAATTTGCCACACGTTTTTTTTTTGAGTTAAACGTAAAAAAGGTAGATACTCAATACTCATTTGAACTGTTGTAATTTTTGCATTCGACTAATCGATTTTTGACGTTTGCCAAAACCGTTCGTTGTGGACCGATCCATCAAGTCAATCTGGTTCTGAAACCCTTCTGCTATGAGATTGTATGGAGTTTTCTTTTGCCAGATATGTACGCGTATAAGGAATTTTATGAAAAATGTTTATAGGGTAAAAAAAGCCACATGGTTTAAGAAACAAGTGTCACTCGCTTTGTTTCTGCTCGGGCGCCACTTTGAAGGATTAGTTAATTCAAAGGCTGAAAATATATTTTTTTGTTATTGAGAAGTCTGAAGTGTTGTCACGTTAAATGAGACTAAGACCAAGGTTCACCCCTTGCAGTTAATTAAAAAAATAAAGCGGATTGATATATTTTGCATTAAACAATTTGATATAATTTGCAAATAAATATTATTTTTCTTTATCTTTTATGAATTTCATTATTATCACTTTAAGACTATATACACAATTTTATTTAAATATTTTGTTTAAGTGTAAAAATACTGTCTTGTAATTTCATATACAAAACTATATATATATATATATCTAACTACAATATAACATATAATGAACATAATATTAACAATCACATTTACACCGAATCATTTTCAGTAAAATTATAACAACGTATATGTCTACGATAATAAATGTTTTAATATACAAAAACAAAAAAAAAAAAACAAACATGCGTCAAATTATTATGATTTTTATATTCTCCACCATTGGAGTGGGCCTTGGGGGAGTAAATTTCATTCGATTCTGTTGAAATTTGGGAAAATTGATCCATTAGGATTCATAATTATTATAGCACCCATATGAACAAGCTATCAGCTTTAAACTTGGCAAAAGCAGTTGCAAATGATGGGTCGAAAACGGACGAAAAATACTATTTGTCATATGTTTGGGTGTAAAAATTATATGTTTGGAACACAAATTTTTAGCACAATATTTTTAAGTGCAATCATATATTGTTCATAAACTAGCATAACATGTTTGGGACATATATATTAATATTTTGGAACATATTATGTTTGGGACATAACATTTTTGTAAATATAATATTTTTGGATGCAAACATATATTAATTTTGAAATAGCCTATAAACATATATGTATTTAGAAAGAGAGACCTACAGAATATGCTGCAAGTAGACGAATGGAAGTAACCAATTGGCGCCTTAAAAACATATATACACAAAGAAAATTTCATTAAAAATGTTTACTACCAGTGTATGCCCTAAGGTGAAACATAATATGTTTGAACAATACAAACAATATTTTGTTTGGACCAATCCTGAAAATATATATGCTTGAAGCAAAATGTGTTTGGGGTATATGTTACAGAAGTGATTTATGGAAAAATGGAGCACTATTTCACCAGGATTGTAAGGGAGAGAGGCAGTACCAACTGCCTCTTACAAAACAACCGAATCAGCGCTGATTTTTGTGGGCGATGTGCCGATTTAGAGCAGCTTTTACATAGCGCTGATATAATTGCTCATTTTAATAGAAATATTGCCCAGAAGTCATAACAGGTTGGCTGATAAGTCCCCGGTCTAACAAAGAAAAACACATTTTTTTGTCAAAAATTCGTTTTTATTATTCAACATAGTTCCCTTCAAGAGCGATACAACGATTATAACGACCTTCCAATTTTTTGATACCATTCTGGTAGTACTCCTTCGGTTTTGCCTCAAAATAGACCTCAGTTTCGGCGATCACCTTTTCATTGCAGCCAAATCTTTTCCCTGCGAGCATCCTTTTGAGGTCTGAGAACAAGAAAAAGTCGCTGGGGGCCAGATCTGGAGAATACGGTGGGTGGGGAAGCACTTCGAAGCCCAATTCATGAATTTTTGTCATCGTTCTCAATGACTTGTGACACGGTGCGTTGTCTTGGTGGAGCAACATTTTTTTCTTCTTCATATGGGGCCGTTTTGCAGCGATTTCGACCTTCAAACGCTCCAATAACGCCATATAATAGTCACTGTTGATGGTTTTTCCCTTCTCAAAATAATCGATAAAAATTATTCCATACGCATCCCAAAACACAGAGGCCATTACTTTGCCAGCGGACTTTTGAGTCTTTCCACGCTTCGGAGACGGTTCACCGGTCTTTGTCCACTCAACCGACTGTCAATTGGACTCAGGAGTCACATATCGACGGAAAAACTCTGGTGTACTACGAGTTAACAGCTGCAAACACCGCTCAGAATCATCAACACATTGTTGTTTTTGGTCAAATGTGAGCTCGCGTGGCACCCATTATACACAGAGGTTCCGCATATCCAAATATTGATGAATGATATGACCAACACGTTCCTTTGATATCTTTAAGGCCTCTGCTATATCGATCAACTTTATTTTACGGTCATTACAAATCATTTTGTGGATTTTTTTATGTTTTCTTCGGTAACCACCTCTTTCGGGCGTCCACTGCGTTCACCGTCCTCCGTGCTCATTTCACCACGCTTGAATTTTGCATACCAATCAATTATTGTAGATTTCCCTGGGGCAGAGTCCGGAAACTCATTATCAAGTTTTTGCTTCTACCATATTTTTTCCCTTCAGAAAAAAGTATTTTATCAAAACTTGAAATTCCTTTTTTTCCATTTTTTTCACAATAACAAAAGTTGCTTCACAAAAGACGCTCTGTCTCACAAACTAATTGACTTACAGACGTCAAATTTTGACACGAATCATTTGAAGGTTGGTACTATATAAAAATAATATGCATTTAATACTAGCGACGCCATCTATGTATCATACCGGGGACTTATCAGCCAACCTGTTATATAATCTTGTGTATAGCATTGTTGGCGTGAAGGAAAACAGCACAACCTTTCATGCATCTATACTGCATCAGTTGGCTGAAATAACGTAAACGAATGATCATAAACTAGTTTGATTACTCGTTTACGTTATTGCCACCGATTCATGCAGTGTGGTTGTACTGCCTAATTTATTGTACACCAATAAGGGCAACTAAGCTCTTACTGCTGAAGTATTTTTTGCTGGGTAGACAAGACTTTTTTTCAGCGTTTCAAACTCTCATAACGGTGCTTTTCATTCTCATCTATCCAATCATTTTGTGTGCAATATTCCAAGCTAACGGTCAACGGAAGGTTTTTGTGGTTTGACATCATAGTAGGTCATGGATGAAGGACTGTTGATGAACATCACCAACGGAAGCGGTGTCATTTGATAGTTCCTTGTCTCATTGCATATACAGAAGTACTTCTTCTCGTCTCGTCATTATTACCGCAACATAAAACGAACAACAACAAAAAACTAAAGGACATCTAAGGCTCGAAACCCTCTGCCATATTTAACTGACACCGTTACAGAATGATGACGAACGCAGGGCGTTGGACAAAAGGGGACAAGTGTCGCCAGTCTTGTAATAACCATTATATCACATGTAATAAATTTGTTTCCATCACATCAACCGACATCGCAGTGTTATCCTTCCTTCCATCACTCTACTGTGTTGCGTAAATGCCGCCTAGATCTATTGTCTAGAGTATCCCGCAGAGTTGTGATCTTCGTAATGCTTGTGGCATATCTTAAAATGTGCTAGATCTGTAAAAAAAAACAAAAACAAAAACAATCGTCATTACAAAAATTATTGAAGGCAACCATCATCGAGGATCTTTCCATTATTGTTATGGCCATTGCAACAAGTGTTATAGTACCTCTTTTCTCCACTGCCTACTGTTATCCCGGAGATGAGCATGGCTTGTGATATTTACCGACACGGTTCATTTAAAGGACAATATTTAAGCATTGTCAACGCTATCGGAAATCAGGACACAAGTGTCGTTGACAAGTGTTTTCCTCTATTGTTTGTCCCCTTTATGGGTTTGTATGTTAGTTGGTTCGCCTTTGGTTTGTTTAATAGTGGTCATTTGTGGGTGTGTTCTAATTGGCGCCAACATTTATTGTCTCATTTTCAACGATTCGGTCGGGTAATGTTCTTTTTCATCATTGTCGGCAGCAATGCGAACAATCTGAATCCTTTTCGTCTTGTTTCTCAAGTGCCAGATCAGTTGTTATGTCATTTGTTTTTTTGTTTTCGATATGTTGAGGTTATCATTGGCGGATCTTTGTGATTTTTTGATTGTTTTCTTTCTTCCGCTGTTGTGCCACCAGCGGCAGATGTTTCTAAATTTGCCATGCTATGGATTTGCGATTTGAGACCGTAGGAAAATTGGATATGAATGTGAGTGAAACATTAAATGACTATAAAGACCAATTTAACGATGGGAGGTTATAATATTTTACCCTTCCGTTTGTACACTATTGACCTAATATGAAGATTATGCAACCTAAATTTGAGGTCGCACAATAAAATATTAAGGACAAATTTCTTTAAAACAAGTAAGTAAAGTCTAAAGTCGGGCGGGGCCGACTATATTATACCCTTCACCACTATGTAGACCAACATTTGTGTTACCATCTCAACTACTTCAGATTTACTGGGAGCTATATAAAGGTTTGCATTTCCAGATACAAATACTTATAATGGAGACAATTTTTTGTACTTCTACAAAATCTCTAGAATTAAAATTGAAATCGGCTAACGGCCTGGAATGAAACACAATGTTAATAAAACCAAGTATATTCAGTAGTAAGTTCGGCCGGGCCGAATCTTAAATACCCACCACCATGAATCAAATATAATAGTTTCCTTTGAAAATTTCAGGGGGGTTTGATGACAGATATTTTCCCAAGCAGATCAGTCCAACCAGTACGCTTCCCACAGATAAATGTACAGATTTTACCTATGAAGACTAGATCAGATTCTGAATTTATAAGAACCATTTTTTGTTTGAGTTTTAAAGGAATCATAAACATCTCTTGTAAACGCCAGAAAATGATGAAATAACGCCTTCCCAGCAAAAACTGGGTAAGCACTAGTGATTCTTTCAGTAATACTGGTAATCAAAAAGTTACTACTTGCCTGGGATTATTACTTGGGATTAAAAATAATAAATTACCTGCGTAGGCAAAAAGTGATTCTTTCTAGTAATACCGGTAATCAAAATCCTATCTTGTGGTCCGGGTTCGGCTCTACAGTGGGCACCGTTAATAGCAGCGATAAGTAATGCCAAATTACATTTCAGAAAAAAATTGCCAATAAAATATACCATTGTTTTCTAAAGTTGTATAGTACATAATTTATATTACAAAATAACATCATTGGATAGATCCATGTCGAGCGTGGTATAGTGTTTTGGATTACAAAACAACAGGGGTGAGTTCGCACTTTTTGGGTATCTTTATGGTAAAGATATTATTTTTGGAGAGCTGGTATGCTTGCGAAGAAGTACTTATTTTTCGACTGCTGGTATGCTTGCACGGAAGTACTTTCCTCCAATGTCATGCCCGTGTAAAAGTATTACTACTAATATATGTACGAGGAAGTTGTTACCAATTTGTCGCAGGCATACTTGTACTCATACCTGGTAATAGGAGTTTTTGCTGGGTTGATTTGAAATCTAAAATCTGTAGATTTTCATCCCAATTATGTAAAATAATTACGAGAAGTAAAATCTTGAAATTTTGCATTCAGTTTCAAGCAATTTTCATGATCAGTGCGCCTTCTATACCCTCAATAAGTGAAATCGGTCTATATGGAAGCCTTACCAAATGGACCGATAAAACTAAATCATATACACTTAGTTATGGGTCGAAAATGCCAGTATATTTTCAATTTGTGGCAAATCGGATAAAAACTACAATTTCTAGAAACCCTAGGAGTTAAATCAGGAGTTCGGTGTAATGGGGGCTATACCAAAACATGGAAAGATACACACAGTATCCAGCACATTTAATTGTATTTCTAGAACCTAGACCCCCAAATCGGAGGGCCGGTTTATAAGGGGGCTATATCAAAAACTGTACCGATACTCAATATATTCGGCATACCCCTTTATGGTCCTAGAATAACTCTAGATTTCCAATTTCAGGTATATTGGATAAAAACTGCGGATTCTAGAAGCCCAAGAAGTAAAATCGGGAGATCGGTTTATATGGGGGCTATATCAAAACATGGTCCAATTTTCGGCGCATCTCTTTATTTTCCTAGAATACCTCTAGATTTCCAATTTCAGGCAAATTGGGTAAAAACTACGGATTCTAGAAGCCCAAGAAGTAAAATCGGGAGATCGGTCTATATGGGGGCTATATCAAAACACGAACCGATACTCGCCATTTTCGACGCACGTCTTTATGGTCCTAGAATACCCCTAGATTTCCGATTTGAGGCAAATTGCATTAAAACTACGGATTCTAGAAGACCAAGAAGTAAAATCGGGAGATCGGTCTATATGGGGGCTATCTCAAAACATGGACCGATACACACCATTTTCGGCACACCTTTTTATGGTCCTAGAATACCTCTAGATTTCCGCTTTGAGGCAAATTGGATAAAAACTACGGATTCTAGAAGCCCAAGAAGTAAAATCGGAAGATCGGTCTATATGGGGGCTATACCAAAACATGGGCCGATACTCACCATTTTTGGCACACCTCTTTATGGTCATAAAATACCTCTAGATTTCAAATTTCAGGCAAATTGGATAAAAACTTCGATTTCTATAAGCCCAAGATCCCAAATCGCGTGGTCGGTTTATATGGGGACTATATCAAAACCTGGACCGATATAGCCCATCTTCGAACTTGACCTGCCTGCAGACAAAAGACGAGTTTGTGCAAATCACGATTGCTTCATTATTGAAGACTGTAGCGTGATTACAACAGACAGACAGACAGACGGACAGACGGACATCGTTATATCGTCTTAGAATTTCTCCCTGATCAAGAATATATATACTTTATATAGTCGGAAATCGATATTTCGATGTGTTACAAACGGAATGACAAACTTATTATACCCCCGTCACCATTCTATGGTGGTGGGTATAAAAATATGGTAAATATGAAGCGAGAGACATTTTGAGGCAATTGTACAAAAGAGCATTTGCGATTTATCAGGCGATACTTATGTATTCGAGATATAGGACAATTTGAGTAACATTTACAATTTTTGCTACTCAGCAGTGACGATTTTACAAGGATATTGGTTAGATCTTGCCAATATATGTGGTCAAGTGTGGGTTGTGATATATTATTTGGTCAAGTCGGGCGACTTGGAGCCTCATTTAAAACTCAACCGTTCTGTGGAAAGTCTGGCATTACAGTGTGTAGGATATGACTAAGATATGGGGAAATTATCACAGAATTTTGTGTAAAGTGTGGGAATTTTGGCCATATTTGTATAAACCGGAAATACGAATATATGGAGGCTTTATCTAATTCTGAACCAAATTAGATCAAACTTGACACACTTAAATATCATATTAAATATATTCTTCGTGGAAACTATGCAGTCAATTGGAGGAAAATCCCATTGAAAATGGGTCTAAAATATGAAATAGTCTACCATATTTTCCCAACTCTGGTGTACATATAACGGGAGCTATATCTAATCTGAACCGATTTCGACTAAATTTGACATGCATAGTTAGAATAATAATTCTGTTATCTCTGCAAAATTTCACGTAAATGGGAGTTTAACTTTGGCCCCCGTAGTCATTTCAGTATAAATCGGGCGAAAGATATATATGGGAGCTATATCTAAATCTGAACCGATTTCAACCAAATTTGGCACACTTACCGATACTGTTAAACGTACTCCTTTTGCAAAATTTGAACCAAATCACGCCAAAACTCTGGCTTTTGAGACCATATAAGTTCAAATCGGACGAAAGATAAATATGGGAGCTATATCTAAATTTGAACCGATTTCAACAAAATTTGGAACACTTATCGATACTATTAAACGTACTCCTTGTGCAAAATTTGAACTAAATACCGGCAAAACTCTGGCTTTTGAGGCCATATAAGTGCAAATCGGACGAAAGATATATATGGGAGCTATATCTAAATCTGAACCGATTTCAATAAAATTTACCAAGCATTGGTAGAATGTCAATTCTACTCTTTATGCAAAATTTCACGAAAATTGGTAGTAAACTTTGGCCTCTGTTGCCATATGAGTCTAAATCGGACGAAAGATATATATGGGAGCTATATCTAAATCTGAACCGATTTAGCTGATATTTTGCAAGTTTTTCGAGACTCATCAAATATTCGGATGTACTGAATTTGAAGAACATCGGTTGATAAATACGCCAATTATGACCAGATCGGGGATACATATATATGACAGCTATATCTAAATCTGAACCGATTTTTTCCAAAATAAATAGCTATTGTCTTTGTCCCAAAAAACGACCCTATGCCAAATTTGAGGACGATCGGACTTAAACTGCGACCTGTACTTTTCGCACAAAAAGACATGAACAGACAGACGGACAGACAGACAGACAGCCAGACAGACAGACGGACATCGCTAAATCGACTCAGAATTTAATTCTAAGACGATCGGTATACTAAACGATGGGTCTCAGACTTTTCCTTCTTGGCGTTACATACAAATGCACAAACTTATTATACCATGTACCACAGTAGTGGTAAAGGGTATAATAAAAAAAAATAATTAAACAAAGTTTATAATCTTTGTTTCAAAAATTTCCTTCTTTATGTTTAGGACACAAACACATATGTTTGAAGTAAGGCAAAATTTCCTTAAAGTAACGAAACACATTTTTTATTTAAAGAAATAATCTTTCAATTAACTTAGATGTTAAATCTGTGGATTAAAGATAAAAAAGCTTCAAATGTAGGATAAGACTAATATTAAGGCTTATGCATTTTTGGTTGAAAGTTTTTTTTTTTTTTAGTTAAGAAAACCTGTCTGCACAGAAAAAAATGTCCGTAGTTAAACTAACGCTAAATTTAACTTATTTTTAATGGAAAAAATTTATTTATTTGGAGTTAAATTTTATTTTATTTTTATCGAAATTTTCCACAGCTTAATGAAATCTTACTTTTTGTAAATATGTCTCAAAAATTTAATGAACTAAACGTGAGTATAAAGTTCAATGATCGTACACATAAGTTCAATATGAACTAAAGCAAAAGAAGATTATCGTACGATTCCCAAATATAGTAAGAATGAACTACTGTATGGTTAAAATGGTCATGATTTGGCGCCATTGATTTTCTTCTTTACTTTTAGTTAATTTTTTCTTCTATGAGAGGATGTAATTTCGTGAACTGCAGTTAGAAAGTACAACAGGGCATTAAATTTTCCTGGTTTCAACAACGCTTTGTGGAAATCTCAAAATATGGAGTAAAATTTAGTTCAATTTTCGTGCGAGGTAGTTCATTTTTTCTACACGCAAAAAAATAATTCTTTCCTCCCAAACGAAATTTTAGACAAACAAAGTTCGTTTCCCATTTGGTTTTCGCTATAAGGAAGTGTATTTGGAAGAAAAGTATATACTTTTTGTGATAAACGTTTATTCTTTTCCAGGATGTAAAAACAATTTCATAAAGACTAACTCAAAAAAAAAAAATTGTTTTCTTTCTACTTGAATTTTCCCTCACATCTTTCTCACATCCACGAGGTTTTTTAGTTCTTAACACCTTTTCCTGTAATACCAACAATGTAGAAGAAATTATACGATTTTATACATTTTTAAAATTAAATCGAACCGTGGACCATGCACTTTGTAAGCCAACACACTAACCACTGAGCTATGTACCTGTTATGGTCATCAATAGATAATTATCCATATAAGTTATATTTATATAGCATAGCTTGCGGCGCCCACGAGCCGAATAAACAAAGTTTGTTTAACAGATACAAACAGTTAGTTTGGCACCGTGGAGCAGTGGTTGCTACGTCTGACTTGCATGCTAAGGGTCCTGGGTTCGATCCCTGCTTCGACGAAAGTTTTTTTTTACATATATTATATATTCTGGGTCGTGGTGAAATTCTGAGTCGATCTGAGCATGTCCGTCCGTCCATCTGTTGAAATCACGCTAACTTCCGAACGATACAAGCTATCGACTAGAAACTTGGCACAAGTAGTTGTTATTGATACAGGTCGGATGGCATTGCAAATGGGCCATATCGGTCCACTTTTACGTATAGCCCCCATATATACGGACTCCCAAATTTGGCTTGCGATTGCTCTAAGAGAAGCAAATATCATGCAAAAATTGGCCCATATCGGTCCACTTTTACGTATAGCCCCCATATAAACGGACCCCCAAATTTGGCTTGCGATCGCTCTATGAGAAGAAAATTTCATCCGATCCGGCTGAAATTCGGTACATGGTGTTAGTATATGGTCTCTAACACCCATGCAAAAATTTGTCCATATCGGTCCATAATCACATATAGCCCCATATAAACCGATCCCCCGATTTGGCTTGCGGAGCCTCTAAGAGAAGCAAATTTCATCCGATCCGGCTGAAATTTGGTACATGGTATTCGTACATTTTCTCTAATGACCATGCAAAAATTGGTCCACATCGGTCCATAATTATATATAGCCCCCATATAAACCGATACCCCGATTTGGCTTGCGGAGCCTCTAAGAAACGAAAATTTCATCCGATCCGGCTGAAATTTGGTACATGGTGTTGGTATATGTTCGCTAATGACCATGCAAAAATTGGTCCATATCGGTCCATAATTATATATAGCCCCCATATAAATTGATTCCCAGATTTGTCCTCCGTAGCCTCTTGGAGGAGCAAAATTCATCCGATCCGGTTGAAATTTGGAACATGGTATTAGAATGTGGTCTCTAACAAACACGCAAGAATTGGTCCATATCGGTCCATAATTATATATAGCCCCCATATAAACCGTTCCCCAGATTTGATCTCCGGAGCCTCTTGGAGGAACAAAATTCATCCGATCCGGTTGAAATTTGCAACGTGGTGTTAGTATAAGGCCGCTAATATTCATGCCAAAATTGGTCCATATCGGTCTATAGTTATATATAGCCGATCCCCAATCACCCAAAAATTGGTCCATATCGGTTTATATTCATGGTTGCCACTCGAGCCAAAAATAATCTACCAAAATTTTATTTTTATGGAAACCATTGTCAAAATGTTATTTCTATAGAAAATTTTGTCAAAATTTTATTTCTATAGAAAATTTTGTCAAAATTTTATTTCTATAGAAATTTTTTTCCAAATTTTATTTCTATAGAAAATTTTTTCCAAATTTTACTTCTATAGAAAACGTTGTCAAAATTTTATTTTGTCAAAATTTTATTTCTATAGAAACTTTAAACTTAATTATATAAGTATTTAATCGGCCTTTTTTACTTTAATATATACTACGTATGGACTACCTTGTAATTTAGAAGACGGTGTTAGGAAGTTTTAAGATACCTTGCCATCGGCAAGTGTTACCGCAACCCAAGTAATTCGATTGTGAATGACAGTCTTCAGTAGAAGTTTCTACGCAATCCATGGTGGAGGATACATAAGCTTCGGCCTGGCCGAACTTACGGCCGTATATACTTGTTTTTTATTGAAAAAATAAAAATTTTGTAACAAACGATTTTTTTGGTTTAAAATTTTCGAAGCAATTCAAAATCTCTAACAAAAGAAAAACGTTTTCGGTACACGTTTTCCAAACGTTTTTTTCTTTGCGTGCAAGCTCAATGAAAAAATTCTTTAAAATAAAACATATTTCAATAAAAATATCTTTATAGGCAAGATTTTTGTTCGGTATAGGTGGGTATTAATTTCGAGTTTAGAAGCTCAAATCGGAGATTTTTTTCTTTCGTAAGAGCACAGTATTTTGTTGGGGTAATATCCAAAACAACAATTGAAGAAGTTTATTTTCTTTAATATGAATTAAAAAAGAAAAGTAGCCATGGACAATGACTACAGCATTAAGGTGGTATTAAGTTCGTTAAAACTTATTATAAATCTATAAATGCTGGATACATTTATAAACTTGTTTTTTTGTCAAAAATTTGAAGGGAATTGTTTCAAAACAACAATTGATACAGTTTTTTCCCTTAAAAAAATATTAAATAATACCCGTTGAAAAACGAATATTTTAGCAAAATAATGCGTTCTTAATTGCTTTATTTAACATAAAATTTGCATCCCTCTGTACCCAGTTAGTTATTATGTCAATATTTTTCACTGTGCCCTATGATCATTGAATTGTAAAGGAATCGATAGAATGACAACAGCTTCTATGGTAGACCATTACCAATTATTAGCACGCCCACTATTGCTACAACTATCGATTGTTGTGGGAGGAAATGTTCTATCCCATGGCTTGTTTGGTTGGCTAATGTTCAATCATTGATGGTTCAAACATTCCTCTAAAAATAAATTCCAATGTCTACGTTAAACACTTTCAGCAATTTCTGTCCACTTTGACGCGACAAGCATAGACTCCACATAGAAGGCCAGCCAATGTAAGTAACAGATGGAAATGATGGGCTACATCAACATTTACCTAAGACTGTCTGCAGACATAAGAGATTTGTCACGCCCTAAACCACTTAGGTCACCGAAGAAGTATGCAAAGACCAAAAATAATATCCTACTAATCCAAAGTAGCAAGTACTAATGTTAGACGACATACTTGAGAACATCATCGCTCGTCATTGCGGACAAGGAAGATGTCGATAAAAAATAAATTTCATTGTCTTCACCAGCAATAGTTTCTGAACTGATTGTCGTCTTTCCTCTTTTGTATCACTGAAGATGACAGATGAAATTGCTTCTCTTTCATGCGTTTGATTATTAGGTAAAATTCAAAATTTCATTCAGTTGTGATTAAAAAAACAATCAAAATCAAAACAAACAAAAAAATATATATATAAAATCTATGATTATCGAACCCTGCAAAAAATATAATATTGACCTTATATGAAAGATTCAAATTAATAATTTAATACTAAATAAATTAATAATAAAATTTAAAATTAATAATTTTATATAAAATAAAGTTTATAATCTTTCATTTTAAAAAATATTTGTATACCCTTCACCACTACTGTGGTACAGGGTATAATAAGTTTGTGCATTTGTATGTAACGCCAAGAAGGAGTAATCATAGACCAACCTTTTAGTATACTGATCGGCTTA
Source organism: Haematobia irritans (assembly GCF_050003625.1). NCBI lineage: Eukaryota > Metazoa > Arthropoda > Insecta > Diptera > Muscidae > Haematobia > Haematobia irritans. The sequence goes on from NC_134400.1 coordinate 132,962,572, forward strand.
GAATTAAATTCTTAGTCGATTTAGCGATGTCCGTCTGTCTGTCTGTCTGTTGGTGTATTTTTGTGTGCATAGTACAGCTCGCAGTTTTAGTCTGATTGTCCTAAAATTTGGTATAGGGTCCTGTTTCGGCTCAAAGACGATCCCTATTGATTTTGGAAAAAATCGGTTCAGATTTAGATATAGCTGCCATATATATTTTTCACCGATCTGGTCATAATTGGCGTGTATATCAACCGATCTTCCTCAAATTCCGTACATCCGAATATTTTATGAGTGTCGAAAAACTTGCAAAATATTAGCCAAATCGGTTCAGATTTAGATATAGCTCCCATATATAGCTTTCGCCCGATTTACACTCATTTGCCCACACTCATTTTCCCATATTTTTTATACTCTGCGCCACACTGTGGAACAGAGTATTATAAGTTAGTGCATATGTTTGCAACACCCAGAAGGAGACGAGATAGACACATGGTGTCTTTGGCAAAAATGCTTAGGGTGGGCTCCTGAGTCGATATAGCCATGTCCGTCTGTCCGTGAACACATTTTTGTAATCAAAGTCTAGGTCGCAGTTTTAGTCCAATCGACTTCAAATTTGGCACAAGTATGTGTTTTGGCTCAGAATAGATCCCTAATGATTTTGGAAGAAATCGGTTCAGATTTAGATATTGCCACCGTGGTGCAATGGGTTCGATTCCTGCTTCGACCGAACACCAAAAAGTTTTTCAGCGGTGGATTATCCCACCTCAGTAATGCTGGTGACATTTCTGAGGGTTTCAAAACTTCTCAAAGTGGTTTCACTGCAATGTGGAACGCCGTTCGGACTCGGCTATAAAAAAGAGGTCCCTTGTCATTGAGCTTAACATGGAATCGGGCAGCACTCAGTGATAAGAGAGAAGTTCACCAATATGGTATCACAATGGACTGAATAGTCTAAGTGAGCCTGATATATCGGGCTGCCACCATAAGCGTAGGAAGGCCTCTGGGGAGGGGGCTTAGACCCCCCCAGAAAAATTTTAGCCCCCCCCAGAATTTGAAACTCTATTTATGATTTTCCGTTTTTCAATAAATGTCAATAGTTTTTTTAATTTTTATAAAAATTAAACAAGTATATACAATCGCACAAAGTTCCGCTAAAGACTTTCATGAACAATCGAATTACTTGGTTTGTGGTAGCAGTTGCCGATGGCAATGTTTGAAGTCAGATATTTATGAAATAAAGCTGTGGTTGAACATATGATTGATTTAGTTTCATAAATGAATATCTTAATAATGCTGTAAAAAAGCGTTGCCAAAAAAGTAGTGAAAATGTTCTTTTTGGGTCTAAAAGTGGTGCAAAATTGGCGGATAAGCAATGAATGTAATATGAGCTTGTCATAGGACAAATGGCCACCATTTCAACAGCCGTTGCACTGCATTTGCATCACTTCTTAAGGTGATATCCGAATTCAGTGTTTTGAATGTGAATTAAAAAGTTTTGTGATATTTTCCCAAATAAATAATTTTTATATTGTTTTTATAATTTTTAATGCATTCTGACGCTTGTTTGAAACGTTTTTCCTCGAATAATTTCCAAAATTTCGATTTTTCTATCATGGATTTATCAGTTTTGTGGCAAAGTTTGAATAATTTGTACCAATTTATTTATTCTTACTCTTTTTAACTATTTGAAAAAAAAGAAAACAAAAAATTACACATTAAAATATGAAAGTAAGTAAAATATGTAGTTAAAATAATTGAGGACATTTTTGGAAGTACTTTTAAAGTTGTGCCTTTAGAACAACTCACATTTTTTTTTGCTGGGAAAAGTGTGGAACTACTTTTAGTTGCTTTATAATAAATTAATTGTCGAGTTATTTTGCTGTCTAATTTTTTATTCAATTTTATGAAATAAAACATTAATTGAACCTATAAGTTCAGTCTATAAATTTTTAGCTAGGGGGGCTATAGCCCCCCCTAGGAAAATTGTCTAGCTACGCTAATGGCTGCCACATAACCTAACCTAGATATTGCTCCCACATATATATTTCGCCCGATATGGACTTATATGGCCCCAGAAGCCAGAGTTTTACCCTAATTTGCTTAAAATTTTGCACAAGAAGAACTATTAGTACTATAGTCAAGTGTGCCAAATTTTATTGAAATCGGTTCAGATTTAGATATAGCTCCCATATATATCTATCGCCCGATATGGACTAATACGGTCCCAAAAGCCAGAGTTTTACCCCAATTTGGTTGAAATTTTGCACAGGGAGTACAATTAGCAGTGTAGTCAAGTGTGCCAAATTTTATTGAAATCGGTTCAGATTTAGATATAGCTCCCATATATATCGGTCGCCCGATTTACACTCATATGACCACAGTGGCCAATCTTTTACTCCGATATAATTAAAATTTTGCACAGGGAGTAGAATTAGCATTGTAGCTATGCATGCCAAATTTGGTTGAAATCGGTTCAGATTTAGATATATCTCCCATATATAGCTTTCGCCCGATTTACACTCATATGACCACAGAGGCCAATTTTTTGCTCGGATTTAGTTGTACAGGGAGTAGAATTAGCATTGTAGCTATGCGTGCCAAATTTGGTTGAAATCGGTTCAGATTTAGATATAGCTCCCATGTATACGTTTTTCCGATTTCGACAAAAATGGTCAAAATACCCACATTTTCCTTGTAAAATCGCCACTGCTTAGTCGAAAAGTTGTAAAAATGACTCTAATTTTCCTAAACTTCTAATACATATATACCGAGCGATAAATCATAAATAAACTTTTGCGAAGTTTCCTTAAAATTGCTTCAGATTTAAATGTTTCCCATATTTTTTACTAACATTGTGTTCCACCCTAGTGCATTAGCCGACTTAAATTTTAAGTCTATAGACTTTGTATTTAGAAGTCTATCAAATTCTGTCCAGATCGAGAGATATTTAAATGTATGTATTTGGGACAAACTTTTATATATAGCCCTCAACACATTTGACGGATGTGATATGGTATCGAAAATTTAGATCTACAAAGTGGTGCAGGGTATAATATAGTCGGCCCCGCCCGACTTTATATTTTCCTTACTTGTTTTTCAATGAAAAGTGTTTGTTTAATTGTAAAACAATGACATACATATTTCGTTCTCCAAGAAAATCGCAAAAAAGTTTACTTCGATCCAAAGATTTTGACATTCATGTAAGGGTTTCGTATTGATTCTAAGCCAAAGACAAGTATTTTATATATAATGAAAATTTCATGAAAAATACCCTTTTGAGGATTTTCATAAAAATCGATTTAAATGGCACACTCAAAAAATACCCAGCAAAAAAAGCGTCCCCAAAAAAGTAATGAAAATGTTCTTTTCGGATCCGGAAGTGGTGCAAAATTGACGCAGAAGCGATGAATTTAACATGGGTTTGTCATAGGACGGAAGTCCTCCCTTTCAACAGCCGTTTCACTGAATTTGCATCACTTCTTTAGGTATGGTCCGAATTCAATGTTTTGGATGTAAATAAAAAAATTCTGTGATATTTTGTCAAATAAATAATTTTTATAATTTTTTATAATTTTTAATTGTTTTTAACGCTTGTCGGAAACGTTTGAATTCAAATATTTTCAAAAATTCACAATTTGTTCAGATTGGATTTAGCATTTTTTTTTCGACAAAATTTAAATGATTTGTACCATTTTATGAATTCTTACTCTGTTTTTAACCTATTTGAAACAAAAAAAGTTAAAATTACCCATTAAAAATATGAAAAAACCAAGTTATAAAAAACTGAATTAGAAGAACTTCCTGCACCCTCACAAAAAATCGCTTCTGTAACATATACTCCCAAACATATTTTGTTTCAAGCATATACATTTTTGGGTATTGCCCAAACATTTATATGTTTGATCTCTACCAATATATAATATGTCTGAAAGCATATTAGTCTAAACAATATATATTTGGGTAGTCTAAGTTCCAAACATTTTGTATTTTTGCATCCAAATTCAATAATGTTGTCTTCCAAAAAACAATATGTTATTATGTGACCATATAATATGTTTGGAAGCATTTTGCACCCAAAAATATTATATGCTTAAAAAAAATTCTCCCAAACAATATTGTGCTCAAAATTTTATTTATTTATTTATATATTTACAATCATAATGAATTATGAAAATAAACAGGTAATATAGGTGCTAACAACATAGGTTTTCGACCTGAATGCTCAAAATTTTGTTTCTGCCCAATTGTATATTCCTCGACATCTTTCTCACTTCCAAGAGATTTTTTAGTTCTTAGCACCTTTTTCTGTAATACAAACATTGTAGAAGAAATTATTCAATTTTATGATTTTTTTATTTTAATTTTACGGGGATTCGAACAGCGGACCACACAGTTTGTAAGGATCAAGGAAGTAGCTGATCAATTGCCCAAGGAAAAATAAAATGTTAATTTTGTAATAACAAGCAACAACCACCAACTTAATTCAATATCGCTCCCTGTTAAATAGCGCTCCAAGCTACTAAACACATATATGTTTATAGGCTATTTCTAAATTAATATATGTTTGCATCCAAGCATATTATATTTACAAACATTTTATGTCCCAAACATAATATGTTCTAAAATATTAACATATATATGTCCCAAACATGTTATGCTAGTTTATGAACATTATATGCTTGCACTAAAAAATATTGTGTTTAAAAATTTGTGTTCCAAACATATAATGTTTATAGCCAAACATATGAAAAACAGCCTTTTTCATCCGTGTATGCATTGATTTCGCAGTAGTTCTCAGATGTGCTGCCATTTCGTATTTAATTTAAAAAATAAAGGCCGGTATTAAGTTGGCATTATCGCATTAAATTTTCCATTTTTTCACGATTACTTTTCTTTAATAATTCATTTCACATAAAATAAATATTTTGAATTGTTACATTGGATTATTCCCAAACATGTTATAATAAAATTTGCAACAAGAATATATCTTTATAACTTTATTCTGCTTTTGCTGACTTATTTTTGATTTTATCGGCTTAACTCTAACTTTTACCTACCTTAAGAGAACAAAATGAAAACATTTTTCATAACATTTTTTTTTACTTTTATCTTTAAATAAAAACGTTTTGAATAATACTTGAAAATATTTTATATATATATTTTTTATTTTATAGGTAAAATAAAAAAAATATATTTGAAAAGTGTGTCGTTCAGTTTTTATACCCTTCACCACTACTGTGGTACAGGGTATAATAAGTTTGTGCATTTGTATGTAACGCCAAGAAGGAAAAGTCTGAGACCCATCGTTTAGTATACCGATCGTCTTAGAATTAAATTCTGAGTCGATTTAGCGATGTCCGTCTGTCTGTCTGTCTGCCCGTCCGTCTGTCTGTATATGTAATTTTGTGTGCAAAGTACAGGTCGCAGTTTAAGTCCGATCGTCCTCAAATTTGGCATAGGGTGTTTTTTTGGGACAAAGACAATCGCTATTGATTTTGGAAAAAATCGGTTCAGATTTAGATATAGCTGCCATATATATTTATCCCCGATCTGGTCATAATTGGCGTATTTATCAACCGATGTTCTTCAAATTCAGTACATCCGAATATTTGATGAGTCTCGAAAAACTTGCAAAATATCAGCTAAATCGGTTCAGATTTAGATATAGCTCCCATATATATCTTTCGTCCGATTTAGACTCATATGACCACAGAGGCCAAAGGTTACTACCGATTTACGTGAAATTTTGCATAAAGAGTAAAATTTACATTCTACCAATGCTTGATAAATTTGATTGAAATCGGTTCAGAATTAGATATAGCTCCCATATATATCTTTCGCCCGATTTGGACTTATATGGCCTCAAAAGCCATGACTTGCTTCAACTTTTGCACAAGGAGTACGTTTAGCAGTATTGGTAAGTGTGCCAAATTTGGTTGAAATCGGTTCAGATTTAGATATAGCTCCCATATATATCTTTCGCCCGATTTACACTCAAATGACCACGGGGGCCAGAGTTATACTCCCATTTACGTGAAATTTTTTTAGAGATAACAGAATTATTGTTCTAACTATGCATGTCAAATATAGTCGAAATCGGTTCAGATTATATATAGCTCCCGTTATATGTACACCAGAGTTGGGAAAATATGGTAGACTATTTCATATTTTAGACCCATTTTCAATGGGATTTTCCTCCAATTGACTGCATAGTTTCCACGGAGAATATATTTAATATGATATTTAAGTGTGTCAAATTTGATCTAATTTGTTCGGAATTAGATAAAGCCTCCATATATTTGTTATTCCGGTTTATACAAATATGGCCAAAATTTCCACACTTTACACAGAATTATGTGATAATTTCTCCATATCTTAGTCATATCCTACACACTGTAATGCCAGACTTTCCACAGAACGGTTGAGTTTTAAATGAGGCTCCAAGTCGCCCGGCTTGACCAAATAATATATCACAACCCCCACTTGACCACATATCTTGGCACGATCTAACCAATATCCTTGTAAAATCGTCACTGCTGAGTAGCAAAAATTGTAAATGTTACTCAAATTGTCCTATATCTCGAATACCCAGCAAAAAAAATTTGGAAGTTCTTCCAAATGCACAACTTTAAAAGCACTTCCAGAAGATGCACTCCCAATGATGTTCTTTATTTTAACTACCCAGGAAGTTCTTTTAATTCAATTTTTTATATCTTGGTTTTTTCATACTTTTAATAGGTAATTTAAAGTTGTTTTGTTTCAAATAGGTTAAAACCAGAGTAAGAATTCATAAAATGGTACAAACCATTTAAATTTTGTCGAAAAAAATGCTAAATCCAATCTGAAAAAATTGTGAATTTTTCACAATATTTGAGGTCAAACGTTTCCGACAAGCGTTAGAATCCATTAAAAATTATAAAAATTATTTATTTCACAAAATATCACAGAATTTTTTAATATACATCCAAAACATTGAATTTGGATCACACCTAAAGAAGTGATGCAAATTCAGTGCAACGGCTGTTGAAATGGAGGACTTCTGTCCTATGACAAGCCCATGTTAAATTCATCGCTTCTGCGTCAATTTTGCACCACTTCCGGATCCAAAAAGAACATTTTCATTACATTTTTGGCGACGCTTTTTTTGCTGGGTACATAAGTATTGCCTGATAAATCGCAAATGCTCTTTTGTACAATTGCCTCAAAATTTCTCTCGATTCATATTTCCCATATTTTTTTTATTAACATTGTGTTTCATTCCAGGGCATTAGCCGATTTCAATTTTAATTCTAGAGATTTTGTAGAAGTACAAAAAATTGTCTCCATTATAAGTATTTGTATCTGGAAATGCAAACCTTTATATAGCTCCCAACAAATCTGAAGTAGTTGAGATGGTAACACAAATGTTGGTCTACATAGTGGTGAAGGGTATAATATAGTCGGCCCCGCCCGACTTTAGACTTTACTTACTTGTTTTTTATTAACATTGTGTTCCACCCTAGTGCATTAGCCAACTTAAATTTTGAGTCCATAGATTTTGTAAAAGTCTATCAAATTCTGTCCAAATCAAGTGATATTTAAATGTATGTATTTGGGACAAACCTTTATATATAGCACCCAACACATTTGACGGATGTGATATGGTATCGAAAATTTAGATCTACAAAGTGGTGCAGGGTATAATATAGTCGGCCCCGCCCGACTTAAGACTTTCCTTACTTGTTTTTTGCTGTTATATGTGGCCTCAATATCACTTCTCGATCTACTGTGAAAAAATGTGGTAAGTGATGAGATCTCTATTGCTATTGTCTTTCCAATAATTAGCTATTAGGGTTAGTTTTCATTCAAATTTTCCGATTGCTATCGTGCCTCGTTGACCAGCTAATCTGGTGTATAGGCATTGTTGTGTATCCTTAAAAACTAATTAAAGAATAAAATCCTTTTTTTCGTATCCTGTGTTTGTGGTAGCAAATGTTGTTCTTGCATCAAGTTAAACTTTGTTACATTTCCGCTTCCAAGAAGTGTGATCAATGGATTATGAAATATGGCAACATTATCGGATTTCAGTCTGGTAGTTTGATGACTCTGTTCCGTTAGACGTAGCCACAGTTGTATGTAATTCATGCAATATGAGTTGATTTTGTGACTTGGCTAATGAAGAGATTACTGAGAGTGAACATTTATGGTTATATCCAAGACAATCTTATGGTTATATCCTAGACAATCCTTTCTGCGTAAAGAAATCTAAGAGTATTGAGTAAATCGGAATTTATACCGAAAAAAAAAAAAATGGAATATGATTCATTGCCATAACATTACAGGAAATGATTTTGGAATTTCATTGCATTTCAAAGAAATGACGGATAAATATTATTTGGTGGTATTAGGTGCTTAAATTGTTATATAGTCATGGCGGTAATGAGAGCTTGTTTAAAGAAGTTGACCTGAATGAAAGTATTGTTCTCGCTGTTCTTTAAAGTTTTTGAAGTTTTGCACAAGAACTAGAAGAATAGAAGTCAACTATTTCTAATATCTATAAAGAATTGGGAAATGTATCAATATTTATTCATATCAACTCCTGGTTATAACAAAAAAGTCGATTAGTAGACTTTTCATTAAAGGTTAAAGTGGCAGCCTGATTAAGATTCAGGCTCACTTAGACTATTCAATCCATTGTGATAGACATTTCATTAAAACTAACCGATTTTTTATGTTGCAAAAAAAAATGTTCCAGTTTAAAAATTTTGATTGTTGAGATTTTCAAAATGTGGAATAATCGACCTTCGACTTTTTAAAATGTCATTGTGCATGCATCCCTTTCAAAACAAATTATATCGTCTTCAGAAATTCTCAGAATTATTAGAGAAATATTTAAATTATATCATCCTTTTTTAACCAACGTTGATTTTTTCGTCGAATTTGGACAATATCAAAAGTCAATTAGTCGAATGTGAAGACTACAAAAAGGCGTCTTCGACTTTTTTCGATTTTTGTTTTTTTATGCCTATGTAACAATGGATAAAGTATTGCTAATTTCACTCCAGAATCCAATTGACAGTCATCCAAGTGGGCTTCAAATGGTACGCTTCCAGAAATGAAACCTGAAATTGGCATATATGCCAATTTTGGGTCAATAAGAACTATTTATACTTAACTTCTCGATAGCATCTTAATAAAATTCTGTCGTTGTGGGCACTATTATAAAAATTGTGCAATTTTGACCTAAATGCACCCTCAAAAAAAAAAATCGCTTCTGTAACATATACCCCAAACACATTTTGCTTCAAGCATATATATTTTCAGGAATGGTCCAAACAAAATATTGTTTGTATTGTTCAAACATATTATGTTTCACCTTAGGGCATACACTGGTAGTAAAAAATTTTAATGAAATTTTCATTATATATTTTTAAGGCGCCAATTGGTTACTTCCATTATTTCACTTGCAGCATATTCTCTAGGTCTCTCTTTCTAAACACATATATGTTTATAGGCCATTTCTAAATTAATATATGTTTGCATTTAAGCATATTATATTTACAAACAGTTTATGTCCCAAACATAATATGTTCTAACATATTAACATATATGTCCCAAACATGTTATGCTAGTTTATGAACATTATATGCTTGCACTTAAAAATATTGTGTTAAAAAATTTGAGTTCCAAACATATAATTTTATCATCCAAACATATGAAAAACAGTCTTTCTCGTCCGTGTGGTCTCCAAATAATACTAAATTCCAAATCTAACAACGATCTGTCAAATCGATTTCAATGAGAGCATGAATATTAGATAAAATTTATTAATAAATACACAGAATTGAAATAAGTTGAATTATCTTAAATTAATTTTAATTAAATGAAATAAAATTTAAATAAATCAAATTTAGTAGAAACTGAAGGATTCCCTATGGGGGTATAATCAACCCAACTAAAGCGGATATACTTGTTGCTTTATAATTGACTATATACAGAAAAAAATATCACTAAAATTTTAATAGAAAATTTAATTCATTCAATTAATCTTTCTTTAATCAAAACAAAAATCAGAAGCAGAAATTAATTGAATCAATTAATTTTTTAATTGGCGTAGCTGACACGATAATTTTCGTGGTTAAAGCATTTTCAATGGAAATTAATTGGATCAATCATGAAATTAATGTTTTGAAATATTTTTTTTTACACAGCAAAACTAGTCGTTCGTTGAACTAATGCTACACTTACTTTATAATCTATCGCAAAAACTTTTTTGTTTTAATTTATTTTTAATGTTTTTACGAAATTTTCCCATCCCAATGAAATTTTCTTCATTTTATGTCTCAAAGTAAGTTCAAAGCTACACTTCCCAACAATACTAAGAATGAACTACGGCTGGGTTAATGCCAATGATTTGGTGTAAATGATTTTTTTTTACTATTGTTGGAATAAATACAAAAAAATACAGCGAAATGTTGAGAAAAATAAAATGAAAACAATTTGTTTTATAAAAACTGACCAAACAGCAGATGAAAAAACTAAATTTTTCTAGACTTTTATTTAATTTTTGCTTTTATGAAAATGAAGAATTTCTTCAAAATTCCAATAAAAAACAAGTAAGGAAAGTCTAAAGTCGGGCGGGGCCGACTATATTATACCCTGCACCACTTTGTAGATCTAAATTTTCGATACCATATCACATCCGTCAAATGTGTTGGGTGCTATATATAAAGGTTTGTCCCAAATACGTACATTTAAATATCACTTGATCTGGACAGAATTTGATAGACTTCTACAAAATCTATAGACTCAAAATTTAAGTCTGCTAATGCGCTAGGGCACACAAAAAAATTTCACGAAAAATTTTCCAATTAAAATTGTAATTGAGTTCTAAAAAATATTCAATTAAAAATTTAATTGATTCAACATTTTTTTTAATTGAAACAAAATCAATCACAAAAATAATAGTATCAATTAATTCTTTAATTGGATCAATTAACTTTTTAATTGACCTTCAATTAATTTTTTAATTGATACTATCATTTCTGTGATTGAATACATTTCAATTAAAAATTAATTGGATCAATTAATTTCGTGATTGAATCAAAAAAAAAAAATTTTTGTGTGGGTGGAACACAATGTTAGTAAAAAACAAGTAAGGAAAGTCTAAAGTCGGGCGGGGCCGACTATATTATACCCTGCACCACTTTGTAGATCTAAATTTTCGATACCATATCACATCCGTCAAATGTGTTGGGGCTATATATAAAGGTTTGTCCCAAATACATACATTTAAATATCACTCGATCTGGACAGAATTTGATAGACTTCTACAAAATCTATAGACTCAAAATTTAAGTCGGCTGATGCACTAGGGTGGAACACAATGTTAGTAAAAAAATATGGGAAACGTTTAAATCTGAAGCAATTTTAAGGAAACTTCGAAAAAGTTTATTTATGATTTATCGCTCGATATATATGCATTAGAAGTTTAGGAAAATTAGAGTCATTTTTACAACTTTTCGACTAAGCAGTGGCGATTTTACAAGGAAAATGTTGGTATTTTTACCATTTTTGTCGAAATCAGATAAACATATATATGGGAGCTATATCTAAATCTGAACCGATTTCAACCAAATTTGGCACACATAGCTACAATGCTAATTCTACTCCCTGTGTAAAATTTCAACTAAATCGGAGTTAAAAATTGGCCTCTACGGACATATGAGTATAAATCGGGCGAAAGCTATATATGGGAGATATATCTAAATCTGAACCGATTTCAACCAAATTTGGCACGCATAGCTACAATGCTAATTACACTCCCTGTGCAAAATTTCAACTAAATCGGAGCAAAAAATTGGCCTCTGTGGTCATTTGAGTGTAAATCGGGCGAAAGCTATATATGGGAGCTATATCTAAATCTGAACCGATTTCAACCAAATTTGACACGCATAGCTACAATGCTAATTCTACTCCCTGTGCAAAATTTCAACTAAATCGGAGCAAAAAATTGGCCTCTGTGGGCAAATGAGTGTAAATCGGACGAAAGCTATATATGGGAGCTATATCTAAATCTGAACCGATTTGGCTGATATTTTGCAAGTTTTTTCGAAACTCATAAAATATTCGGATGTACGGAATTTGAGGAAGATCGGTTGATACACACGCCAATTATGACCAGATCGGTGAACAATATATATGGCAGCTATATCTAAATCTGAACCGATTTTTTCCAAAATCAATAGGGATCGTCTTTGAGCCGAAACAGGACCCTATACCAAATTTTAGGACAATCGGACTAAAACTGCGAGCTATACTTTGCACACAAAAATACATCAACAGACAGACAGACAGACAGACGGACATCGCTAAATCGACTCAGAATTTAATTCTAAGACGATCGGTATACGAAACGATGGGTCTCAGACTTTTCCTTCTTGGCGTTACATACAAATGCACAAACTTATTATACCCTGTACCACAGTAGTGGTGAAGGGTATAAAAATATGGGAAACATTTAAATCTGAAGCAATTTTCAGGAAATTTCGCAAAAGTTTATTTATGATTTATTGCTCGATATATATGTATCAGAAGTTTAGAAAAATTAGAGTCATGTTTACAACTTTTCGACTAAGCAGTGGCGATTTTACAAGGAAAATGTTGGTATTTTGACCATTTTTGTCGAAATCAGAAAAACATATATATGAGAGCTATATCTAAATCTGAACCGATTTCAACCAAATTTGACACGCATAGCTACAATGCGAATTCTACTCCCTGTGCAAAATTTCAACTAAATCGGAGCAAAAAGTTGGCCTCTGTGGGCAAATGAGTGTAAATCGGGCGAAAGCTGTATATGGGAGCTATATCTAAATCTGAACCGATTTCCACCAAATTTGACACGCATAGCTATAATGCTAATTCTACTCCCTGTTCAAAATTTCAACTAAATCGGAGCAAAAAATTGGCCTCTGTGGGCAAATGAGTGTAAATCGGGCGAAAGCTATATATGGGAGCTATATCTAAATCTGAACCGATTTGGATGATATTTTGCAAGTTTTTCGAGACTCATAAAATATTCGGATGTACGAAATTTGAGGAAGATCGGTTGATATACACCCCAATTATGACCAGATCGGTGAAAAATATATATGGCAGCTATATCTATATCTGAACCGATTTTTTCCAAAATCAATAGGGATCGTCTTTGAGCCGAAACAGGACCCTGTACCAAATTTTAGAACAATCGGACTAAAACTGCGAGCTGTACTTTGCACACAAAAATACATCAACAGACAGACAGACGGACAGACAGACGGACATCGCTAAATCGACTCAGAATTTAATTCTAAGACGATCGGTATACTAAACGATGGGTCTCAGTCTTTTCCTTCTTGGCGTTACATACAAATGCACAAACTTATTATACCCTGTACCACAGTAGTGGTGAAGGGTATAAATATCAATACATTTCAGTTATTTTAATAACGAATTGGTTTATATCGGTCCATAATTATATATAGCCCCCATATAAACCGACCCTAGATTTGGCTTGGTATATAGCCCATAGAAAGCGCATATCTCTAATATAAAGTTTTTTTTTCCTTGTCCAAAAGTCAATAAACTTTTCAATGAAGTCGTATTGTCCTTATGATTAAGTGATTTGGCTTAAAAATGGGTATCATAACATGAAAGAAAAAATGTTTGGGCTAAGGTCAACTTGACTTTAATAATTCAGAAAAATTCTTTAAATTTAATGAAATTGTCTTTAAATTTGTTGTCTTTTTGCATCTTGACTACAAAGCAAAAAATCGTTCAAATATAGGACATGCTTTTCAACACTTTATTTTAAACAATTTTTTTTACTTGAAACATATCATAATTTCTACTGGAAGTCGAGTCTTAATTTGGAAAATAAAGTTGTCGTTAACTCGTTTTTAAAGGACTTTGATAGCATATAAAGAAAAAAGCTGAGAAAGCGAAACCCAAATTTAAAAGAGAATTGTGTCTTAAAAGTATCCTTACTTGTATTCTCCGCTTCTTTGGCTCGGAATCAATACCAACTTTTTTAAAGTAAAGAAAAAATCTTTCGAACCGGACATGCTTTTTTCCGGTGTATGGACTAAGTACAGTTTAGAAGGCGATGTGCAAATGTTTTAAGATACCTTGCTATCGGCAAGTATTACCACAACCCAAGTAATTCGATTGTGTAGAAGTTTCGACGCAATTGATGGTGGAGGGTACATAAGATTCGGCCTGGCCGAACTTACGGCCGTATATATTTGTTAAAAATAAAATTGTTTTGCAATAAATATAAGTTAATTTCAGCATCAATTTAACATCGGCCTTTTTTGCTGTGCTTCAAGTTTTTTTCTGCGGACCAAAAGTTAGTCCACGACTAAACTAATGTCATATCCTTTGATATAGGGTACACCCAGAGAAGGAATATGATCACCTCAAACATGTTTCAAGAGCAAAATGTTATTTTTGTAAGGTGACCATGTAACATGTTTGTCACTAAAATGTTATTTTCTCGTCAAATATAACCTGCTTGCCGAAATCAGTTACATGATTTCCGAGGAAATAACATGGTTGGGAAAACCATGTTACATGGTCACCACCCAAAAATAACATTTTGCTCTTAAAACATGTTTGAGGTGATCATATTCCTTCTCTGGGTGTAATGATTATTTAATAGTAAAATAAATATTTTTTGAAAGTTAGGTTTCTGGCACTTGAATTTAAGAGATTTTACATTAAGTCACTAGATTTACTAAACCGGAAATGAATATTGCATTACCAGTATAAAGAAGCGATAAGAAATCGTTCAAGATAATCCTTAAGAAATGGTTTTTTTAATAGCTAGACTAATTTATAAAATGTTAGCTACTTGACCTTCGGCAAATGTCCATAAGGATCGGTAGGGTAGATAATAAAGTAAACTCAAAACAAATCATTGATTACCCATTAGGATAATTCGTTCGATCGTTTTCCTCTCTCTCTCTCGTTCACTTGCACACACGCATAAAGATTCTTAAGCTTATCTACTCACTCGTAATTGAATAGTGAGTCATTTCCGGTTGATGACAATTCAAGTGGTTACATTGCTTGAAGCCACAATCAACTGGCATAAGTCCTGGGTTGTTTTTGTCCTTGCCTGAAGTATGGAAAAAATCCTTCTTTTTCAAACAAATTAGTTACGCGACAAATTTTAATAAAAACAAATTGTAAATAAACATCCATGAAACCAAGTGGTGGCATATTTCGTACTTCCTTTTTTTGGTTTAGGTAGGTAGATAGATGGATACATCATTTGCAAGTGGCAATTGTTGTGTTGAATGGTAGGTAAGTATAAGTGATTATCATATATCGCACACTTATATTTGAAAAAAAAAGAGAGACAGTTTTATAAAGTGAATATCGTCAAGAGTGGCTAATTTATTATAGGGGTTCGGTGTCTTTGATGGTACAAACGAATTGATGATGATTTCACAAAATAAAAATGGAGAAATTCAATTTAAGTGAACTGCACCATAGACTCCATTGTTAGGAACGAGCTAGCTGATCTTTTCTTATTAACAACCACACAAATACCAATCACACCAGAGTAAGGGGCCAAATTTATATGTGAGAGAGCGAGATAGAGAGGGATAGGACTAAGCATTTACTATTGAGGGGAAGTCATTAAAACAGGTAGACATAATGCACACACAAGTGTTTTTGTCGTTCATACATACACACACACACACTGAACACTCGTTTTGTTGTTTGCGGGGGTTTGTGTGTGATTTGTCCCTCAATATAGTGATCATTGTTTTTGTGTAGCATCTGAGAGAGGAGATTTGTTTTGTAGAGAGTTAAGTGAGTTCATGGCTGTTGAGAAATCAGTTTGAGTCAAGACGTGAACAGAGTAACATCATCAAACGGACTGAAGTGAAAAGTGAAGAAAAAGAAGAATTTTGAAGAAGAAAACATAAAACATAGAATTTTTTTTGGAATCATCAATTGAAAATAGCTCTTCGCTTCGATATCAAAATGATTACCATGAATGAATTAGTGGATTTACGAATGCAACAACAAATAGCCCAAGAAATTATATATCGTCAACAAATAATGCAACGTATACCCGATCCATTTGCTGCCGCCGCAATGATGCCCTCCATGCATTTACCACCACATATGCTAATGCCCCAACATCCCCCATTGCCAGGTGTAGAGGCAAAATTGGAAAATAATGATTTGTGGCAACAATTCCATAAGATAGGAACCGAAATGATCATTACCAAGACAGGAAGGTAAGTTTGCGGAGTGAGTCTTCACTATCAGTCATTTCTCCATTTGGAAAAGATAATGTTTTGCAAATATGGATCCATAAGCAACAAAGAGACAAAGTCAAGTTAGTCCATAAAACTAGGGTCTTACTATTTGCAAAAAAATTATTAGACCAAGATAAATGTGAAAAAAATACTTAAAAATAATAATTTTTTTCTTTTGTTTTTATAGACGTATGTTTCCCTCCATGCGTGTCTCATTGAAAGGTCTTGAAGAGGAATCTCAATATTGTGTCCTTATCGAAATGGTACCAATTGGAGATTGCCGTTATAAATTTTCGGGTTCCCAATGGGTGCCAGCAGGTGGTGCTGAA
Organism: Haematobia irritans; assembly: GCF_050003625.1. NCBI lineage: Eukaryota > Metazoa > Arthropoda > Insecta > Diptera > Muscidae > Haematobia > Haematobia irritans. The sequence continues at coordinate 132,979,181 of NC_134400.1, forward strand.
CCTCAATCCCCACAAAGAATGTATTTACATCCAGATAGTCCAGCAACAGGGTCTCATTGGCAGGCTCAACCCATACTCTTCAATAAGGTTAAATTGACCAATAATACCTTGGACAATAATGGCCATGTAAGTATTCTTGAAAAGCTATCAGTTTCTCAACCTTTTGTTGAAAAGAAAAGAAAAAAAGAACTTAAAAAAATGTATTAATCGAATGACGAGAGAATGTTGGTCATTGTATTAAATTTAAATTTTGAAGATCAAAACAAGAAATACTAAATTCCTTTTTTTATTGTAATTTCAGGTGGTTTTGGCTAGCATGCATAAATATCAGCCACGTATTCATGTGATACGCACCAATGATCTATCCCAAATTCCCTGGGCTCCACAACAGGCCTTTGTTTTTCCTGAAACGGAATTTGTGGCAGTTACAGCCTATCAGGTTAGTAGAAAATCTTTATGGAATATAAAGAAATACTTAGCTCAACAAGAACCTATAAAATGGCGAGATTCAAAAGGGTATAAATCAAAGAATATATGGTCTGCCTACATTTCTATATTAAATGCAATGATCCCAAGCACATTGCCAATATTACTGGTAGTTAACCACTGAGAAATATATATATATATATATATATATATATATATATATATATATATATATATATATATATATATATATATATATATATATATATATATATATATATATATATATATATATATATATATATATATATATATATATATATATATATATATATATATATATATCAGTACCTGGGCTACTATATTATTTTTCATATACCTTTTTTATTTGAAACTTCCTATGGGTTCTTTGTTCTTCCAGTTATATTTTTTTTAACAACGTTTTAATTTGAAATGTATTTAACTTTTCCCATTTTCTATTTACAGAACGATCGTATTACCAAATTGAAAATTGATAATAATCCATTTGCCAAAGGTTTCCGTGAAACCGGACAATCGAAATGCAAACGTAAAATGTCTCTATCGCCTGCCTTATCGGATGATCAAACAGCCAATAACTCCTCACACACGGATGATGATCAATCGAGTATAGCCAGTAGTCAAGATTCTCCACCACAAGCCAAACGTTTCTGTAATCGTGAGGAACCCTTACCGTATATCGATTTAAATGGAGCCATGCGTTATGCCATGCAACAGCAACAACAGTCGGCAGCAGCTTTAATGAATGATTTTGCGCCGGCATTTTTCACACAAATGCCACCAGTATTACCGACGGCAACACTACCTCCACTTTATATGACCCATAGTCATTCGAATACTCCCTATATGGATTCGTTGAGTCCATCACGTCGTTTACCTATGATGCATTATCAAAGGCAAATCAATTCATCGAATTCAGAAGGTGATTATACATCGGATAATGAAGAACAAAATCCAGAATTATTTGTGGATGTTGTTAGTACATCATCGGAAGATTGTCCCACAACATCAATCTCACCTTCTAGTTCACCAAACTCTAAAACTTGCCATTCTTCCCTTGGTGGCATTACTACACCACCAACATCACAGAGGTCGGTCTCTTCAGAATCTCTATTATCCTGTGATTTGCCCATTAAACGTACAAGTTTCAGTATTTCTTCGATTTTAGGAAGCAATACAAGAAATGTGGTTACAGTTTAATTTATTTTGAGATATTATTGAGGAATTGGAAAGTTTGTATATATATTTTGTATGATATGTATGTGGTAGAATATTATAAATATTTAACGAATTTATGTAATATTGATATGCTGAGCATGCTAAATTAAGATTAATTTGTGTACTCTCATTTATGTATAATTTTAAAAATATGTTCAAATTATTATTCTCTTTTATTTTAAATATAGCTTTAAAATAATAATTACAATAATTTATTATATTTAAGTAAACTAATTTTTAAGAAATAAAATAAAATTGAATAAGAAATCATGAATTAAAATTAAAATCGAGTTTTATTTGTAATATGCAATTTTGCAGAAAGCATACATGTAATAATGTTTTCAAAAAAAAAATCATAAGAAAAATTTCAAAATTTTGAAAATATTTGAATTCAAGCTTTTCAGACATATTAAAAATATTAAAAATTATAAAAACTATTTGGTAAAATAGGACATAATTTTTTAATTCTCATCTAAAAAACTGGATTCGAAGTTGGAATGGTGGACATCCGTCCTATGACCAGCCTATGTTAAATTCACTGCTTCTGCGCCAATTTTGCACCACTTACGGTTCCGTAAATAACCGTTTTCCCTTGGTTTGTCAATGTGCTCCCTAGAGGCTATATTCCACATACCGAAATACTTTATAAAAATCTCTAAATATTGTCTTGAAGATCGAAGACGATTCAAACAAGTATATACGGCCGTAAGTTCGGCCAGGCCGAAACTTATGTACCCTCCACCATGGATTGCGTAGAAACTTCTACTGAAGACTGTCATCCACAATCGAATTACTTGGGTTGCGGTAACACTTGCCGATGGCAAGGTATCTTAAAACTTCCTAACACCGCAATATATACCACATAGTCCATACGTGATATATATTTAACTAAAAAGGCCGATTAAATACGTATATAATTAAGTTTAAAGTTTCTATAGAAATAAAATTTTGACAACATTTTCGATAGAAGTAAAATTTGGAAAAAAATTTCTATAGAAACAAAATTTGGAAAAAATTTTCTATAGAAATAAAATTTTGACAAAATTTTCTATAGAAATAAAATTTTGACAAAATTTTCTATAGAAATAAAATTTGGAAAAAATTTTCTATAGAAATAAAATTTTGACAAAATTTGCTATAGAAATAACATTTTGACAATGTTTTCTATAAAAATAAAATTTTGGTAGATTATTTTTGGCTCGAGTAGCAACCATGATTATGAACCGATATGGACCAATTTTTGTGTGATTGGGGATCGGCCATATATAACTATAGACCGATACGGACCAATTTTGGCATAAATATTAGCGGCCTTATACTAATAGCACGTTGCAAATTTCAACCGAATCGGATGAATTTTGTTCCTCCAAGAGGCTCCGGAGATCAAATCTGGGGAACGGTTTATATGGGGGCTATATATAATTATGGACCGATATGGAGCAATTCTTGCGTGTTTGTTAGAGACCACATTCTAACACCATGTTCCAAATTTCAACCGGATCGGATGAATTTTGCTCCTCTAAGGGGCTCCGGAGGTCAAATCTGGGGATCGGCTTATATGGGGGCTATATATAATTATGGACCGATGTGGACCAATTTTTGCATGGTCATTAGAGAACATATACCAATACCAAGTACCAAATTTCAGCCGGATCGGATGAAATTTGTTTCTCTTAGAGGCTCCGCAAGCCAAATCGGGGGATCGGTTTATATGGGGGCTATATATAATTATGGATCGATATGGACCAATTTTTGCATGTTTGTTAGAGACCATATACAAACACCATGTACCAAATTTCAGCCGGATCGGATGAAATTTGGTTCTCTTAGAGGCTCCGCAAGCCAAATCGGGGGATCAGTTTAAATGGGGGCTATATGTAATTATAGACCGATATGAATCAATTTCTGCATGGTTGTTAGAGACCATATACTTACACCATGTACCAAATTGCAGCCGGATCGGACGAAATTTGCTTCTCTGAGAGCAATCGCAAGCCAAATTTGGGTGTTCGTTTATATGGGGGATATACGTAAAAGTGGACCGATATGGCCCATTTGCAATACCAGCCGACCTACATCAATAACAACTACTTGTGCACAGTTTCAAGTCGATAGCTCGTTTCGTTCGGAAGTTAGCGTGATTTGAACAGACGGACGGACGGACATGCTCAGATCGACTCAGAATTTCACCACGACCCAGAATATATATACTTTATGGGGTCGTAGGGCAATATTTTGATGTGTTACAAACGGAATGACAAAGTTAATATACCCCCATCCTATGGTGGAGGGTATAAAAAGAAAGGAAGTGACATCTGCTTAGCACAAAAATAAAATATTTGGAAAACGGGGGTCACATATGTTGTTATTTTGTTACAGTATTTTGTGTCTCTTCGAAAAGTCCAATCTTCAAATTGCAAAAAACTTTTTTGTTACAAATTTTTCGTGTAAATAAAAACCACTGTTGAAGGACTTTACGCCTCAAGTATGACTCATCTCGATGTTTCATGTTAAAATGTTATATAGTAATATACAATACTACAATAAACAAGTATTTTAAGGTAGTGTCTGGTTTAAAAGATTCTTCTTTTCTTTTAAGTCTTATAAAATTTAAGGTACCTATTCATATTCTTAGATATGAGGAAACTTTTTATATCTCTACTCATGCTGCAAACAATTCCAGAAATGAGCCCATTACGCGTTCGCGTTTTGAATATAATGCTGTAAATGCTAAACTTAATTTAGACTTATCAATGTCTTTGAAAAAATTTAATGAAGTTCTAGAATCTTACTATTTTTAGTTTACGAGCTAGTCTGTAAGGATTTTGTATATCCATAGACTTAAATATGAATAAATAAATACATACACGCAGTAAGTTCGGCCGGACCGGGAATCTTAAATACCCACCACCATGAATCAAATATTATAGTTTCCGTTAAAATTTCAGGGGGGGGGGGGGGTTTGATGACAGATATTCTCCTAAGCAGAGCCGTTCAACTAGTACACTTCCCGAAGATAAATTTAAAGATTTAACCTATGAAGACTATATCAGATTTTGGATTTATAAGAACCATTTTTGTTTGAGTTTTAGCGGAATTATTAACATATCTTGTAAGTGTGCAAGAAAATGATGAAATGATGAACATCTTGATTGGAAATCTAAAATTTGTAGATTTTCACCCCCATTATTTAAATGATTACGAGAAGTAAAATATGGAATCCGATACACGTTTTTGTGAGTCTAAAATACAATTTCAGGCAAATCGGATAAAAACTACGGTTTCTAGAAACCCAAAGAGTTAAATCGAAAGATCGATCTTAAGGGGGCTATCCTAAAACATGGACCGATACTCACCGTTTTCGGCATACCTCTTTATGGTCCTAAAATAATTTTAGATTTAAAATTTCAGGACAATTGGATAAAAAACTACGGTTTTTTACGGTTTAGCACACCTATTTATAGTTCTAAAAAACCTCCAGATTTTCAATTTCAGGTAAATTGGACAACAACTACGAGCCCAAAAAAAGTAAATTTGGGAGATCGCTCAATATGGGAGCTATTGACCGATACTCACCATTTTCGGCGCACCTCTTTATGATTTTAAATTTCGTGCAAATTGGATAAAAACTACGGTTTCTATAAGCCCACACTCAAAAAAAAGTGAACTCTCTATTTCACTAAAGCCAATTTAACTTTATAGTTCATGGAATTATTATGTTTGGAGAAAGTTTTCTTTACTCTAATAATTTTTTGCGTACGTTGGTTAAATTAACTAAAAAGCAGGAAAAAATTATACACAAAATATTTACTAAATTCGTATTTCTCACAAAATAGTTCATTATTTCTTTAAATTTGTAAATTTTACTAAAAATGCGTCCATCATGAACTTCGTATGTCACTAAAGACATTCTTGCAATTTTTAACCCAATTTTTTTTCCTTCAAACTACAAAATTTTCTTCAACAAGTGAAAAAAAATTATTTATGTCTAATAATTTTTCCTGAATTTGTCGAAAAATATTTACTTATTTTTGTCATATCGGCGTGATGCCAGCGTTTGTAATACTGTTTAGTTAAAATTTTCTAAACATATTAAAAATTTTCTAAAATTAACCCAAACTTTTCTTCCTGGTGGGTTCACTGTTTTTTCAGTGCAAGATATAAAATCTGGAAATGGTCTATATGGGGGATGTACAAAAACATGGAACAATACAAGCCTATTTCGGCACACGTATTTGTGGTACTACAATACCTCTAGATTCTCAAATTCAGTCAAATTTGATAAAAACTACGGTTTCTAGAAGCCCATGAAGTAAAATCGGGAGATCGGTCTAGAAGCCCAAGAAATAAAATCGAGAGATTGGTCTATATGGGGGCTATTTCAAAACATGGACCCATACGCACTATTTTTGGCACACCTCTTTATGGCCCTAAAGTAACTCTAGATTTAAAATTTCAGGCAAATTGCATAAAAACTACGGTTTCTAGAAGCCCCAGAAATAAAATCGGGAGATCGGTCTATATGGGGGCAATACCAAAACATGAACCGATACTCACCATTTTTGGCACACCTCTTTATGGTCCTAAAATACCGATCTCTAGATTTCCAATTTCAGGCAAATTGGATAAATCTACGGTTTTTTTAGGCCCAAGACCCCAAATCGGGTGGTCGGTTTATATGGGGACTATATCAAAACCTGGACCATCTTCGAACTTGACTTGCCTGCAGATAAAAAGACGAGTTTGTGCAAAATTTCAGCCGATAGCTTCATTATAGAAGACTGGAGTGTGATTACAATAGAGAACCAGACAGACGGACATGGTTATATCGGCTTAGAATTTCTCCCTGATCAAGAATATATACGAGTATATATATACACACTAATAGAAACAAATATATACGGCCGTAAGTTCGGCCAGGCCGAAGCTTATGTACCCTCCATCATGGATTGCGTAGAAACTTCATCTAAACACTGCCATCCACAATCGAATTACTTATGTTGCGGTAACGCTTGCCGATGGCATGGTATCTTAAAACCTCCTAACACCATCTTCTAAATTGTATGGACTTACCACACGTGGTATATATTAAATCAAAAAAGATCGATCCAATACGTATATAATTCAGTTTGACAAAAAAAATTTTGACAAAATTTTCTACAGAAATAAAATTTTAACAAAATTTTCTATAGAAATAAAAGTTTCACAAAATTTTCTATAGAAATAAAAATTTTGACAAAATTTTCTATAGAAAGAAAATTTTGACAAAAATTTCTACAGAAATAAAATTTTAACAAAATTTTCTATAGAAATAAACTTTTGACAAAATTTTCTATAGAAATAAAATCTTGGTAGATGATTTTTGGCTCGAGTGGCAACCATGATTATGAACCGAATAAAATTTGAACAAAATTTTCTATAGAAATAAAATTTTGGTAGATTATTTTTGGCTCTAGTGGCAGCCATGATTTTGAACCGATATGGACCAATTTTTGTGTGATTGGACCAATTTTGGTATGGTTGTTAGCGACCATATACTAACACCACGTGCCTAATTTGAACCGGATCGGATGAATTTTGCTCCTCCAAGAGGCTCCGGAGGTCAAATCTGGAGAATGTTTTATATGGGGGCTATATGTAATTATGGACCGATATGGACCAATTCTGGCACGGTTGTTAATGATCATATACTAACACCATGTTCCAAATTACAACCGGATTGGATGAAATTTTCTTCTCTTTGAGGCTCCGCAAGCCAAATCTGGGGATCGGTTTATATGGGGGCTATATATAATTATGGACCGATGTGAACCAATGTTTGCATGGTTGTTAGAGACCATATACCAACACCATGTACCAAACTTCAGCCGGATCGGATGACATTTGCTTCTCTTATAGGCTCCGCAAGCCAAATCTGGGGATCGGTTTATATGGGGGCTATATATAATTATGGACCGATGTGGACCATGGTTGTTAGAGACCATATACCAATACCATATACCAAATTTCAGCCGGATCGGATGAAGTATGCTTCTGTTAGAGGCTCCACAAGCCAAATCTGAGGGTCCCTTTATATGGGGGCTATACGTAAAAGTGGACCGATATGGCCCATTTTCAATAACATCCGACCTACATCGATAACAACTACTTGTGCCAAGTTTCAAGTCGATAGCTTGTTTCGTTCGGAAGTTAGCGTGATTTCAACAGACGGACGGACGGACGGACGGACATGCTTAGATCGACTCAGAATTTCACCACGACCGAGAATATATATACTTTATGGGGTCTTAGAGCAATATTTCGATGTGTTACAAACGGAATGACAAAGTTAATATACCCCCATCCTATGATGGAGGGTATTAAAATTACGTTTCACAATCGTGAACGGACGTTGTCAAAATGAAACGGAAACGTTCACAAAAAATCAAAACGGAATGTTCACGATTTCGTCCACGGGCGTTCACGATTTCATGAACGGCAGTTGTTTTTCTTTGGCCATGAAAAGTTTTAAAATAATCTTAGACGTTGTTATGTCAACTCCGCCGTTGGTGCAATGTGCTAAGGCGACTGTTAACGCGTATCGTGCAGGCAACACAGGTTTTAAAGGTAATTAAAGTGTTTGGCGAACGTTTGTCGATAGCCAGGAAGTCTGGATCGGGGGGAAATCGAAAACCGGAAGCCGCTGAGACGACAAAGAGAGTTGCCGGTAGTTTCAAGCGAAACCCTTACCTCTCTCTCCGAGATGCCGCAAATAAGCTGGGTGTATCGTCTACAACCGTGCATCGAGCCAAAAAACGAGCCGGACTATCGACTTACAAGAAGGTAGTGACTCCAAATCGCGATGATAAACAAAATACGACTGCCAAAGTGCGATCCCCGACGATGCTGACGAAGTTTGACTGCGTGGTAATGGACGACGAAACCTACGTCAAAGCCGACTACAAGCAGCTTCCGGGACAGGAGTTTTATGCGGCAAAAGGAAGGGGAAAGGTGGCAGATATTTTCAAGCACATAAAACTATCAAAGTTCGCAAAGAAATATCTGGTTTGGCAAGCCATCTGTACCTGTGGCTTGAAAAGCAGCATTTTCATAGCTTCCGGGACTGTCAACCAAGAAATTTACGTGAAAGAGTGTTTGAATAAACGTCTGCTGCCTTTCCTGAAGAAACACGGTTGTTCCGTACTGTTTTCGCCGGATTTGGCAGCTTGCCATTACGGTAAAAAGGCCATGGAGTGGTACGCTGCAAACAACGTGCAGGTGGTTCCCAAGGACAAGAACGTACTTTTTACGAAAATGTTCGTTCTTTTTACGAAGAAAATTCTTTCGGTGTATAGTGCTTAGCAGTTGATAGAGGTGAGGAACATGTAAGGTTAGGTTAGGTTAGGTGGCAGCCCGATGTATCAGGCTCACTTAGACTATTCAGTCCATGGTGATACCACATTGGTGAACTTCTCTCTTATCACTGAGTGCTGCCCGGTTCAATGTTTAGCTCAATGACAAGGGACCACCTTTTTATAGCCGAGTCCGAACGGCGTTCCACATTGCAGTGAAACCACTTAGAGAAGCTTTGAAACCCTCAGAAATGTCACCAGCATTACTGAGGTGGGATAATCCACCGCTGAAAAACTTTTTGGTGTTTGGTAAAAGAGGTTTAACGCAAAAAGCAATTATTAAAAATTAAGCCAAAACTTCGCATTGAAACAATGAAAATTGTCATTGTCATTAATATGTTAGTATGAAATGTTTCGTTATTCAATAAAAAAAAATTATAACACGACATAAGCTTTTATTTTATGAAATTTTAACGAAGCATTTTCTCTCAGTGTAAAATGAAGAGCAGCTAATTCCCTTAATATGTAGTATACAAAAGCTATTAAAAATTATCCTTTAAAGATAAGCTTCTTGGGAATTTCATCACCTTTTGGGTAACTCTTTTAGAAGAATAATGCTTCCACAAATTCTTGCCTACAGGTGAAACAATTCAACTACGAGTATGATCATCTGTCCTATACCTATATTCCTACTTTTTCTTCGAAGAATTCTCCATGTGAGATGCAAAAGACTATCAATGCTAGGCAAGATGTGATCAACCGCAAGAACTAGTAGTATGTCCACGGTAGTAACTAGCAAACGGCGTGATAGTAATGGTGGCAGTGTTGCCTACTACCAACCAAAGATATCATCGTTCAGCAGCTCAACTATGATCGTCGTTCTTATCAGCACATCATAGTGAGCCGCATCTTAAACGATGGCGCCAAGTTAAATTGTCCGTCGTACTGCACAGCACTGTAGGTAGACTAGACGTGTGTTATTGGCCATATTTCAATACCTGACTGGAGTGGAGTATGTACTACATAGGTCCAGCCATACAATCATTCGGCCAGCCAACAAGCTAGTTCAGTTAAGCGGCATCATAGAAAGTCAATGGTGAAATTTATGTATGTGAGAAGACAAACCATCTTTAGGACTGTGAAGCGTTAAGTGCAAGGCTACCAACAATTAGACTTTGCTATGGAGAACATACTAAAATGTGGCCAGGATATATCGGAGAAGAGAGCCTAATCAAATAACAATACATAGCACCACATTATATTTAGATGACTGGAAAGAGATGGCAAGGAAGTAAATATACCTGGCCTTTGAGATGACTCTTATCAAAATTTCCTTCGCCTCGTCGGTGTTAATAACTCCAAGGCATGACGGGGACGAAATTGATGTTTTCACATTTGATAAGAACACTCATAGAGTTTATGGGATGCAGCGGTCTATATTCATCTTCTAGCGGGCCAGATTAGGCCATGTTTAAATTGTCAAACGTAACACCGGCTTATCGTTTCAGATAGCCAGTCAGCCGGTTAGTTAAAGAAAAATGTTTGCAGGAACAAATAGTCCGCTTGTCTGGAATCAAATGTAAAGAATGACATTTACGATGTATTCCAATGGCGGGATAATGTACAATTTTTTTTGTGGTTCTTGTTCTGTGGAAAATGTGTGTGTGTGTGTATGGTTTGAAGGAGCAAGGGAGCTAGAATGTTCCCTACAACAAATGTAGCATTTGTAGTTTGTCAAGCACCTTGATTTGTTATCCCCGAGGAGGTTTGGACAGACACAACATTTCAACACGGGTGGCATTTGTATCGCACCCGCAAATGGCAGCAACAACAACAACAAGGACCGCAGCTGTGATGGCAGCCATTATTATTCCCAGATCTGAAAACATTTTTGATGGTTTTGCTTTTTTGGTAATTTGGAGGAGACTGTCTCTTTTGTGTGACAACAACATTTTATCGTAACAACTTGTTTCCTATTGTCAATGGGCAAACAATCCAGTCACTTAGTCAGTCAGTTAATGGACCTCCCCATTTTTTCGCGGATCGCTATACTTCATCGCTCGCAAAACATTAAATAGACCGCCGCTGTGCCCTTGTCACCACAAACTACAACGACAAGCATATCTGTTGCTATCCATCCTATCCTATTGCCATTGTTGGTTGACTTTGCCGATCTGCCACAGTTGAGCCTAAACAGAGCGCCTTCAGTTCCCATCGTTTGCCAGTTAGCATTAAATTGTTGCCAAAGTGTTTATAAGCTCCACATTAATAACACTGCATATTCATGTTCTCCGCTCTGCTCTTTGGGTAAAAACACCGACAATGGCGCTCCAACAATAAGCGATAACAGCAGCGACAACATCAACGGTAATGACTATAATAATCAATACAAAAGGTGCTTATCATGGCGGAACAAACTTGGGCCCGTCAAGAGTAAACATTTGATTGAAGAACAAAAATCTATTTAGTCTACTCCCAAAAGTTATCCAACATATGGAGCCACCGTGGTGTACTTGCATACAAAGGGTCACCAAACAGTTTTGTCATCGGAGGATTATCCTCTCTCGGTACGACTAATGTTATTCACATTTCTGAGTGTTTGAAAGCTTCCGTAAGTGGTTTCACCGTAATGTGATCATAACAAAAAATCCACAGCATTAAGTCAAATCTATAGGGAGGGGTCTTTGTCTCTAAGTAGTCTCACATTAATGATTTTATCTTTACAGTAATGACTTAAGTATTGATTCCGAGCCAAATAAGCGGATACATAATTCTCTTTTAAATTAGAGTTTTGCGTACCTGATTCCAGGAAACAAATTTCAATTTATTTCTTCACGTCCTATTAAAGTCCTCTTAACGAAATCTTAACGACAACTTAATATTCCAAATTCAGACTCGAATTCAACTAGAAATTATGCTAAGTTTCAAGTAAAAAACGTCTTTAAAATAAAGTGTTGAAAAAATCTCCTATTTTTGAACATTTCTTTGCTTTAAAAAATCAACGAATTTAAAGACGATTTAATTAGTATTGAAGAATTTTTCAGAATTATTAAAGCCAAGTTGACCTTGGGTTACACTGAAAAAAACAATTGACCTAATATGGAAGATTATGCAACTTAAATTTTAGGAATGGAAATTTACCCAAAGTTAAGCACAAAATTCTTTAACCCTTGTGTATGTGATAACACTGGAAGCGATACCAGCGTGATGAGGTCCCGTGGGACCTACAATAAAAAAGGATGGTAGAGAGGTTATCCCTAGGATATTTTTTGATCATTTACTGTAGGTGGACTCTTCTATGATGCACAAATTGCATATATACATATTTGGTTGTAAATATGGAGTTTTATTTAATTTTTTATAGGATACAGATAACGTTTAAATTTTTGATATGTTGAGTATACTAGAGGCCCTGATGTTTGTCGCAGGCGTGGTACCTATAAGTATCCTTATACAATATATTGTTTTGGTAGTTGAATGTTCTTTACAAACTGGATTTTTGAAGGATAAACAATAACATACAATTCTTTTAGGGGCGTTCATTTTTGTTCGCAGTATTATGTGCATATTGCTTGCTTCAAACTTGGTCCAAATTGAGGCACATCTTGCCAAATTCTGGGAGCCGATGGGTCTCGAACATGTATAAAAATATAAAAACTTAGATCGGCCAAGATTTCCATGAAGTTCAAATAACTTTTTTTGCACTTTTAGTTTCACCATTGGCGGAGCTAGAAATTTTCTCTGGGGGGGCTATGCCCCCCCCAGACACCCTTCAAAATTTTGTTAAAATTTCCGAAGCGATAAATTACGCCTACTGATAAAACTATACATCCTCAATTTTATTGCGGTGTTAAAGGCAATATGCAGCAAAATCAATCAAAAACAAAAAAAAAAAACTCAATCACAAAAATTAGTTGTATCAATTAATTTTTTAATTGGCTTTGATGATTGATACTATCATTTTTTTTTTGATTGAATACATTTCAATTAAAAACAAGTAAGTAAAGTCTAAAGTCGGGCTGAGCCGACTATATTATACCCTTCACCACTATGTAGACAAACATTTGTGTTACCATCTCAACTACTTAAAATTTGCTGGGAGCTAGATTAAGGTTTGCAGATACAAATACTTTTAATGGAAACAATTTTTTGTACTTCTACAAAAACTCTAGAATTAAAATTTAAATCGGCTAACGCCCTGGGATGATACACAATGTTAGTAAAAAATATGGGAAATATGAAGCGAGAGAAATTTTAATGCAATTGTACAAAAGAGATTTATGATTTTTCAGGCGATACATATGTATTCGAGATATAGGACAATTAGAGTAATATTTACAATTTTTGCTACTCAGCAGTGGCGATTTTACAAGGATATTGGTTAGATCTCGCCAAGATATGTGTAGGGCGACTAGGAGCCTTATTTAAAACTCATCCGTTCTGTGGAAATTTTGGCATTGCAGTGTGTAGGATATGGCTAAGATATGGGGAAATCATCACAGAATTTTGTGTAAACTGTGAGAATTTTGGCCATATTTGTATTCTCTGTGGAAACTATCCAGTCAATTGGAGGAAAATCCCATTGAAAATGGGTCTAAAATATGAAACAGTCGACCATATTTCCCCAACTCTGGTGTACGTATATATGGGAGCTATATACAATCTGAACCAATTTTGACTAAATTTGACATGCATAGTTAGAATAATATTTCTGCTATCTTGCGAAATTTCACGTAAATGGGAGTATAACTTTGGGCCCCCTGGTCATATGAGTGCAAATCGGACGGGAGATATATATGGGAGCCATATCTAAATCTGAATCGATTTCAACCAAATTTGGCACAATTACCTATACTACTAAACGTACTCCTTGTGCGAAATTTGAAGCAAATCACGGCTAAACCCTGGATTTTGAGGCCATATAAGTTCAAATCGGACGAAAGATATATATGGGAGCTATATCTAAATTTGAACCGATTTCAATCAAGTGTACCAAGCATTGGTACACTATGACCACATCGTAGATAATTATATATGGCAGCTATATCTAAATCTGAACCGATTTTTTCCAAAACCAATAGCGATTGTCTCTGTCCCAAGAAACGGCCCTATGCCATATTTGAGGACGATCGGACTTAAATTGCGAGCTGTACTTTGTGCACAAAATTACATATACAGACAGACGGTCGGACGGACAGACGGACATCGCTAAATCGACTCAGAATTTAATTCTAAGCCGATCGGTATACTAAAAGATGGGTCTATGACCACTATTTCTTGGCGTTATTTACAAATGCACAAACTTATTATACCCAGTACCACAGTAGTGGTGAAGGGTATAAATAATTAGATCAATTAATTTCATGGTTGAAGACAAAAAATATTTTATTGTGTGTGGGAGCCGGTTCCACGACACCGCTATAAATAATCAAATAGCAACTTACCATTATTTAATATAACAAAAAATAAAAGCATTGCTTTAAGTATGTGTTTGAAAAATATTTTATTTAAAATGTGTGTTTTAAAACAGGACTAGAAATCATAAAGCAAAACATAAACTTAACATATTCATCGTGTATAAAAATTACTAAGAATAAAAAATTAAATAAAAGGCAAAAAATAAATTGAATATTATAAAACGTCTATCTTCGATTAGTTTTTAAAAATTCTCTGAGAACAGAATACAACGAAGCAACTGTCGAGAGCAGCGGTGCCAACTCTGTGGATTTTTCGTGATTTTGACGATTTTAGATGGTAAATTGGGCATGTGACGATTTATGATTTTAATCAACGTAGTTATAAATTGACTATTTTTGAAAATGTGCGTCTCAAGTTTCCTTTTAGTGTTTTTATTACGTGTTTTTAGTTGTAATGTAAATATCAATACTAAAAAATATGCTTATCATACTCTCTCTGCCACAATCTTAATTGGATTAAACACATCGCAAAGCTTGAATTAAAATATAAAACAACTGTAGCTTTGATTATTCTGGGGGGGGGGGCAAGAACTATTCTGGGGGGGGCATAGCACCCCCCAGCACCCCCCTAGCTACGCCAATGAGTTTCACTGTAGTGGATATATCCACGGAAGACATAAAATTATGTACTACAAAGCAACGAAACCAATGGAAACTTCAAAAATGACAAATTCTTCCAAATAACGGTATTTTCTGAAAGGATGTTATTGTTATTAATTGTTCCAAATACGAAAATCGCAATATCTTTACGCTGCTTTTTAAACTGTGCTAAAACCACTAATGTAATTAGTGGTAGGTCCCATTGGACCTCATCACGCAGAATCGCACTAAACTTTTTCAAATACCTATAAAAACCGATTTAATGATTCAATCACATAAAAATGTAAAGTTTTGAACTTAAAACACTTCAGTACAAGAAGTCATAAACCATCAAGCAGAAATTCATATAAAAGATAAAGTTATGTATGAATAAAAATCAAAAAGGACCAGCGGGACCTCATCACGCACAGAAGGGTTAAAATAACGATATTTTAATTAAATGAAAGTTTATAATCCTTTCATCCTCGGATGAAATTTGCTTCTCTTAGAGCGATCGCAAACCAAATTTGGGGGTCCGTTTATATGGGGGCTATACGTAAAAGTGGACCGATATGGACCAATTTTGGTATGGTTGTTAGCGGCCATATACTAACACCACGTTCCAAATTTGAACCGGATCGGATGAATTTTGCTCCTCCAAGAGCCTCCGGAGGTCAAATCTGGGGAACGGTTTATATGGGGGATATATATAATTATGGACCGATATGGACCAATTCTGGCACGGTTGTTAGAGACCATATACTAACACCATGTTCCAAATTTCAACCGGATCGGATGAAATATGCTTCTCTTAGAGGCTCCGCAAGCCAAATCTGGGGATCGGTTTATATGGGGACCATATATAATTATGAACCGATGTGGACCAATTTTTGCATGGTTGTTAGAGGCCATATACCAACATCATGTACCAAATTTCAGGCGGATCGGATGAAATCTCTTTCTCTTTGAGGCTCCGCAAGCCAAATCTGGGGACCGGTTTATATGTGTGCTATATATAATTATGGACCGATGTGGACCAATTTTAGCATGGTTTTTAGAGACCATATACCAACACCATGTACCAAATTTCAGCAAGATCGACTGCAATTTGCTTCTTTTTGAGGCTCCGCAAGCCAAATCTGGGGATCGGTATATATGCGGGCTATATATAATTATGGACCGATGTGGACCAATTTTAGCATGGTTTTTAGAGACCATATACCAACATCATCAGTGCTGCCGCTACTACTTCAATCGAAGTATTTTGCTTCATTTTCACAAAATATACTTCGTCACTCCTTCTTCCAAAAATCTGCTTCACTTTTTGTTCTGCTTCATATTTTAAAAATTTTCCCCATATTACATAATTGTTTTTCCTATTCCTTTAATTACGATGAACATAGCGGTTTTAATCATTGCATTATTAACCGATGTGGACCAATTTTTGCATAGTTGTTAGAGACCATATACTTACACCATGTACCAAATTTCAGCTGGATCGGATGAAATTTGCTTCTCGTTTATATGGGGGCTATACGTAAAAGTGGACCGATATGGCCCATTTGCAATACCATCCGACCTACATCAATAACAAGTACTTGTGCCAAGTTTCAAGATGATAGCTTCTTTCGTTCGGAAGTTAGCGTGATTTCAACAGACGGACGGACATGCTCAGATCGACACAGAATTTTACCACGACCCAAAATATATATACTTTATGGGGCCTTAGAGCAATATCTCGATGTGTTACAAACGGAATGACAAAGTTAATATACCCCCATCCTATGGTGGAGGGTATAATAAAATGAATTCTATTGTTTTGTTTTCAAAAATGTATGCTACTTCAATTTTATTCAATCTACTTCACTCAATTTTTCACTAGCGGCAGCACTGAACATCATGTACCAAATTTCAGCCGGATCGGATGAAATTTGCTACTCTTAGATCAATCGCAAACCAAATTTGGGGGTCCGTTTATATGGGGGCTATACGTAAAAGTGGACCGATATGGCCCATTTGCAATACCATCCGACCTACATCAATAGCAACTACTTTTGTCAAGTTTCAAGTCGATAGCTTGTTTCGTTCGGAAGTTAGCGTGATTTCAACAGACGGACGGACATGCTCAGATCGACTCAGAATTTCACCACGACCCAGAATATATATACTTTATGGGGTCTTAGAGCAATATTTCGATGTGTTACAAACGGAATGACAAAGTTAATATACCCCCCATCCTATGATGGACGGTATAAAAATCGATTAAATACGTATATAATTCAGTTTGACAAAATTTTCTATAGAAATAAAATGTTGGTAGATTATTTTTGGCACGAGTGGCAACCATGATTATGGACCGATATGGACCAATTTTGGAATGGTTGTTAGCGGCCATATACTAACACCATGTTCCAAATTTGAACCGGATCGAATGAATTTTGCTCCTCCAAGAGCCTCCGGAGGTCAAATCTGGGGAACGGTTTATATGGGGGATATATATAATTATGGAGCGATATGGACCAATTCTCGCACGGTTGTTAGAGACCATATACTAACACCATGTTCCAAATTTCAATCGGATCGGATGAAATATGCTTCTCTTAGAGGCTCCGCAAGCCAAATCTGGGGATCGGTTTGTATGGGGACCATATATAATTATGAACCGATGTGGACCAATTTTTCCATGGTTGTTAGAGGCCATATACCAACATCATGTACCAAATTTCAGGCGGATCGGATGAAATTTGTTTCTCTTTGAGGCTCCGCAAGCCAAATCTGGGGATCGGTTTATATGGGGGCTATATATAATTATGGACCGATGTGACCAATTTTTGCATGGTTGTTAGATACCATATACCAACACCATGTACCAAAGTTAAGCAGGATCGGATGAAATATGCTTCTGTTAGAGGCTCCGCAAGCCAAATCTGAGGTTCCGTTTGTATGGGGGCTATACGTAAAAGTGGACCGATATGGCCCCTTTGCAATACCATTTGACCTACATCAATAGCAACTACTTGTGCCAAGTTTCAAGTCGATAGCTTGTTTCGTTCGGAAGTTAGCGTGATTTCAACAGACGGACGGACATGCTTAGATCGACTCAGAATTTCACCACGACCTAGAATATATACTTTATGGGGTCTTAGAACAATATTTCGATGTGTTACAAACGGAATGACAAAGTTAATATACCCCCCATCCTATGGTGGAGGGTATAAAAAGAAAATCTCCGAGCCAAAGGTTGGTTGGTCCCAATGTGGCATGTAGTCACTGTTTCCAAGATGTATACAATCATCGTGGACATTTGTTGAGATAATCGTTTTTCGTTCCATTGTCTTTTTACCTTTCTACTGCAAAACTTCTTCTTCTTCAAGTATTGTTGTTGTTGTTGTATCAAGGGAAACTTTATTGAAAATAGTATGTAGTACTATTTAAACTTAACAAATTTATTGAATTCTCATTCGAAATTGGAGAGGAGGGGAGAGAGGGACGGCCAATAACAAACACAACAAAAACAACCGTAGCAACATCATCAACATCAATACAAGCGTTGTTCGAATGTCACAGTCATTACAGAGTCAAGTTATTGGTCAACATGACATCGTAGGTAAGTCAGCCAACCAGCCAGCCACCTCATATCCCCGAGAGATGCTGCAACCTCTGTGGAGAAGGCTTCTGGAAGATCTCTTTCGATCTTGTGAGCTGTTGCTAACTTCCAGAGATCAACATGCTGTGATAACAAATGTTTGCAACATGTAAATCGCTTGCTACGACGACTGGAGCTAAACCGAATATTCATTGACTGTTCAATATTCAAAGCTCCGTTTTTTTTTTTGGTTTGGATTTGCTGGTGTCGATGCTGTTGCAACCTTTTTCCAAGTGGTTTCTTACTTTAGTTTTTGCTCTTCGTTCCTCGATGACTGGCTGGCTGGATTAAATTAATGTGGAAGCGGCTTAAATCAAAGCCTCATTGAAACTCTACGATTTCCTAAACGGCAGCCACTAATTTTCTGTGTTTGGCGACAATTTTATCGTTAGTCTCACATTAAAATAATTTCGGCTCTTGTGACTTTCTTTTCTTCCGAAAGGCCGCCGCAATCGACGCCGCTCATACTGAAAGCCAGGCGCTGAACGCTATCGGAAAAAAGCCAAGTGAGATACACACACAATAGTGTTCCAAGGAGGTCTTCAATATTGCCGATATTCTTGTCTTTTAACGCTTTGACATATGTGTATTGTTTTGGTCGTAAACATCGAT
Organism: Haematobia irritans; assembly: GCF_050003625.1. Classification (NCBI taxonomy): domain Eukaryota; kingdom Metazoa; phylum Arthropoda; class Insecta; order Diptera; family Muscidae; genus Haematobia; species Haematobia irritans. The sequence continues at coordinate 132,998,509 of NC_134400.1, forward strand.
GTAGTCCACCATATGACTATGGACATTATTTGGGGTGGGTGATGGGGGGAAGTATTTCGTTTCAATTGCTTTTTTACTTTGACAGTTAAAGTTTATATGGGAACATCATATTTTTTTTCGTTTATGGATGAAATTAAGAGGCTATTAATTCGTATACACTGAAAGAATTATTTTTGCAAAATGAACAGTTTCGTAAAGTAGAAGAGCAAATGCAGAATACTTTCTGAAGGATGGATGATATGTATAGGTTTGACAGAATCATTGCAGTGGCAGTTAATTTTATTATTGATAAACTTCCCAGCAAAAAAAGTGTGGCCAAAAAAGTAATGAAAATGTTCTTTTTGGATCCGGAAGTGGTGCAAAATTGACGCAGAAGCGATGAATTTAACATAAGCTTGTCATAGGACGGAAGTCCTCCATTTCAACAACCGTTGCAATGAATTTGCATTACTTCTTTAGGTGTGATCCGAATTCAATCCAGTAAATGAACAAATTCTGTGATATTTGGTCAAATAAATAGTTTTTATAATTTTTAATGGATTCTAATGCTTGTAGCAAACGTTTGACCTCAAATATTTTCAAAAATGCACAATTTTTTCAGATTGGATTTAGCATTTTTTTCGGTAAAATTTAAATGATTTGTACCATTTTATGAATTTTTACTTTGTTTTTAGCCTATTTGAAACAAAAACAAGTATATACGGCCGTATAAGTTCGGATAGGCCGAATCTTATGTACCATCCACCATGGATTGCGTAGAAACTTCTACGAAAGACAGTCATCCACAATCGAATTACTTGGGTTGTGGTATCTTAAAACTTCTTAACATCGTTTTCTAAATTGTGAGTTAGTCCATACACTGAAAAAAAAGCATACTCGGTTCCAAAGATTTTGTCTTTACTTTAAAAAATTTGGTATTGATTCCGAGCCAAAGAAGCGGAGAATACAAGTAAGGATACTTTTAAGACACAATTCTCTTTTAAATTTAGGTTTTGCATTTCCAGATACAAATACTTTTAATGGAAACAATTTTTTGTACTTCTACAAAAACTCTAGAATTAAAATTTAAATCGGCTAACGCCCTGGGATGAAACACAATGTTAGTAAAAAATATCGGAAATATGAAGCGAGAGAAATTTTAATGCAATTGTACAAAAGAGATTTATGATTTTTCAGGCGATACATATGTATTCGAGATATAGGTATAGATAGGATAATTAGAGTAATATTTACAATTTTTGCTACTCAGCAGTGGCGATTTTACAAGGATATTGGTTAGATCTCGCCAAGATATGTGGTCAAGTGTGGGTTGTGATATATTATTTGGTCTGTGGAAATTTTGGCATTGCAGTGTGTAGGATATAGCTAAGATATGGGGAAATAATCACAGAATTTTGTGTAAAGTGTGAGAATTTTGGCCATATTTGTATTCTCTGAGGAAACTATCCAGTCAATTGGAGGAAAATCGCATTGAAAATGGGTCTAAAATATGAAACAGTCTACCATATTTCACCAACTCTGGTGTACGTATATATGGGAGCTATATATAATCTGAACCGATTTTGACTAAATTTGACATGCATAGTTAGAAATGTAAATGGGAGTATAACTTTGGCCCCCCTGGTCATATGAGTGCAAATCGGACGGGAGATTTATATGGGAGCCATATCTAAATCTGAACCGATTTCAACCAAATTTGCCACAATTACCTATACTACTAAACGTACTCCTTTTGCGAAATTTGAACCAAATCACGGCAAAACCCTGGATTTTGAGGGCATATAAGCTCAAATCGGACGAAATATATATATGGGAGCTATATCTAAATCTGAATCGATTTTGACCATATTTGGCACATACAATAGTCTCGTTAAGAGTACCGCTTGTGCAAAATTTGAAGTAAGTCAGGGCAAAACTCGGGCTTTTGGGACCATATAAGTCCAAATCGGGCGAAAGATATATATGTGAGCTATATCTAAATCTGAACCGATTTTTTCCAAAACCAATAGCGATTGTCTCTGTCCCAAGAAACGGCCCTATGCCAAATTTGAGGACGATCGGACTTAAATTGCGAGCTGTACTTTGTGCACAAAATTACATATACAGACAGACGGACGGACAGAATTTGACACACTTAACGATACTATTAAATGTACGCCTAGTGCAAAATTTGAAGCAAATCACGGCAAAACTCTGGCTTTTGTGGCCATAAAAGTTCAAATCGGACGAAAGATATATATGGGAGCTATATCTAAATTTGAACCGATTTCAATCAAATTTACCAAGCATTGGTAGAATGTCAATACTACCCTTTGTGCAAAATTTCACGAAGATCGGTAGTAAACTTTGACCTCTGTGGTCATATGAGTCTAAATCGGACGAAAGATATATATGGGAGCTATATCTTAATCTGAACCGATTTGGCTGATATTTTGCAAGTTTTTCGAGATTCACAAAATATTCGGATATTCTGAATTTGAAGAACATCGGTTGATAAACACGCTAACTATGACCACATCGGGGATAAATATGTATGGCAGCTATATCTAAATCTGAACCGATTTTTTCCAAAACCAATAGCGATTGTCTCTGTCCCAAGAAACGGCCCTATGCCAAATTTGAGGACGATCGGACTTAAATTGCGAGCTGTACTTTGTGCACAAAATTACATATACAGACAGACGGACGGACAGACAGACAGACCGACATCGCTAAATCGACTCAGAATTTAATTCTAAGCCGATCGGTATACTTAAAGATGGGTCTATGACCACTATTTCTTGGCGTTACATACAAATGCACAAACTAATTATACCCTGTACCACAGTAGTGGTGAAGGGTATAAAAATATGGGAAACATTTAAATCTGAAGCAATTTTAAGGAAACTTTCCAAACTTTATTTATGATTTATCGCTCGATATATATGTATTAGAAGTTTAGGAAAATTTGATTCATTTGTACAACTTTTCGACTAAACAGTGGCGATTTTACAAGGAAAATGTTGGTATATTGACCATTTTTGTCGAAATCGGAAAAACATATATATGGGAGCTATATATAAATCTGAACCGATTTCAACCAAATTTGGAACGCATAGCTACAATGCTAATTCTACTCCCTGTGCAAAATTTCAACCAAATTGGGCCAAAAGTCTGGCTATTAGGACCATATTAGTCCATATCGGGCGAAAGATATATATGGGAGCTATATCTATATCGGAACCGATTTCAATAAAATTTGGCACACTTGACTATAGTACTAATTGTTCTTCTTGTGCAAAATTTTAAGCAAATTAGGGTAAAACTCTGGCTTCTGGGGCCATATAAGTCCATGTCGGGCGAAATTTATATATATGGGAGCTATATCTAAATCTGAACCGATTTCTTCCAAAATCAATAGGGATCTATTCTGAGCCAAAACACATACTTGTGCCAAATTTTGGCTCAGAATAGATCCCTATTGATTTTGGAAGAAATCGGTTCAGATTTAGATATAGCTCCCATATATATAAATTTCGCCCGATATGGGCTTATATGGCCCCAGAATACTTGCGACCTAGATTTTGATTACAGATATGGACTTATATGGCCCCAGAATACTTGCGACCTAGACTTTGATTACAAAAATGTGTTCATGGACAGACGGACATGGCTATATCGACTCAGGAACCCACCCTGAGCATTTTTGCCGAAGACACCATGTGTCTATCTCGTCTCCTTCTGGGTGTTACAAACATATGCACTAACTTATAATACCCTGTTCCACAGTGTGGCGAAGGGTATAAAAATCCGCATCTTTGGCTCGGAATCAAAACCAAAATCCTTAAAGGAAGGTCAAAATTTTGAATCCAAGTAAACTTTTTTTGAGTGTAGAAATGTGTCTCCTATATGTCAGATCTTCTAAAACTAAAACTAGAAAATGTGGTGTCATAATGGACTGATTAACTAACTTAGACTTAGCCTGAAACTTAATCGGGCTGCCACTTTAACCTATGCTATGCAAGAATTATAAGAAATCATACATTTCGACTTGGACTAACTTAGGTCCGTTGTTTAACTTTCAATTATCAAAATTGAAAAGAGGGAAATCGCTATCTGTGGATCATCTTAAAGAACAATGTTGACATTAAAATGCATATATCAATAAAACAGTTATTTTACAAATAAACCCTCGTTTCTAGATCTAATCTAACCATGTGAGTATGTGATCCTAAATGGATTTTAAAGGACATTCGATAAGAAATTGAGAAATGGGATCATAGATGATCCAGAAATTGTTTTATTTGTAGCCACATATCTGTGTGTGGTTGAAGATGAAAACATTTGGAAATGTAATACCACAATTATTCAATAGTCAGACCACAAAGGACATAGGACTAGAAACGAGCATTAGAGAAACAAACAAATGTGAACACTACAGATTAACCATTAAACATAATCACCAGCCTTCGATATTAGGAATAAGGGGGCAAATCTCATTTTCAGTAAATTACATTTAAAACAGGTACCACCCTTATAGTGGTTGGTAGACATAGAAATGCAACGAGGACAAGTGGTACATGTATTGTCCATTATGACTACACTCACATACGTTCACAAATTTTTACATATGGAAGTGCATGCACTTATCCTTAAGGACCTGTCGGTCTGATCCTTACGAAGAGACAAAACAATACAAAAAAAAAAACAAAAAACAATGTCTAGTCCCCTTGCATCCTACTTGAGGCTATCAATGCAAATTGTTTATATGAAATTATAAACATTTCCCATTTACATGGCTTTGTCTGGCCCATAAAGACAATCTGGTGTTTTTGGGCGCGACTCTTTAAAAGAGTTTAGACGGCCATCTCAAGTGGCTGCTTTTGTCTGTGAAACAAGTAGGCCTGCTTATGAAGGCGAATATTCCGTTTGCTTTGTGTGTTCACTGGGTGGATTTTCATTATCCTCTAATTGTTCATTGCATTGTTCGATGATGTATAAACTACAATCTGGGCACTCAAAGCTAATACGTCTTAAGGCTAAGATAGAAAATCTAAAATGGGCCAAAATGTTTGTTATATTAAATTTGAAGAGATATTTGCAAAAACACACATACACGTATAAGAGGTCGTATAAGTAAAATATTGCCTATAACAGTGGGTCAATATAGAGCAAATGTGATTGATATAAAAAAAAAAACATAAATAAATCAAGAATGGATAATACACTGAAAAAAACAGTGAACCAACTTTCGGTTAACTTGAGAAAATTTTGAATATTTTTAGAAAATTTGAACTAAACCGTACGCTGGTATCACGCCGATGTCAAAAATAATAAGTAAATATTTTTTGACAAATTCAAGAAAATGTATTAAAGGGTGATACGGTCAAAATTTGGTCAAGGGGAAACGCATGTAAATCGGTGAAATCGTTTATTTAAAAAATCAAATTAAATTTCTTTTTCAAGTTCAATTAGTATAAAATTCAGGAAAAATATTCAGTTAGGCTTTCGCTTTTCCAAATCCGAATTTCCGGGCCTCACGCTTGACACCTGCCATCAGATTTTGTACAGCCACCTTGTCCACCTTCTTCGCCGCAGAAAGCCAGTTTGCCTTGAACTGATGCTCGTCCTTAGCAGTTTTTTTGGTCTTCTTTAGGTTCCGCTTGACAATAGCCCAGTATTTCTCAATTGGGCGGAGCTCTGGCGTGTTGGGAGGGTTCTTGTCCTTGGGAACCACGTGCACGTTGTTGGCGGCGTACCACTCCATGGCCTTTTTACCGTAATGGCAAGATGCCAAATCCGGCCAAAACAGTACGGAACAACCGTGTTTCTTCAGGAAAGGCAGCAGACGTTTATTCAAACACTCTTTCACGTAAATTTCTTGGTTGACAGTCCCGGATGCTATGAAAATGCTGCTTTTCAAACCACAGGTACAGATGGCTTGCCAAACCAGATATTTCTTTGCGAACTTTGACAGTTTTATGTGCTTGAAAATATCTGCTACCTTTCCCCTTCCTTTTGCCGTATAAAACTCCTGTCCCGGAAGCTGCTTGTAGTCGGCTTTGACGTAGGTTTCGTCGTCCATTACCACGCAGTCAAACTTCGTCAGCATCGTCGTGTACAGCCTCCGGTATCGCGTCGACGTCGTATTTTGTTTATCATCGCGATTTGGAGTCACTACCTTCTTGTAAGTCGATAGTCCGGCTCGTTTTTTGGCTCGATGCACGGTTGTAGACAATACACCCAGCTTATTTGCGGCATCTCGGAGAGAGAGGTTAGGGTTTCGCTTGAAACTACCGGCAACTCTGTTTGTCGTCTCAGCGGCTTCCGGTTTTCGATTTCCCCCCGATCCAGACTTCCTGGCTGTCGACAAACGTTCCCCAAACACTTTAATTACATTTGTAACGGTTGATTTGGCAACTTTTAGCGATTTTACCAGCTTTGCGTGCGAGTAGCTCGGATTTTCGCGATGCGCGAGCAAAATTTTGATACGCTGTTCTTCTTGCTTGGACGGCATTTTGACAACTGAAGAGTGAATTCCAAAATCAAAATAGGAGCAACATTCTACACACACACACCTTCAAAATGAGGGGTGTTCAGGTTTTTTAAATGCAAAATTGAAAGAAATACGTCAAGTTTATATTGACCAAATTTTGACCGTATCACCCTTTAGACATAATTAAGTTTTTTCACTTGTTAAAGAAAATTTTGTAGTTTGATGGAAAAAATTGGAGTTCAAAATTGCAAGAATATCTTTAGTGACATACGAAGTTCATGATGAACACATATGTAGTAAAATTTACAAATTTAAAGATATAATGAACTACACAGTCTTACACAAGTTTACATACGGTTTAAGAAATTGTATTTTCTTTAATTATTAAAATATAATAAAATATGCATATATATGCTTTAGATTTTGTAAATTAATTTGAAAAACAAAGTATTTGTCCATTTTCAAGAAGATGTTTTTAGTCTGGATTATAAACAACAACAAGAAACATGTTTAGTTATAAGGTAAAAACCTCAAGGGTATGTAAACTTATGTGAGACTGTGTATGTTGTGAGAAATACGAATTTAATAAATCTTTATGCTTAATTTGTGTATATTTTTTCCCCGCTTTTTAGTTAATTTAACTGACGTATGCAAACAATTATTGGGTTAAAGGAAACTTTCTCCAAACATAATAATTCCATGAACTAAAATAAAGTTAAATTAGCTTTAGTGAAATAGAGAGTTCACTTTTTTTTTGAGTGTAAAAAATAAATCTCAACCATTAATGGAAGCTAAAGGCTTCTAACTTCTTTCACTTTGGAATTGCTTTAGCCCATAGGAGAAAGAAATTCCGGTCGAATGCAATCAATTTATGTCACGTTGGAATCGCATTATCCCATACTGGGCTCTATCCTTAGGAGAATATCTTAAACCGAGGCCGAAGGCCTGTCCCTTAGATACATTGGAATCTCGTTAACCCATTTTGGGCTCCTTTCACAGAAAAAACTCTTTAAACCCCGGCCCCTTATTCTACTTTGGAATCGCATAACTCGAATCTGATGAAAGTCTTAAACCTTAAGACTTAAACATAATTTTGAGGTCGTAGTTCATTAAGGTTTGAAGCTCATTTTCATGGGGCCCATATTCATGGCGTCGAGGAAATTGAAAATTGAACGTGCACTGAAAAAAAATTCTCGTGAGGCTAAAGATTTCAGGTCCTTGAAATACGAATGCGAATTTTCTTGGTGTAGAAAACACATTTATCTGATATAAAGCTGTTTTCCTTGTTCAAAAGTTGTCCATAAAGTTTGTGATTCGACTTAAAAATGGGTATTATAACAAGAAAGAAGTTTTTTTTTAGACTACGGTTGACATAAATAACTCAGAATAAATCCTCAAAAATAATAAAGTTGTCTTCCAATTTGTAGTCTTTTTGTATCTTGACTGCAAAGCAAACAAGTATATACGACCGTAAGTTCGGCCAGGCCGAACCTTATGTACCCTGCACCATGGATTGCGTAGAAACTTCTACAAAAGGCTGTCATCCACAATCGAATTTCTTGGGTTGTGATAATACTTGCCAATGGCAAGGTTTCTTAAACTTCTTAATGTCGTCCTTTAAATTATGTGTTAGTTCATACGTGGTATATTAGACAAAAGAAGCAGATAAATACGTACATAATTCAGTTCATGACCGGTATATATAGGGAAGTCTGCAAATAATTACAAACCGGTATGAACTTTTGCACGGTAATTGGAGAGCCAGGATTCAAATATGGGTGTCGCTTTATATGGGGGCTTTATAAAGGGTGATTCTTTTGAGGTTAGGATTTTCATGCATTAGTATTTGACAGATCACGTGGGATTTCAGACATGGTGTCAAAGAGAAAGATGCTCAGTATGCTTTGACATTTCATCATGAATAGACTTACTAACGAGCAACGCTTGCAAATCATTGAATTTTATTACCAAAATCAGTGGCAGAAAATCCGCTTTTTTATCGACAAATTTTGTTCAGCGATGAGGCTCATTTCTGGTTGAATGGCTACGTAAATAAGCAAAATTGCCGCATTTGGAGTGAAGAGCAACCAGAAGCCGTTCAAGAACTGCCCATGCATCCCGAAAAATGCACTGTTTGGTGTGGTTTGTACGCTGGTGGAATCATTGGACCGTATTTTTTCAAAGATGCTGTTGGACGCAACGTTACGGTGAATGGCGATCGCTATCGTTCGATGCTAACAAACTTTTTGTTGCCAAAAATGGAAGAACTGAACTTGGTTGACATGTGGTTTCAACAAGATGGCGCTACATGCCACACAGCTCGCGATTCTATGGCCATTTTGAGGGAAAACTTCGGAGAACAATTCATCTCAAGAAATGGACCGGTAAGTTGGCCACCAAGATCATGCGATTTGACGCCTTTAGACTATTTTTTGTGGGGCTACGTCAAGTCTAAAGTCTACAGAAATAAGCCAGCAACTATTCCAGCTTTGGAAGACAACATTTCCGAAGAAATTCGGGCTATTCCGGCCGAAATGCTCGAAAAAGTTGCCCAAAATTGGACTTTCCGAATGGACCACCTAAGACGCAGCCGCGGTCAACATTTAAATGAAATTATCTTCAAAAAGTAAATGTCATGGACCAATCTAACGTTTCAAATAAAGAACCGATGAGATTTTGCAAATTTTATGCGTTTTTTTTTTTAAAAAAGTTATCAAGCTCTTAACAAATCACCCTTTACAATTATGGACCGATATGGACCAATTTTTGTCTGAGGGCTATATATAACTATAGACCGATATGGACCTAGTTAGACATGGTTGTTAACGGTCATATACTAGCCCAATGTACCAAATCTCAACTGAATCGGATGAAATGTGCTATACCATCCGAAAATTTAATTGATTCAACAAATTTTTTAATTGAAACAAAAATTAATAGTATCAGTTAATTTTTTAATTAGATCAATTGAATATTTAATTTAATTTCAATTAATTTTTTAATTGATACTACCATCTCTATGATTCAAGACATTTTAATTAAAAAATTAATTGGATCAATAAATTTCGTCATTGAATCAAAATGTGTTTTTTGTGCGTATCGCAAAAAGAAAGTGAACAGTAGATAAATGAGATCTGTATCCAAATTTAAGTTTTTATAGAACTATAGCTAGAGAACTTAAATTAAAGATTACACAGCCTAAATTTGAGGATGCGCATTTTACAAAATATAAAGGACAAATATCTTTAAAATAATGAAATTTAATTAAAATCACAACAACAAGTAAAAATCTAATTTATTATTATTATTATTATTATTATTATTATTATTATTATTATTATTATTATTATTATTATTATTATTATTATTATTATTATTATTATTATTATTATTATTATTATTATTATTATTATTATTATTATTATTATTATTATTATTATTATTATTATTATTATTATTATTATTATTATTATTATTATTATTATTATTATTATTATTATTATTATTATTATTATTATTATTATTATTATTATTATTATTATTATTATTATTATTATTATTATTATTATTATTATTATTATTATTATTATTATTATTATTATTATTATTATTATTATTATTATTATTATTATTATTATTATTATTATTATTATTATTATTATTATTATTATTATTATTATTATTATTATTATTATTATTATTATTATTATTATTATTATTATTATTATTATTATTATTATTATTATTATTATTATTATTATTATTATTATTATTATTATTATTATTATTATTATTATTATTATTATTATTATTATTATTATTATTATTATTATTATTATTATTATTATTATTATTATTATTATTATTATTATTATTATTATTATTATTATTATTATTATTATTATTATTATTATTATTATTATTATTATTATTATTATTATTATTATTATTATTATTATTATTATTATTATTATTATTATTATTATTATTATTATTATTATTATTATTATTATTATTATTATTATTATTATTATTATTATTATTATTATTATTATTATTATTATTATTATTATTATTATTATTATTATTATTATTATTATTATTATTATTATTATTATTATTATTATTATTATTATTATTATTATTATTATTATTATTATTATTATTATTATTATTATTATTATTATTATTATTATTATTATTATTATTATTATTATTATTATTATTATTATTATTATTATTATTATTATTATTATTATTATTATTATTATTATTATTATTATTATTATTATTATTATTATTATTATTATTATTATTATTATTATTATTATTATTATTATTATTATTATTATTATTATTATTATTATTATTATTATTATTATTATTATTATTATTATTATTATTATTATTATTATTATTATTATTATTATTATTATTATTATTATTATTATTATTATTATTATTATTATTATTATTATTATTATTATTATTATTATTATTATTATTATTATTATTATTATTATTATTATTATTATTATTATTATTATTATTATTATTATTATTATTATTATTATTATTATTATTATTATTATTATTATTATTATTATTATTATTATTATTATTATTATTATTATTATTATTATTATTATTATTATTATTATTATTATTATTATTATTATTATTATTATTATTATTATTATTATTATTATTATTATTATTATTATTATTATTATTATTATTATTATTATTATTATTATTATTATTATTATTATTATTATTATTATTATTATTATTATTATTATTATTATTATTATTATTATTATTATTATTATTATTATTATTATTATTATTATTATTATTATTATTATTATTATTATTATTATTATTATTATTATTATTATTATTATTATTATTATTATTATTATTATTATTATTATTATTATTATTATTATTATTATTATTATTATTATTATTATTATTATTATTATTATTATTATTATTATTATTATTATTATTATTATTATTATTATTATTATTATTATTATTACTCCCAAGACGAGGATGGGTTTTAGTCGGTATACTCAATTATGAGGGAGCCCGACATATCCGCAAGGAATGCAAGAATGCATTTCCCATCCGATTAAAAAAAATAAAAAAAAAATTATTATTATTATTATTATTATTATTATTATTATTATTATTATTATTATTATTATTATTATTATTATTATTATTATTATTATTATTATTATTATTATTATTATTATTATTATTATTATTATTATTATTATTATTATTATTATTATTATTATTATTATTATTATTATTATTATTATTATTATTATTATTATTATTATTATTATTATTATTATTATTATTATTATTATTATTATTATTATTATTATTATTATTATTATTATTATTATTATTATTATTATTATTATTATTATTATTATTATTATTATTATTATTATTATTATTATTATTATTATTATTATTATTATTATTATTATTATTATTATTATTATTATTATTATTATTATTATTATTATTATTATTATTATTATTATTATTATTATTATTATTATTATTATTATTATTATTATTATTATTATTATTATTATTATTATTATTATTATTATTATTATTATTATTATTATTATTATTATTATTATTATTATTATTATTATTATTATTATTATTATTATTATTATTATTATTATTATTATTATTATTATTATTATTATTATTATTATTATTATTATTATTATTATTATTATTATTATTATTATTATTATTATTATTATTATTATTATTATTATTATTATTATTATTATTATTATTATTATTATTATTATTATTATTATTATTTTCATTATTAATCTTAGCCTAAATTTGAAGCGTTTTTACCTTAAATCTAAAGTTTAAATAGTTAGTTATTTTAAGGACAATTTCTTTAAATCAAAAATGTGTTTCTTTATATTAAGGAAAATTTTCCATGCGACTTTAACGGAGGGACCCAAATTTAAAAAAATTGTGTCCTAAATTTAATGAAAACAATTAATTGAAGCAAAGATTATAAACTTTATTTTAATTAAAATGTAATTATTTTAAAGAAATTTGCCCTCAATATTTTGTAAATTTCGCATCCTACAATTTAGGTTGCGTTATCTTCAATATCACGTAAATATTTTTTGCAGTGTAATTATCAAATGTTTCAGGAACATTAAAAAAATGTAAACCATTGTAACACAAAAAGGCCCAATAAAAAAATATGTCGTATTTTATTTCAATAGAATTTTATTTATTTTATTTATTTTAAATTAATCTAATATCATCCAAAAGTGTTCTCATAAATACGAGTTTTCTATAGATCCAAGCCCACTGTGTGAGTTTATTAGATGTGCTCTAATTTAAAACTATGTATCCTGGATATCTTCTAGTCCTGGCATTTGCTAAATAAGCCTCATCTGCCCAACCAAACAATAAAATAAAGTCTGTAGATCAATAGACCAAAGTACTTGAATTTGTAGTGCTCAGCGGATTGTTTGCGTTTTTCTTTCTCTTGGCTAATACCCCTCTTGAAATAACAATGATCACAATATGCAAAGTCTTTTAAATCAGAGCACTAACATTTATTATCCCTAAGTCCTAAGATTTGAAAAATTTAAATTAGGCGCATAGATAAATTTGCTTGGATCGCTGCCGTGCACCTTCCTCATTTGTTTTCATTGTGGCAATTGTGGTGGTGGTGGCGGTAGCGGTTATGATTTTGCGTCCTTCCTTTTCTATGGATCTGCCGTCTGGTTGGTGCATTGATGCTTGAAAATTTTATTGCACTTAGCACCGGCGCTGATTGTCTTTGTTGGCCATTGTTTGGTTGCCTTCCTTTGTATGACCAAAGGTTGAGAGTTTTCCTTTATTTTTCCATTGTTTTTCCATTTTTATTTTCTGGTGGGAGAATTGTTTTTGGACAATGGTTTGATATATTTTGTTTTTTGTTTTTTGCTTAAACCTGATCTGGATGAGAGCATTTGTCCATCATGGGTATGTAGAGGATTTATTTGCATAGTAAAAACAATAAAAACCTCAAGTACCCACTTCACATTGGCATTGTTTGCATCGATTTTGTTTAAATACTTGTTAACGCCGGCGGCTATGGCCCTAAATGATCTGATGCTATTTCGAAAGACGATGATGAGATGTATGTCGATTGTCGACTATTATTATTTTGATGTTCTTTTAGAATTGCCTGGTTGAGACTCAATAAGATACCCAGGCGAATATAGACAACCATCGTTATGAATTTTAGATGAAAAATTCTACAAAAATTATATTGTAAATATTTCCATTGGTTATTGGTGGTATATGTAAAATTCATAACACTTTATATTTTTCGTCGGGTAAATTTTAATTAAAACAAAGTTTGTAGTCTTTAATTCAATTTTTTTTTTCATTAAATTTAGGACACAAATTTTATAAATTTGCGTCCCTCTGTTAAAGTCGCATGCCTTTAAACTAAGGAAATTTTTCCTTAAAATAAAGAAACACATTTTTGATTTAAAGAAATCGTCTTTAAATTAACTGAAATATTGAATCTTTAGATTTAAAATAAAAAAGCTTCAAATATAGGCTAAGACTTACTTTGAGGATTTAGCATCTTTGGTTTAAAGTTTGTTTGGTATTAAGAAAACATTTTTACTTTGAGATATCCGCTATAATTTGGATTTTTAAACTGGTATGAACTGGTACGTGAATTCGATAAATGAGATCTGAAACCTAATTTTAATTTTATTGATCCTAGATTTAAGGCCAGATAGGTCGCTAAAAATGTCTTTATTTTAAAGAAGCCGCATCTTTGGCTCGGAATCAATACCAAAATCCTTAAGAGAAGGTCAAAATCTTTGGATCCAAGTAAACTTTTTTTGAGTGTACACAGGGCAGATTATGCGAAGTTTCACCCTCCACTATAAACCTATTTATTTTAGGTGAAAATATTTTTATTTATTCAAATTAAAATAAAATGGGTGGATGTTATCTAAATTTGAAAATCCATTTACTTTTTATCGATATGAGCCCACTGAAAAGGAACCCAGTAGCGGAATCTGACATAGCTTTCCATACACACTGCAATTAAATGTCCTTCTCGAAGATTTTACTTGCCTCAAAGAAAGTGGAAAGAGCCAAAGAGTTGCTTCGCTTGTACGAAAGTGGCTAGTTACCGAATTTGTTTTTTCCGATGAGAAGCCGTTCCAAATTGAGCTCATACACTGGTCAATGTGGAATAGTTTATCAAACAAAATGATCAGGTTTACTTGCCAAAGAGGTCAGCTAAAAATTTACTCCTTCTATTGGCCATCAAAAGTCAAACGCCGCTAAATGGAGTTGGTCTCCGTAATGGCCTAAGGTCGATCCCCATTCGTATTCATCAACTAAACTACACGAGTAGCTTAACCAACAGAGGAAAAGAATGTTTGTCAAATTTATTTGGACAAAGCCCTATAGACTGCAAGATGGTTGGATGGACGCACGTTTCGGAATTACCACATTCCTCATCAGCATCCTCTACTTGCAGCAAAACTATCAACCAATTTTCAGAACAAATTCTGGTAGTTCACCAAACCCAAAGTGAACCACACTTGAACCTTCCGAAAAAAAGGTTTATGATAGTTGGCTTTTGCCGAAATAAATCTGTTTACACTCAAAAAAATGTTTACTTGGATCCAAAGATTTGTTCCTTCCTTTAAGGATTTTGGTATTGATTCCGAGCCAAAGATGCGGGTTCTTTAAAATAAGGAATTTTTTTGCAAATTTTTAAAATTAAAATACAGATCCCATTTATCGAATTTTCATTCTATTTTTCCAGTATATTAATAAAGCTATTCACGTACAAAGAAATGCTAGTTTAAAAATCCAAATTATGACGGATACTTCGAAGTAAAAAATATTTTCTTAATTCCAAAAAAACTTTAAACCAAAAATGTCAAGTCCTCAAAATAAATCTTAGCCTATATTTGAAGCGTTTTTATCTTAAATCTAAAGATGCAATATTTCAGTTTATTTAAGGACGATTTCTTTAAATCAAAAAGTGTTTCTTTACTTTAAGGAAAATTTACCTTAGTTTAAGTACATGTAACTTTAACGAAGGGATGCAAATTTTCAAAATGTATGTCCTAAATTTAATGAAAAAAATTTTTGAAGCAAAGATTATAAACTTTCTTTTAATTAAAATTTCATTATTTTAAAGAAATTTGTATATAATAGTGTGTAAATTGCGCATACTAAAATTGAGGTTGCGTAACCTTTAATATCACGTAAATATTTTTTTCAGTGTACAAACATTTCTCTTTTCCTTTGCCACCTTGGTTGATAGTTTTGCTGCCAGTAGAAGATGCTGATTAGGAATGTGGTAATTCCGAATCGTGCGTCCATCCAACCATCTTGCAGTCTATAGGGCTTTGCCCAAATAAATTTGACAAACATTCTTTTCCTCTGCTGGTTAAGCTACTCTTGTAGTTTAGTCAACGCAATGGTTTCTAAGCTGAGAACAAAACAACAAATATGATTGAAGTACAAATCAACAATAACAAAACAAAACGAAAATTTTCTATTGAAATAAAATTTTGAGAAAAAATTCTAAAGAAATACAATTTTGAGAAAATTTTCTATAGAAATACAATTTTGAGAAAATTTTCTATAGAAATAAAATTTTGAGAAAATTTTTCATAGAATTAAAATTTTGAGAAAATTTTCTATAGAAATAAAAGTTTGACAAAATCGTCTACAAAAATAAAATTTTGACAATTTTTTCTATAGAAATAAAATGTTGACAAATTTTTTGAAAGAAATAAAATTGTGACAAAATTTTCTGTAGAAATAAAATTTTGAAAAATTTGTCTATATAAATAAAATTTTGATAAAATTTTCCTTAGAAATAATTTTTTGATCAAATTTTCTATGGAAATAAAGCTTTGACAAAATTTGCGAAAGAAATAAAATTGTGACAAAATTTTCTGTAGAAATAGCATTTTTACAAAATTGTCTATATAAATAAAATTTTGATAAAAATCTCCTTAGAAATAAATTTTTGATCAAATTTTCTATAGAAATAAAACTTTGACAAAATTTTCTGTAGAAATAAAATTTTTACAAAATTGTCGATATAAATAAAATTTTCCTTAGCAATAAATTTTTGAGTTTGAGTTGAGTTTTCTATAGAAATAAAACTTTGACAAAATTTTCTGTAGAAATAAAATCTTGACTAACTTTTGTATAGAAATAAAATTTTGACAATATTTTCTATAGAAATATAATTTTAACAAAATTTTCTATAGAAATAAAATTTTCCCAAATTTTCTATAGAAATACAATTTTGACAAAATTTTCTATAGAAATAAAATTTTGACAAAATATTCTATAGAAATAAAATTTTGACAAAATATTCTATAGAAATAAAATTTTGACAAAATTTTCTGTAGAAATAAAATTTTGACAAAATTTTCTATGGAAATAAAATTTGAGAAGTGCTTCTATAGAAATAAAATTTGGACAAAATTTTCAATAGTAATAAAATTCTTACAAAATTTTCAATAGAAATAAAATTTTTACAAAATTTTTGGATAGACGGTTTGATGCGTTGTGTGCAATGGCGTTTGTGGCTGTGCTAAGACGTTCGTTCTGTATAGTGCCAATAGATCCGCGTTCAACCCCCGGTGGAAGCGAATAAGTTTTTCAATTTGTAAAAATTAGATAATACGAAAATAAAAGTGTAACAAAACAAATAAAAATAAAAACTAATAATGGAAAAAAAATTGATTTTTAGTTTTTTTATACCCTCCACCATAGGATGGAGGGTATATTAACTTAGTCATTCCGTTTGTAATACATCGAAATATTGCTCTAAGACCCCCTAAAGTATATATATTCTTGGTCGTTGATAAATTCTGAGTCGATCTAAGCTTGTCCGTCCGTCCGCCTGTTGAAATCACGCTAACTTCCGAACGAAACAAGCTATCGACTTGTAACTTGGCACAAAAAGTTGTTATTGATGTAGGTCGGACGGTATTGCAAGTGGGCCATATCGGTCCACTTTTACGTATAGCCCCCATATAAACGGACCCCCAGATTTGGCTTGCGGATCCTCTAAGAGAATCAAATATCATCCGATCCGGCTGAAATTTGGTACATAGTGTTAGTATATGGTCTCTAACAGCCATGCAAAAATTGGTCCACATCGGTCCATAATTATATATAGCCCCCATATATACCGATCCCCAGATTTGGCTTACGGAGCCTCTGAGAGAAGCAAATTTCATCCGATCCGGCTGAAATTTGGTACATGGTGTTGGTATATGGTCTCTAACAACCATGCAGGAATTGGTTCATATCGGTCCATAATTATATATAGCCCCCATATAAACCGATTCCCAGATTGGACCTCCGGTGCCTTTTGGGGAAGCAAAATTCATCCAATCTGACTGAAATTTAGTACGTGGTGTTAGTATATGGTATCTAACAACCATGCAAGTATTCATATCAGTCCATAATTATATATAGCCCCCCATATAAACCGATCCCGAGATTTGGTTTTGGAGCCACTTGGAGGAGCAAATTTCATCCGAGTCAGTTGAAATTTGGTACATTGTGCTAGTGTATGGCCGTTAACAGCCATGCTTAACTAGGTCCATATCGGTCTATAGTTATATATAGTCCTCAGATAAATCCATCACCAATCATACAAAAATTGGTCCATATCAAGTTCATAATTGTATATAGGACCCATATAAGCGACCCCCATATTTCAATTCTGGCTCACTAAATACCGTACCAAAGTCCATATCGATTCGTAATTATTTGAAGACTTCCCTATATATACCTTTTTTGTCTAATATATACCACGTATGGACTAACTCACAATTTAGAAAACGATGTTAAGAAGTTGTAAGATACGTTGCCATCGGTAAGTATTACCAAGTAATTACATTGTGGATGTCAGTCTTTCGTAGAAATTTCTACGCAATCCATGGTGGAGGGTACATAAGATTCGGCCTGGCCGAACTTACGGCCGTATATACTTGTGTGTTTTTTATACCCACCACCATAAAATGGTGACGAGGGTATAATAAGTTTGTCATTCCGTTTGTAACACATTGAAATATCGATTTCCGACTATATAAAGTATATATATTTTTGATCAGGGAGAAATTCTAAGACGATATAAGCATGTCCGTCTGTCCGTCTGTCTGTCTGTTGTAATCACGCTACAGCCTTCAATAATGGCGCTATCGTCCCGAAATTTGGCACAGATTAGTTTTTTGTTTGCAGGCAGGTCAAGTTCGAAGATGGGCTATATCGGTCCAAATTTTGATATAGTCCCCATATAAACCGACCTCCCGATTTGGGGTCTTGGGCCTATAAAAACCGTAGTTTTTATCAGATTTGCCTGAAATTGGAAATCCCGAGGTATTTTGGGACCATAAAGAGGTGTGTCGAAAATGGTCCGTATCGGTCCATGTTTTGGTATAGCCCCCATATAGACCGATCTCCCGATTTTGCTTCTTAGGCGTCTAGAAACAGTGTTTTCTATCCGATTTGTCTGAAATTGAAAATCTAGAGGTATTTTAGGACCATAAGGAGGTGTGTCGAAAATGGTCCGTATCGGTCCATGTTTTGATATAGCCCCCATATAGACCGATCTCCCGATTTTGCTTCTTGGGCGTCTAGAAACTATATTTACCATCCGATTTGCCTGAAATTGGAAATCTAGCGGTATTGTGGGACTATAAAGGGGAGTGTCGAAAATGGTCCGTATCGGTCCATGTTTCGGTATAGCCCCCATATAGACCGATCTCCCGATTTTGCTTCCATGTTTTGATATAGCCCCCATATAAACCAACCTCCCGATTTGGAGTCTTGGGCCTATAAAAACCGTAGTTTTTATCCAATTTGCCTGAAATTGGAAATATAGAGGTAATTGAGGACCATAAAAAGGTGTGTCGAAAATGGTGCCCATCGGTCAATGTTTTGGTATAGCCCCCATACAGACCGATATCCCGATTTGGCTTCTAGGGCTTCTAGAAACTATATTTACCGTCCGATTTGCCTGAAATTGGAAATCTAGAGGTATTTGAGGACCATAAAAAGGTGTGCCGAAAATGGTGCTCATCGGTCCATATTTTGATAAAGCCCCCATAGATACTGATCTCCCGATTTTGCCTTGGGCTTCTAGAAACTATATTTTCTATCCGATTTTCCTGAAATTGAAAATCTAGAGTTCTTTTGGGACCATAAAAAGGTGTGCCGAAAATGGTGCCCATTTTTTGGTATAGCCCCCATATAGACTGATCTCTCGATTTTTACTTCTTGGGCGTCTAGAGACTATATTTTCTAGCCGATTTGTTTGAAATTGAAAATCTGGAGGTATTTTAAAATCACAAATATGTGAGTAGCAAATGGTGCCTATCGGTCCATGTTTTGGTGTAGCCCCCATATACACCGATCTCCCGGCTTTATTTCTTGGGCTTCTAGAATCCGTAGTTTTTATCCGATTTGCTGGAAATTAGTAATCTATAATGAAATTTTAGACAAACGAAATTTCTTTTTTTTTTTGTAAAGTATTTTCGTTTATTCAACGATTGTCTCTAAAATTTGTGTCAAAAGAAAACTTTGCTTGTCTAAAATTACGTTTCTCAAAAAAGAAAACACTTCTTTCGCACTGATCATGAAAATTGTTTCAAACTGAAAGTAAAATTTCCAGATTTTACTCATCGTATTTAAGTAATGGCGGAAAAAATCTACATATTTAAGATTTTAAATCAAGGCGTAATTTCATCATATACACGATATGTTTATAATTTCTCGTAAACTCAAATAAATTGGTTCTCATAAATCCAGAATCTGATCTGGTCTTCATAGGTAGAATCTTTAAAGTTTGTCTTCGGGAACTGACTTGCTTGGGAGAATATTTGTCATCAAACCCCCTACAATTCTATATATTATCAAGTAACCCACTACGACGAAGAGTTTTCAAAGTAAACTATCATATTTGATTCATGGTATTTAAAATTCGGCCGGCCGAATTTACTGCTTTATATACTTGTTTTTTTTTTTTTTAATTTCGTCATCCAAATGTTCTTCCAAGGCACAATGCAAAGGATCCAAAAGGGAGTACTTCCGTCCTACTACAAGCCCATGTAAAATTCACAAATTGGGGATCAGAACCAATTTTTTGGGAGCTTTTAGTTATACAAAAAAAAAACGAAAAGATTTAATTAAAAGATTTTCATGATTTTCTTTGGGAGGACATTTTTGGAAATGCTTTTAGATCTGTGCCTTTAGAACAACTTCCAATTTTTTTGCTGGGTATATTCGACCACATGAAGTTATAGGGAACCCATTCGCTTCTAGAAAGCGAAACAATTATAAACAAAATATGTATGTGAGATGCTATCATATCCTAAATCATACTTTAAGCTTTAAGCAAACTGACCTGGAATCATCCACGTTCGTTTATTATAGGAACAAAATATTCCTTAACAGGTACATACAGAATTCCTTCTTTACTTGCCTTCACTAGCCAATAAAACAATTTTACAATCTTGGTGATTATCATTAAGTGATTTGATGCTTTTAAGGGTTCATTGGTCCTTCACTCTCTCCATCCATCCTTTTGTACATTCACAATGGCTTATGGAAATTCCTATAAAGTAGGATGAATGAACTAATTCGAGGGATTTCCATTGTTTTTCACTGAAACCTTAACTAACGGACAGTGGCGTTGTGCGTGTCAGAATGCGCACACGCACAATTTAAGCACCTGTGTTAATCGTGTACGAAGGTCTAATCTTGGCTTTACTAGGTGATACCTGGGCACATATGCTTAACTTAAAATTGCATTAAATTTCGACACCCCCTATATAAGTGAGCATTTTAGCGCTGGCTTAGCACTCTCTTTGTATTTCTTTCTACCGTTAACCAATCAACCCTACTAGATTAAGGGTTTGCATAGGTATGAAAATTGTGGTTTGCTAATGACAGTTATGGCGAACTGTCCACGAACTGTCGTATTTTATGATTGTAAATGTCACAATGCATTAATACCTGGAAGAGAGATTCGAGATTGTGACAAGAATGGCGGTGTTAAAGTGGGTGGGTTGAAGAATTCGCTGGTAACTTTACGCATGTCTGCATATGCGCCATTAAAAATTTGCAAATGGAAAGACCCAAATTTGGTAAATGAAAATGATGGTGGATTTTCCATTATCGATTGATTGCCTTGTGCGTTGAATATTTTGACATAGATCCAAAGGTATAATGTTAATTTTAATCATTTTTATTTTTAATAATTTACTGCGAGTCTAGGTCATAGGGCATTAAACCTGAAAAAAGCTCTGCCAACTCTACCGAGTCCACACAGATATAGTACTATACAATACTCAGAAAAAAATCCGTAGATAAACTAACACTAATTATACCCTGCGCCACACTGTGGAACAGGGTATTATAAGTTAGTGCAT
The DNA here is from genome assembly GCF_050003625.1 of Haematobia irritans. Lineage (NCBI taxonomy): Eukaryota > Metazoa > Arthropoda > Insecta > Diptera > Muscidae > Haematobia > Haematobia irritans. Next base: position 133,020,499 of record NC_134400.1, read on the forward strand.
ATGTTTGTAACATCCAGAAGGAGACGAGATAGACACATGGTGTCTTTGCCAATAATGCTCAGGGTGGGTCCCTGAGTCGATATAACCATGTCCGTCCGTCCGTCTGTCTGTGAACACATTTTTGTGATCAAAGCCTAGGTCGCAATTTAAGTCCAATCTCCTTCAAATTTGTCACATGTTCCTAATTTGGGTCAGAATAGAACCCTATTGATTTTGGAAGAAATCGGTTAAGATTTAGATATAGCTCCCATATATATCTTTCGCCCGATATGCACTAATATGGCCCCAGCAGCCAGAGTTTTATACCGATTTGCTTGAAATTTTGTACAAACATAACACTTAGTCGTATAGTCAAGTGTGCAAAATTTGATTGAAATCGGTTCAGATTTAGATATAGCTCCCATATATATCTTTCACCCGATATGGACTTATATGGCCCCAAAAGCCAGATTTTTGGCCGAATTTGGTTGAAATTTTGCACTAGGAGTACAATTAATAGTATAGTCAAGTGTGCAAAATTTGATTGAAATCGGTTCAAATTTAGATATAGCTCCCATATATATCTTTCGCCAGATATGGACTAATATGGTCCTAAAAGCCAGAGTTTTGGCCCAATTTGGTTGAAATTTTCCACAGGGAGTAGATTTAGCATTGTAGCTATGCGTGCCAAATTTGGTTGAAATCGATACAGGTTTAGATATAGCTCCCATATATATCTTTCGCCCGATATGGACTAATATGGTCCTAGAAGCCAGATTTTTGGACCAATTTGTTTGAAATTTTGCACTAGAAGTATAATTAGTAGTGCAGTTAAGTGTGCAAAATTTGATTGAAATCGCTTCAGATTTAGATATAGCTCCCATATATATCTTTCGCCCGATATGGAATAATATGGTTCTAATAGCCAGAGTTTTGGCCCAATTTCGTTGAAATTTTGCACAGGGAGTAGATTTAGCATTGTAGCTATGCGTGCCAAATTTGATTGAAATCGGTTCAGATTTTTATATAGCTCCCATATATAGCTTTCGCCCGATTTACACTCATATGACCACAGAGGCCAATTTTTTACTCCGATTTAGTTGAAATTTTGCACAGGGAGTAGAATTAGCATTATAGCTATGCGTGCCCAATTTGCTTGAAATCGGTTCAGATTTAGATATAGCTCCCATATATATCTTTCCTCCGATTTTGGCACGCATAGCTCCAATGCTAATTATACTCCCTGTGCAAAATTTCAATTAAATCGGAAAAAATTTGGCACACATAACGAAACCGTTCAACGTACCTCTCGTGCAAAATTTGAAGCAAGTCAGGGCAAAACTCTAGCTTTTGAGGCCATACAAGTGTGGTCATATGAGTCTAAATCGGACGAGAGATATATATGGGAGCTATATCTAAATCTGAACCGATTACAATCAAATTTACCAAGCATTGGTAGAATGTCAATTCTACTCTTTATGTAAAATTTATCGAAAATCGGTAGTAACCTTTGGTCTCTGTGGTCATATGAGTCTAAATCGGACGAAAGATATATATGGGAGTTATATCTAAATCTGAACCGATTTAGCTGATATTTTGCAAGTTTTTCGAGACTCATAAAATATTCGGATGTACTGAATTTGAAGAACATCGGTTGATAAATACGCCAATTATGACCAGATCGGGGATATATATATATATATATATATATATATATATATATATATATATATATATATATATATATATATATATATATATATATATATATATATATATATATATATATATATATATATATATATATATATATATATATATATATATATATATATATATATATATAATAATATATATATCAGCTATATCTAAATCTGAACCGATTTTTCCAAAAAACGACCCTATGCCAAATTTGAGGACGATCGGACTTAAACTGCGACCTGTACGACGGACGGACAGGCAGACAGACAGCCAGACAGACAGACGGATATCGCTAATCGACTCAGAATTTAATTCTAAGACGATCGGTATACTAAACTATGGGCCTCAGACTTTTCCTTCTTGGCGTTACTTACAAATGCACAAACTTATTATACCCTGTACCACAGTAGTGGTGAAGGGTATAAATATGGGAAACATTTAAATCTGAAGCAATTTTAAGGAAACTTCGCAAAAATTTATTTATGTTTTATCGCTCGATATATATGTATTAGAAGTTTAGGAAAATTAGAGTCATTTTTACAACTTTTCGACTAAGCAGTGGCGATTTTACAAGGAAAATGTTGGTATTTTTGTCGAAATCAGAAAAACATATATATGGGAGCTATTTCTAAATCTGAACCGATTTCAACCAAATTTGGCACGCATAGCTACAATGCTAATTCGACTCCCTGTGCAAAATTTCAATTAAATCGGAGTAAAAAATTGGTCACTGTGGTCATATGAGTGTAAATCGGGGGAAAGCTATATATGGGAGCTATATCTAAATCTGAACCGATTTCAATAAAATTTGGCACTAATTGGTACTAATTGTTCTTCATGTGCAAAATTTTAAGCAAATAAGGGTAAAACTCTGGCTTCTGGGGCCATATAAGTCCATATCGGGCGAAATATATATATATATGGGAGCTATATCTAAATCTGAACCGATTTCTTCCAAAATCAATAGGGTTCTATTCTGAGCCAAAACACATACTTGTGCCGAATTTGAAGTCGATTGGACTAAAACTGCGACCTAGACTTTGATTACAAAAATGTGTTCACGAACAGACGGACATGGCTATATCGACTCAGGAGCCCACCCTGAGCATTTTTGCCAAAGACACCATGTGTCTATCTCGTCTCCTTCTGGGTGTTGCAAACATATACACTAACTTATAATACCCTGTTCCACAGTGTGGCGCAGGGTATAAATATAATGGCAAACTTATTTTACCCCTCCGCACATCATATGATGAAGCCTATAAGAAATTTTTCAAGAAAGGGGAGTTCATGAAAAATGATCTTTAGAAAACAATTCATTTAAAAGTGATTTTGTAGTTCACAAATTTATGATGATGATGATGATGATGACGATAACTGTCTGGCTGTCATGTTGCCAGTGCATGGATGCCTTCCAGCATCATTCCTCTGGAATATGAAAACAGAATGTAGTTCATTTTTCCCTTGTTATGTTACATCAGTCATACTGCTCTGTATGTAGTATAACTCATCCAATGGACGGACAGATGGATAGACAGTCAGAGCTATAAGCATTCTGCTATATATCACCTCAACAGATGTTGTTTTGGTAGACAAAAATGGGCTGGAGGGTATAACTTGTGCTCTCCCCCAACCAACCAACGAACCAATCAATTTTTTATTGCTACACCACCTACTCCATACACTGGTAAATGCATCGAGTACTACTGCTGTTGTCTAGATCTGCGGGATGAATGTGGTTAATGCGTTATTTGCTACAGCCAATTGACAGTTGCAGCGTTTGGTTAATGTGCGTTTAACATGTTGGGACATTTAAGTTTACCTCCTCCACCGAATATGATGAACCATAAAATATCCAACAACAACAACAACAACAACGACAATAGTAATAATAACAAATTTATGTAAGACTAAAACAGCAACAACAACACCATCGCAGGGCACTGAATAACCATAAATGAACACCCCCGAGTAATGATGCGAGTAAATGTGTCCGTCTATCTTCCCTACTTTCAACATCCATATGACGCACAATACTCGTATGAGAGTTGAACTGAACCGATGATGATCATGGCGACTGATGCGTCGGTGTTCGTGGTGCCGTTGATGTCGGTGGTTATGTATGGTTATGGTGTCTTTAATGAATTGTAATGAAATTCGATATGAGAATTATTCGTTTAGTTAGTTTTATTGTTCGTTTGTCATTCCACCACACTTCCATCCATTTTTTTGTGTTCTGTTTGTGGTGTTTTTTTTTTTTTTTTTAATAGTACACTCAAAAAAAGTTTATTCAGATCCATAGGTTTTTACCTTCTTTTAAAGATTTTGGTATTGATGCCGCTTCTTTAAAATAAAGACTTTTTATGAAACTAACATATGTGACTTTAAATCTAAGCTCTATAAATTTAAAATTGGGATACTTAATTTATAAAAAAAAGAAACAACTTTAAACCAAATGCGCAACATTCTAAAAATAAGTCCACCATAGGATGGGGGTCACATTAATTTTGTCATTCCGTTTGTAACACGTCGAAATATTGGTCTAAAGTATATATATTCTGGGTCGTGGTGAAGTTCTGAGTCGATCTATCTATGTCCGACCTACTATCCGTCCGTCTGTGGAAATCACGCTAACTTCCGAACGGTCCATAATTATATATAGCCCCCATATAAACTGATGCTCAGACTTGATCTTCGGAGTCTCATGGAGGAGCAAATTTCATCCCATCCGATTGTAATTTGGTTCGTGATGTAAGTATACAGTCGCTAACAACCATGCAAAAATTGGTCCATATCGGTCCATAGTTATATATAGCCCCCATATAAACCGATCCGCAGATTTGACCTCCGGAGCTTCTTGGAGGAGCAAAATTCTTCGATCCTTTTGAAATTTGGCACATATCGGGCTAAAGTTATATAGCCCCCAGATAAACCAATTCCCAATCACACAAAAATTGGTCCATATCAGTTCATAATTGTATATAGCCCCCATAAAAGCGAACCCCATATTCCAATTGTGGGTTTCTAATTACCGCGCAAAAGTTCATATCGGTTCGTAATTATTTCTAGACTTCTCTATATATACCGGTCAAGAACTGAATTATATATTATATCTGTTTTTATACCCTCCACCATAGGATGGGGGGTATATTAACTTTGTCATTCCGTTTGTAACACATCGAAATATTGCTCTAAGACCCCATAAAGTATATATATTCTGGGTCGTGGTGAAATTCTGAGTCGATCTGAGCATGTCCGTCCGTCCGTCCGTCTGTTGAAATCACGCTAACTTCCGAACGAAACAAGCTATCGACTTGAAACTTGGCACAAGTAGTTGTTATTGATGTAGGTCGGATGGTATTGCAAATGGGCCATATCGGTCCACTTTTACGTATAGCCCCCATATAAACGGACCCCCAAATTTGGCTTGCGAGGCCTCTAAGAGAAGCAAATTTCATCCGATCCGGCTGAAATTTGGTACATGATGTTAGTATATGGTCTCTAACAACCACGCAAAAATTGGTTCACATCGGACCATAATTATATATAGCCCCCATATAAACGGACCCCCAAATTTGGCTTGCGAGGTCTCTAAGAAAAGCAAATTTCATCCCATCCGGCTGAAATTTGGTACATGGTGTTAATATATGGTCTCTAACAACCATGCAAAAATTGGTCCACATCGGTCCATAATTATCTATAGCCCCCATATAAACCGATCCCCCGATTTGGCTTGCGAGGCCTCTAAGAGAAGCAAATTTCATCCGATCCGGCTGAAATTTGGTACATGGTGTTAGTATATGGTCTCTAACAACCATGCAAAAATTGGTCCACATCGGTCCATAATTATATATAGCCCCCATATAAACCGATCCCCCGACTTGGCTTGCGAGGCCTCTAAGAGAAGCAAATTTCATCCGATTCGGCTGAAATTTGGTACATGGTGTTAGTATATAGCCCCAAACTCCCATGCAAAAATTGGTCGAAATTGGTCCATAATTATATATAGCCCCCATATAAACCGATCCCCCGATTTGACCTCCGGAGCCCCTTGGAAGAGCAAAATTCATCCGATTCGGTTGAAATTTGGAACGTGATGTTAGTATATGGTATCCAACAACCATGCATTAATTGGTTCATGTCAGTCCATAATTATATATAGCACCCATATAAACCGATCCCCAGATTTGACCTCCGGTGCCTTTTGGAGAAGCAAAATTCATCCGATCTGGTTGAAATTTTGTACGTGGTGGTAGTATATGATATTTAACAACCATGCCAAAAGTGGTCCATATCAGTCCACAATTATATATAGCCCCCATATAAACCGATCCCGAGATTTGGTTTTGGAGCCTCTTGGAGGAGCAAATTTCATCCGAGTCAGTTGAAAGTGTGCTAGTATATGGCCGTTAACAACCATGCCTAACTAGATCCATATCGGTCTATAGTTATATATAGCCCTCAGATAAATCGATCCCCAATCACACAAAAATTGGTCCATATCAATAATTGTATATAGCCCCCATATAAGCGACCCCCATATTTCAATTCTGGCTCCCTACGTACCGTGCAAAAGTCCATGTCGATTCGTAATTATTTGTAGACTTACTTACACATATTTTTTTTGTCTAATGTATGGACTAACTCACAATTTAGAAAACGATTTAAGATACCACAACCCAAGTAATTCGATTGTGGATGACAGTCTTTCGTAGAAGTTTCTACGCAATCCATGGTGGAGGGTACATAAGATTCGGCCTGGCCGAACTTACGGCCGTTTATACTTGTTTTTTGTCTAATATATACTACGTATGGACTTACTTAAAATTTAGAAGACGATGTTAATAAGTTTTAAGATACCTTGCCATCGATAAATATTACCACGACCCAAGTAATTCGAAATTCTGAGTTTCAAAGAATTTCAAAGAAAAAAAAAAAAATAATAAGCTAAAATTTGCATAGCATATTTTTTATTTTTGTTTGCAAATAAACAATTTGATTTTAGAAGAGCATAGAGTATAGAAATATTTTTACACTAACATATACAGATTTTTACCATCATTCCTTTTATTTCTGGCAAAAAAATTATTATTCACCAATTTGTAGGCTTTTGAATTTTCAGGCAAAATTTATATATTCTATTGATCTCTTACATCAGCCATAAATCATACTAAAATACGAAATATTTTGTAATACTCGTACAAATTTTTTTTACAATGCTTAAGACAGTCTCTTTGGCTATACTTTTCGGAAGCGGACTATTAGTATAGAGGGATTTTTTTGAACATTAAAGAACTGTTTCGAAATGAAAGAAACTTATTTCGATTTCACCATCGTAAAACGGGGTCACTATATGCACATATTCGGTCAATATTCCCGAAAGGGAAACACTATCGCCTAATACCTCATTCACATTCCACTTCCAAAATACACTTTAACTATACTAAAAAAAAATTTCACAAAATTTTCTATAGTAAAAAAATTTTGACAAAATTTTCTATAGAAATAAAATTTTGGTAGATTATTTTTGGGGATCGGCTATATATAACTATAGACCGATATGGACCATTTTTTGGCATGGTTGTTAGCGGCCATATACTAGCGCAATATACCAAATTTCACCACGTAAAGGGTGAAATTTCAAAATTTGGTCAATATAAACTTGACGTATTTCTATCAATTTTGCATTTAAAAAACCTGAACACCCCTCATTTTGAAGGTGTGTGTGTAGAATGTTGCTCCTATTTTGATTTTGGAATGCATTCTTAAGTTGTCAAAATGCCGTCCAAGCAAGAAGAGCAGCGTATCAAAATTTTGCTCGCGCATCGCGAAAATCCGAGCCACTCGCACGCAAAGCTGGAAAAATCGCTAAAAGTTGCCAAATCAACCGTTAAAAATGTAATTAAAGTGTTTGGGGAACGTTTGTCGACAGCCAGGAAGTCTGGATCGGGGGGAAATCGAAAACCGACAGCCGCTGAGACGACAAAGAGAGTTGCCGGTAGTTTCAAGCGAAACCCTAACCTCTCTCTCCGAGATGCCGCAAATAAGCTGGGTGTATCGTCTACAACCGTGCATCGAGCCAAAAAACGAGCCGGACTATCGACTTACAAGAAGGTAGTGACTCCAAATCGCGATGATAAACAAAATACGACGGCCAAAGCGCGATCCCCGACGATGCTGACGAAGTTTGACTGCGTGGTAATGGACGACGAAACCTACGTCAAAGCCGACTACAAGCAGCTTCCGGGACAGGAGTTTTATACGGCAAAAGGAAGGGGAAAGGTAGCAGATATTTGCAAACACATAAAACTGTCAAAGTTCGCAAAGAAATATCTGTTTTGGCAAGCCATCTGTACCTGTGGCTTGAAAAGCAGCATTTTCATAGCTTCCGGGACTGTCAACCAAGAAATTTACATGAAAGAGTGTTTGAATAAACGTCTGCTGCCTTTCCTGAAGAAACACGGTTGTTCCGTACTGTTTTGGCCGGATTTGGCATCTTGCCATTACGGTAAAAAGACCATGGAGTGGTACGCCGCCAACAACGTGCAGGTGGTTCCCAAGGACAAGAACCCTCCAAACACGCCAGAGCTCCGCCCAATTGAGAAATACTGGGCTATTGTCAAGCGGAACCTAAAGAAGACCAAAAAAACTGCTAAGGACGAGCAGCAGTTCAAGGCAAACTGGCTTTCTGCGGCGAAGAAGGTGGACAAGGTGGCTGTACAAAATCTGATGGCAGGTGTCAAGCGTGAGGCCCGGCAATTCGGATTTGGAAAAGCGAAAGCCTAACTGAATATTTTTCCTGAATTTTATACTAATTGAACTTGAAAAATAAATTTAATTTGATTTTTTAAATAAACGATTTCACCGATTTACACGCGTTTTCCCTTGACCAAATTTTGACCGTATCACCCTTTACCAAATTTCAACCGGGTCGGATGAATTTTACTCCTCCAATAGCTCCGGAGGTCAAATCTGGGGATCGGTTTAAATGGCGGTTATATATAATCAAGACCGGTGTGGACCAATTTTTGTTATATACCATATACTAACACCATGTACCAAATTTCAGCCGTATCGGAAGAAATTTGATTGCTTTTAGAGGCTCCACGAGCCAAATCGGGGGATCGGTTTATATGGCGGCTATATATAATTATGGATCGATATGGACCAATTTCTGCGTGGTTGTTAGAGACCACATACTTACACCATGTACCAAATTTCAGCCGGATCGGATGAAATTTGCTTCTTTTAGAGGTTCCGCAAGCCAAATCGGGGGATCGGTTTATATGGGGGCTATATATAATTATGGACCGATGTGGATCAATTACTGTGTGGTTGTTAGAGACCACATACTTACACCATGTACCAAATTTCTGCCGGATCGGATGAAATTTGCTTCTCTTAGAGGCTCCGCAAATCAAATCTGGGGATCGATGTGGACCAATTTTTGCATGGTTGTTAAAGACCACATACTTACACCATGTACCAAATTTCAGCCGGATCTTTGCTTCACTTAGAGGCTCTGCAAGCCTAATCGGGGGATCGATTTATATGGGGGCTATATATAATTATGGACCGATATGGACCAATTTCTGCATGGTTGTTAGAGACCATATACTAATAGCATGTACGAAATTTCAACCAGCTCGGATGAATTTTGTTCCTCCAAGAGGCTCCACAAAAATATAAATAACAAAAAATTTTTCTATATTTAGAAATTTCTATCGGTGGTCCTATTTTCTTATTTAAATTGATTTTTGTTTTTCAAATCCATTTGGAATTTTAATTCATATATCGTTTTTTTTTTTGTGTAGCATATTCACTTTTCGCAAACGATGTTTTTTCTGTGTTGTTTTGCTATTGTTGCTTTTGGTTCTTTAATCTTCACATTACAAATTTTAATTTTTTTCGTAATTTTATACATCATCGTTTTATATCACATTTCGTCATGTCTTTCCTAATTTTTCTCAGTGGGCCATTTAAAAATACAATCCATTTTTTCCAGGGAAGAAAACATTTAAAATGCCAAACATAAGGTAAAAGTAACAATTGTTAAAGAAATTGAAAACTATTAATTGTTTTCCTCTGAATAGATCAATGGCTGGAGGGGAGAGGAAGTGTTAATGAGTTAAATTTCAAACCGCAATGGAAAAACGCACATGCCACATGTTATACGTTGACGTTTGTTGCGGACATACGCATCGTTGGAGGGTTGGATCTGACAAGACTTGTGTTGAAATTCAAAACGATTATCATTTTTGTCTCTGTTAATTTTACGTTGTGTTTTTGTTGTCTGTTTTATGATCTTTATTTGTAAATATTTGTCCGGGTCATATTTATTTTGTAACTTAAATCAAGCATAAATTTAGAAATTTTAAATTGTGCATAGGAATAGAATTATTGTGATTAAGGGGGGGGGGGTGGTAGGTTATGGTGTGGTTAACAAATGGGAAGGAGGGGAAGTTGTAATGGTAAAAAAACTTTCAGCTAATATGTAAAGCGTTTTTGGAAATTATCAAATATATTTTGTGGATTATAAATAAATATTGTAAGGCCCATATGCAAAACAATTTATTGACAGTTTATCGAAAGATAAGCTGTCAATAAATTATAAGATACATGGTAAGATACATGGCAAAAGAAGGCTTAAATGTTTCTTTTTAGCGGTAAATCCTTACAACAAATATGCCCCCCATACACAAGCAGAATAAGCATTTAACTAAATTTGTTATTAGAATTGAGGCAATGAACCAATTTCATGAATGAAACATTTCATTGTTGTAATGAACATTCGTAATGAAAGATTTTTCGACAATATCAATAAAAAAACAAGTAAGTAAAATCTAATGTCGGGCGGGGCCGACTATATTATACCCTTCACCACCATGTAGACCAACATTTGTGTTACCATCTCATCTACATAATATGAATTTGTACATAAATTTATACATTTTTAAAATTTGTGGACTTTTTCATAAAAAATATGTACACTTACATAATATATTGTTTTCGTAAATACTTGTTGTGAAATTATGAATACTTGTTGTGAAATTATGAATTTATGGACGGTTTCATAAAATCAATGAAACTTTACTTAATATATCAAAAAAATACTGGTTTTCTCTTAGCGTGAGAGAACCACAACATAGAGTTACTCTCATATGTAACAATACAGACAAAAAAAACGAAACGAAGGCAACACGTGTGTTTGAGTTTTTTTAGTACAGTTGGAGTCGCCGTCGCGATTCGAAGAATTTTTTATTGCTGTAAAAAAATTGAAAAAAAAAACAATGTTAAATGGAAGCGTTGGTGCTCATAAGTAATATAAAATATTATAAAATTATGTTCTTTACTGATTGGACTATAATGAGGTTTTTAGTAAATGGGTTCATAAATTTTGACCAATTATGCAGGCATTAAGAATCAGGCGAAAAATCTAAAGGAAAAGTTACATGTATTGCATGACGTTTTTAATATATTATGGAAAAGTACATATTTTTCAATGACAAAAAATATGTATATTTCATTTATAATATTAAAAACTCCATTCATATTATGTATACATTCGTAGCCAACGAAAACCTGTATTTTTTATTTTATGAATTGTTTTCATATAATTTATGAATCCCGTGTTTGGAAAATTTTTGTGAACACTATTCATAAAATAAATGTATTATTGTTTTGTGTGTACTTCAAATTTGCTGGGAGCTATATAAAGGTTTGCATTTCCAGATACAAATACTTATAATGGAGACAATTTTTTGTACTTCTACAAACCCTGCAAACATTTTCGATCGCAAATGAGTCTTCTTTGAATCATTTTGATGTTTAAAACGATTGCGGAAGAGCGAATCTGAGAGTCATTTATGCGTCCCCAGTATAAAGTAGTTGTGTCTCAAAATGATTCTTTTTCTTGAGTTATAAATGAGTCTTTCAGATTAATAAAAAAAAAGTTATTTGAAAGAAGTATAATATGATAAATCTATTTACTCATATATGAATCAATCGAATGCTTCATAAATAACCCCTACAAAAGATTAAGAAATAACTCCCCACGTCAGATTAAATATTGAGTCTTTTCAAGAGTTAGAAATTACTCCTTCTAACTAGTATTTTATTGTTCCCACGAAATACACTTGTGATTAAAATTTTCATATTTAATTTATGGCTTTATTGTTGATATACAAATTCAGGTACTTAAAGAACTAATAATACCTATCCTTAAATATATAATAAAAAAATATAAAAACAACAAACCAATTCTAGTTTAATTTACTTATTTTATAAAAATGTATGAAACAAAACCCTAAAAATTAATTCATTAAATCTGCAATAAAGATATAGCAATAGTAATAAAAACACTAAATTACAATAAAGACAGAAAAACAAAATTGTCACTTTAATTCAATAAAAACCCTGTTGCCACGATGTTTGAATCCAAAATGATCATAATAAGCTTCCAAATATTTTGCAAAATATTTGATACCGTTATCCTCAACGGTTCATATTTTGTCCACTAATATTTTGTTGTTATCTTTGTCTTGTTTACTTATAAAAGCGAAAAGCAAAAACAGTTATAAATGACTCTCCCCGCATTCGTAATTTAAGAGTTAAGTAAAAGAGTTTTGTATTACCCAGTAAAATAGTTTAATATTAAATACATAAGAATAGAGTAATAAATGGATATTAATCGAATCTTTCTGATGATTTAAATTAAAGGGTTATAAATAACCATTGGTTAGACTAATATATGACTAAAATTTGAATCTTCTCCGCGATTAAACATTTTTGGATCTTCCAAAAGAGTAAGTTAACACTCTTTTTTGCAAACACTCATTTTGGATGTTTGAAAATGTTGGCAGGGAAATATTTAGAATTTAAATTTAAATTGGCTAACGCCCTGGAATGTTAGTAAAAATATATGGGAAATATGAAGTGAGAGAAATTTTAGTGCAATTGTACAAAAGAGCATTTATGATTTATCAGGCGATACTTATGTATTCGAGATATAGGACAATTTGAGTAATATTTACAATTTTTGCTACTCAGCAGTGACGATTTTACAAGGATATTGGTTAGATCTCGAAAAGATATCGTCTTATGTTATTTAGAACTCAATCGTTCTGTGGAAAGTCTGGCATTACAGTGTGTAGGATATGACTAAAATATGGGGAAATCATCACAGAATTTTGTGTAGTGTGGGAATTTGGCCATATTTGTATAAACCAGGAGAACGAATATATGGAGGCTTTATCTAATTCTGAACCAAATTAGATCAAACTTGACACACTTAAATATATTAAATATATTCTCCGTGGAAACTATGCAGTCAATTGGAGGAAAATCCCATTGAAAATGGGTCTAAAATATGAAATAGTCTACCATATTTTCCCAACTCTGGTGGACATATGTATGGGATCTATATATAATCTGAACCGATTTCGACTAAATTTGGCATGCATAGTTAGAATAATAATTCTGCTAACTCTAAAAAAATTCACGTAAATGGGAGTATAACTCTGGCTCCCGTGGTCAGTTGAGTGTAAATCGGGCGAAAGATAAAATGTTGGTTGATATGCCCCCGGTCTACCAAAGAAAAACACATTTTTTTTGGTCAAAATTCGTTTTTATTATTCAACATAGTTCCCTTCAAGAGCGATACAACGATTATAACGACCTTCCAATTTTTTGATACCATTTTGGTAGTACTCCTTCGGTTTTGACTCAAATACACACAAAAAAATAAAATATGAATTTGTACATAAATTTGTACATTTTTATAAATTTATGGAATTTTTCATAAAAAATGTGTGCACTTACATAATATATTGTTTTCGTAAATACTTGTTATGAAATTATGAAATTTTTTAATAATATGTACAGACGGTTTCATAAAATTAATGAAATTTTACTTAATATATCAAAAATACTGGTTTTCTCTTAGCGTGAGAGAGCCACAACATAGAGTTACTCTCATATGTATACAATACAATCATATAATACGAAACAAAAACCGAAACGTAACGTTTTGAAGGCAACATGTGATTTTGTTGTGTTTGAGTTTTTCAGTACAGTTTTAGTCGCCGTCGCGATTCGAAGATTTTTTATTGCTTTAGAAAAAATTGACGAAAAAACAATATTAACTGGAGGCGTTGGTGCTCATGTTTATTAATAATATAAAATATTATAAAACTATGTTCTTTGCTGGCTGGATTTTAATGCGGGTTTTAATAAATTGGTTCATACATTTTGACCAATTATGCAGGCATTAACAATCAGGGGAAAAAATTTAAGAGAAAAGTTACATATAATGCATGACGTTTTTAGTATATAATATGTAAAAGTACATATTTTCAATGACAAAAATATGTATACTTCGTTTATAATTTTAAAAATTACATTCATATTATGTACACATTCATAGTCAATGAAAACCTGTATTTTTTATTTAATGAATTGTTTTCATATAATTTATGAATCCCGTGTTTGGAAAATTTTTGTGAACACTATTCATAAAATAAATGTATTATTTTTTTGTGTGTAGGCCTCAGTTTCGGCGATCACCTCTTCATTGCAGCCAAATGTTTTCCCTGCGAGCATCCTTTTGAGGTCTGAGAACAAGAAAAAGTCGCTGGGGCCAGATCTGGAGAATACGCTGGGTGGGGAAGCAATTCGAAGCCCAATTCATGAATTTTTGCCATCGTTGTCAATGACTTGTGGCACGGTGCGTTGTCTTGGTGGAACAACACTTTTTTCTTCTTCATATGGGGCCGTTTTGCCGCGATTTCGACCTTCAAACGCTCCAATAACGCCATATAATAGTCACTGCTGATGGTTTTTCCCTTCTCAAGATAATCGATAAAAATTATTCCATGCGCATCCCAAAAAACAGAGGCCATTACTTTGCCAGCGGACTTTTGAATCTTTCCACGCATCGGAGACGGTTCACCGGTCGTTGTCCACTCAGCCGTCTGTCGATTGGACTCAGGAGTGTAGTGATGGAGCCATGTTTCATCCATTGTCACATATCGATGGAAAAACTCGGTTGTATTACGAGTTAACAGCTGCATATACCGCTCAGAATCATCAACACGTTGTTGTTTTTGGTCAAATGTGAGCTCGCGCGGCACCCATTTTGCACAGAGCTTCCGCATATCCAAATATTGATGAATGATATGACCAACACGTTCCTTTGATATCTTTAAGGCCTCTGCTATCTCGATCAACTTCATTTTACGGTCATTCAAAATCATTTTGTGGATTTTTGTGATGTTTTCGTCGGTAACCACCTCTTTCGGGCGTCCACTGCGTTCACCGTCCTCCGTGCTCATTTCACCACGCTTGAATTTTGCATACCAATCAATTATTTTTGATTTCCCTGGGGCAGAGTCCGGAAACTCATTATCAAGCCAAGTTTTTGCTCCCACCGTATTTTTTCCCTTCAGAAAACAGTAACTCTGGCCCCCGTGGTCATTTGAGTGTAAATCGGGCGAAAGATATATATGGGAGCTATATCTAAATCTGAACCGATTTCAACCAAATTTGGCACACTTACCGATACTGCTAAACGTACTCCTTGTGCAAAAGTTGAAGCAAGTCATGGCTTTTGAGGCCATATAAGTCCAAATCGGGCGAAAGATATATATGGGAGCTACATCTAAAACTGAACCGAATTCAACCAAATTTGGTACAGTTACCGATACTATTAAACGTACTCCTTATGCAAAATTTGAACCAAATCACGGCAAAACTCTGGCCTTTGAGGCCATATAAGTTCAAATCGGACGAAAGATTTATTTGGGAGCTATATCTAAATCTGAACCGATTTCAACCAAATTTGGTACACTTACCGGTACTATTAAACGGACTCCTTGTGCAAAATTTGAACTAAATCACGGCAAAACTCTGGCTTTTGAGGCCATATAAGTGCAAATCGGACGAAAAATATATATGGGAGCCATATATAAATCTGAACCGATTTCAATCAAATTTACCAAGCATTGTCAATTCTATTATTTATGCAAAATTTCACATAAATCGGTAGTAAACTTTGACCTCTGTGGTCATATGAGACTAAATCGGACGAAAGATATATATGGGAGCTATATCTAAATCTGAACGGATTTCAATCAAATTTACCAAGCATTGGTAGAATGTCAATTCTACTCTTTATGCAAAATTTCACGAAAATCAGTAGTAAACTTTGGCCTCTGTGGTCATATGAGTCTAAATCGGACGAGAGATATATATGGGAGCTATATCTAAATCTGAACCGATTTGGATGATATTTTGCAAGTTTTTCGAGACTCATAAAATATTCGGATGTACTGAATTTGAAGAACACCGGTTAATAAACACGCAAATTATGACCAGATCGGGGATAAATATATATGGCAGCTATATCTAAATCTGAACCGATTTTTTCCAAAATCAAAATAGCGATAGCCAAATTTGAGGACGATCGGACTTAAACTGCGACCTGTACTTTGTGCACAAAAATACATGAACAGACAGACAGACGGACATCGCTAAATCGAATCAGAATTTAATTCTAAGACGATCGGTATACTAAACGATGGGTCTCAGACTTTTCCTTCTTGGCGTTACATACAAATGCACAAACTTATTATACCCTGTACCACAGTAGTGGTGAAGGGTATAAACAGCTAATTTGGTTGTCAACTAGTTCATTTAGTTCATTAGTACGAACGCGCCTCAAGAAAAAAATATTAGTAAATTTGGAAAAAGGGCTTTACGTGTGACTTTTTCAAAAGTTACAACAAAAATGTTCAAATTTTTTATTAAATCTATGATAATGCATGTCAAATAAAATATTTCTGGAAGTCAAATTTTAGAATTGCAAAAAAACAATAGGTGCGAAATTTTTAAAATTGTAAAGATGCCTGTGGGCAACTTTGGGCAATTGTGGTAGTAAAATTACCAATTTTTGGACATGAGACCTAGAGCAAAAAAGTTTGAAAAACAGTGATATTGAACAAATGTTGAACTTCGATTGAGATGCCCCAGTGACGTGGAATGCGGCGATGATGTGGTAGACATATCAGCAGTGCTGGAGAGGAATTTGGAAGGAATCGTAAAAAGGAAGGAAGCCATAGATATCGACCTTCTTGGCAACATACTGGCGGATTAGCACGAATATTAGCGCTTTATTATACTTTGGTTTTTTACACCGCCAGTTAAAATGGCATCGGTTCAAAACAAAATATTTGCGGGAATCACGCGAAGACGTGAATGAAATTTGAACTAAATCTGGTGAATGTGCGTGAATGGCACTAAACAAAAATGTGTCGTGCGTGAGCATGAGTAAAAATCAAATTGTGTTCGTGATTGCAAGTGAGTAAAATTTGTCCGAAATCACGCTCACGATAAAAATTCACGTGCACGATCCAACGCACGCTAATGATAAAATTAATGTTCACGATAACATACACGTTCACGATGAATTCCTACCCACATGGCGTGCGTGAGTACAAATATTTCATCGTGAATGTGCCTGAGCGTGAGTGAAATTTCACCCACGCGCGCATCCAAGTGTATATTTACTGTAATAATAACAATAAACTTTAAAAATCCAATAAAACGTAATATGCCTATCATTACAAATCGAACTATTTTATAGCCACAACTGGCCATAGTTGTCCACAGGGCACCACGCCCGCCTAAACAAATGGGCGTGGTGACTCGAAATTTTGGCTATTAGTCGCTTTTTAAATGACTTCAATATGATTGAAAGTAAAACAAAAAAAATTTAGAGATACCTACAAAAATTCAGGGGTCGAAAGGGTTAATTTTTCATGCTGTACAATAAACCTCGTGTCAGTGCTCTTAAAAAAAACGCTTTAAGATTTCTTTAAAAGCTTTATTTTGTATAAATTAGGAAATTATATAAATTAATTTCAATAAAAATACATTTAACAAATAACATTTTGGGTTCTAGTTGAATAAAAAGGATCTCAATTGGAACATTAGTTTTATGTTTTTTTCTTTTTGCATTAGGCCACTGAAATGTTGTCGTCGGGGAAACAAATGGCAATTTTGACTAAAGTTTTGGGGACAAAAAATAGCAAATTCCACATTTAATTAAGAAGTTCTAACTAACTTCCACCACCTAAAATGGCTGATATGCTAAAACCTTTTCTCTTGCCATTGGTATTGCCGCCACCGTTGCTTTTGTTGTTACTCACAATGTGAGGCGAATCAGTGTTGCATGACGTTGGTGATTGGAGTAATGCATCATTGGCCCGGGGACAAGTACTAGTAGTGGTGGTGCTGGTGTTTATAGCATTTGGTGGGGATGCTGCTGGTAGCATGGAATCATCTTGTATTAATGATGTATCGGATGAAGAAAGATCGGCATCCTTTGTACAAATTTCTGAGGTGGTATTCGAGTTAATGGCTGTAACACGATTTGGCAACAATTCTCCATCATCAACGGCACCATTGCTGCCGCATACTAGAGGAGTCAAATGTGCAGGCAATGGCGGTAGATGTTGTCCAATTGTCAGTGATGTTGGCGCTGGTGGGGCTACTAGTATTTCTTGCTGTCCATTTGCTAGTAATACATCTTGTTGCCGTTGTTGTTGTATGGCACCAGTAACTGCAGCATATGCTGTATGGGGGGCCTGTGCTGGAGGATATAGGGGATGGGGACGTCCGAAATATGTACAGGCTAAATCGACCAGTGAAGGTCGTAACAAAGATTGCATATTTTGCTGGAAATGATGCATGAAAGCAACGGATGTTGCATTACAGGTTCCACCACCACCAACACCACTTCCACCTCCGACATCGACACCACCATTATGGCCAGCAGCGATTGCTGCAGCCGCAGCGGCAGCTGCTGCTGCTTGTTGTTGAAATATATTACCAGAATTGTTAACATAGTCCAGAGGCAATGGTGACGACATGCTGGTATTGGAACTGGTTTCCATTGAGGAGCCATGAGTGGATGTGAGTGGTGGCACCATAGCATCCATGGCACAGCCATCCAATGTTGTGGCGGCAAGATCGTTTGTGCGCAATCGTTTAATTTGCGCTGATGTTGTTGCCCCATCCGCCACCATATCCCCATCCCCATCCACAATGATATGATCATTGAAGAAGGCCGTCGTCATTGCTTTATCCAAACAAATTGATGATCCCGACTCACTGATTGTTGCTGGTGCTGCTGCTGCTACCGACGTTGTTGTTGTTGTTGTCATCATCAATGCTGCCGTTGAGGATGATGAGGAGGAGGATATGGATGATTTCGATGGCGACATGATCATCTCATGTTGCTGCCTTAGCAATTGCTCATCGGCAGTAGGTGATGAAGACATTTTACGCTTACAACGAGACTGGCCAGTTTCACGAAAGCCTTTGGCAAAAGGATTATTATCGATTTTCAGCTTAGTAATGCGATCATTCTGTGGAAAGGGAAGAAAAAGAAGAAAGGAGTTATACACAAATAGTTAGTGAGATATACGTTTATGTGCAATTTAGTCTTTATCAATATTGAAAGGTTGGTCTCAGAAGAAAAGTGTTAAAAATCTAAAGAAGAAATGTGTGAATATAAAATTTACTGATAACACTGTGTTACAAAAAAAAATCACTCAGTGATTATGATATTTTATGCCATACATATCTGTATAACACCCAGAAGGAAAATACTTAGTCGTATAATGTCGATACCAGGTGTTTTGTAATCACTCCATGATTCGACTTAGTGAATGAACTCAATAAATAAATATCGATCTGTCCGTCCCACAGTGGTTCCAAATTGTTTTTTGCTTTGGAAATAATTCTGTATCTTTTGAATGTATCACAAAAGATGAGGTGTTTTACATGTTGTGTGTCCCTAGTGGGTCCACAGGTTGACTTGTAGGCGTTAATAATTGGTCCCCTCGGGCGATATGAAATTTTGTTTTAGCTGGCAAATTATGGACCGATTTGTTGGATAGAACTTGTAAAACCTTCCAGCAAAAAAATTTGGAAGTCCTCCCAAAGGCACAACATTAAAAGCACTTCCAAAAATGCCCTTCCAAACATGTTATATTTTATTATTTTTTTTTTAACTACTCAAGAAGTTCTTTTAATTCAATTTTTTTTTATAACTCGCATTTTTCATATTTAAACTTTATTGTTTCAAATAGGTTCAAAACAGAGTAACGATTAATAAAATGGTAAAGGTAAAAATTATTTAAATTTTGTCGAAAAAAAAAAATGCTAAATCCATTGTGTTTTTTTTGTTTTTAATTTTTGAGGTGAAGCGTTTGAGTCAAGCATTAGAATGGATAAAAAATCATTAAAAAAAAAATTAAAAATTTGTTTATTTATCAAAATATCACAACATTTTTTAATTAACTTCCAAAACACTGAATTCGGATCACACCTAAAGAAATGGTGCATATTCAGTGCAACGGCTGTTTAAATGGTGGACATCCGTTCTATGACAAGCCCATGTTAAATTCATCGCTTTTGCCCCAATTTTGCACCACTTCCGGATCCAAAAAGAACAATTTTATTACTTTTTTGGCGATGCCGTTTTTACTGGGTATATACATGTGTCGAAGATTGGCAGTCAAAATTTTGTCAAAGTTTTATTTCTATAGAAAATTTTGTTTCTATAGAACATTTTACCAAAATTTTATTTCTATAGAAAATTTTGTCAAAATTTTATTTCTGTGTCAGTTTTAAATATTGGTTTGGTGGGAACATAGACCTTTATATGAAGCACTCAGCAAAGCCGAATATCCTTGGATAGAAGCTTATTCTGTGTTTTTGGTGGGATCAACTTGGCTTTGTATCAATTGATGCGTTTGAGCCGAACATTGCTCAAGTCCTATTTCACCCTGAAGCATCGAGAAGCTGAAAGGTGGCCGTCCATCGTGTATCAATGAGGAAAAATTTTTTGGTATATTTCTTAAAACTTTTTGTGATGACAAAAAAAAATCAATTAGTCGATTTTCGATTTTGGTGAAGGTAAACAGAACCCTAGATCTTGTTAAGATCCAGTGTGCAACGTAATTTGTGAAATGATTGGAAATAAAATAGTTGTTGATCCTGGCTAATTAGACCTGAGAATGTAAACTGATCATCAGACTGGCGTCTCATTCATTTCATATTAAGAAACATCACAGGCAAGGGAAAGGCAATTGGACGGACTATAGAAGTAAAATATTGTCGAGTTTTGGGCATTTCACTCCAAATAACTCTCAGATTCCGTTTTAAGGAAGGAAACAAAAACACAGCAAGAGATCAATTTATGCCACTCATTCTCCAGTAGTGATTGTGATTCATTGCCGGTTTATTCTGTCCATAGGAAATTGGAAATGTCCGTCTTGTAGCTAATTTGTTTTTCTCTCCTACGTCTTTCTCCTCAAATCATTGACGACGACGAAGACGACGACGACGTCATCATCATCTTCATCATGGACATCGTCGTCTTCGTCTAACTAGCCATGACTAAGGTGGATGGATCTTCAGTGATGACTAAGAACTTTTTGGCAATCACCATCACCACAAATTGCATGCCGCCGACAAGTATTTCCTTTACTACGTTAGCTAGCGTCCGACTAGACTACAGCAAGCAAAACAAGCCCAGCTCTTCCATGTCTGGCCATCAGGGATGAGTATTGGCGATATTTATGTGAAGGATGTATAGGGCGTTACAAGCTAATTTGGTTGTTAAAGACAAACCGCTGTGCCTTTGTTTCCTCGGCGATGAGGAGGTTGTGTACATATGACTCGGTTTGGATGACTACTTAGCCGTTGAATGACCGACTGTCATGTATGTTTTTCTTTGCTGGGACTAGGACAAATTAAATAATTAACTTGAAATTCAAGTGGTTTTTGGGATTTGCCAAAAAAAAACCCTATGCTACACCCCCAATGGTTACTAGTTTCGAGAGTCCAGAAAAGGAAAAAGGAAAGAGTCCTGATGACAGGCTATAATCAACACGAGATATTGCAAGGATTATTTGATGACTAGGCTAGTCTGATGATTGAGACAATGTAAATACTTCAATGAATTCTTATGGTGGAAAAGGATATTTTGTTTTTTTAGTCATTGCCCCGGGAGAGATTGATTGAATTTTCATTCCATTGATTTTGGTAGGGTCATGGTTGCGCCTACTTAATAAGGTGGTCGTTCTATCATCGGCTAAATATCCAAACAATTATGTACTTATGGAGGTTTTCTACAGTTTATTGACTTGACTAATTGTACACTAGAAAAAATCTTAATTTTTGGATATCCAATATGCTTATTTGTTAAGGGCAAATTTCTATCACATTTCCGTCCTTCCGTTAAATTCGTAAGTCTTTGAAGTAAAGTAAATTTTCTTTAAAGTAAGGAAAAATATTTTTGATTTATGGAAATAATCTTTAAATTAAATTCAGATATTTAATATTAGGATAATATGTAACAGGTTGGCTGATAAGTCCCCGGTCTAACAAAGAAAAACAAAATTCGTTTTTATTATTCAACATAGTTCCCTTCAAGAGCGATACAACGATTATAACGACCTTCCAATTTTTTGATACCATTTTGGTAGTACCCCTTCGGTTTTGCCTCAAAATAGGCCTCAGTTTCGGCGATCACCTCTTCATTGCAGCCAAATTTTTTCTCTGCGAACATCCTTTTGAGGTCTGAGAACAAGAAAAAGTCGCTGGGGCCAGACCTGGAGAATACGGTGGGTGGAGAAGCAATTCGAAGACCAATTCATGCATTTTTGCCATCGTTCTCAATGACTTGTGGCACGGTGCGTTGGCTTGATGGAACAACACTTGTTTCTTCTTCATACACCCAGAGAAGGAATATGATCACCTCAAACATGTTTTAAGAGCAAAATGTTATTTTTGGGTGGTGACCATGTAACATGGTTTTCGCAACCATGTTATTTCCTCGGAAATCATTTATCTGATTTCGGCAAGCCGGTCATATTAGACGAGAAAATAAAATTTTAGTGACAAACATGTTAC
This sequence comes from Haematobia irritans, assembly GCF_050003625.1. Classification (NCBI taxonomy): domain Eukaryota; kingdom Metazoa; phylum Arthropoda; class Insecta; order Diptera; family Muscidae; genus Haematobia; species Haematobia irritans. The sequence goes on from NC_134400.1 coordinate 133,043,161, forward strand.
ATGGTCACCATACAAAAATAACATTTTGCTCTTGAAACATGTTTGAGGTGATCATATTCCTTCTCTACGTGTATGGGACCGTTTTGCCGCGATTTCGACCTTCAAACACTCCAATAACGCCATATAGTAGTCACTGTTGATGGTTTTTCCCTTCTCAAGATAATCGATAAAAATTATTCCATGCGCATCCCAAAAAACAGAGGCCATAACTTTGCCAGCGGATTTTTGAGTCTTTCCAGGCTTCGGAGACGGTTCACCGGTCGCTGTCCACTCAGCCGACTGTCGATTGGACTCAGGAGTGTAGTGATGGAGCCATGTTTCATCCATTGTCACATATCGATGGAAAAACTCGGGTGTATTACAAGTTAACAGCTGCAAACACCGCTCAGAATCATCAACACGTTGTTGTTTTTGGTCAAATGTGAGCTCGCGCGGCACCCATTTTGCACAGAGCGTCCGCATATTCAAATATTGATGAATGATATGACCAACACGTTCCGTTGATATCTTTAAGGCCTCTGTTATCTCGATCAACTTCATTTTACGGTCATTCAAAATCATTTTGTGGATTTTTTTTGATGTTTTCGTCGGTAACCACCTCTTTCGGGCGTCCACTGCGTTCACCGTCCTCCGTGCTCATTTCACCACGCTTGAATTTTGCATACAAGCCAATTATTGTTGATTTCCCTGGGGCAGAGCCAAGTTTTTGCTTCCACCGTATTTTTCCCCTTCAGAAAACAGTATTTTATCAAAACACGAAATCAAAAGTCAAATTTTGACAAGAATCATTTGAAGGTTGGTACTATATAAAAATAATGCATTTAATACTAGCGACGCCATCTATGTGTCAGACCGGAGACTTATCAGCCGACCTGTTATATACAGCCTTTTATATGATTTGAAATCTAAATTCTGTATATTTTGACCACCAGTATTCGAATGAGCAGGGTGGAACCACTAAGAGAATCTTGGAAATATTCAGAAATGTCACTCGAAATTGGTCTATATGTGAGCGATAATATAGAGCGATACTCACCATTTTTGGCACACCTATTTATGGACCTAGTTCCAGACAGAAAACGAATCTGTATTAAATTACAGGACGATAGCCTCATTATTGAAGGTTGTAGCGTGATTACAACAGTCATACGGACAAAATTGGTCGTTAAGAGTATACAGTGTGGGTGATACGCATTACAATGAACTTCAGGTTGCTATGATTTCTGAACCACTCGTCTGGCTGCTGGCATTTCATTTTACTGTTTACAAGCTTACAAAAGTAACAAACGGCCATATAAGTGCAAATCGGGCGAAAGATATATATGGGAACTATATCTAAATCTGAACCTATTCCAACCAAATTTGGTACACTTACCTATGCTATTAAACATACTCCTTGCGCAAAATTTGAATTAAGTCAGGGCAAAACTCTGGCTTTTGAGGGCATATAAGTGCAAATCGGACGAAAGGTATATATGGCAGCTATATCTAAATCTGAACCGATTTCAATCAAATTTGCCAAACCTGGGAGAATGTAAATTCTACTCTCTGTGCAAAATTTAACGAAAATCGGTAGTAAACTTTGGGCTCTGTGGTCATATGAGTGTAAATCGGGTAAAATATATATATGGGAGCTATATCTAAATCTGAACCTATTTGGCTGATATTTTGCAAGTTTTGCGAGACTCATAAAATATTCGGATGTACGGAATTTGAGGAAGATCGATTGATATACACGCCAATTATGAACAGATCGGTGAAAAATATATATGACAGCTATATCTAAATCTGAACCAAAATCAATAGGGATCGTCTTTGAGCCGAAACAGGACCCTATACCAAATTTTAGGACAATCGGACTAAAACTGCGAGCTGTATTTGCACACAAAAATACATCAACAGACAGACGGACATCGCTAAATCGACTCAGAATTTAATTCTAAGCCGATCCGTAGACTAAAAGGTTGGTCTATGATTACTCCTTCTTGGCGTTACATACAAATGCACAAACTTATTATACCCTGTACCACAATCGTGGTGAAGGGTATAAAAAGTACACAGAAAAATGTCTGTTGTAAAACTGATGCTAAAATAAATTAATATTTATTGCAAAAATTTTATTTTGGTTTAGTTTATTTTTAAAATTTTGTAAGAAATTTTCCCCAGAAAAACGATTTTTATACCCTCCACCATAGGATGGAGGGTATATTAACTTTGTCATTCCGTTTGTAACACATCGAAATATTGCTCTCAGACCCCATAAAGTATATATATTCTGGGTCGTGGTGAAACTCTGAGTCGATCTAAGCATGTCCGTCCGCCCGTCCGTCTGTTTAAATCACGCTAACTTCCGAACGAATAAAGCTATCGATTTGAAATTTGGCACAAGTAGTTGTTATTGATGTAGGTCGGATGGTATTGCAAATGGGCCATATCGGTCCACTTTTACGTATAGCCCCCATATAAACGGACCCCCAGATTTGCCTTGCGGAGCCTCTATGAGAAACATATTTCATCCGATCTGAAATTTGGTACATGGTATTGGAATATGGTATCTAACAAGCATGCAAAAATTGGTCCACAGCGGTCCATAATTATATATAGCCACCATATAAACCGATCCCCAGATTTGGCTTGCGGAGCCTCAATGAGAAGCAAATTTCATCCGCTCCGGCTGAAATTTGGTACTTGGTATTAGTATATGGTTTCTAACAACCATGCCAGAATTGGTCCATATCGGTCCATAATTATATATAGCCCCCATATAAACCGATCCCCAGATTTGACTTGCGGAGCTTCAAAGAGAAGCAAATTTCATTCGATGCGGCTGAATTTTTGTACATGATGTTGATATTGGGAGCCACCGTGGTGCAATGGTTAGCATGCCCGCCTTGTTTACACAAGGTCGTGGGTTCGATTCCTGCTTCGACCGAACACCAAAAAGTTTTTCAGCGGTGGATTATCCTACCTCAGTAATGCCGGTGACATTTCTGTGGGTTTCAAAGCTTCTCTAAGTGGTTTCACTGCAATGTGGAACGCCGTTCGGACTCGGCTATAAAAAGGAGGTCCCTTGTCATTGAGCTTAACATGGAATCGGGCAGCACTCACTGATAAGAGAGAAGTTCACCAATATGGTATCACAATGGACTGAATAGTCTAAGTGAGCCTGATACATCGGGCTGCCACCTAACCTAACCTATGGTCTCTAACAACCATGCCAGAATTGGTCCACATCGGTTCATAACATAATTATATATAGCCCCCATATAAAATGTTCCCCAGATTTGACGTCCGGAATATCTTGGGGGAGCAAAATTCATCCGATCCGGTTGAAATTTAGAACGTGGTGTTTGTATATGGCTGCTAACAACCATGCCAAAATTGGTCCGTATCGATCTATATTATATATAGCCCCCAAATAAACCGATCCCCAATCCCAGAAAAATCACGATTGCCACTCGAGCCAAAAATAATCTACCAAGATTTTATTGCCATAGAAAATTGTGTCCAAATTTTATGTTTCTATAGAAAATTTTGTCAAAATTTTATGTTTCTATAGAAAATTTTGTCAAAATTTTATTTCTATAGAAAATGTTATCAACATTTTATGTCTTTAGGAAATTTTGTCACAGTATAAATTCTATACAAAATTTTTTCAAAAATTTATTTCTATAGAAAATTCGATCAAAATTTTATTTGTATAGAACATTTTGTCAGAATTTTATTTCTGTAGAAAATTTTCATTTTCAACTAAGTGGCAGTAAAATTTCAATGACATACAAATTAGTTCAATTCTAATTAAAACCGAAGAAGTTTTTCGTACATTTCTCAAAAATAGTAAGAATGAACTACAGCGTGGTTAAAATGGGAATGATCTGGCGCTAAGACTTTTTCTTTATTTTTAGTTCATTTTTTCTTTTCGAGAAAGATGAATTTCTTGAGTGGTAATTAAAAATCCAAAAATGTCGGAAAATTTTCGCTAATTTAATGAATCTCAAAATTTGGAATACAATTTAGTTCAATTTTCGCACGAGATAGTTCATTTTTCCCATAATGTAGTTCTGCGTATATAGCGCCTATGTTCATTCGCTTCGAATATGGAATAAGATCAGTTTAAATAGGGCACTTCCCGCTTTTAAATTTATGGTTTCCGCATATGGATTGGGATTTATAAGAGAAGAACAAGAAAAAAATATGAAATATGATTTGAAATCTAAATTGGGCATATTTTTTGCTGTTAAATTCGTATAATCTGAATGACCAGTGCGCCTTCTATCCCCTAAAAAATTAAATCTAGAAGTATATACCAAATTTGGCATATCTCTTTATGAAAATAAAATACATCTAGATTTCCTGCAAATCGGATAAAAATTAAGTTGTCAAGAAGCCAAATGAGTCAAATCGTACACTAAAAAAACGCTTGCTTGGATCCAAAGATTTTGAACTTCCCTTAAGGATTTTGGTATTGATTCAGAGCCAAAGATTCGGCTTCCTTAAAAAAACAGACATTTTTTAGCGACCTGCTTTGCTTTAAATCTAAGACAATAGAAATACGAGTAAAATTAGGATACAGATCTCATTTATCAAATATTCATACTCTTTTCGCGGTGTATTAATAAAGCTATTCACGTACCAACGAGTGCCAGTTAAAAAATTCAAATTATTACTGATACTTTAAAATAAAAATGTTTTCTTAATTCCAAAAAAAACTTTAAAGCAAAGATGCTAAAACCTCAAAATAAGTCTTAGCCCATATTTGAAGCGTTTTTATCTTAAATCTTAAGATTCAATATATCAGTTAATTTAAGAGCGATTTAGTTAAATCAAAAATTAGAAAATTTGCCTTAGGTCAAAGACATCCGACTTTAACGAAGGGACGCAAATTTACAAAATTTGTGTCCTAAATTTAATGAAAAATTTTTTGGAAGCAAAGATTATAAACTTTATTTTAATTAAAATGTCATTATTTTAAAGTAATTAGTCCTTAACCCAGATATGCCGACCGTACTACATGTAGTACACCTGTTATGTTCAGGTTTCTGCGTTTACAGTGCTTTACATTCTCTAATCAACTTGTTGGTGTGCTACAGAATATAACGGCCCGTCGGCATATCTGGGTTAATATTTTGTAAACTGTGCATTCTAAAATGTAGTTTGCGTAATATTTAATATCGCGTAAATATTTTTTTCAGTGTAGAGATCGGTTATTATTGTTTTAGCGATTGCAATTAAATTGACTCCAATTAAAAATTAATTGTATTAATTTTTAATTGAACAATTTTGTTGTTGATTGTACTTCAATACAGATACATTAATATCAAGTCCATTCGGATGTTCTAGGTGAAACAGTAATGGATCAGACATGTCAATAATAGAGACCTTCATCTGATATCTGAATCAATCAATGTTCAGAATAAAAAAATAAATAAAAAATCTGCATACAAAAATTACCTGATATGCTGTAACTGCAACAAATTCCGTTTCGGGGAACACAAATGCTTGCTGGGGAGCCCATGGAATTTGAGCCAAATCAGAGGTTCGTATAACATGGATACGTGGCTGGTATTTATGCATGCTGGCCAAAACAATCTATGAAAATAGAAATCAAAAGTAACATAAATCCCAAATTAATTAAGGATATTAGAGAATGTCAAAGTATGTGAATCCAAACAAGAAAACATCTTTACTTACTTGCCCACTATTGTCCAAAGTGTTGTTGGTTAATTTCACTTTATTGAAAAGAATCGGTTGCGCCTGCCAATGTGAACCTGTGGCTGGACTATCCGGATGCAGGTACATGCGTTGAGGTGATTGTGGTTCAGCACCGCCAGCTGGCACCCACTGTGATCCCGAGAATTTATAGCGGCAATCACCAATTGGTACCATTTCCAAAAGTATACAATAATTGGTATCCTCATCTAGACCGGACAATGATAGTCTCATGGATGGAAACATGCGCCTAAGAGAACAAAGAAAACCACAAAGAAAATAGATTCTATAACTGAAGTAACAATGATGAAAATATTATACTTCTGTGTTCATGGCTAACGAAGCATTTTATTTGTCTATATTGTTTTCAAGAATACAAATACTAAACTTCACATTTTCGAAGGAACGCCTTTAGTATCCTTGCCATTGATAGAAAAATGGTTAATCGACAATAGTATGGAGGGCGTTACAAATATTTAATTGTGCCTTTTGTAACAATACTCAGACCAAAGCATCTAAGTCGTAAGTTAGGCATGGCCGGATATTTAATACCCACCATCATGTAGCGCATTACGTGATAATATATAAAACAAATATAGGTATTTTTTCAAACATACTCCCTCAAGAAGATCGGTTCGGATCGGACATACTTAAAATGGGCCCGATTTAATTGAAATTGCTTCAAGAAACTATTAGTAAAAATTTTAGAAAAAATAAAAACCATACTTGATTAAAAATTGATTTCATAAGACCTTTTAATTTACTTTCCAATTCAATTCAAAATGTAATAAATTTTTATCGCAAAAATTATTTTTTTAATTGAGATTATAAATTATTTATTGTATTGCTATATATTTATTTACAATTATTTTGCCTTTAGATGAAATAATTATCTTGTACTTTTATAGGAGTTTGTACGATTTATTACATTCTTATGATTTTTTTATTAACATTATAGTTGATAAAGTAATGAAGATTAGATATATAACAACAAATTATAGTTTTAATTGGAATTGTGTGTGCGTGTTTTTTTTCTAATTTTATTAATTGTTATTATTATTAAAAATGTACAAATTTTCAAATATTTACTCAACTGTCTTTTTTTATTTGATAAAAATGTAATTGTATCTGTTAATCTTTTAATTGACCTTCTTTCGAATCTAATAAATTAGATTCTCTTTCCAACGTATATCTTGAAATTGTGTTTATTTGCTCTTAAAGGAAATACTTAACAACAACAAAAAATGTTTTTTATTCGAAAGAAATGCTTTATATTCAATTTTATAGAACACTTTGTCAAAATTTTATTTCTGTGGATAATTTTGTAAAAATTTTATATCTGTAGAAAATTTTGTCAAACATCTTTTTCTATAAAAAATTTTGTTAAATTACTTTTTCTATAGAAAATTTTGTTAAAATTTCATTTCTGTAGATAATTTTGTTAAACTTTTAATTCTGTAGAAAATTTTGTGAAATTTCTGTTTATAGAAAATTTTGTCATATTTCTTTTTCTATAGAAATTTTGTCAAAATGTTATTTCTATAGAAAATTTTGTCAAAATGTTATTTCTATAGAAAATTTTGTCAAAATTTTATTTCTATAGAAAATTTTGTCAAAATTTTATTTTTATAGAAAATTTTATCAAAATTTTTTTTTCTATAGAAAATTTTGTCAAAATTTTATTTCTATAGAAAATTTTGCCAAAATTTTATTTCTATAGAAAATTTTGTCAAAATTCATTTTATATAGAAAATTGTGTCACAATTTTTTTCTAAAGAAAATTTTGTCAAAATTTTATTTCTATAGAAAATTTTTTCAAAATTTTATTTCTATAGAAAACTTTGTCATAATTTTATTTCTATAGAAAATTTTGTCAAAATTGTATTTCTATAGAAAATTTTGTCAAAATTTTATTTCTATAGAAAATTTTGTCAAAATGTTATTTCTATAGAAAATTTTGTCATAATTTTATTTCTATAGAAAATTTTGTCAAAATATTGTTCCTATAGAAAAATTTGTCAACATTTTATTTCGTTGGAAAATTTAGTCAAAATTTTATTTCTATAGAAAATTTTGTCAAAATATTGTTCCTAAAGAAAAATTTGTCAACATTTTATTTCGTTGAAAAATTTAGTCAAAATATTATTTCTATAGAAAATTTGGTCAAAATTTTATATCTATAGAAAATTTTGTCAAAATTTTATTTCTATAGAAAATTTTGTCAAAATTTTATTTCACTAGAAAATTTTGTCAAAATTTTATTTCACTAGAAAATTTTGTAAAATTTTATTTCTATAGAAAATTGTGTCACAATTTTATTTCTAAAGTAAATTTTGTCAAAATTTTATTTGTATAGACAATTTTGTCAACATTTTATTTCCGAAGAAAATTTTGTCACAATTTTATTTCTGAACAAAATTTTATCAAAATTTTATTTCTATAGAAAATTTTGTCAACATTTTATTTCTATAGAAAATTTTGCAAAAATTTTATTTCTATACAAAATTTTGCCAAAATTTTATTTCTATAGAAAATTTTGTCAAAAATTTTATTTCTATAGAAAATTTTGTCAAAATTTTATTTCTATAGAAAAGTTTGTCAAAATTTTATTTATATAGAAAATTTTGTCAAATTTCATTTTCTATAGAAAATTGTGTCACAATGTTATTTCTATAGAAAATTTTGTCACAATTTTATTTCTATAGAAATTTTTGTCACAATTTTATTTCTAAAGAAAACTTTGTCAAAATTTTATTTCTATAGAAAATTTTGTCAAAATTTTATTTCTATAGAAAATTTTGTCAAAATTTTATTTCTATAGAAAATTTTGTGAAAATTTTATTTCTATAGAAAATTTTGTCAAAATTTTATTTCTATAGAAAATTTTGTCAAAATTTTATTTCTATAGAAAATTTTGTCAAAATTTTGTTTCTATAGAAAATTTTGTCAAAATTTTATTCTATAGAAAATTTTGTCAAAATTTTATTATATTGAAAATTTTGTCAAAATTATTTTTTTATAGAAAATTGTATCACAATTTTTTTCTAAAGAAAATTTTGTCAACATTTTATTTCTATAGAAAATTTTTTTACAATTTTATTTCTATAGAAAATTTTGTCACAATTTTATTTCTAAAGAAAATTTTGTCAAAATTTTATTTCTATAGAAAATTTTGTCAAATTTCAATTTCTATAGAAAATTGTGTCAAAATTTTATTTCTATAGAAAATTTTGTCAAAATTTTATTTCTATAGAAAATTTTATCACAATGTTATTTCTATAGAAAATTTTGTCAAAATTTTATTTCTATAGAAAATTTTGTCAAAATTTTATTTCTATAGAAAATTTTATCACAATGTTATTTCTATAGAAAATTTTGTCAAAATTGCATTTCTATAGAAAATTTTGTTAAAATTGTATTTCTATAGAAAATTTTGTCAAAATGTTATTTCTATAGAAAATTTTGTCAAAATTTTATTTCTATAGAAAATTTTGTCAAAATATTGTTCCTATAGAAAAATTTGTCAACATTTTATTTCGTTGAAAAATTTTGTCAACATTTTATTTCGTTGAAAAATTTAGTCAAAATTTTATATCTATAGAAAATTTTGTCAAAATTTTATATCTATAGAAAATGTTGTCAAAATTTTATTTCGATAGAAAATTTTGTCAAAATTTTATTTCACTAGAAAATTTTGTCATAATTTAATTTCTGTAGAAAATATTGTAAAATTTTATTTCTATAGAAAATTGTGTCAAAATTTTATTTCACTAGAAAATTTTGTCAAAATTTTATTTCACTAGAAAATTTTGTCATAATTTTATTTCTGAAGAAAATTTTATCAAAATTTTATTTCTATAGAAAATTTTGTCAACATTTTATTTCTATAGAAGATTTTGCAAAAATTTTATTTCTATACAAAATTTTGTCAACATTTTATTTCTATAGAAAAGTTTGCCAAAATTTTATTTCTATAGAAAATTTTGTCAAAAATTTTATTTCTATAGAAAATTTTGTCGAAATGTTATTTCTATAGAAAATTTTGTCATAATTTTATTTCTATAGAAAATTTTGTCAAAATATTGTTCCTATAGAAAAATTTGTTAACATTTTATTTCGTTGAAAAATGTAGTCAAAATTTTATTTCACTAGAAAATTTTGTCAAAATTTTATTTCTATAGAAAATTTTGTCAAAATTTATATATAGAAAATTGTGTCACAATTTTATTTCTAAAGTAAATTTTGTCAAAATTTAAATTTTGACAAAATCTATACAAATAAATTTAAAAAATTTATTTGTATAGACAATTTTGTCAACATTTTATTTCCGAAGAAAATTTTGTCACAATTTTATTTCTGAAGAAAATTTTATCAAAATTTTATTTCTATAGAAAATTTTGTCAACATTTTATTTCTATAGAAAATTTTGCCAAAATTTTATTTCTATAGAAAATTTTGTCAAAAATTTTATTTCTATAGAAAATTTTGTCAAAATTTTATTTCTATAGAAAAGTTTGTCAAAATTTTATTTATATAGAAAATTTTGTCAAATTTCATTTTCTATAGAAAATTGTGTCACAATGTTATTTCTATAGAAAATTTTGCCACAATTTTATTTCTATAGAAAGTTTTGTCACAATTTTATTTCTAAAGAAAATTTTGTCAAAATTTTATTTCTATAGAAAATTTTGTCAAAATTTTATTTCTATAGAAAATTTTGGCAAAATTTTATTTCTATAGAAAATTTTGTCAAAATTTTATTTCTATAGAAATATTTGTCAAAATTTTATTTCTATAGAAAATTTTGTCAAAATTTTGTTTCTATAGAAAATTTTGTCAAAATTTTATTCTATAGAAAATTTTGTCAAAATTATTTTGTTATAGAAAATTGTGTCACAATTTTTTTCTAAAGAAAATTTTGTCAACATTTTATTTCTATAGAAAATTTTTTCAAAATTGTTTTCTATAACAAATTTTATGAAATTTTTGTCAACATTTTATTTCCGAATAAAGTTTTGACAAAATTTTATTTCCGTATAAAATTTCATTTTCTAAAGAAAATTGTGTCACAATGTTATTTCTAAAGAAAATTTTGTCAAAATTTTATTTCTATAGAAAAATTTTCAAAATTTTATTTCTATAGAAAATTTTGTCAAAATTTTATTTCTATAGAAAATTTTGTCAAAATTTTATTTCTATAGAAAATTTTGTCAAAATTTTATTTCTATAGAAAATTTTGTCAAAATTTTATTTCTATAGAAAATTTTATCACAATGTTATTTCTATAGAAAATTTTGTTAAAATTTTATTTCTATAGAAAATTTTGTCAAAATTTTATTTCTATAGAAAATTTTATCACAATGTTATTTCTATAGAACATTTTGTCAAAATTTTATTTCAATAGAAAATTTTATCATAATGTTATTTCTATAGAAAATTTTGTCAAAATTTTATTTCTATACAAAATTTTGTCAAAATTCGTTTTTATAGAAAATTGTGTCTAAAGAAAATTTTGTCAAAATTTTATTTCTATAGAAAATTTTTTCATGTCTAACTATTTTTGTGTGCATCGGTGAGCTCTTGCACTTTTTGGAACGTCTATGGTTGTAGTCAAGACTCGGACTAGTACTCTATCACTGCGGCGTGGATTTCACTCAATTGGGTATAGGAGTTTTAATTGGGCATAAGAAAAATATTTGATCAAAAAGTAAATTGATTTGAGTTGAAAATGTCAATTAAATTTTTAATTGATTCTATTAAAAATTTAATTGATGATGATTTCAAAAATAAATTAATGTTTTTATCGATTCAATCACAAATGTAATTGATATCGATTGGAAAACTCAATCAGTTTTTTTAATTGATTCAATTAATTATTTAGTTAAACTTCAATCCAATTTTCAATTAACTTTTTAATTAACTCAGTTAAACAATTAATTCAGTTTTGCTGAATTGTGAATTTAATTGTATTATAAAAACCGCGAATATTTTCACTCATTTTCGTAACTAACATTGTGTTCTTAGTTTGATTAAAAATCAAAAAAAAAAAAAAATATATATATATTTGTATTGACTTAATGTTTCTAGTTTGATTAAAAAGATAATTGTTACAATTAATTTTTTGATTGAACATTTTCATATTCAATTATTTTTTTAATTGGCAATATTTTGGTGATATTTTCCTGTGCGGTATTACGGTACATGTAATGATGCGAAAAACAAAAGATTTATGCACATTTAAATCCTAGAGGGCTCTAGCGATAGACACTTGTGGTGTTCCAGCGATATATAAAACTGGAGTGTTACACTATCATTCTTGAATTCCATCACGAATAACTTTATTTTTCTATGCAATAGATCAGATAAAATTATCTGTCCATGGAATAAATATTTCAGACGGGGTAAAGAATTGAATCAGCTACCCTTTATATAATTTTTAAAGTTGATATTCGATATTTTAATGCGGTACAAACGTAATGGCTAACCGCAATATTATGGTGTTTGTTATAAAAAATATGTAAAGCGTAGGCGTGTTATCCTTTAAAACATCATTGAGCACACCATTGAGAACATCAACAGATATTGAGTATAATTAATACAAAATCTTTAAGATTGACTAGAAGATTGATTAGTACCCATTAACCACTATACGTATAACGTCTGCTGTTCATTCAAAAATTATTTTCTACATTTTCAAATCGCATAAGAGAAAATGTTCTGCCCTGGCTCTAAACAAACATACCTTTTAACTGGTGCAATCATATGGTTATTTTATATTTATTTTTTTTTCTTTTAATTCTTGAATATCATCAAGAACTCCCAAAGAATAACCAAATGTTTCAATTTCGTTTTCCATTTGGTCTGTCTGATTTCAAATTCAATTTCATTTGGATTTTTTGGATATTTGTTTTCACTACATAAAACAAATGCCCATGCGCATGCGCAGCCACCAGTCACAGCACACCCATTATTCCTGCCTCTATGCAGTGTGTATGTGTGTTACGGTTGTATTTTAGAACCTCATTTTGAGGTTTGCATTGCTAACAAGGATATATTTTTTTTGTTGCTCGCACAGCAGGTGGCCAAGGGTCTCTGGCGCCAATTTAAATTATAACGCACGAAGGACTGCCTATTTTTGCTGTTGTTGTTGTTGTTGGTGTTCTAGTTATTCTTAAGATTTGTTTTTCTGCATTGTTGTTGTTTATACACACAAAAATGTATATTTTTCTTTAGTTTTTACAATCGTATATTTGATTTTCTATTGTCGTTGCGGTTGTCTGGGCTGTCTGTTTTTGGTTTACGCTTGAGGACTCATTCCAACAAAAATGATTAATTAATTAAATTGTTATTTGTGCTTGTTCACCACAGAGTAAGTGTATTGGTTTGATTTTGTGTTGTGCATTAGTTCGAATTTGTTCTCGTTTTTTGTCCATTCAAGGTTATGCTTTGTTTTACTTAGATCTAGTTTTATTTAAGGATTACTTGGGAGATATTAACGCAACGGTGGAAACCCCAAGTATTTAACCGCATTTCAACTCAAAGCCTATCAAACTATTTTACTATATTCATACCATATATGTAGCCCCCATATAAACCGATTCCCTGATTTGACCTCCGAAGCCCCTTGGAAGAGCAAAATTCACCTGATCCGGTTGAAATTTGGTACGTGGTGTATATGGTCTCTAACAACCATGCAAAAATTGGTCCATACCGGTCTTAATTATATATAACCCCCATTGAAACCGATCGCCAGATTTGACCTCAGTAGCTCTTGGAGGAGCAAAATTATAACAACCATGCAAAAGTTGGTCCATATCGGTCTTAATTATATGTAACCCCCATTGAAACCGATCGCCAGATTTGACCTCCGTAGGTCTTGGAGGAGCAAAATTCATCCGATCCGGTTGAAATTTGGTACGTGGTGAGATTTGGTACATTGCGTTAGTATATGGCCGCTAACAACCATGCCAAAATTGGTCCATATCGGTCTATAGTTATATATAGCCGATCCCCAAAAATAATCTACCAACATTTTATTACTATAGAAAATTTTGTCAAGATTTTATTTCTATAGAAAATTTTGTCAAAATTTTATTTCTATAGAAAATTTTGTAAAAATTTTATTGATTTAGAAAATTTTGTTAAAATTTTATTGATATAGAAAATTTTGTCAAAATTTTATTTCCATAGAAAATTTTGTCAAAATTTTATTTCTATAGAAAATTTTGTCAAAATGTTATTGATATAGAAAATTTTGTTAAAATTTTATTGATATAGAAAATTTTGTTAAAATTTTATTTCTATAGAAAATTTTGTCAAAATTTTATTTCTATAGAAAATTTTGTCAAAATTTTATTTCTATAGAAAATTTTGTCAAAATTTTATTTCTATAGAAAATTTTGTCAAAATTTTATTTCTATAGAAAATTTTGTCAAACTGAAGTATATACGTACTTAATCGGCCTTGTTTTGAGAAGACTGTGTTACGAAATTTTAAGATACCTTGCCATCGGCAAGTGTTACCGCATCCCAAGTAATTCGATTGTGGATGACACTCTGTAGTAGAAGTTTCTACGCAATCCATGGTGGAGGGTACATAAGATTCGGCCTGGCCGAACTGACGGCCGTATATACTTGTTTTAATTCAAATTCTTATATAACTTCTGTTTTTCATATTTTTAATGGGTAATTTGACTTTTTTGTTTCAAATGGTTTAAACAAAAAGTAAGATTTTAATAACTTGTGCAAATTATTTCGAGAAATCCATTCGAGAAAATCCATTCGAGAAAAATTGCGAATTTTTGAAAATATTTGATGCCAAAACTTATAAAAATGAATTATTTGTAAAAATATCAAACAATTTTTTAATTCATATATCTAAAACACTGAATTCGGATCACACCTTAAGAAGTGATGAAAATTCAGTTCATGGGCTGTTGAAATGATGGACATGATATGCCCTATGATAAGCCCATGTTAAATTCATATCTTCTGCGTTAATTTTCCACCACTTCCGAATCCAAAAAGAACATTTGCTCTACTTTTTTTGCTACGTTTTTTTCCAAAATCACAGTGGATTTCCAAAATCACAGTGGATTTCGTCTATATCAAGCAAAATTGGAAGTTGTTCCACAAAACAAATTGGAAGTTGTTCCACAAACATTTCTTTTAAAGCGCATCCCGGGATCCCCTATCGATTTTTTTTTCCACTTCCGATGCAGTCCTTTTGGGCAAGTCTTAGAAAGTAAGGAATTAGGCCGTTTTTAGTGAAAATTAAAGTTTTGGATAATTTCGCAAAACAGAATAGAAAATCAATAAAAAAGTAAAAAAAAAAAAATAACAAAAATTCATTCCCGCTGGGATTTGAACTTGTGCCGTTTGACTTTTTCATATCCATGGAAGTTCTATTGAGAAGGTTTTGCAATTACAATAATTTTTAATTTTTTGTTGATTTTTAATGGAAAAAAATATATGCCGAAAAAAAAATCAAAATAGAAACTATGTACTTTTACAAAAATATTTAATAAAAAATTGCCTCTAGTGGGATTTAAATCAGCGTTCTTTAATTTTTCATCCATAATAATCTCAGGGAGCAGTTAGAATGTCATGCCGTGGTGGCATATTAGGTTCATATCACAAACATTTGAATAGACCCCAACAAAAAAAAGCGTCGCCAAAAAAGTAGTGAAAATTTTGGATCCAGAAGTGGTGCGATGAATTTAACGTGGGCTTGTTATATGACGGATTTCCACCATTACAACAGCCGTTGCACTGAATTTGTATCACTTCTTAAGGTGTGATCCGAATTCAGTGTTTTGGATGGGAATTAAAAAATTAGTGATTTTTCCAAATAAATAATTTTTATATTTTTTATGATTTTGAATGCACTCTAACGATTGTCTGAAGCGTTTGACCTAAAATATTTTCATTAAAATTCGCAATATTCCTACAAAGAATTTAGCATTTTTTTCTACAAAAATTGTAATAAATTGTACCATTTTATTAATTCCTACTCTGTTTTTAACTTAATTGAAACAAAGACTGTTAAAATGACCCATTAAAAATGTAAAAAGACCGGCTTATAAAAAATTGATTTAAAAGAACTTCCTGTATCGTTAAAATAAAGAACATCTTTGGGAGGATATTTTTGGAAGTGCTTTTAAAGTCGCGCCAGAAAAACTAACAAATTTTTCTACCCTCCACCATAGGATGGTGGGTATATTAACTTTGTCATTCCGTTTGTAACACATCGAAATATTGCCCCATAAAGTATATATATTCTGGGTCGTGGTGAAATTCTGAGTCGATCTGAGCGTCCGTCCGTCCGTCTGTTGAAATCACGCTAACATCCGAACGAAACAAGCTATCGACTTGAAACTTGGCACAAGTAGTTGTTATTGATGTAGTTCGGATGGTATTGCAAATGGGCCATATCGGCCCACTTTTACGTATAGCCCCCATTTAAACGGACCCCCAAATTTGGGATCCGATCCGGCTGAAATTTGGTACATGGTGTTAGTATATGGTCTCTAACAACCATGCAAAAATTGGTCCACATCGGTCCATAATTATATATAGCCCCCATATAAACCGATCCTCAGATTTGGCTTGAGGAGCCTCTAAGAGAAGCAAATTTCATCCGATCCGGCTGAAATTTGGTACATGGTGTTAGTATATGGTCTCTAACAAACATGCAAAAATTGGCCCACTTCGGTCCATAACTATATATATCCCCCATATAAACCGATCACCAGATTTGACCTCCGGAGCCTCTTGGAAGACCAAAATTCATTCGATTCAGTTGAAATTTGGTACGAGGTGTTAATATATGGCCTCAAACTCCCATGCAAAAATTGGTCGAAATCGGTCCATAATTATATATAGGCCCCATATAAACCGATCCCCAGATTTGACCTCCAGAGCCCCTTGGAAAAGCATAATTCTTCCCATTCGGTTGAAATTTGGTACGTGATGTTAGTATATCGTATCCAACAACCATGCAGGAATTGGTTCCTATCAGCCCATAATTATATATAGTTCCCATATAAACCGATCCCCAGATTTGACCTCCGGTGCCTTTTGGAGAAGCAAAATTCATCCGATCTGCTTGAAATTTGGTACGTGGTGATCGTATATGATATTTAACAACCATACCAAAAGTGGTCCATATCAGTCCATAATCATATATAGCCCCATATAAACCGATCCTGAGATTTGGTTTTGGAGCCTCTTGGAGGAGCAAATCTCATCCGAGTGAGTTGAAATTTGGTACATTGTGCTAGTATATGGTCGTTAACAACCATGCCTAACTAGGTCCATATCGGTCTATGGTTATATATATCCCTCAGATAAATCGATTTCCCATCACACAAAAATTGGTCCATATCAAGTTCATAATTGTATATAGCCCACATATAAGCGACCCCCATATTTCAATTCTGGCTCTCTACGTACCGTGCAAAAAGTCCATATCGATTCGTAATTATTTGTAGACTTAACTCTACATAACTTTTTTGTCTAATATATACCACGTATGGACTAACTCACAATTTAGAAAACGATGTTAAGAAGTTTTAAGATACCACAACCCAAGTATTTCGATTGTGGATGACAGTCTTTCGTAGAAGTTTCTACGCAATCCATGGTGGAGGGTACATAAGATTCGGCCTGGCCGAACTTACGGCCGTATATACTTGTTTTTGTTGGGACGTTTTGCTGTATCGTGTTCAATGGCGTTTGTGGCTGAGTATGCGTTCCGTTATGGTGCCAACAGGCCCAGGTTCAACCCCCGGTGAAAGCGAAAAATACTGATAAATATAAAAAGTGAAATTGGAAAAAATTGTTGGTTTTTAGTTTTAGCTTTTGAAATTTTTTCATCCAAATGAATTTCTAAAGCAATACAAAGGATCCAAAAATGGAGTGCTTTCGTCGTATGACAAGTCCATGTAAAATTTATTGGAGATCCAAGTTTGCATTACTTCCGGATCACAAATTGGGGATCCAAAACTACTTTTTTGGAAGCTCTGTTTTTGCTGGGTTTCATAGCTAAAATTTAATATGGTATTATATAAGGCCGGGCATCTTTTCGAAATCTGGCCAACATTTTTGGAATATATGTAAATTTACATTATTTCCGTTTCTAAAAGTTGTATTTTTAAGGATGTGGCCAACTAAAGATATGTTTCTGTTAAATAAATTTTTTTACATGGGCTCATAGGCGCTCAAAATTATGTTCTATAAGGGAGCCACCGTGGTGCAATGGTTAGCATACCCGCCTTGCATACACAAGGTCGTGGGTTCGATTCCTGCTTTGACCGAACACCAAAAAGTTTTTCAGTGGTGGATTATCCCACCTCAGTAATGCTGGTGACATTTCTGAGGGTTTCAAAGCTTCTTTAAGTGGTTTCACTGCAATGTGGAACTCCGTTCGGACTCGGCTATAAAATGGAGGTCCCTTGTCATTGAGCTTACCATGGAATCGGGAAGCACTCAGTGATAAGAGAGAAGTTCACCAATGTGGTATGTTATCACAATGGGCTGAATGGTCTAAGTGAGCCTCAGCGTTGCCAATTTAGCATTTTTCCCGCTAGATTTGGCTTTTTTTGAAGACTTTTAGCGGGAAAAAAATGCATTTAGCTTTTAGCTTTTTTTCTGGCTTTTTTCATGGCCCTTTTAGCCATTTTTGGCTTTTTTTATTTTCGACATGTTCCTATTGAAATATGGATAAAACTTCGTTTTTATCTAAGTCTTGCTGCCAGAATAAGGTTTTCCGCATATTTCAAAGCTCAATTGAAGCCTTAATAATTATTCCAGCCATTATGCAGGCATTTTTGCAGCAAATACACCTTGTTGTAAAGTTTTTTCCTCGTATTCATAAAAGTTATCGTAAACTTTAAATCTACTATTACCATACAAATTCCTTATATAAACTGCCAGTAAATTATTAGGAATAATAGCATTAGACTCGTTTATCCTTTTTATGTTATTTTAATACGTATTCTAAAGTTATTATGATATTACTAAATTAAAATAGTAGATGTGAATTGCTTTGTACACAGAAAAAATATTGTCATGAGGCCAAAGATTTCATGTCTTTAAAATACGAACGCGAATTTTGGTTATAATGGCATTTGTGAATTTCTCTTATATGTTATAAACTGTTTTCCTTGTCCAAAAGCCGATAAAATCGTTTTGTCCTTATAGTTAAGTGATTCAACTTAAAAATGGGTATCTTTTCATGAAGGCTAGGGTCAATTCTAAAATAGCGTTCAAAAATAGAAGAGGTTTTTCAACATTTTATTTTAAAAACGTATACACAGAATAATTTCTACTTAAAGTCGAGTCTGAATTTGGAAATTTAGTCGTTAGCACGTTTTTAAAGCACTGTGATAGCTCATGAAGAAAAAACTGAAATACCGAATAAATTCAAATTTGACTCTGAATCAATACCAAAATCATTAGTGTACAAAATCTTTGGAACCGAACATAGAAAAAATTAAGGAAATAAAGTTTTGAATGTGGTATTATTTTTTTAACATCAAAAAAATGCAATAAAAAATTCGTAGTGATAGGATCAAAACAAATCTGCTATTTATTAATGGAATGGATTTACATTTACGAAAATTGGACAATAGGTTTGTATGGGAAAATTTCGAATAAAAGTTATTCAGTATAAACTTGCAAGATACTTAGAATGGGTTTTATTCTCTTGGGTAATATTAGGAGAAGTGTACACGTTCGCGAATTTATCATTAATTCAGTTAAAATATATTGATATTTTCTGATGCAGTTCTATGTGACATTGGACTTGTTGATGATTAACCAGCTGATAATTGCAAGTTTACGGGGAAAAAAGTTTTTACTAGGAAATATAAATGAAGGACTTCCAGTAAAAAATTGTGATAGTAATCAAAATGTATCGAGTACGCAAACAGAGCTAATATGACATAGATTTTCTTACAGTCTCACAGAAATGGAAATAAAATGAATACAATTAAAGTAATATGAATTTTAAGTGAAATAAAGCCTTTAAGTTTGTTAAATTTCAATCAAAAATGTGACTTTTGATACAAAAAAATTTAGCTTTTTTTCTAGCTATTTTTTAACATTTTTTAGCTTTTTTTGGCTAGTTTTTTGGACAAATCTAGCGGTTTTTGGTGAAACAATTCTGGCAACGCTGGTGAGCCTGATACATCGGGCTGCCACCTAACCTAACCTATGCTCTATAAATATAACTGCTTAGCTGTATCCGTTGATGGCTATAGCGATAATTGTCTGTTGATGACAATAACAGCTACGTAGCCCAAAAATAACATTTTGCTATTGAAACATCATATTCCTTTTCTGAGTGTACTTTATTTCCAGGCGTAATCATACGAGAGCTTTCAATAACCAATCTTTCATGTCAATTATTATTATTATTTTATTAGTTACCCAGTTTTTGTTGCTGTGTATTCCATCACAGAGTTACAAACATAATACATAAATTGTTTAAGATATGTGTTTTTCTTCATTTGAGAATCTCTGCCCTAACAAAATAGGTAAGAAGAGCAGTTGTGACAATAACAAATACAGCAAGAGGTGAATGGGGGAGAGGGCTTCTAACGAATATAACAAATTTGTTTAATTAAAAATTCAAATTAAAAGACCCATTTAAATCGCTAAAACAGACACTTGTAGTCAGCCACTGGCAGTTGGACAACATTCGAAACGAATCAGCAATCCATCGATCGATGGTTCACTAAACTTACTGACTAACCAACACTAATATTGCTATATTGGCATCAATACGAAAATGATACTCGATTCGGAATTTCAAATGCATATGGGAGACAAAACCCAAAACCCTCCACCCCCTTTCCCAAACCATTGAAAACTAAGATTTATGAGCGCTACCAAACGATCACAACTCAAATCATGAATAATGCATAAACACCTAAATATCTCTCAGCAATAGAAACCCCATGCAATGCTCTTTGTTACCCACACAAATTTTAGCCGGACAACATTAGGAAACAAACCTACAACCTGCAGACTTTAGAGCATGAACGAATAAATCTATATGTCTTTTGGGGGGAAAATACTCTCTGGTGTTATGGGATCTATTGAAATTAAAAAAACAAAATTACAATAAATTTTAAGATCATTTATTTAAGTTAACCCATCGCCTTCTCCACTACCTTCTTCGTAAATTTAACAAAGAGTCGAGCTACTGAGAGTTTTCATGTATCACATTAAGGCAACTCCAGCTTTACCATATGAAATGGATGGTGGATCATATGTCCATTTTATCAATGCAACAGCAACATTGTTGCTGTCGGTAGCATAGACCTCAGATATCTACGTGTAGAGAGTTTAGCTTTAATCGTCTGTGAATGAGATCAAGATCAGTTGTGGTGATGGCTGTTAATTGTGTGAAATTGCTCGTATTTAATGTAACGAGATAACATGCTGGGGATATTGTCAGCGATCATGGATCAATTTTCGTTTCGTGGAGAAAATGTTAGTGCAGGGTTACCAGGTGTATGAAAAAGGTATAAATATGAAGCAACCATATGGGAATAAGATCGATCACGCATGAGTCACGTTGTAATTTGACTCACACAGAAAATACGAGTATCACCATGACAATTTAAATTAAAAAGTTGATTGAAAATTAATTTAAAAAAAAACTATTTTTTAATCGAATTAAAAATAAATTTAAAATATTAATTATCCTAATTAACACTTTAATCGAATAAAAAACGATTTCCAACTAAAAATATAAGAGAAATTTTTGTTCGGAAATAATTATTTTAATTTTTTATACCCTGCGCCACACTGTGGAACAGGGTATTATAAGTTAGTGCATATGTTTGTAACACCCTGAAGGAGACGAGATAGACACATGGTGTCTTTGGCAATAATGCTCAGGGTGGGTCCCTGAGTCGATATAGGAGTACAATTAGTAGTATAGTCAAGTGTGCAAAATTTGATTGAAATCGGTTCAGATTTAGATATAGCTCCCATATATATCTTTCGCCCGATATGGACTAATATGGTCCTAAAAGCCAGAGTTTTTGCCCAATTTGGTTGAAATTTTGCACAGAGAGTAGATTTAGCATTGTAGCTATGCGTGCCAAATTTGGTTGAAATCGATTCAGATTTAGATATATCTCCCATATATAGCTTTCGCCCGATGTACACTCATATGACCACAGAGGCCAATTTTTAACTCCGATTTAGTTGAAATTTTGCACAGGGAGTAGAATTAGCATTGTAGCTATGCGTGCCAAATTTGGTTGAAATCGGTTCAGATTTAGATATAGCTCCTATATATATGTTTTTCTGATTGCGACAAAAATAGTCAAAATACCAACATTTTTCTTGTAAAATCGCCACTGCTTAGTCGATAATTTGTAAAAATGACTCTAATTTTCCTAAACTTCTAATACATATATATCGAGCGATAAATCATAAATAAACTTTTGCGAAGTTTCCTTAAAATTGCTTCAGATTTAAATATTTCCCATATATATACCCTTCACCACTACTGTGGTACAGGGTATAATAAGTTTGTGCATTTGTATGTAACGCCAAAAAATAGTGGTCATAGACCCATCTTTTAGTATACCGATCGGCTTAGAATTAACTTCTGAGTCGATTTAGCGATGTCCGTCTGTCTGTCTGTCTGTCCGTCCGTCTGTATATGTAATTTTGTGCACAAAGTAGAGCTCGCAATTTAAGTCCGATCGTCCTCAAATTTGGCACAGGGCCGTTTCTTGGGACAGAGACAATCGCTATTGGTTTTGGAAAAAATCGGTTCAGATTTAGATATAGCTACCATATATATTTATCCCCGATTTGGTCATAGTTTGCGTGTTTATCCACCGATTTTCTTGAAATACCGTACATCCAAATATTTTATGAATCTCAAAAATCTTGCAAAATATCAGCCAAATCGGTTCAGATTTAGATATAGCTCCCATATATATCTTTGTCCGATTTAGACTCATATGACCACAGAGGCCCAAGTTTACTACCGATCTTCGTGAAATTTTGCACAGAGGGTAGAACTGACATTCTACCGATGCTTGGTAAATTTGATTGAAATCGGTTCAAATTTAGATATAGCTCCCATATATATCTTTCGTCCGATTTGAACTTATATGGCCACCGAGACCAATTTTTTACGCCGATTTAGTTGAAATTTTGCACAGGGAGTATAATTAGCATTGTAGCTGTGCGTGCCAAATTTGGTTTGAATCGGTTCAGATTTAGATATAGCTCCCATATATATATGTTTTCCTGATTTCGACAAAAAGGTCAAAATACCAACATTTTCCTTGTAAAATCGCCTCTGCTTAGTCGAAAAGTTGTAATTTTCCTTAGCTTATAATACATATATATCGAGCGATAAATCATAATTAAACTTTTGCGAAGTTTCCTTAAAATTGCTTCAGATTTAAATGTTTCCCATATTTTTTTACTTACTTAAATTTTTACCGACTTAAATTTTGAGTCTATAGATTTTGTAGAAGTCTATCAAATTCTGTCCATGTCGAGTGATATTTAAATGTATTTAGTTTGGATAAACATTTATATATAGCCCCCAACATATTTGACGGATGTGATATCGTATCGAAAATTTAGTTCTACAAAGTGGTGCAGGATATAATATAGTCGACCCCGCCCGACTTTAGACTTTCCTTACTTGTTTATACATACTATTCATTCGCAGAAAAAAATTTGGAAGTTAAACTTTAAAAGCACTTCCAAAAATGTTCTCTCAAAGATGTTCTTCATTTTAATTTCAAACTCGTTTCTTTATCGTTCGGACTTCCTCCACCTAAATCGCTCTGGCAGACGAACAGAATTTCATAACCACCAACGAAACATGATGACGAAATTAGAAACAAAGGACTGCATCTGATGAACGTTTTTGGAAGAAAGAAAATTCTGTCAAAAGTGCCATAAAGGTGACGTTGGGATTCACAATTTAACAGGTTGGCTTATAAGTCCCCGGTCTGACACATATATGGCGTCGCTAGTATTAAATGCATATTATTTTTATATAGTACCAACCTTCAAATGATTCGTATCAAAATTTGACGTCTGTAAGTCAATTAGTTTGTAGGATAGAGCGTCTTTTGTGAAGCAACTTTTGTTATTGTGAAAAAAAATGGAAAAAAGGAATTTCGTGTTTTGATAAAATACTGTTTTCTGAAGGGAAAAATACGGTGGAAGCAAAAACTTGGGTTGATAATGAGTTTCCGAACTCTGCCCCAGGGAAATCAACAATAATTAATTGGTATGAAAAATTCAAGCTTGGTGAAATGAGCACGGAGGACGGTGAACGTAGTGGACGCCCGAAAGAGGTGGTTACCCACGAAAACATCAAAAAAATCCACAAAATGATTTTGAATGACCGTAAAATGAAGTTGATCGAGATAGCAGAGCCCTTAAAGATATCAAAGGAACGTGTTGGTCATATCATTCATCAATATTTGGATATGCGGAAGCTCTGTGCAAAATGGGTGCCGCGCGAGCTCACATTTGACCAAAAAACAACAACGTGTTGATGATTCTGAGCGGTGTTTGCAGCTGGTAACTCGTAATACACCCGAGTTTTTCCGTCGATATGTGACAATGGATGAAACATGGCTCCATCACTACACTCCTGAGACCAATCGACAGTCGGCTGAGTGGACAGCGACCGATGAACCGTCTCCGAAGCGTGGAAAGACTCAAAAGTCCGCTGGCTAAGTAATGGCCTCTGTTTTTTGAGATGCACATGGAATAATTTTTATCGATTATCTTGAGAAGGGAAAAACAATCAACAGTGACTATTACATGGCGTTATTGGAGCATTTGAAGGTCGAAATCGCGGCAAAACGGCCCCATATGAAGAAGAAAAAAGTGTTGTTCCACCAAGACAACGCACCGTGCCACAAGTCATTGAGAACGATGGCAAAAATTCATGAATTGGACTTCGAATTGCCTTCCCACCCACCGTATTCTCCAGATCTGGCCCCCAGCGACTTTTTCTTGTTCTCTGACCTCAAAAGGATGATCGCAGGGAAAAAATTTGGCTGCAATGAAGAGGTGATTGCCGAAACTGAGACCTATTTTGAGGCAAAACCGAAGGAGTACTACCAAAATGGTATCAACAAATTGGAAGGTCGTTAAAATCGTTGTATCGCTCTTGAAGGGAACTATGTTGAATAATAAAAACGAATTTTGACAAAAAAATGTGTTTTTCTTTGTTAGACCGGGGACTTATCAGCCAACCTGTTATGATCCATAGTCTTATTGTTATGCAACTCACCTGATCTTGATCTCTTTCGTGTTTCCCTATGCCCTACTGACACTTCGCTATTCTGCTCTGCTAATTATGCTGCCAGCACCCTTTTCTTAGCTAACATGAGTAAAACGTCGATGGATCTCTTTCTACTTCTCTCATAGCCTGTGAGTATATTTACCTTCGTTCCGTTTTAGTTGGGACTTCTTCAAGCTTCTCGCTCACATTCGTTCCTTTATCGTTCGGACTTGTACTAGCTAAACCGCTGGGGCAGACTGACAGAATTTTATAGCCCAAGAGTATTCGTCTTGTTGTCCCCGCGAGCTCCTCGCTATTCTAAATCTATTTCTTAGCTTACGTGGTTCTCTTGCATTCCAGTACTCTTCGTTCTGTTAATACTCTCATAGTCATTCGGCTCATACTGAATATATTCACCCTGGTTCCATTATCGTTAAAATTTCCGCCAGACGAAACATAAATACGGTGTTTGAGTCCACTTGACGCACCCTCTGACTCTATGGCGATTTAGAAAGTTTTCAGTGATGCTTATGGTCCTCTCAGAAATGCTGTTAACATTTCAGAATGTTTCTGGTCTCGGCTAAAAAAGGTGGCACTCATTGATAAGTGAAAAGCTCACTAATATGATGATAATATGATAAGTGAAGGGTACAAATGGTGGGTGACCTGTTCAAACTCAGAAAATGAAGTAATAGAAGATGTTGTGAAGAGTGTCTGGTTCTATTTATTTTGGTACCATAAAACCAACTCAAAATTCACCAGCTCCATCACGACCAGCTTCAAAAATTCTAAAGCTTTAATGTCTTTTGGCGTTTTTTCAAAATCTTCGCTAGTTTTTTTCAACGATGCGCTAACGTTTAGCACGTAATTTATAGGTGTTACATAGTTTAAGTAACATTGCATGGGATTGATGGAAGAGACCTCGCACATATTTGTCTTATATCCTTGACTAAGGAAGGTTTAAAAATTTATAGACTGACAAAGGTGTGTGTATGTGCAAGTTGAATGAAACAATTTTGCCGCTTACCAATCATCTAACCATGGACCAAATTCATAGGGAATTCGAGTGATTTAAGGGCAATGAAGCAACGAAATGTTTCTGTGTATCTGGGGATATGCAACATTACCACAGTCACGATCCATTGAGAGTAGCAGTCATGTCACATCACCAAAGTACCAAATATCCTACTGAGTTCCCAGTGTCATAAATAACCCAGACGCCAAATTATGTTCGTGTATTGCCTCTTACCTTAGTGAGTAAGGGCTTCACCGTCATTGCTGTTTTGTTATCCCTAAAGACTGATGATGACATTCCGAACATGCTGATGTTCTGTCCGTCTGGTTTTTCTTTTATACTCTCAGGCAAGAAATATTTCGTTATCATATCTTGAAAATCTCTTCGGTAAATTTGACAAAGATTCCGGAATGATGGATGGAAGACGTGTGAGTTTACCAGTTAGTTAAGGAAGACAGGTAGATGGTGCACATCGTGATACTTCGACACAAAGATGCTGCTGATGTTTTCATAATCAACAGGTGAAATGCAAATTGGAAAATTATCGACGGTGAAAGATCCATGGAATTTGAGTCCTTGGAGGCTAACTTAGTATTCTAAATGTAAATCATCACGTGCTATTGGTACACTGAAAAATAATTTTGATATTTAGATAAGAACAAATAAGAAAAGCCTAAAATCTGGTAAGGCCAACAATATTATACGTTGCACCTCCTTGTGCAAAATTTAAAGCAACTTTAGCTTCTAAGACCATATAAGTGCATAATGGGCGAGGGTGCCTTTTATATTTAGAGATTAGAGAACAAAAACAAATATTAATAATCGACAATCGCTTTATTGAGGTCTATACACTTTTGCCACTCTGATTGGGGTATTTCCTAAAAATGCAAGTGACGAAAAACGTTGACTTTATTTTATTTTTTACGTACGGGAATATCAAAAAATCATTCGGTGTCAAGTTAGGACTATATGGTGTTTGAGTACTGTGGAGTTATGTGAGCCGATTTGGGAGAGCTCGCCTTGTCGTGGTGAAGAGTGATCTGTCTTCGGCGGTTTGTTTTTCCGATTTCTTGGAAGACAACTGGTAAACAAACGGTTGTGTACAACTAAAAATTGACCTTCTGCGTTAATATAGTGGTCATAAGCCCCCTTAGCCCTCCAGAAAAAGTTTAGACCACCCTCCCCCCCCCAGAATTTCAAAATCCATTTACGATTTTCTATTGGATATTGTACAATAGATGGAGGGGCTATAGTCAGGGTTGCCAATCGAGCCAAAAATAATCTACCAAAATTTGAAGAAAATTCTACCACAAAAACTACCAAACAAAAAATTTTCACTAGAAATTATTACAATACTTATTCAAGTAAAAAATTTTCTATAGAAAATTTTGTCACAATGTTATTTCTATAGAAAATTTTGTTAAAATTTTATTTCTATAGAAAATTTTGTCAATATTTTATTTTCATACAAAATTTTTTCAAAATTTTATTTCTGTAGAAAATTTTTTCACAATGTTATTGCTATAGAAAAATTTGTCACAGTGTTATTTCTATAGAAAATTTTGTCAAAATTTTATTTCTATAGAAAATTTTGTCAAAATTTTATTTCTATAGAAAATGTTGTCAATATTTTATTTCTATAGAAAATTTTGTCAAAATTTTATTTCTTTAGAAAATTTTGTCAAAATTTTATTTCTATAGAAAATTTTGTCAAAATTTTATTTCTATAGAAAATTTTGTCAAAATTTTATTTCAAAATAATATTCCAAAACTAATCTACCAAAATTTGAAGAAAATTCTAACACAAAAACTACCAAATAAAAAATTTTCACTAGAAATTATTACATGACTTATTCGAGCAAAACATTTTCTATATAAAATTTTGTCAAAATTGTATTTCTATAGAAAATTATGTCAAAATGTTGTTTCTATAGAAAAATTTTTCAACATTTTATTTCGTTGGAAAATTTTGTTAAAATTTTATTTCTATAGAACATTTTGTCAAAATTTTATTTCTACAAAAAACTTTGTCAAAATTTTATATCTATAGAAAATTTTGTCAAAATTTTATTTCTATACAAAGTTTTGTCAAATTTTTATTTCTATAGAAAATTTTACTAAAATTTTATCACAATTTTATTTCTATAGAAAATTTTGTTAAAATTTTATTTCTATAGAAAATTTTGTCACAATGTTATTTCTATAGAAAATTTTGTCAAATTTTTATTTCTATACAAAATTTTTTCAAAATTTTATTTCTATAGAAAATTTTGTCACAATGTTATTTCTATAGAAAATTTTGTCAAATTTTTGTTTCTATAGAAAATTTTATTAAAATTTTATTTCTATAGAAAATTTTATCAAAATTTTATTTCTATCGAAAATTTTGTCAAAATTTTATATCTATAGAAAATTTTGTCAAAATTTTATTTCTATAGAAAGTTTTGTCAAATTTTTATTTCTATAGAAAATTTTACTAAAATTTTATTTGTACAGAAAATTTTATCACAATTTTATTTCTATAGAAAATGTTGTCAAAATTTTATTTCTTTAGAAAATTTTGTCAAAATTTTATTTCTATAGAAAATTTTGTCAAAATTTTATTTCTATAGAAAATTTTGTCAAAATTTTATTTCTATAGAAAATTTTGTCAAAATTTTATTTCTATAGAAAATTTTGTCAAAATTTTATTTCTATAGAAAATTTTGTCAAAATTTTATTTCTATAGAAAATTTTGTCAAAATTTTATTTCTATAGAAAATTTTGTCAAAATTTTATTTCTATAGAAAATTTTGTCAAAATTTTATTTCTATAGAAAACGTTGTCAAAATTGTATTTCTATAGAAAATTTTGTCAAAATTTTATTTCTATAGAAAATTTTGTCAAAATTTTATTTCTATAGAAAATTTTGTCAAAATTTTATTTCTATAGAAAATTTTGTCAAAATTTTATTTCTTTAGAAAATTTTGTCAAAATTTTATTTCTATAGAAAATTTTGTCAAAATTTTATTTCTATAGAAAATTTTGTCAAAATTTTATTTCTATAGAAAATTTTGTCAAAATTTTATTTCTATAGAAAATTTTGTCAAAATTTTATTTCTATAGAAAATTTTGTCAAAATTTTATTTCTATAGAAAATTGTGTCAAAACTTTATTTCTATAGAAAACGTTGTCAAAATTTTATTTCTATAGAAAATTTTGTCAAAATTTTATTTCTATAGAAAATTTTGTCACAATGTTATTTCTGTAGAAAATTTTGTCAAAATTTTATTTCTATAGAAAATTTTGTCAAATTTTTATTTCTATAGAAAATTTTACTAAAATTTTATTTGTACAGAAAATTTTATCACAATTTTATTTCTATAGAAAATTTTGTCAAAATTTTATTTCTATAGAAAATTTTGTCACAATGTTATTTCTGTAGAAAATTTTGTCACAATGTTATTTCTATAGAAAATTTTGTCACAATGTTATTTCTATAGAAAATTTTGTCAAAATTTTATTCCTATAGAAAATTTTGTCACAATGTTATTTCTGTAGTAAATTTTGTCACAATGTTATTTCTATAGAAAATTTTATCAAAATTTTATTTTTATAGAAAATTTTGTCAAAATTTTATTTCTATAGAAAATTTTGTCAAAATTTTATTTCTATAGAAAATTTTGTCAAAATTTTATTTCTATAGAAAATGTTGTCAATATTTTATTTCTATAGAAAATTTTGTCAAAATTTTATTTCTTTAGAAAATTTTGTCAAAATTTTATTTCTATAGAAAATTTTGTCAAAATTGTATTTCCATAGAAAATTTTGTCAAAATTTTATTTCAAAATAATATTCCAAAACTAATCTACCAAAATTTGAAGAAAATTCTAACACAAAAACTACCAAATAAAAAATTTTCACTAGAAATTATTACATGACTTATTCGAGCAAAACATTTTCTATATAAAATTTTGTCAAAATTGTATTTCTATAGAAAATTATGTCAAAATGTTGTTTCTATAGAAAAATTTTTCAACATTTTATTTCGTTGGAAAATTTTGTCAAAATTTTATTTCTATAGAACATTTTGTCAAAATTTTATTTCTACAAAAAACTTTGTCAAAATTTTATATCTATAGAAAATTTTGTCAAAATTTTATTTCTATACAAAGTTTTGTCAAATTTTTATTTCTATAGAAAATTTTACTAAAATTTTATCACAATTTTATTTCTATAGAAAATTTTGTTAAAATTTTATTTCTATAGAAAATTTTGTCACAATGTTATTTCTATAGAAAATTTTGTCAAATTTTTATTTCTATACAAAATTTTTTCAAAATTTTATTTCTATAGAAAATTTTGTCACAATGTTATTTCTATAGAAAATTTTGTCAAATTTTTGTTTCTATAGAAAATTTTATTAAAATTTTATTTCTATAGAAAATTTTATCAAAATTTTATTTCTATCGAAAATTTTGTCAAAATTTTATATCTATAGAAAATTTTGTCAAAATTTTATTTCTATAGAAAGTTTTGTCAAATTATTTCTATAGAAAATTTTACTAAAATTTTATTTGTACAGAAAATTTTATCACAATTTTATTTCTATAGAAAATGTTGTCAAAATTTTATTTCTTTAGAAAATTTTGTCAAAATTTTATTTCTATAGAAAATTTTGTCAAAATTTTATTTCTATAGAAAATTTTGTCAAAATTTTATTTCTATAGAAAATTTTGTCAAAATTTTATTTCTATAGAAAATTTTGTCAAAATTTTATTTCTATAGAAAATTTTGTCAAAATTTTATTTCTATAGAAAATTTTGTCAAAATTTTATTTCTATAGAAAATTTTGTCAAAATTTTATTTCTATAGAAAATTTTGTCAAAATTTTATTTCTATAGAAAATTTTGTCAAAATTTTATTTCTATAGAAAACGTTGTCAAAATTTTATTTCTATAGAAAATTTTGTCAAAATTTTATTTCTATAGAAAATTTTGTCAAAATTTTATTTCTATAGAAAATTTTGTCAAAATTTTATTTCTATAGAAAATTTTGTCAAAATTTTATTTCTTTAGAAAATTTTGTCAAAATTTTATTTCTATAGAAAATTTTGTCAAAATTTTATTTCTATAGAAAATTTTGTCAAAATTTTATTTCTATAGAAAATTTTGTCAAAATTTTATTTCTATAGAAAATTTTGTCAAAATTTTATTTCTATAGAAAATTTTGTCAAAATTTTATTTCTATAGAAAATTTTGTCAAAATTTTATTTCTATAGAAAATTTTGTCAAAACTTTATTTCTATAGAAAATTTTGTCACAATGTTATTTCTATAGAAAATTTTGTCAAATTTTTATTTCTATAGAAAATTTTACTAAAATTTTATTTGTACAGAAAATTTTATCACAATTTTATTTCTATAGAAAATTTTGTCAAAATTTTATTTCTATAGAAAATTTTGTCAAAATTTTATTTCTATAGAAAATTTTGTCACAATGTTATTTCTGTAGAAAATTTTGTCACAATGTTATTTCTATAGAAAATTTTGTCACAATGTTATTTCTATAGAAAAATTTTTCAACATTTTATTTCTATAGACAATTTTGTCACAATGTTATAGAAAATTTCGTCAAAATTTTATTTCTATAGAAAATTTTGTCAAAATTGTAAAATTTTTTCAAAATTTTAGTTCTAGAAAAAATTTATTTTATTTCTATAGAAAATTTTGTCAAAATTTTATTTCTATAGAAAATTTTGTCAAAATTTTATTTCTGTAGAAAATTTTGTCAAAATTTTATTTCTAAAGAAAATTTTGTCAAAATTTTATTTCTATACAAAATTTTGTCACAATGTTATTTCTATAGAAAATTTTGTCCAAATTTTATTTCTATAGAAAATTTTGTCAAAATTTTATTTCTATAGAAAATTTTGTCAATATTTTATTTCTACAGAAAATTTTGTCAAAATTTTATTTCTATAGAAAATTTTGTCACAATGTTATTTCTATAGAAAATTTTGTCAAAATTTTATTTCTATTGAAACTTTTGTCAACATTTTATTTCTATAGAAAATTTTGCCAAATTTTTATTTCTATAGAAAATTTTGTCAAAACTTTATTTCTATAGAAAATTTTATCAAAATTTTATTTCTATTGAACATTTTGTCAAAATTTTATTTCTATAGAAAATTTTGTCAAAATTTTATTTCTTTACAAAATTTTTTCAAAATTTTATTTCTATAGAAAACTTTGTCAAAATTTTATATCTATAGAAAATTTTGTCAAGATTTTATATCTCTAGGAAATTTTGCCAAAATTTTATTTCTATAGAAAGTTTTGTCAAATTTATATTTCTATAGAAAACTTTGTCAAAATTTTATATCTATAGAAAATTTTGTCAAGATTTTATATCTCTAGGAAAGTTTGCCAAAATTTTATTTCTATAGAAAGTTTTGTCAAATTTATATTTCTATAGAAAATTTTTTCAAAATTTTATTTCCATAGAAAATTTTGTTAAAATTTTTGTTCTTTGAAAAATTTTGTCAAAATTTAATTTCTATTTCTATTTGTGTTTTTCGTTTAACACCAAACTCTCTTAATTTTCTTTGATAATTCAACTCACTGTAGTATCACGAATGATTTACAACAAATAGCATGGCAAAGACGCAAGAAACGCTAAGAGTATCTCAAAAACGATCTCAATGTGATGGCATATTTGAGCTGCTGCTGTTGCGTTCATGTTTCTGATATTTGTGTGTGAAAAATCTTGTCGCGCCGTTGTTACATTGTCGATAGAGCGAGAGAACTCATTTTGGCAGGCGCCGTTGCCGTTGTCGCCGCCACTTAATGATCTTCACTTAAAATGCGATTTTTTCTCATTTCCATGTTTGAGTGCCAACTTAAACTCTGACTATTCTGACCTCTTGAGATTGGTGTTGTTGGTGCAGTCCTTATTTGGTTTTGTTGTTGCCCAAAACCTGCAATGTGCGGTGTGCTTACCACAGTCTCGGCGATTGTGAGTTTTTGTAGGATGGTGTTAATGTAATCATAAAATTCTATTTTCTTTCTTTATTTTTCTTTACAGTATTTTTTGTTTTTTTTTCGTTAAATTTTTACATGGCCTCGCTTCAGCCACTAACAACAAAATTCAAAAAAATTTTATGACCTGTGCAACCAAATTGCCAGGCGCGATATTTTTCAAGTTTTCCCAAAGAAAAAAATGCTGTGATCAGTGTGGACATTGTGAGCCTAAACAAAGGTTCCTGGCGCCTCAGTCTAATAATCCTTAATTGATTTCCAAACAAGACCAAGGCAACCATATCAACAACATGCCAATAACCACCTTGTGACATGGTGCAAAGGAGAATATTTAGCGCCAGTGATTTACCTGTGGTGAAAAAAGGTTCTGTTCAAAAGAGGGCCATGCATCTTACCTTCCACTTTTCGTTATAATCATTTCCGTTCCAATTTGGTGAAATTGCTTCCATAAGTCATCGTTTTGCAATTGAACATCTACGCCGGGTAATGTTATTCGTGGTGGCATTATTACATGTCTTGGCATGGGAATATGCATCATAGGTGGGAATGGATCTGAAATTTAAATGAATTATAGTCATTAGGCGCAATCTAAGTCTATGTGTTATTTATTTATTTTTTGTTTGTTTTGAAAATTTCTTAATAAGTTCAACTTATCGAACATCTCTAAACTAGATCCAAGACAGCAACAGGTGAATTGGATCTAATGATTTTAACCTCCATTTAGAGGTTTTGGTATGGATTGTAAGTAAATGGTTTTGTTTCTTTACACTGAAGGTATTTTAAGAAAGCGTCGATGTGCTCAAGTCAAGTTTAATAAATAATTAAAACTATGAATATGCCATACATAATTTTTTTTATTTCATAAATAATATCATCTAATTTAAATATTATGTAAAAACCCCCAATTATCTTTACATTAAGTAGAATTAAAGGCCATTCCATTTAGACGGAAATTCCAAAGACTATATCATCTCATTCATACTTAATTAAATAAAATGTTATAAAGTTTGTGATAAAATTTAATTAAATTATTTTTACAGAAAAACCTATAACTTCTATTTTTAAAATTAAAATCTTTATTGAATTTGGAAATAAGTCACAACACACAATAAAATTTCAGGAAAAATCATGCAGTTAAAGTCTTAATTGAGTTTTAAAAAATATTTAATTAAAAATGTAATTGATGCAACAAAATTTTTAATTGAAACAAACATCTATCACATTAATAGTATAAATTAATTTTTTAATTGGATCAATTAATTTTTAAATTGAAATTCAATTAATTTTTTAATTGATACTATAATTTATGTGATTGAAGACATTTCAATTAAAAATTTCGTGATTGAAGGTAAAACATATTTTTTGTTGTGTACAAAAGCCTGTTAAATCACAGAGAAGCTGACAATTTTGTATATAATTTTAATGAAATAAAAAAATTATTTAATTAAAAAAACTAATTGATTCTATCAATTTTCGAATAACAACAAAAATCAATCAAACAAATTAATTGAATAAATAATTTTTTAATTGGATCAAATAATATTTATATTGAAATTAATAACTGATGTTATGGTCTCCACTATTGAAGCAATTTTTGTTAAAAATTAGTTTGAGCAATAAATTTTATGAAATACAGGGTGGCTGATATGTTGCTATCATTTCTAAACCACTCGTCTGACAGCTGAGAGATTTATTCCAATGACAGTTCGTTCTAGATTTAATTGAAATCTACGCAGCAATGGTAAAAGGCTGAAAGTGACCTAAAAATTGAAAATGAGCTTTCTAGTTCCAAACAGCTCATCGATGCACAAAAAGAAGATAGTTTGCAAAGAGCCAAGGAGTTGCTTTGCTTGCTCGAAATGAATCACTTAGAACTTTCAGCGGTGCTTTATCCCCTCTGGGTGTTTCAAATAGATGTGTGCGCGTGAGTGAAATTTCACTCACACTCACGCACATTCACGAAGTAATATGTTTGTTCACGCACGCTCACGCACGATATGTTTGGTAGCCACTCACACTCACGCACGTTCACGAAATGTAAACCGTTACTCACGCACGCTCACTCACGAACTACTTTTGAAGACTCACGCTCACGCACGATTAACGACAATTAACGTGACTCACGGCAAATTCACGAGACTCACGACAAATTCAAGAGACTAACGACATTTTCCAACCGGGAAAGAGGAAAGGTAACAAAATTAATAAATAGGAGATAGTTCGACAGCTAAATAGAATTCAGTTATCGTATCAGAAAGAATTAAATCTTGATTTTTTTCGTGAGCGTGATTTTGCAGAAATTTTATTCACGCACATTCACGAACCGATTTTATTTCTCACGCACGCTCACGCACGACATATTATTTTTAGTCCCATTCACGCACATTCACGAAAGTTTCTTCAGATTTTGTTCACGAGTCACGTGATTCACGCATTTCGACAGTTTCGTGTCACGCGCACACCTCTAGTTTCAAAGCTTCTCTATGTGGTTTCACCATAGTGTGGAACGCCATTCGGACTCGGCTATAAAAATGAAGCCCCTTGCCATGGAGCTAAAACATAGAATAGGACAGTACTCAGTGATAAGAGAGAAGTTCACCACTGCAGTATCACAATGGACTGAATAGTCTAAGTGAGCCTGAAATATCGGACTGCCACTATACCTAACATAACCTATCCGTAAAGTGCTATGGATGGTGTTGAAGCCGTAGACAGACAAGCATGTTGAGCATGGTCAACATGACTCGGAAGCATCAAAGCAAGCACAAAACTGAGGTTCCTCGTTCTTCATGGCCCGTAAAATCTCCGGATCGCAATCCTTTTGACTTTTGCACATGGGGCATTTTGGAGAATAAGGTTGGCAATAAAAAAAAATACCAAAGACGTCGCTTCGCCGGGAATGGCCCAAAATACCGCAGAGCCACTTTTAAAATTTGATGTTATTTCTGACATTTTTTGCTTTTGCATTTTTGATTTTTAAACTCGGGTTTATTTGTACGTGGTTAGCTATTGCAATCAGAGAATGAAAATTCCATAAATGAGATTTTTATCCTAATATTAATTTTATTGATCCTAGATTTAAAGATAGATAGGTCCCTAAAAAAATGTCTTTATTTTAAAGAAGTCGCATCTCGGAATCAATACCAAAATCTTTAAGGCAAGTTCAAAATCTTTGGATCCAAGTAAACTTTTTTTGAGTGTACACTTTAATGCAAGATAGCTCCTCAATACACTAAAAACAATGAACCCTCCGGGGCACTAAAACAAATTTAAATCTAATTTAGTTCATGTTTTGTTAACGCTTTCTTGCGTTACGTTAGTTAAATGAACTAACAAGGAGGAAAACATATACACAAGTGAAGCATAAAGATTTACTAAATTCGTATTTCCCAGAAATTAATATTAAAAAAATTTTGAAATTTCTTAAATTTTGTATATTTGTAAATTTTTCAACAAGTGCGCCCATCATGAATTTCATATGGCGCTAAACACATTTTTGAAATTTTGAACTCAAGCTGTTGCCTTCAAACTACGAAGTTTTTCTTAACAAGTGAAAAAATTATGCCCTGTTATCGAACGAAAGCCTTCTTTCGTGTTGCAAACGAATCCTCCTCCCAGCAAAAAAAGCGTAGCCAAAAAAGTAGAGAAAATGTTCTTTTTGGATCCGGAAGTGGTGCCAAATTGACGCAGAAGCGATGAATTTAACATGGGCTTGTCATAGGACGGATGTCCACCATTTCAACAGACGCTGCAGTGAATTTGCACCACTTCTTAAGTTGTGAGGTGAATTCAGAGTTTTGGATGTGAATTAAGAGTTTTTGTGATATTTTGACAAATTAATAGTTTTTAATTTTTTTTTAAATGATTTTTAATGCATTATAACGGTTGTCTGGAACGTTTGTCATCAAATATTTTCATAAATTCGTAATTTTTCTAGAAAGGTTTTAACATTATTTTTGGGTAAATTTAAATAATTTGTACAATTTTTTTAATTCTTAATATGTTTTTAGCCTATTTGAAACAAATAAAAATTAATTTCCAATTAAAAATATGAAAAAAGCGGATTATAGAAAAAAATGACTCAAATAAACTTCTTGTGCCGTTAAAATAAAGAACATCTTTGGGAGAGCATTTTTGGAAGTTCTTTTAAAGTTGTGCCTTGAGAAGAACTTCCAAATTTTTTTCTCATACAAACGAAACGATTTTTCAAAAATAGAAAACCCCAATTTCATTCGAATTCGAGTGACTGCCTTTCTTTCGAATGGGGTTTCGTTCGATATATGTAACATGAACAGGGAATTAATTATGTCTAATAAATTTTTTGAATTTATGGAAAAATGTTTACTCATTTTTGTGTGGTATCTGTGTTTGTAATACAGTTTAGCTAAACATTTTTTGAGTGTACCAAAACCCTTAAGATAAGGTCAAAATCTTTGAATTCAAGTAATAGTTTTTTTTGGATCTGGTACCAAATTTCTATGAGATTATTTATCAATAAGACGGATTTATAGAATTTTCCATTTTCTACTGAAGGCTTCACAGAAATAATTTTGATCAAAATATTTGCAATTAAAATTTTAATTGAATTTTTGAAATTATTCAATTAAAAATTTAATTTGTTCAACACATTTTTTAATTAAAACAAAAATCAATCACAATAATTAATGGTATCAATTATTTTTTTAATTGACTTATTTAATTCTTAATTGACTGAGGCGATTGATACTATTATTTCTGTGATTGAAGTTATTTCAATTAAAAGTTAATTGCTTACTAACAAATTTCTTCAAGTGTACAATAATATATGTAATAATAAGTGAGATGTCCCCAAAAACCCTATTTCATTTACCTGGTATTCTTTGCATGATCTGTTGACGATATATTTCATGGGCAATATGCTGTTGCATACGCAAATCTACCAATTCATTCATGGTTATCATGTTTCTTGAGTTTCTTTACAACTCAAAATAATTACATATGACAGTGTTGAACTGATGATGTTGTTGTTGGTGGCGATATATTTTGTTGTTGTTGTTGTTGTTATTGTTAAATTCACTTAATCTCACACATTTGATGTTTGAGCATTATTTCATGCGCTAATAATTGTCTTGTTGTTGTTGTTGTTATATTAGAAAACGTAATCGTCAGACACGATCGCAAAACACGAAATACCACATTATGTCAATTACAACGAAGGCTTTGAGTTGAGTTGATATGTTTGTTGTTCGTTGGGTGTAAGATTTTCTAATGTTTGGTAAACGACCACGAATCCAAACAACAACTACGGCGATGATAGAGATGACTAACTATTCGCGAGATGAGTCTTATGGCGTTGGCGTTAAAAGTAAAAAAACGGAAGTGTTACATTTATCACTGGTAACTTAGCTTAGTAGAAAAACAATTCATGGATTCAAAAAATTTGTATTTATTAACTTTTTGTTGTTGTAATTATATATTTTAATATTTTTTTTTCGTTATAGATTTACAATTCTTAACCATATAAGTGCTACACTTTCACACATTTTCCACATAGAGTGGGCGTTTAATTGTATTCAATTTGATTGCTCTAACATTTCGCATTTTCAAATTATATAAAAAAATTGAAGTCATAAAAAAAGTGTCCGTATCTTTTTCGAAAACGTTTTGGGCCGACGGCTTAACACAACTGCTCCATCCAAACCATTATAGCATCCATGGTTGGGCTGTTGATCGATCGATTATTCGTATAAAAATGTGAAAGAGAGTGTCCATAAACACGACGGGCGGTAGAGAAACAAAAAGAAAAAATAACAACAAAGACATCGACGAATATCTGTGGTTATTGACATAGAGCATGTGAGATGCTAGCTGTTGCTTGGTTTAACAGAGTTTATAATTCAACTGAATGTTTTGGTTTGTGACAAAAAAATTATACGTATCAATGAATGAGTACGACCGACAACTACTGATGATCACCCGAGTCGTTGTCGCAGCAGTAGCAGAGGTTTCGAAAAAAAATAAACTAAAAAACAACAAACATTGGAAACTACGAACACTCCAAACAAATCGATATTTAGTTTTTATTGTTGTAGCTATTTTGTTTGTTCGCCACCAATGTGATCGTCTTCATTATCATTAACTCCCTTGTTAACTCAGAGAATGTGAAGAGGCATAAGATATAACAAAAGACAATTATTTTCTGTCGATAAAAACAAGGCAAGTTTACCTGTTTTGGGGTGTCTGGTTCATTATTCTTTTCCTATAGGACTTGAATACTCTCTTAGCTGTTCTTGTATTACCGGATTTTAAAAATTCTTTGGTATTGTTAGTGTTAATGGAAAACATGTTTCTATCTGGTCTGTGATTGGTTAAAACATCATATTAGGAGAGAAATAGAGAGAGGGAGAAAAGGAAGAGAGAGAGATCAACCACCAACAAGAGAATAAGATAAGACAACAAACACTATCCATTTTAAGAGATAATAACTGCTCTACGAAATTTCTCTCTTTCTCACTGTTTCATACTACACAACATAGTAACTAAACATAAAACTAACACCAGCAGCTGCTGCTTTCAACAGCTTTGAATGAATGTGTATGTGTCTATGGTGTATACTGCATATGATGAACTACAAAAGGAATGGTTTCGTTTTGGTGGGGTAAAAAATCTCCATTTTGAAAATCACACTCCCATTGAAGTGCTGATCTTGACGCTTGCGGCTGTTGACTTCCAACACGCTTCTGTTTTGCCGTTAGCTCCTCCTTCTGTAACCCAGTGTTTTATTATCGACATATATATGTGTGTGTATAAGCATGTGTAGCATATATTTTATTTGTTTTTTTTTTTTATGGCGTTTTAAGGTTCTACTATGCTATCGGGGCTTGGTTTGTCATCATGCTGTGAGTATAGTCATTTTATATTCATTCTTTTTTCCTATTTTACTATGGGGATAAAAATACTGATGTGTTTCATATGTATAGCCATATGTTGGGTTTATGATTTAACATCAACTAATACAATGCTGGACGATAGCATTACATTTATTTATTATTAAAAACAAAACAAAAATATTTTTTTTGAAGGAATTTTAAGATATTCAATAACGTGATACACACAAGAGTATTAACACAAAAAATCCAAACTTCTTCAATTCAGAAATACTAACAGGCTCTGTCTAGAGTAAATATCTACACTTGAAAAAAAGGTAAACCAAATGCGGAGGAAAGCGTAGGTAAATTTTGGAATTTTTTTACTAAATTGTATTGCAAACGCCGATATCACAAAAATAAGTAAATATTTTTCGAAACATGCAAGAAAATTTATTAGCAATAATTAATTTTTTTCACTTGTCAAAGAAAATTTCATAGTTTTGGGGGAAAGAATTGGAGTTCAGTATTGCAAAAATGTCTTTAGCGCAATTTGAAGTTCGAGATGTGATTTGTGATAACATTTACAAATTCTCATATCTTTAATTCATTTAAGTAACGTACACAGAAAATTATTAATGTCAAGGAAACTTTCTCATATTGAGGAAATTTTAACCGAAAATTATAGTTTCCATTCAACATAAGCCTCTTCAGTTCTCGATCGTTTTATATAGGGGAGTTTATAAGTAACTATGAACCGATATGAATCTATTCTGAATTTACATAGAATCGGATGAAATTTACTCCTCCAAGAGGTTTCAGAAGTCAAATCTGCAGATCGGTTTATATGGGTGCTATATATAATTATGGGTGCTATATATAATTATGGTTGTTAGGTTTAGGTTTGGCTTATATGGGTGCATAAACTAACCGAATTTCAATGGGATCGGATTAAATTTAATACTTCAAGAGATTCCGCAGGTCAAATCTGTGGATCGGCTTATATGGGGGCTATATATAATTATGAACCATTATCGTATTAAAGCCAATTTAACTCTGTTGTAGTTCCTGGAATTATTATGTTTTTGAGAAACTTTCGTTGACGTTAATAATTTTTGCGAACATTAGTTTAATTAACCCTCTAATGCCGTCATTTAATAAGGAAGCTTTTAGTAAAACACACCTTAAGACAACAAAAATGGGCAAAATAAAAAGAAAACTTATTTGAAACTATTCAAGAGGCTTTGCAGCATATGCTGAATTTCACGGTATACACTTTTTTTCTTGCTTAGTTCTCTGGCTTGTGTCGTTAACATAGAAAAATTTAATCAGCTGGCAAAAAAATTGGGGCATTAGAGGGTTAACTAAAACGGGGAAAAAATTGTACACAAATGAGAAAATTTTGTAGTTTGGTAATTTGAAAGAACAAATTGGAGTTCAAAATTGCCTTTAGTACAATACGAAGTTCATAATGGCCGCATTATTGGTAAAATTTACAAATTTTAAGAAATTCTTAACTATTTTGTGGAAGACACGAATTTGGTTAATCTCATACTTCACTTGTATATAATGATTTGCTCTGTTTTAGTTAATTTAAATAACGTACGCAAAAAATTATTAAAGTCATGGAAGCTTTCTTAAAACGTAATAATTCCATGAATAGAATAAAATCGTCTTTAGTGAAATATAGGGATCACTTTTTTTTTGAGTGTAGACGAAGTTTTCTTTAATTTTGTTTTGTATATGGGGGTACTTCATTAAACAAAATTGTTTTCTTTACTTTAACCCTAGACAGTCATCCTTCGTCAAAATGAGATGCATAATTTCATTTTTGATATAAAATGTATTTTAGTCGATTGGGAAATGATTAATTTAATTTATACTACACTGAAAAAAAAGCATGTCCGGTTCCAAAGATTTTGTCTTTACTTTAAAAATTTTGGTATTGATTCCGAGCCAAAGAAGCACAGAATACAAGTAAGGATACTTTTAAGACAAAATTCTCTTTTAAATTTGGGTTTTGTGTCCTTGCTTCTGGAAGCAAATTTTAATTTTTCGTTTCTTCAGATTTTTTTCCTCATAGCATAATTTCTACTGGAACTCGATTCAGCTTTTTTTCTTCAAAGTCCTTTAAAAACGAGTTAACAACAACTTTATTTTCCAAATTAAGATTCGACTTCCAGTAGAAATTATGCTATGTTTCAAGTAAAAAACGTCTTTAAAATAAAGTGTCGAAAAACATGTCCTATATTTGAACGATTTTTTGCTTCGTAGTCTAGATGCAAAAAGACAACAAATTTAAAGACAATTTCATTAAATCTAAAGAATTTTGCTGAATTATTAAAGTCAAGTTGACCTTAGCCCAAACATTGTATCTTTCATGTTATGATACCCATTTTTAAGTGAAATCCCTTAATTATAAGGTTCGATTCCTGCTTCGACCGAACACCAAAAAGTTTTCCAGCAATGGATTATCCCACCTAAGTAATGCTGGTGACATTTCTGAGAGTTTCAAAGTTTCTCTAAGAGGTTGCACTGCAATGTGAAACGCCGTTCGGACTCGGCTATAAAAAGGAGGTCCCTTGTCATTGAGCTTAACATGGAATCGGGCAGCACCCAGTGATAAGAGAGAAGTTCAATAATGTGCTATCACAATGGACTGAATAGTCTAAGTGAGC
Source organism: Haematobia irritans (assembly GCF_050003625.1). Taxonomy (NCBI): domain Eukaryota; kingdom Metazoa; phylum Arthropoda; class Insecta; order Diptera; family Muscidae; genus Haematobia; species Haematobia irritans. The sequence goes on from NC_134400.1 coordinate 133,085,722, forward strand.
CTGAGACATCGAGCTGCCACCTAACCTAAAATTATTCGTGGCCCATTGCAGACGCAGCATCTACTTTACATTATCGACACATTAGTCGTTTTTACTGTCAGTCTTACTCCATAAAATTTCCAAAGGCGCAAAAGTTCAACGAATTGACATCCATAGATTTTGGTGGTCGTTGTGTAGTAGAAATGAAGCTAGCAGACAGACTCCTTTTTAGGCCATTCTAGGTTGACGAGTGCTGAATACTTTTGGTGTATCCATGGTTTGCGGCCGAAATGTTTGTTTGCCCAGGGCTCCAATCCTGTGTTTAGGACATTTTTCCCGATATATTCGTCCTTTATCCTGAACCGATTTTCGATTAATACGAGCGAGGAGCTAAAATTTGTACGATTTTTTTGACCTAGATTTAATGAAAGAAATTTAAAGCAAAAACTTTATTTTAATTAAAATTTCGTAAATCGGTGAAATCGTTTATTTAAACAATCAAATTAAATTTATTTTTCAAGTTCAATTAGTATAAAATTCAGGAAAAATATTCAGTTAGGCTTTCGCTTTTCCAAATCCGAATTGCCGGGCCTCACGCTTGACACCTGCCATCAGATTTTGTACAGTCACTTTGTCCACCTTCTTCGCCGCAGAAAGCCAGTTTGCCTTGAACTGCTGCTCGTCCTTAGCAGTTTTTTGGTCTTCTTTAGGTTCCGCTTGACAATAGCCCAGTATTTCTCAATTGGGCGGAGCTCTGACGTGTTGGGAGGGTTCTTGTCCTTGGGAACCACCTGCACGTTGTTGGCGGCGTACCACTCCATGGCCTTTTTACCGTAATGGCAAGATGCCAAATCCGGCCAAAACAGTACGGAACAACCGTGTTTCTTCAGGAAAGGCATCAGACGTTTATTCAAACACTCTTTCACGTAAATTTCTTGGTTGACAGTCCCGGAAGCTATGAAAATGCTGCTTTTCAAGCCACAGGCACAGATGGCTTGCCAAACCAGATATTTCTTTGCGAACTTTGACAGTTTTATGTGCTTGAAAATATCTGCTACCTTTCCCCTTCCTTTTGCCGTATAAAACTCCTATCCCGGAAGCTGCTTGTAGTCGACTTTGACGTAGAATTCGTCGTCCATTACCACGCAGTCAAACTTCGTCAGCATCGTCGTGTACAGCCTCCGGGATCGCGCTTTGGCCGTCGTATTTTGTTTATCATCGCGATTTGGAGTCACTACCGTCTTGTAAGTCGATAGTCCGGCTCGTTTTTTGGCTAGATGCACGGTTGTAGACGATACACTCAGCTTATTTGCGGCATCTCGGAGAGAGAGGTTAGGGTTTCGCTTGAAACTACCGGCAACTCTCTTTGTCGTCTCAGCGGCTTCCGGTTTTCGATTTCCCCCCGATCCAGACTTCCTGGCTGTCGACAAACGTTCCCCAAACACTTTAATTACATTTGTAACGTTTGATTTGGCAACTTTTGGCGATTTTACCAGCTTTGCGTGCGAGTAGCTCGGATTTTCGCGATGCGCGAGCAAAATTTTGATACGCTGCTCTTCTTGCTTGGACGGCATTTTGACAACTGAAGAGTGAATTCCAAAATCAAAATAGGATCAACATTCTACACACACACACACCTTCAAAATGAGGGGTGTTCAGGTTTTTTAAATGCAAAATTGAAAGAAATAAGTCAAGTTTATATTGACCAAATTTTGACCGTATCACCCTTTAGTTGAAAGAAATTTACATGTTTATGTTGGTATGTCAATATTATTTTTCAGTGAAGGAATGAATACTCAGTTCTAATTTGATTTTCCTAAAATAAATGTCTACTAATATTTTTTATTCAATGACTACAATGACGGTTTGAGATCTTAGTTATTTATCATAATTATTATTTCAATTCATTTAATGATGTATTAACTATTTATGTTCAAAAATCTCTTGAGTATTTGCTGTACATTTCGAATCTTTACAGAATGTCTTCACCTACATCCATTGTCTTGTATTATTCCACTTTTGGTCTTGCTATACTCTTACATGGTGGCGATGTTGGTGGTCCACTCAGATCCTTATATGCATGGTAGGTTGCACTATAAAAATTCTATATCTTACCTTTTCCACTATGAGGCCTATGAGGATTATTGCATTTCATTCACTCTAAGACAAAATTCAATTAAAGCATATCACCTTCCTCTTCAGTTAAGTGTTGCATTGTCTTTTTTGCCCAATCAATCGATTTATGTTTTGCTTGTTTTCTTTTCATCAAAGTATTGATGGTGGTATGCATTTTTTTTGTTGATTCCATTAAGGTTTCTTTACATCAATTTGTAGTTTTCCTTTCGATTTATCGCCATCACCAGCCAATGTACGAAATATCATCTGTTCGTGTTTGGAGTTTGTTTCACTCAAACACCATTTACAAAACACATGGATGGACGGACAGGGTGGTATTTAGAGACTGTTGCAATTGACTACATCCGTCATATTTCAGCAGGTGGATTCATAAAATGTTTATGGCCAATATAAAAACAGAACATTACCAAATATCGAGTGTTCAATGTCTCGCCTTTTTTCTTGAAACAAAGATGGCTGGTCGGTCGTTCAGAGCTGGCTTGCTGTATGGATGACTGGATCGCTGTAAGTGGTAATTAATCCAAGATAGTTTTTGTGATAGTGTTTAATACTTCACTATTTGCTGTGAAAATTGTATGGAATGAACAAATTTTTTGACGCAACCATATTTCAAATATTTTTACTCGATGGGGATTGTTAGCATGGTTGCATATCCCAATAGCGACAGCTGTATATTTGAATTTTTTTTTGGAAATTTTAATGATCACAAGATACCAAACAATTGAACAGAGTAAACGAATGTATATTGAATTCATATATACACTGAAAAAAATATTGACCTAATATGGAAGATTATGCAACTTCAATTTTAGGAATCGAAATTTTCCCAAAGTTAAGGACAGAATTCTTGAAAATAATGACATTTTAGTTAAATGAAAGTTTATAATCCTTGCTTCAAAAATTTTTTTCATTAAATTTAGGACACAAATCTTGAAATTTTCTGTGTCTCTTCTGAAGTTGTAGATCCTTGAAGTAAGGCAAATTTTCCTTAAAATAAAGAAAAACATTTTTAGTTTAAAGAAATCATCTTTTACTCAACTGACATATTACATTTTTAAATTTAAAATAAAATCGCTTCAAATATAGGCTAAAAAAGACTTATTTTAAAGATTTGTATCTTTGGTTTAAAGTTTTTTTAACATTAAGAAAACTGTTTTTACTTTATTTTAAAGAAGCCGCATCTTTGGCTCGGAATCAATACCAAAATCCTTAAGGGAAGGTCAAAATCTTTGGATCCAAGTAAATTTTTTTTTTTGAGTGTAGAGAAAACTTTTGTTATGATATAATCACCAAAGTTAGTATTTTTATACCCTTCACCACTACTGTGGTACAGGGTATAATAAGTTTGTGCATTTGTATGTAACGCCAAGAAGGAAAAGTCTGAGACCCATCGCTTAGTATACAGATCGTCTTATAATTAAATTCTGAGTCGATTTAGCGATGTCCGTCTGTCTGTCTGTCTGTCTGTCTGTTCATGTATTTTTGTGCGCAAAGTACAGGTCGCGGTTTAAGTCCGATCGTCCTCAAATTTGGCATAGGGTCGTTTTTTGGGACAAAGACAATCGCTATTGATTTTGGAAAAATCGGTTCAGATTTAGATATAGCTGCCTTATATATTTATCCACGATCTGGTTATAATTGGTGTGTTTATAAACCGATGTTCTTCAAATTCAGTACATCCGAATATTTTATGAGTCTCGAAAAACTTGCAAAATATCAGCTAAATCGGTTCAGATTTAGATATAGCTCCCATATATATCTTTCGTCCGATTTAGACTCATATGACCACATAGGCCAAAGGTTAGGTTAGGTTAGGTTAGGTGGCAGCCCGATGTATCAGGCTCACTTAGACTATTCAGTCCATTGTGATACCACATTGGTGAACTTCTCTCTTATCACTGAGTGCTGCCCGATTCCATGTTAAGCTCAATGACAAGGGACCTCCTTTTTATAGCCGAGTCCGAACGGCGTTCCACATTGCTGTGAAACCACTTAGAGAAGCTTTGAAACCCTCAGAAATGTCACCAGCATTACTGAGGTGGGATAATCCACCGCTGACAAACTTTTTGGTGTTCGGTCGAAGCAGGAATCGAACCCACGACCTTGTGTATGCAAGGCGGGCATGCTAACCATTGCACCACGGTGGCTCCCAAAGGCCAAAGGTTACTACCGATTTGCGTGAAATTTTGCATAAAGAGTAGAATTGACATTGTACAAATGTTTGGTAAGTTTGATTGAAATCGGTTCAAATTTAGATATAGCTCCCATATATACCTCTCGTCCGATTTAGACTCATATGACCACAGAGGCCAAAGTTTACTACCGATTTACGTGAAATTTTGCATAAAGAGTAGAATTGATATTCTACCAATGCTTGGTAAATTTGATTGAAATCGGATCAGATTTAGATATAGCTCCCATATATATCTTTCGTCCGATTTGCACTTATATGGTCTCAAAAGCCAGAGTTTTGCCGTGATTTGGTTCAAATTTTGCACAAGGAGTACGTTTAACAGTATCGGTAAGTGTGCCAAATTTGGTTGAAATCGGTTCAGATTTAGATATAGCTCCCATATATATCTTTCGCCCGATTTATACTCAAATGACCAGGGGGCAAAAGTTAAATTCCCATTTACGTGAAATTTTGCAGAGATAACAGAATTATTATTCTAACTATGTATGTCAAATTTAGTCGAAATCGGTTCAGATTATATATAGCTCCCGTTATATGTACACCAGAGTTGGGAAAATATGGTAGACTATTTCATATTTTAGACCCATTTTCAATGGGATTTTCCTCCAATTGACTGCATAGTTTCCACGGAGAATATATTTAATATGATATTTAAGTGTGTCAAGTTTGATCAAATTTGGTTCAGAGTTAGATAAAGCCTCCATATATTCGTTTTTCCGGTTTCTACAAATATGGCCAAAATTCCCACACTTTACACAAAATTCTGTGATAATTTCCCCATATCTTAGTCATATCCTACACACTGTAATGCCAGACTTTCCACCGAACGGTTGAGTTTTAAATAAGGCTCCAAGTCGCCCGACTTGACCAAATAATATATCACAACCCACACTTGACCACATATCTTGGCAAGATCTAACCAATATCCTTGTAAAATCATCACTGCTGAGTAGCAAAAATTGTAAATGTTACTCAAATACATAAGTATAAATCGCAAATGTTCTTTTGTACAATTGCCTCAAAATTTCTCTCGCTTCATATTTCCCATATTTTTTATTTTTTATTAACATTGTGTTTCATTCCAGGGCGTTAGCCGATTTCAATTTTAATTCTAGAGATTTTGTAAAAGTACAAAAAATTGTCTCCATTATAAGTATTTGTATCTGGAAATGCAAACCTTTATATAGCTCCCAGCAAATTTGAAGTAGTTGAGATGGTCACACAAATGTTGGTCTACATGGTGGTGAAGGGTATAATATAGTCGGCCGCGCCCGTCTTTAGACTTTACTTACTTGTTTTTTTTTTTTTTTTTGAATTTGAAATGGTTTGACAACAGACGATGAGACTAAGAACTTATCAGTTTAAGCACCCTTGGATATACTTATCATCTAACATTGAAAAAAAGCATGCCCGGTTCCAAAGATTTTGTCTTTACTTTAAAAATTTTGGTATTGATTCCGAGCCAAAGAAGCGGAGAATACAAGTAAGGAAACTTTTAAGACACAATTCTCTTTTAAATTTGGGTTTTGTGTACTTGCTTCTAAGAAGCAAATTTTAATTTTTCGCTTTCTCAGCTTTTTTTCTTCATATACTATCAAAGTCCTTTAAAAACGAGTTAGGTTAGGTGGCAGCCCGATGTATCAGGCTCACTTAGACTATTCAGTCCATTGTGATACCACATTGGTGAACTTCTATCTTATCACTGAGTGCTGCACGATTCCATGTTAAGCTCAATGACAAGGGACCTCCTTTTTATAGCCGAGTCCGAACGGCGTTCCACATTGCAATGAAACCAGTTTTTGATGTTTTGAAACCCTCAGATATGTAACCAGCATTACTGAGGTGGGATAATCCACCGCTGAAAAACTTTTTGGTGTTCGGTCGAAGCAGGAATCGATGCAAGGCGGGCATGCTAACCATTGCACCACGGTGGAGGATATTGGTTTAACCAGAAAAAAGTGACCCCCTCTTTAAGTTAAAACAACCACTACCACTTTGTAGATCTAAATTTTCGATACCATATCATATCCGTCAAACGTGTTGGGGGCTATATATAAAGGTTTGTCCCAAATACATACATTTAAATATCACTCGATCTGGACCGAATTTGATAGACTTCTACAAAATCTATAGACTCAAAATATAAGTCGGCTAATGCACTAGGATGGAACACAATGTTATGTTATTAAAAAACTATGGTAAACATTTAAATCTGAAGCAATTTTAAGGAAACTTCGCAAAAGTTTAGTTATGATTTATCGCTCGATATATATGTATTAGAAGTTTAGGAAAATTAGAGTCATTTTTACAACTTTTCGACTAAGCAGTGGCGATTTTACAAGGCAAATGTTGGTATTTGGACAATTTTTGTCGAAATCAGAAAAACATATATATGGGAGCTATATCTAAATTTGAACCGATTTCAACCAAATTTGGCACGCATAGCTATAATGCTAATTCTACTTCCTGTGCAAAATTACAACGAACTCGGAGCAAAAAATTTGCCTCTGTGGTCATATGAGTGTAAATCGGGCGAAAGCTATATATGGGAGCTATATCTAAATCTAAACCGATTTCAACCAAATGTGGCACGCATAGCTACAATTCTAATTCTACTCCCTGTGCAAAATTTCAATTAAATCGGAGTAAAAGGTTGGCCACTGTGGTCATATGAGTGTAAATCGGGCGAACGATATATATGGGAGCTATATCTAAATCTGAACCGATTTCAATAACATTTGGCACACTTGACTACACTACTAATTGTACTCCTAGTGCATAATTTCAACAAAATTGGGGTAAAACTCTGGCTTCTAGGACCGTATTAGGCAATATCGGGCGAAAGATATATATGGGAGCTATATTTAAATCTGAACCGATTTCAATAAAATTTGGCACACTTGATTATAGTACTAATTGTTCTTCTTGTGAAAAATTTTAAGCAAATTAGGGTAAAACTCTGGCTTCTGGAGCCATATAAGTCCATATCGGGCGAAATATATATATATAGGAGCTATATCTAAATCTGAACCGATTTCTTCCAAAATCAATAGGGTTCTATTCTGAGGCAAAACACATACATGTGCCAAATTTGAAATCGATTGGACTAAATGTGTTTTGATTACCAAAATGTGTTCACGGACAGACGGACATGGCTATATCGACTCAGGAGCCCACTTTGAGCATTTTTGCTAAAGACACCATGTGTCTATCTCGTCTCCTTCTGGGTGTTGCAAACATATGCACTAACTTATAATACCCTGTTCCACAGTGTGGCGAAGGGTATAAAAATATTGAGCCAAGCCCTGATTCCGCTTAAAAAACGGCTCAAGTTAAGTTTAAATGCGGATTGAATCAATTACAGATTAGGATTAAATAGAGCTTCACAAGACTTGAATCAAGCACTTCCCGTACTTAAAGGAAGCACAAACACGATTGAAAATTTCTAACATTAAGATATCTGTACTTAGTATTTTCGGGATAAAATTAAGAATTTTCTTCTTGGATTTGGAAAATCCGTGCTTACCGTACTTTTGACACCGCTACGGCTGGAATCAAGTAAACTTTTCTCTATTATTTGTTTGGGTGTACCCAGCGAAGAAAACAGTATTATTAAAATTCCATGCCTTATTCTTGCTTTCAGTTTAGAATTTTTGTACTGAAACAAGTAAATTTTATTATTTCACACAAAAATTTATCTTAATGGCTAAACTAAATTGATGAGCATTTTTTCCTTTAGTTTAGAAGGCACTTTTTTCTGGGTGCAGATATGTCAAACGAGCGGTTTAAAAATGATGAGAACTTGAGTTGCTTGGTATACATAATACACGCAAAAAAATAATTCTTTCCTCCCAAACGAAATTTTAGACAAACAAAGATCGTTTCTCATATGCATTTCGCTGTAAGGAAGGAAGTTTATTTGGAAGAAAAGTACATCCTTTTTGTGATAAACGTCTATTCTTTTCCAGGACAATTTCATAAAGACTAGCTCAAAAAAAAAAAAATCTATTCTGGCTAATTGCATTTTCCCTCACATCTTTCTCACTTCCACGAGGTTTTTTTTTTAATTCTTAGCACCTTTTTCTGTAATACAAACAATGTGGAAGAAATTATTCAACTTTATAAATTTTTTAAATGTTACCTTTCGCCTGGAGGGAGAATCGAACCGAGGACCATACAGTTTGCAATCTAACACACTATCCACTGGGCCACGTAGCTGTTATAGTCATCAAGAGAAAATTATCGTTATAAGTTATATTTATATAGCATAGCTTGGGGCGCCCACGAGCCGATTAAACAAATTTTACCAAGGATCCTGGGTTCGATCCCTACTTCGACCGAACACCAAAAAGTTTATTTTTTATTTTTTTTTTTTTTTGTACATATATTCCAGATATGTTCGGAAGATTCCGACAAGATGTTCAACATTACATACTACTATATTAAATTTTTAATATGAAACTGTAAAGTGTGTCTTATTAAAGACTTGAAGTCAGAAAAGAACGTTGCTTGACATAAACGAAATGGACTGTGTTGGTTCAAACATATTTTTTTTTTATTGCAAAAATAAAAATTTTGTAACAAACGAATTTCTTTTTGGTGATAAAAGTTTAAAATTTTCGAAGACATTCAAAAAACTCTAACAAAAGAAAAACTTTTTCGGTACCCGTTTTCCAAACTTTTTGTTTCTTTGCGTGTAGCCACAGTCTAAACGTATTTAGTCATTTGAGAAAAATATCCTGTCCTGCCTTTGAGTTGCTTAAAACAAAAATCGTCCTCAAAATAAAGTCTGGAAAGACATCTCCTATTGTTTAATACGTTCTAAATTTATATTCAAGTTACAAAAAAAGCATCGAATTTAAAGACCTCAGTTCAGTAGAATTTTCTTTTATGTAAAGATACCCATTTTTAAGATCAATCACGTAACCGTAAAGACATTACGACTTCATTGGAAAATGATGAACTCTTCAACAAGGAAAATAACATTATATTAGTTCGTCTTCTAGGCTTTCCCTTTTTTCGTTCAATGTAGAATATAAATGTTTTTCGTTATAAGACGATTTTAGTCGATTCTCAAAACAATCAAAAGACGAATTTTAAGATTCAACTTCATTTTTGTTTATACCCTCCACCATAGGATGGGAATATATTTACTTTGTCATTACGTTTGTAAGACATCGAAATATTGCTCTAAGAACCCATAATATATATTCTGGGTCGTGGTGAAATTCTGAGACGATCTGATCATGTCCGTCCGTCCGTCTGTTCAACTCACTCTAACTTCCGAACGAAAAAAGCTATCGACTTGAAACTTGGCACAACTAGTTGTTATTGATGTAGGTCGGATGATATTGCAAATGGGCCATATCGGTCCACTTTCACGTATAGCCCCCATATAAACGGAGCCCCAAATTTGGCTTGCGGGGACTCCGATCCGGCTGAAATATGGTACATGGTGTCAGCATATGATCTCTAACAACCCTGCAAAAATTGGTCCACATCGGTCCATAATTATATATAGCCCCCAAAAAAACCGATCCCCCGATTTGGCTTGCGGAGCAAATTTCATCCGAACCGGCTGAAATTTGGTACATGGTGTTAGTATATGGTCTCTAATGACCATGCAAAAAATGGTCCATATCGGTCCATAATTATATATAGCTCCTATATAAACCGATCACCAGATTTGACCTCCGGAGCCTCTTGGAAGGGCAAAATTCATCCGATTCGGTTGAAATTTGGTACGTGATGTTAGTATATGTTATCCAACAACCATGCAGGAATTGGTTCATATCAGTCCATAATTATATATAGCCCCATATAAACCGATCCCCAGATTTGACCTCCGGTGCCATTTGGAGAAGCAAAAATTCATCCGATTTGGTTGAAATTTGGTTCGTGGTGGTAGTATATGATATTTAACAGCCATACCAAAAGTGGTCCATATCAGTCCATAATCATATATAGCCCCCATATAAACCGATCCCGAGATTTGGTTTTGGAGCCTCTTGGAGGAGCAAATTTCATCCGAGTCTGTTGAAATTTGGTACATTGTGCTAGTATATGGCCGTTAACAACCATGCCTAACTAGGTCCATATCGGTCTATAGTTATATATAGCCCTCAGATAAATCGATCCCCAATCACAAAAAATTGGTCCATATCAAGTTCAATTGTATATAGCCCCCATATAAGCGACCCCCATATTTCAATTGTGGCTCTCTACCACGTATGGACTACCTCACAATTTAGAAAACGATGTTAAGAACTTTTAAGATACCACAACCCAAGTAATTCGAATGTGGATGACAGTCTTTTGTAGAAGTTTTTACGCAATCCATGGTGGAGGGTACATCCCAGCAAAAACTAGGTAATCACTAGTGATTCTTTCAGTAATACCGGTAATCAAAAAGTTACTACTTGCAGTATTACCTGGGATTTAAAAATAATAACTTACCTGTGTAGGCAAAAAGTGATTCTTTCTATTAATACCGGTAATCAAAATCATATCTTGAGGTCCGGGTTCGGCTCTACAGTGAGCACCGTTAATAGTAGCGATAAGTAATGCCAAATTACATTTCAGAAAAAAAATGCCAATAAAATATACCTTTGTTTTCTAAAGTTGTATAGTACATAATTTATATTACAAAATGACATCATTGAATAGATCCATGTCGAGGAGCGTGGTTAGTATGTTGGAGTACAAAACAACAGGGGTGAGTTCGCACTTTTTGGGTATCTTTATGGTAAAGATATTATTTTTGGAGAGCTGGTATGCTTGCGAAGAAGTACTTATTTTTCGGCTGTTGGTATGCTTGCACGGAAGTACTTTCCTCCAATGTCATGCAATGTCAATGTGTAAAAGTATTACTACTGATATATGTACGAGGAAGTTGTTACCAATTTGGCGCAGGCATACTTGTACTCATACCTGGTAATAGGAGTTTTTGCTGGGATAAGCTTCGGCCTGGCCGAACTTACGGCCGTATATATTTTTTTTTTTTTGAAAAATACCGATGAAAAAAATGATTTTCAACTTTTGTATCCCTAATATAGCCCCGTGTCATTGAGCTTGACATAGAATCGGGCAGCAATCATTGATAAGAGAGAAGTTAAACCTCTGTGGTATCACATTAGACTGAATATTCTATGAGACCCTAAAATAACGGGTTGTCATTATACCTAGCTCATTTTATGCACTGTATTGAGCTTATAGCGAAGAGTTCAATGACCACCCCCAAAATACTCCCCACTTTACATGTGCTATTTTCACACATTACAATAATACAAATAAATCCAGCGATGACCTCAACTCATTTCACAGGAACTTCACTGCATGGTGTATTTAGTGTTTATTTTACTGATTCTTCCATTCAATCTGACAACAACCATTATGCAAATTCAAAATTTCAGCATATGCTCAAGAAATTTGATTGACTTCGTTATGGTTCATTAGCATCGACTCAATCGCAATCGAAATGGTAATGGTACTCGTAGTTATACATGGTACACGCAAACAAATTTTATTTATTTACTTCGAAACGAAATTTTAGCCCAAAGAATATTTTATTTGTTCTTGGAATCAGACCTCGCAATGGTCAGAGTTAGTTTCTCTAAGAGAATTTAACCGTTACAACACTGAAAAAAAGCATACCCGGTTCCAAAGATTTTGTCTTTACTTTAAAAAATTTAGTATTGATTCCGAGCCAAAGAAGCGGAGAATACAAGTAAGGATACTTTTAAGACACAATTCTCTTTTAAAATTGGGTTTTGTGTACTTGCTTCTAGGAAGCAAATTTTAATTTTTCGCTTTTTCAGCTTTTTTTCTTCATATGCTATCAAAGTCCTTTAAAAACAAGTTAACGACGATTTTATTTTCCAAATTAAGACTCGACTTCTAGTAGAAATTATGCTGTGTTTCAAGTAAAAAAGTCTTTAAAATAAAGTGTTGAAAAACATGTCCTATATTTGAACGATTTTTTGCTTTGTAGTCAAGATGCAAAAAGACAACAAATTCAAAGACAATTTCATTAAATTTAAAGATTTTTTCTAAATTATTAAAGTCAAGTTGACCTTAGCCCAAATATTTTTTCTTTCATGTTATGATATCCATTTTTAAATCAAATCACTTAATTATAAGGACAATACGACTTCATTGAAAAGTTTATCGACCTTTGGTCAAGGAAAAAAACTTTATACTAGAGAAATGCGTCTTATATGCTAAGCAAAATTTGCATTCGTAGTTTAAAGACATGAAATCTTTGACCTCACGACAATATTTTTTTCAGTGAATAATATAATATATTGTTCTATTAAAATTTCAATTCATAGAATAATATTATTTTCTTTGAGTGTAGCTAGATTTACAGTGTAAATTCATTTTGATTTCCTTAATCATTATACACTGAAACAAAAAAACAGTGAACTCACACTGTAAAACATATTTCCATGATGTTAAAGATAACGCAACCTAAATTTTAGCATACGCAAAATATTAATGACAAATTTCTTTAAAATAATGAAATTTTCATTGAAATAAAGTTAATAATCTTTGTTTCAAATTTTTTTTTTCATAAAAAGTAGGACACATTTTTTTTTTAATTTGCGTCACTCCGTTAAAGTCGCATGTCTTTGAACTAAGGCAAATTTTCCTTAAAGTAATGAAACACATTTTTGTTTTAGAGAAATTGTCCTTAAATTAACTGAAATATTGAAGCTGTAGATTTAAGATAAAAACGCTTCAACTATAGGCTAAGACTTATTTGGAGGATTTAGCGCCTTTGGTTTAAAGTTTTTTTTTTTTTGGAATTAAGAAAACGTTTTTTACTATGAAGTATCCGTTATAATTTGGAATTTTAAACTGACATTTGTTTGTACGTGAGCACCCTTATTAATAAACTGCGAAAAGAGAATGAAAATTTGATAAATGAGATCCGTATCTTAATTTTAATTTTATTGCACCGAAATTATGGACCGATATGGACCAATGCTTGCGTGTTTGTTAGAGACCACATACTAACACCACGTTCCAAATTTCAACCGGATCGGATGAATTTTGCTGCTGCAAAAGGCTCGGGAGGTCAAATGTGGGGATCGGTTTATATGGGGGCTATATATAATTATGGACCGATCTGGAGCAATTTTCGCATGGCTGTTAAAGAACATATACCAACACCATGTACCAAATTTCAACCAGATCGAATGAATTTAGCTCCTTTAAGAGTTTCCGGAGGTCAAATTTGGGGATCGGTTTATATGGGGGCTATATATAATTATGGACTGATATGGACCAATTTTTGCATGGTTGTTAAAGAACATATACTTACACTGTGTACCAAATTTCAGCCAGATCAGATGAAATATGCTACTCTTAGAGCCTCCGCAAGCCAAATCTGGGGATCGGTTTACATGGGGCTATACGTAAAAGTGGACCGATATGGCCCATTTGCAATACCACCCGACCTACGTTAATAACAACTACTTGTGCCAAGTTTCAAGTCGGTAGCTTGTTTCGTTGGGAAGTTTGCGTGATTTCAACAGACGGACGGACGGACATGCTTAGATCGACTCAGAATTTCACCACGACCCAGAATATATATCCTTTATGGATATTTCGATTTGTTACAAACGGAATGACCGATATGGTCATAAAAGAGGGAAGAAAGAGGACATAAAAGAGGCGATACCACCTTTGGGTTTACTATAAGCTTAATTGCAGATTGAATTAAGTACAGATTAGGATTAAATAGAGCTTCACCAGGCTTAAATCAAGCACTTCCCATACTTTAATGAAGCACAAACACGATTGAAAATTTCTAAAACTAAGAATTCTATACTCAATATTTTCGAGATTAAATTAAGAATTTTCTTCTTGTATTTAGAAAATCCGTACTTACCGTACTTTTGACACCGCTACGGCTTGAATCAAGTAAACTTTTCTCTATTAATTTTTTGGGTGTACGGTTCCAAATTAACATACATATGACTGCTATTTATACTCCTGTTGCAGTAACACCATCTTAGCACATTTTACCACACATCCAGCTACGGCCCACTTACCATAAAATTAATCGCTGTAATTCATGGTTATGATCATTTTTCGCACATTTCGGAATTACATTGCAAAATAAATACGTATGAGCAACAGCAGCTGAATTATTTGCTAAAAGGCGAATAGTATCTGCTGGATTTACACGAATTGTGTATTTTAAGATTTTTTTTTCATGTAAATATAACTGCGAGAGGGGTTACAGCTTTTGACTTTGAAGTCACCAGTGTGCGAGTATTTGCAGAAATTATTATTGTTATTAATGATTAAAAATGCAAATGTAATTTCACACCTTCATATGAACGATTTTATTTATCGTTATTCTTACATTGGTTGTTGAAAACAAAACGTAATATTGCGAGAATATGCAAATGTATATTTGGATGAGTGGGTTGACTGGGGATGAGTGGCTGAGTGGTATACCGGAGAATTTTGACTTTTAATTCCAAGAAAAATGGTTTTGTTTATATTTCCTACACAGAAAAAACTATCACCAAAATATTTCCAATTAAAAAGTTTATTCTTCTATAAAATCTATAAACTCAAAATTTAAGTCGGACAGGCCGAATCTTATGTACCCTCCACCATGGATTGTGTAGAAACTTCTTCGAAAGACTGACAGCCATAATCGAATTAATTGGGTTGTGGTATCTTAAAACTTCTTAACATCGTTTTCAAAATTGTGAGTTAGTCCATACGTGGTATATATTAGACAAAAAAGGTATGTATAGGTAAGTCTACAAATAATTACGAATCGATATGGACTTCTGCGCGGTACGTAGATAGCCAGAATTGAAATATGTAGCCCCCCATTACACAATTATGAACTTGATATGGACCAATTTTTGTGTGATTGGGGATCGATTTATCTGAGGGCTATATATAACTATAGACCGATATGGACCTAGTTAGACATGGTTGTTAAAGGCCATAACCTAGCACAATGTACCAAATTTCAACTGACTCGGATGAAATTTGTTACTCCAAGTGGCTCCAAAACCAAATCTCGGGATCGGTTTATATGGGGGCTATATATGACTATGGACTGATATGGACCACTTTTGGGATGGTTGTTAAATATCATATACTACCACCACGTACCAAATTTCAACCAGATCGGATGAATTTCGCTTCTCCGAAAGGCAAAGGTCAAATCTGGGGATCGGTTTATATGGGGGCTATATATAATTATGGACTGATATGAACCAATTCCTGCGTGGTTGTTGGATAACATATAAAGGGTGATTCTTTTGAGGTTAGGATTTTCATGCATTAGTATTTGACAGATCACGTGGGATTTCAGACATGGTGTCAAAGAGAAAGATGCTCAGTATGCTTTGACATTTCATCATGAATAGACTTACGATCTGCCACAACGTCGAATTTTCAGTGAATGGGCCCTAGAAAAGTTGGCAGAAAATCCGCTTTTTTATCGACAAATTTTGTTCAGCGATGAGGCTCATTTCTGGTTGAATGGCTACGTAAATAAGCAAAATTGCCGCATTTGGAGTGAAGAGCAACCAGAAGCCGTTCAAGAACTGCCCATGCATCCCGAAAAATGCACTGTTTGGTGTGGTTTGTACGCTGGTGGAATCATTGGACCGTATTTTTTCAAAGATGCTGTTGGACGCAACGTTACGGTGAATGGCGATCGCTATCGTTCGATGCTAACAAACTTTTTGTTGCCAAAAATGGAAGAACTGAACTTGGTTGACATGTGGTTTCAACAAGATGGCGCTACATGCCACACAGCTCGCGATTCTATGGCCATTTTGAGGGAAAACTTCGGAGAACAATTCATCTCAAGAATTGTCAAGTCTAAAGTCTACAGAAATAAGCCAGCAACTATTCCAGCTTTGGAAGACAACATTTCCGAAGAAATTCGGGCTATTCCGGCCGAAATGCTCGAAAAAGTTGCCCAAAATTGGACTTTCCGAATGGACCACCTAAGACGCAGCCGCGGTCAACATTTAAATGAAATTATCTTCAAAAAGTAAATGTCATGGACCAATCTAACGTTTCAAATAAAGAACCGATGAGATTTTGCAAATTTTATACGTTTTTTTTAAAAAAAAAGTTATCAAGCTCTTAACAAATCACCCTTTACTAACATCACGTACCAAATTTCAACCCAATCGGATGAATTTTGCTCTTCCAAGGGGCTCCGGAAGTCAAATCTGGGGATCGGTTTATATGGGGGCTATATATAATTATGGACCGATTTCGACAAATTTTTGCATTGGTGTTTGAGGCCATATATTAACACCATGTATCAAATTTCAACTGAATCAGATGAATTTTGGTCTTCCATGAGGCTCCGTAGGTCAAATCTGGTGATCGGTTTATATGGGGGCTATAGATAATTATTGACCGATGTGGACCAATTATTGCATGGTCATTAGAGACCATATACTAACACCATGTACCAAATTTCAGCCGGATCTGATGAAATTTTGCTTCCCTAAATCGGGGGATCGGTTTATATGGGGGCTATATATAATTATGGACCGATGTGGACCAATTTCTGAATGGTTCTTAGAGATCATATGCTGACACCATGTACCTAATTTCAACCGGATCGGATGAAATTTGCTTCTCTTAGAGGCTCCTCAAGCCAAATCGGGGGATCGGTTTATATGGGGCTATACGTAAAAGTGGACCGATATGGCCCATTTGCAATACCATCCGACCTACATCAATAACAACTACTTGTGCCAAGTTTCAAGTCGATAGCTTGTTTCGTTCGAAAGTTAGCGTGATTTCAACAGACGGACGGACGGACGGACGGACGGACATGCTCAGATCGACTCTGAATTTCACCACGACCCAGGATATATATACTTTATAGGGTCTTAGAGCAATATTTCGATGTGTTACAAACGGAATGACAAAGTTAATATACCCCCATCCTATGGTGGAGGGTATAAAAATAGGTGTGTCGCAAATGGTGCACACAAAGAAAATTTCATTAAAATTGAGCCAACGAGAATTTTTCATTGATATAACGAAACATTTTCATTAATACAATGAAAATATTCATCAATAATACGAAACGTTACGTTGATTAACAGAAAATTCGTTATAATAGTGAAGATTTTCGTTGTATTAACGAATTTGTTTCATTGGCTCACTTTTAATGACACTTTTCGTTAATATAACGAAACTTTTTCTACCAGTGTGCCTATCGGTCCATGTTTTGGTATAGACCCTATATAGACCGGTCTCCCGTCTTTATTTCTTCTAGAGTCCGTAGTTTTTATCCAATTTACCGGAAATTAGAAATCTAGAGGTATCTTAGGAGGTGCGTCGAAAATGGTCCGTAGAGGTCCATGTTTTGTTATAGCCCTTATACACTAATAGAAAAAGTTTCGTTATATTAACGAAATGTGTCGTTAAAAGTCAGCCAATGAAACAAATTCGTTAATACAATGAATTTTTTCGTTAATATAACGAATTTTCTGCAAATCAACGTAACGTTTCGTACTATTAACGAATATTTTCATTGTATTAATGAAAACGTTTCGTTATATCAATGAACATATTTCGTTGGCTGACTTTTAATGAAATTTTCTTTGTGTGTATAGACTGATCTCTCGATTTTACTTCTTGGGCTTCTATAATTCGTAGTTTTCACCAAATTTTGTGAAATTGGAATTCTTGAGGTATTTGAGGAACATTAAGAACGCAAAAAAATATTAGAGTAAAGAAAACTTTCTCCAAACATAATAATTCCATAAACTAAAATAAAGTTAAATTGGCTTTAGTGAAATAGAGGGTTCACTTCTTTTTTTTGAGTGTGACAATAATATCAAATATTCGTAGTTTTCACCCAATTTTGTGAAATTGGAATTCTAGAGGTATTTGAGGAACATTAAGCCCCCATATAGACCTAACTCCCGAATTTATTTCTAAGACTTCTAGAATCCGGATGACCACAAATAGATCAGCCGAATATGGTGTGTGTCGACTCATGTTTTAGTATAGCCTCCACATAGACCGATCTCTCCAGATTTAACACCTTGGGCTTCTAGAAACCGTAGTTATTTTCATTTCACTTTATTTATAATTATAATCAGAAGCTCAAAAGGCCAAAATTGATTACAAAAATTTTACATTGGTTTAACACTTAATTATAAAATAAAATTTATGATCATTAATATCAATACTATATATAATTTTTGAATATATTATTAATATACTAATCAAGATTCAAGAACCTAACACGAACATGGATGAATGGAAGGAAAAAGAGATGTTTGTAGCGTAAACACAGTTCGAAAAATTTAAGTGTTAGCTATGGTAGAAGTTCATAACCGATATAGAACCAGTTCCTTAAACTTAGAACATTACAAATTAAAATTTCTATTTTCGTAAGGTATTAAGGTATTCCATAAGCGCGTGACTCGAATTAGGAACGATCGCTGCATCACCAGAGTCTGAAAACGGGGCATTACCAACGCATGCATTCTACTCGAACCTCCAAATTGGAAATACTTGTAGCTTTCAAGTATTTTCTTCAAGTTGAATGAAAAATCAGCTAATTTTGTTGTCAATTAGCAAAAAATTTTTCATTAATACGCACGTACCTCAAGAAAAAAATATTTGCGAATTTAAAAAGAGGTTTTTATACATGTGACTTTTTTCAAAAATTACAACTAAAATGTTGAAAGTTTTTATTAAATCTATTGTAGTAAATGTCAAATAAAATATTTCTGGAAGTCCAATCTTAGAATTGCAAAAAAGCAACAGATGGGAAATTTTTAAAATTGAAAAGTTGCCTGTGGGCAACTTTGGGCAATTGTGGTAGTAAAATTACATATTTTTGAACATAAGACCTGGAGAAAAAAGGTTTGAAAAACAATGATTTTGAAAAAATTTTGAACTTCAATTGGGATGTCCCAGTGACGAGAAATGCGGCGATGATGTGGAAAACATATCTGCAGTGCAGTGGGGAATTTGGAAGGAATCGTAAAAAGGGAGGAAGTCACTTCTTGGCAACATACTAGTGGATTAGCACGAATATTGACGCTTTATAATACTTTGGTTTTTTACACCGCCAGTTAAATTGACATGGGTTAAAAACAAAAAAAAAAAAACAAAACATTTTCGTGAGTCACGCGTGATTCACGCGAAGCCTTGAATGAAATTTAAACGAAATCTCGTGAATGAAATTTAAACGAAACCTCGTGAATGTGCGTGAACGGGATTACAGAAAAAAAAATGTGTGGCGCGTGAGTAAACATCAAATTGTGTTCGTGATTGTGAGTGAGTAAACTTTCTCCGAAATCACGCTCCCGATAAAAATTTATTTTCACGATCCAACCCACGCTCACGATCCAACTCACGCTCAAGATAAAATTCACGTTAACAATAAAATTCATATTCACGATAAAATTCGCACTCACGGTAAAACAGACACAAAAAGTCACAATCTCGAACAAATTCACGTTCACGATTAAATTCAAGCTCACCGATTTTATTCACCTTTACATATTTAATCACGCTTAAGATTTCAATAGCGTGAGTCACGAGAAATTTCGTTAATTACCAGAAATTTCGTTAATTGAGCCACGAAAATTGTCGTGTTCCGAAAATATTCGTGACTTACGAGATTTGTCGTGAATTACGAAAATTGTCGTGAATCGTGCGAAAGCGTGAGACATAAACATTGTTCATGTGTGAACGTGTGCGAGTATGACATTTCATTTCGGAACCGTGAATTCCTACCCACATGGCATGCGTGAGTACAAATATTTCTTCGTGAATGTGTTTGAGCGTGATTGAAATTCCACTCACGCGCGCATCTAAGTATATACTTACTGTAAAATAACAAAAAACTTAACAAAAATCCAATAAAACGTAATACGTCTATCATTACAAAACAAAATAGTTTGTAGTCACAATTGCCCAAAGTTGCCCACAGGCAACATTCTCTACCGCCTAAACGAATGGGCGTGGCGACCCGAAATTTTGGCTAGACGCTTCTTAAATTACTTCAACATGATTAAAAGTAAAAAAAAAAAATTTAGCGATACCTATAAAAATTCGGGGTCGAAAGGGTTAAAACACATTTTCAAATGATGAAGGCTACCTAAAGTGGATTTGCACAAAAATGTAAATAGGCTGGTATTTTAGACCCTCAAAAAGGCATCGATATTGACCGATTTAACTGCTTAATATTTTCCTCCGGAATGAAATTTTAGACAAACGAAATTCCCCTTTCGTATGAAGTATTTTCGTTTAGAGAAAACTAATCCGAATTTTTTATAAGCGATTCAACGATAGTCTCTAAAATTTGTGTCAAAAGAAAACTTGTCTAAAATGTCGGTCCTCAGAAAGGAAAACACTTCTTTCAGGGTATAGCAGGCGCACAGATCATGAAAATTGCTTGAAACTGAAAGTAAAATTTCCAGATTTTACTCCTCGCATTCATTTAAATAATGGCGGAAAAAATCTACAGATTTAAGATTTCAAATCAAGGCGTTAGTGCATCATATACACGATATGTTTATGATTTCTCTAAAACTCAAACAAAATTGGTTCTCATAAATCCAGAATCTGATCTAGTCTTTATAGGTAGAATCTTTTAATTTTTTTCTTCGGGAAGCATACTGGTTGAACTGATTTGCTTGGGAGAAGATTTGTCATCAAACCCCCAAAAATTCTATATATTATCAAGTAACCCGCTACGACGAAGAGTTTTCAAAGTAAACTATTATATGTTATTTGATTCATGGTGGTGGGTATTTAAGATTCGGCCCGGCCGAACTTACTGCTGTGTATACTTGTTTCCATAACATTTTATTAAACATTTAAAATACTTTGAAATCATCGGTTGTAGTAAAAAGCTGTCATAAACCTTAAATTAATAAATCTGTCAAGAAAGCCTACAAAACGGGTAATATAAGAAAAGAAAACAATGGAAAAAGAAATAAAATTTAAAGACATGAAGACAACAAAGTGAGGATGTTGTTAATTTAAAATACGACCACCATTCATTCGATTGGCTACAAAGTGCTATTAAAATTAAATACAATCACAGCTTAACTCTAGAGATGTGCAAGTGATGGCGACGTTCATATTGGATGCTTAGACAAGTGCCGTAAATAGGTGATCGTAATCTAAGGAATGTAACGAGAAATTGTGGATAATATGAAGCAAAATGATTCACTACACGCAGAGAAGAAATATGATCACCTCAAACATGTTTCAAGAGCAAATTGTTATTTTTGTATGGTGACCATGTAACATGTTTGTCACTAAAATGTTATCTTCTCGTCAAATATAACCTGCTTGCCGAAATCAGATACATGATTTCCGAGCAAATAACATGGTTGCGAAAACCATGTTACATGGTCACCACCCAAAAATAACATTTTGCTCTTAAAACATGTTTGAGGTGATCATATTCCTTCTCTGGGTGTAGGCGAAATCTACATCAATTAGGTGGAGAAGGGTGAACGAACCTTGATGCTGAATTGATGACAAATGTTCTCTTCCAATAAGATAACTCCAGTGCGCAACGATAGGATTTTAGTATACACAGGGTGGTCGATATCTACACTGAAAAAAATCATGCCCTATTCCAAAGACTTTGTCTTTACTTAAAAAAAATTTGGTATTGATTCCGAGCCAAAGAAGCGGAGAATACAAGTAAGGATACTTTTAACACACAATTCTCTTTTAAATTTGGGTTTTGTGTACTTGCTTCTAGGAGGCAAATTTTATTTTTTTGCCTTTTCAGCTTTTATTCTTCATATGCTATCAAAGTACTTTAAAAACAAGTTAACGACAATCTTATTTTCCAAATTAAGATTCGACTTCCAGTAGAAATTATGCTATGTTTCAAATAAAAAACGTCTCCAAATTAAAGTGTTGAAAAACATGTGCTATATTTGAACGATTTTTTGCTTTGTAGTCAAGATGTAAAAAGACAACAAATTTAAAAACAATTTCATTAAATTTAAAGAATTTTTCTGAATTATTAAAGTCAAGTTGATCTTAGCCCAAACATTTTTTCTTTCATGTTATGATACCCATTTTTAAGTGAAATCAAGTAATTATAAGGATAACACGACTTAATTGAAAAGTTTATCTACTTTGGACAAGGAAAAAAAACTTTATATTAGAGAAATGCGTCTTCTTTGCTAAGCAAAATTTGCATTCGTATTTTAAAAACATGAAATCTTTGACTTCACGACAATATTTTTTTCAGTGTAATGCATTATATTTTTTCCTTTGTTTTATACTCTCTACCATAGGATGAGGGGTATATTAACATTGTCATTCCGTTTGTAACACATCGAAATATTGGTCTAAGACCCCATAAAGTATATATATTCTGGGTCGTGGTGAAATTCTGATTCGATCTGAGCATGTCCGTCCGTCCGTCTGTTGAAATCACGCTAACTTCCGAATGAAACAAGCTATCGACTTGAATCTTGGCACAAGTAGTTGTTATTGATGTAGTTCGGATGGTATTGAAAATTGACCATGGTTAGGTTAGGTTAGGTTAGGTTGGGTTAGGTTAGGTGGCAGCCCGATGTATCAGGCTCACTTAGACTATTCAGTCCATTGTGATACCACATTGGTGAACTTCTCTCTTATCACTGAGTGTTGCCCGATTCCATGTTAAGCTCAATGACAAGGGACCTCCTTTTTATAGCCGAGTCCGAACGGCGTTCCACATTGCAGTGCAACCACTTAGAGAAGCTTTGAAACCCTCAGAAATGTTACCAGCATTACTGAGGTAGGATAATCCACCGCTGAAAAACTTTTTAGTGTTCGGTCGAAGCAGGAATTGAACCCACGATCTTGGACAACTTTTACGTATAGCCCCCATATAAACCGACGCTCAGATTTGGCTTGCGGAGCCTCTAAGAGAAGCAAATTTCATCCGATCTGGCTGAAATTTGGTACATTTTGTAAGTATATGGTGTCTAATAGCTATGCAAAAATTGGTCCACATCGGTCCATAATTATATATAGCCCCCATATAAACCGATCCCCCGATTTGGCTTACGGAGCCTTTAAGAGAAGCAAATTTCATCCGATCTGGCTGATATTTGGTACATGGTGTAAGTATATGGTCTCTAACAGCTACGCAAAAATTGGTCCACATCGGTCCATAATTATACATAGCCCCCATATAAACCAATCCCCCGATTTGGTTTGCCAAGCCTCTAAGAGAAGCAAATTTCATCCGATCCGGCTGAAATTTGGTATATGGTGTCTCTAACAACCACGCAAAAATTGGTCCACATCGGCCCATAATTATAAATAGCCCCCATATAAACCGATCCCCAGATTTGACCTCCGGAGCCTCATGGATGAGCAAAATTTATCCGATCCGGTTGAAATGTGGTACGTGGTGAAATTTGGTACATTACGCTAGTATATGACCGCTAACAACCATGCCAAAATTGGTACATATCGGTCTATATTTATATAGGGTAAGTGCAGCAAATGTGGTATACCCATTTGTTTTTCGAAAGCCAAATTTTTTGTTTTTCTTCGACGAGGCTAAGATTTTAACACATTCATTTTACTAGTGTTAGCCATCCACGCAACTATGAGCGAAAAAATAGAAACCCATAATTTCGGATATATTTGCGAATTTATTAAAAAAACATTAAGCACGGATTCATAAAATGTGCAGGTACACCATAATGTAGATTTTTTTTGTAACAAATAAATGCAATATGTGTATCGCAATTGCATACATTTTTTGCTTATTTAGTACTCGTCAGTTATTTACATCCGAAAATTAATAAATTTAAAATATATCTTCACACAAAACGAAATGATTAAGAACCACAAAAAAAACCTTCGAGCACGGGTAAATGTGAATTCTTTCAACTGGCACAAAGAAAGAGTTGCAAAAATCAAATTGATCTTTGATAGCTTCATTTTCTGACAGCCAAAATCTATTCAGCTTGGTTTAGTTCTTCGTATGTTGTTAGATAGAGAAAAAAGCTACTATACCACATTACCAGCCTATACCACATTTGCTGCACTTACCCTATAGCCGACCCCAAAAATAATTTACCGAAATTTTATTTCTATAGAAAATTTTGTCAAAATTTTATTACTCATTCGTTTTGTTTTGTTATTGTTGATTTTGTCCTTTAAGCATTGTTGGTGTTGTTTTTTGATTTCAGCTTAAAAACATGCATTGACTAAACTACAAGTGTAGCTTAACCAACAGAGGAAAATAATGTTTGCCAAATTTATTTGGGCAAAGCCCTATAGACCGCAAAATGGTTGGATGGACGCACGTTTTAAGCTGAAATCAAAAAACAACAAAATTTTATTACTAGAGAAAACTTTGTCAACATTGTATTACTATAGAAAATTTTGTCAAGATTTTATTTCTATAGAAAATTTTGTCAAGATTTTATTTCTATAGAAAATTTTGTCAAAATTTTATTTCTATAGAAATTTTGTCAACATTTTATTTCTACAGAAAATTTTTGTCAAAATTTTATTTCTATAGAAATTTTGTCAACATTTTATTTGTATAGAAAATTTTTGTCAAAATTTTATTTCTATAGAAAATTTTATCAAACTGAATTATATACGTATTTAATCGACCTTTTTTGTTTAATATATACCCCATATGGACTAATTTACAATTGAGAAGATGGTGTTAAAAAGTTTTAAGATGCCTTGCCATCGGTAAGTGTTACCGCAACCCAAGTAATTCGATTGTGGACGACAGACTTTAGTACAAGTTTCTATACAATCCATGGTGGAGGGTACATAAGATTCGTCCTGGCCGAACTTACGGCCGTATATACTTGTTAATTTTATTTTTCAAAAGAAAAATTTTGGGACATAATTTCAAATTTTGGAATCAGTATAGACTTGGCTGTCATGGACACGAATTAAGGCCTTCAAATGACCGACAAAGTTATCACACGCTGCTTTATGGTATATTGGCTCATTTCTGATGAAGCGCCGTCGTGAGATGATCGACAACTTTGAATTTTTTTAGTGCCAACTTTACTCTACAAAATGTCGCAGACAAAAAAGTCTGAATATTTTGATGGATATTGTGTGGAAGAAATGAAGCCAGGAGCTGATGATGATGTGCCAACTTTACTCTACAAAATGTCGCAGACAAAAAAGTCCAACTGATTGGAATCTGAATATTTTTATGGATATTGTGTGGAAGAAATGAAACCAGGAGCTGATGAGTGTTGAGTGTGATAGTCCTGAGAATCCTGTTGGAATGTTCATGGTCTGTGCACACTGAAAATAATATTGTCGTGAAGTCGAAGATTTCATGTCTTTAAAATACGAATACAAATTTTGCTTAGCGTAGAAGGTGCATTTCTCTAAGATAAAGTTATTTTCCTTAACCAAAAGTCGATAAACTTTTCAATGAAGTCGTATTGTCCTTATAATTAAGTGATTTGACTTAAAAATGGGTATCTTAACATGAAAGAAAAAATTTATAGGCTAAGGTCAACTTGACTTTAATAATTCAGAAAAATTCTTTAAATTTACTGAAATTGTCTTTAAATTTGTTGTCTTTTTGCATCTTGACTACAAAGCAAAAAATCCTTCAAATATAGGACATATTTTTTAAAACTTTATTTTAAAGAAGGTTTTTACTTCAAACATAGCATAATTTCTACTGGAAGTCGAGTCCTAATTTGGAAAATAAAGTTGCCGTTAACTCGTTTTTAAAGGACTTTGATAGCATATGAAGAAAAAAAGCTGAGAAAGCGAAAAATTAAAATTTGCTTCCTAGAAGTAAGTACACAAAACCTAAATTTAAAAGAGAATTGTGTCTTAAAAGTATCCTTACTTGTATTCTCCGCTTCTTTGGCTCGGAATCAATACCAAATTTTTTAAAGTAAAGACAAAATCTTTGGAACCGAGTATGCTTTTTTTTCAGTGCACCTTCAAAAAAAAAAAAAAATCGCTTCTGTAACGTATACCCCAAACACATTTTGCTTCAAGCATATATATTTTCAGGATGGATCCAAACAAAATATTGTTTGTATTATTCAAACATATTATGTTTCACCTTAGGGCATACACTGGTAGAAAAAAATTTTAATGAAATTTTATATGTGTGGTAACCAATTGGTTACTTCTATTATTTTACTTGCAGCATACTCTCTAGGTCTCTCTTTCTAAACAAACTATATGTTTATAGGCAATTTCTAATTTAATATATATTTGCATCTAAGCATATTATATTTACAAACATATTATGTCCCAAACATAATATGTTCTAACATGTATGTCCCAAACATGTTATGCTAGTTTATGAACATTATATGCTTGCACTTCAAAATATTGTGTTAAAAATTTTGAGTTCCAAACATATAATTTTTACACCCAAACATATGAAAAACAGTCTTTTTCGTCCGTGTAACCGAAATGTTTGTCTACCCTGAGTTTAAATAATTTAGGACATTTTCCCGATACTATTCGCCATTTGTATTGACCAACGGTCAATGAATATACCGCTACCAATTTTGCACATCGGTGAGCTCTTGTACTTTTTGGAACTTCAGTGGCGTTAGTCCAAGCTCATTTTTCAATATATGTTGCATCCGTTCAACTCACGAGCAAGCTTTCTTCTTCTACTGCGGCATGGATTTCGATCAAATGGGCCTTCACTTTTCGGATCATTTCTAGCTTTATTCGCTATCTTTTTCAAAGTCTTGTTTAGACTGCCGCCACTATCACTTTAGCAATGGTACAAGAAGCAAAATATATATTCACATTTAAATAATGAATAGTTGAGGCGATAGCCACTTGTGGGTTTCCAGCCAACTTTAAAGTAATCATGCATGATTTCCATCACGAATATCTTTATGTCTGAATGCAGTTGAAATGCGTTTGTAAGCTTATAATCAATAAAATTAACTGTCACTGGAATAAACCTGTCAACTATCAGACAAGTGGTTTAGAAATGATAGCAGCCTGAAATTGGTTACAATATATATCAGCCACCCTATATGTAACAATCTTCAATTATTGATACAATCAATTAATGCTCTGTTCATTGATAAAATTTTCTATAGAAATTTTGACAATTTTTTTATAGTAATAAAATTTTGACAAAATTGTCTATAGAAATTAAATTTTAACAAAATAGCAGCCTGAAGTTGGTTACAATACATATCAGCCACCCTGTATGTAACAATCTTCAATTATTGATACAATGAATTAATGCTCTGCTCATTGATAAAATTTGCTATAGAAATAAAATTTTGAAAATTTTTTTTATAGAAATAAAATTTTGACAAAATTTTTTATAGAAATAAAATGTTGATAAATTTTTCTATAGAAATAACATTTTGACAAAATTGTCTATGGAAATAAAATGTTAACAAAATTTTTTATAGAAATAAAATGTTGATAAATTTTTCTATAGAAATAACATTTTGACAAAATTTTCTATAGAAATAACATTTTGACAAAATTTTCTATAGAAATTACATTTTGACAAAATTTTCTATAGAAATAAAAAGTTTATAAAATTTTCAATTGAAATAAAATGTTGATAAATTTTCTATTGAATTTATTTCAAAATTTTAAAAAAATATTCTATAGAAATAAAATTTTGACAAAATTTTCTATAGAAATAACATTTTGATAAAATTGTCTATACAAATACAATTTTGAGAAATTTTTCTATAGAAATAAAATTTTGACAAAATTTTCTATAGAAATAAAATATTGATAAAACTTTCTACATAAATAAAATTTTAACATAATGTTGTATAGAAATAAAATTTTAGCAAAATTTTTTATAGCAATAAAATGTTAATAAAATTTTCTATAGAAATAAAATGTTGACAAGATTTTCTACAGAAATACAATTTTGACAAGATTTTCTATAGAAACAAACATTTTACAAAATTGTTTATAGAAATAAAATTTTGACAACATTTTTTACAAATAAAATTTTGACAAGATTTTCTATAGAAACAAAAATTTAACAAAATTTTTTATAGAAATAAAATTTTTGCCAAAGTTTCTAAGAAATAAAATTTTGACAAAATTTTCTATAGAAATAAAATTTTGATAATTTTTATTTATAGAAATAATTTTTTTTACAAAATTTTCTATAGAAGTAAAATTTTGGTAAATTTTTTTATAGAAATAAAATTTTGACATGTCAAGCTATTGCATTTTGGGCAACAAAAAAAAGTTGAAGTGCGGCAGCTGTTTAAACCAGCATTTCCAAACAGATTATAGTACGAGTAGAGGCGTGTCGGAATCACACACGCTTGTGTGTGACATAGAAATGTGTACTCACGTACACATTTCTATGTTATTCGGGACTGGAGAAGCTGAGTACTGAGCTGATCTTTTTCTCCTCTTCGATATCGATGAAATAAACATTTTATACATTTTTCCCAAACCGCCATGGATTTACGCCTGTCTTAGCCAACCATGGATGGACAACAGCATTCCTTTCAGTCACATTTAAGCATACCTGTCAAAATGCATCTCAAATGAGAATGATCGAGTAATGGTATTTAATTTTATGACGTTGCATCGCCCATTTCATGTGCGTACTGGTGGCGCCAAAAATTATCGAAATATGACCCCAATGATAAATTCATTGTAGCATTTTTGTGGGGATAACAACAATGCTTTGAGTGGCCAGTTAGTGCCACTGGGCTCCAGACAAAACTACCAGCCCAAGTAGTGGACAGAAGGGCTCCCAGAGAAATGTAAATGTGTCTGCCACAGTTAAAAATGAATGAGTTCTGTTATTTTCGTTTTTTGTTTTTTATACGCTACGTCTGCCAGTGGGTCAAATTAAACAGCCAAGGTAGGTTCTGTACGTATGTGCGTGTCTGTAATGCGCATGTGTACCTTGACGTTTGTTTAGACCTCACAAAGTGTAATGTGAACATGGTATGTAGTAAATGAAATGTTATTTTTGTGATTTATACGATGGTATACCCCTCCCTTTGTGGTGCCTTGAAACTTGTAAGGTATATTGCGTAGACTTATGTGGGTTGTATTTTGTCTGTAACCACCACACATGGTCGGTTGAGCTATTGTGGAGGCATAGCCACTTCCTTATGTCTTCATGTTGATGATTGCCATCTGTATAGTAGGCTTGAAAAGGAAATTAGTTATAATTTCATAAAACATTTTAGGTGCAAATCTTAAGACAGTCAAATCAATCCCATCACTCTTCGAATGCCATAATAAATGAATGGAGATGGGTCAGTCATTCGCTTTGTTTTTTTCTGAATAACTGAATAAAACCCTCACAACACCCAGAGGAAGTGACAGTCGGTTATTTAATGAATTTGTTAATTGTTGTAAACTTTATCAAACGTTTTCTAATCATTTTGGTTGTGGGAATGGGAAATGATATTATTATGAATTTAGCATAGAGAATTCATTTATGGCATTTGTTATTGATATAAAAGGCATTGGAATTTAATTTGGTCTCACTACAGATATTAATTAAATATCAGTCACATCAAAATGCACAGAAAAAAATTTCACGAAAATTTTTCCAATTAAAATCTTAATTGAGTTTTAAAAAATATTCAATTAAAAATTTAATTGATTCAACAAATTTTTTAATTGAAATAAAAATCAATCACACAAATTAATACTATCAATTAAATATTTAATTGGATCAATTAATTTTTTAATTGACTGTCAATTAAGTTTTTAATTGATACTATCATTTCTGTGATTGAAGACATTTCAATTAAAAAATTAATTGGATCAATTAATTTCGTGATTGTATCAGAAAAATTTTTGTGTGTGTGTGGGATTTTTAAAATATAAACAAGTATATACGGCCGTAAGTTTCGCCAGGCCGAATCTTATGTACCCTCCACCATGGAAACTGCTACTAAAGATTGTCATTCACAATCGAATTACTTGGGTTGTGGTACTATTTACCGGTGGCAAGGTATCTTAGAAGATATTAACATCGTCTTCTAAAATGTAAGTAAGTCCATATGTGGTATATATTAGACAAAAAAGGCAGATTAAATATAATTCAGTTCTTGTCTAGTATATATAGGTTAAAGTGGCGTGCCGATTAAGTTTAAGGTTCACTTAGACTATTCAGTCTATTGTGATAGGTTAGGTATATATAGGAAAGTCTACAAAATAATCACGAAACGATATGAACTTTTGTGCGGTAATTAGAAACCCGGAATTGAAATATGGGGATCGCTTTTATGGGGGCTATATACAATTATGAACCGATATGGACAAATTTTTGTGTGGTTGGGGATCGGTTTAGACCGATATGTACCAAATTTCAGCTGGGTCGGATGAATTATTCAAATCTGGGATCAGTTTATATGGGGGCTATTATATTATGAACCGATATGGGCCGATTATTGCATGGTTGTTAGAGACCATATACTAATACCATGTACCAAATTTCAAGCGGATCGGATAAAATTTTCTCCTCCAAGTGGCTCCGGAGATCAAATCTGGGGATGGGTTTATATGGGTGCTATATATAATAATGGACCAGCGTTGCCAGAATTGTTCCACCGAAAACCGCTAGATTTGCCCACAAAATAGCTAAAAAAAGCTAAAAACTGTTTAAAAAAGCTAGAAAAAACGCCAAATTTTGTTGCATCAACACTCAAACTTAAAGACTTTATTTCACTTAAAATGAATATTATTTTCATTGTATTCATCTTAATTCTAGTTCTGTGAGACTATAACAATATCTAAGCCATATGAGCTCTGTTTGCGTACTCGATACATTTTGATTAATATCACAAATTTTTACTGGAAGTCCTTCGTTTACATTTCCCAGTAAAAACGTGCAATTATCAGCTGGTTTATCATCGACAAATCCAATGTGCGATATATTGCACAATGTCGCATAGAAGTGCATTAGAAAATATCAATACATTTCTTTTTTTTTTTTTGGTTTAAAACCGCCGAATTAATGATAAATTCGTGAACATGGACACATCTTCTAATTTTACCCAAGAGAATAAAACCCATTCTTACTGTCTTGATGTTAAAAAAAAATAATACCACATTCAAAAATTTATTTCCTTAATTACTTCTTACATACACTGAAAAAAAGCATGTCCGGTCCCAAAGATTTTGTACACTAATGATTTTGGTATTGATTCCTAGTCAAATTTGAATTTATTCGTTTTTTTCAGCTTTTTCTTCATGAATGGAATGAAATAAAGTGTTTAAAAACATCTTCTATTTTTGAACGCTTTTTTGATTTGTGGTCAAGATACACAAAATTCACAAATTTAAAGACTATTTCTTTAATTTTAAGAATTTTTTAGAATTGACCCAAGCCTTCTTTCATGTAAAGATTTAAGTTGAATCACTTAACTATAAGGACAAAACGACTTTATCGGCTTTTGGACAAAGAAAACAATTTATATAAGAGAAATTCACAAATGCTATTATAACCAAAATTCGCGTTCGTATTTTGAGGACATGAAATCTTTGGCTTCACGACAATATTTTTTCAGTATACAAAGCAATTCATATCTACTATTTTAATTTAGTAATATCATAATAACTTTAGAATATTATAATTAGAATATTATAATAGATCAAATGCTAATATTCCTAATAATTTAGTGACAGTTTATTTTATGAATATGAGGAAAAAACGTTAGAACGCATAATGTCTGGAATCAGTATTAATGTTTCAATTGAGCTTTGAAATATGTGGAAAACCTTATTCTGACAGCAAGCCTTATTCTGTCAGCAAGCCTTAGATAAAATCGCCGTTTTATCCATATTTCAATGGAAATATGTCGAAAATAAAAAAGCCAAAATAGCTAAAAGGGTCATGAAAAAAAAACCAGAAAAAAGCTAAATGCATTTTTTTCCCCGCTAAACGACTTCAAAAAAAGCCAAATCTAGCGGGAAAAAAGCTAAATTGGCAACGCTGTAATGGACCGATATGAATAAATTCTTGGATGGTTGATAGCGACCACATACTAACACCACGTACCAAATTTCAACCGGATTGTATGAAATGTTCTCCTCCAAGTGGCTCCAGAGGTCAAATCAGGGGATGGGTTTTTATGGGTGCTATATATGATTATGGACCGATTCATATTCTTGCATGATTGTTAGATACCATATAATAACACCAGGTACACCGTATAAACCGATCTCCACATTGCGCTAGTATATGGCCGCCAGTAACCATGCCAAAATTGGTCCATATCGGTCTATAGTTATATATAGCCGATCCC
The DNA here is from genome assembly GCF_050003625.1 of Haematobia irritans. Classification (NCBI taxonomy): domain Eukaryota; kingdom Metazoa; phylum Arthropoda; class Insecta; order Diptera; family Muscidae; genus Haematobia; species Haematobia irritans. Next base: position 133,118,293 of record NC_134400.1, read on the forward strand.
CAAAAATAATCTACCAAAATTTTATTACTAGAAAATTTTGTCAACATTTTATTGCTATAGGAAATTTTAGTCAAAATTGTATTACTTTAGAAAATTTTGTCAACATTTTATTTCTATAGAAAATTTTGTCAAAATTTTATTTCTATAGAAAATTTTGTTAAAATTTTATTTCTATAGAAAATTTTGTCAAACTGAATTATATACGTATTTAATCGGCCTTTTTTGTTTAATATATACCCCGTATGAACTAACTTACAATTGATAAGACGGTGTTAAGAAGTTTTAAGATACCTTGCCATCAGCAAGTGTTACCACAACGCAATTAATTCGATTGTGGATGACAGTCTTTAGTACAAGTTTCTATGCAATCCATGGTGAAGGGTACATATGACTCGGCCTGGCCGAACTTACGGCCGTATATACTTGTTATAGCTGAATCCGAACGGCGTTTCACATTGCAGTGAAACCACTTGGAGAAGCTTTTAAACCCTCAGAAATGTCACCAGCATTAATGAGGTGGGATAATCCACCGCTGAAAAACTTTTTGGTTTTCGGTCGAAGCAGGAATCAAACCCACGAACTTGTGTATGCAAGGCGGGCATGCAAACTATTGCACCACGTTGGCTTCGGATCGATATTGCTCTTTTTCATTTTACTGAACGCCATAGCAAGTCCTGCTTCCATACTCGGAATAAAACCTCGAGGGTGTTCTGCTTCAAATTTCGACAAAGGCAATTTACTAAACCGTTTATATACGTGCACACGATGTTAAAATGTTCCTTACGATACTTTTGCATCGACCCAATCCTGTATTTTTCTTTCGATCTCAACAGGTAAAAGAACAAGAGTCATTGTGGCAAAATAAGTGTTGCCTTTGTTGTTATTTACTTTGATAACAAGCGTATCAATTGTAAGAAACGCCATTTCCGTTCGGTTTCCGGTTTCATTGAAAATAATATATTTACCATCGAACGACCCATGATACCAATGCCCAAGCAATCAAACTCGGTGGAGGGTGTATGAAGATCAGTTTCGAGCTCCTCGAAGTAGATTAGAAATGGTTTTGTATATTTTTCTACTTAATTGTTTTTTATTTGAGACAAATGGCAGACGTTCTTAATGAATGGGCTATTGGTGTTGAGTAAATGCTAAAGAAATTCCTGGTGAATGTAGTGGTTGTTTTCTCTTCGGGCATACCCTAGTTCCATTTAGGATGATGGCGTGCTTCAAAATTTCATCGAGCTATTTGTTTGTGTGTGTGTGTGTGTGTGTGTGTTCACTCATCACTAAGCAATTTGTCTGAAATTGGCGTGTTAAGGGTAATCAATTTATCCTTAGCATTGTATTTCATTGTATGCGTAATGTAATGACATCCTTATCCTAAAATATCCATAACTATCTAGGATGCATTTCCGTTGTAGCTACTGAAAGGTTTTTGTTAACAGTCCTTCTAATGTTTGTAGGTACGCGTATTTTGGTTCTAAATGTCGAAGCCCATTATCATCTGTTTCTATTGAAACATAGTATTTATATAAAGGATTTTTAATTTCCTTCTTTAATGGTCTGTTAATCAATAAATTCGTTTCAAAAACTAAAATTGAGTATTCCTTATGATCTTCCATTTTAGTGTTCGAAAAAAAGTTTGTAAATTCTATTCTCCATCTTAGAATGATTGTGATGGGGGGGGGGGGTCTCGACCCACTTCAAAAACTCAATAGCTCTCACGTATTTAAATGATTGGGATGGGGGATCTCCTCCCACTTCAAAAACTCAATAGATTTCACGTATTTGAATTTTACAACAATTCATGTATTAAATATGTTGATATTTGGGTGAGATCAGTATTGCGAAATTTGATGAAATATAATCAAAATTGGGGTCACAGGTTAAGCCAGCAAAAAAAAAATTGAAAGTTCTTCTAAAGGCACAACTTTAAAAGCACTTCCAAAAATGTTCTCCCAAAGATGTTATTTATTTTAACTGTACAGGAAGTTCTTTTTAGTCAATTTTTTATAACTCGCTTTTTTATACCCACCACCATAGAATGGTGACGGGGGTATAATAAGTTTGTCATTCCGTTTGTAACACATCGAAATATCGATTTCCGACTATATAAAGTATATATATTCTTGATCAGGGAGAAATTCTAAGACGATATAACGATGTCCGTCTGTCTGTCTGTCTGTTGTAATCACGCTACAGTCTTCAATAATGAAGCAATCGTGCTGAAATTTTGCACAAACTTGCCTTTTGTGTGCAGGCAAGTCAAGTTCGCAGATGGGCTATATCGGTCCAGGTTTTGATATAGTCCCCATATAAACCGACCTCCCGATTTGGGGTCTTGGGCTTATAGAAATCGTAGTTTTTATCCAATTTGCCTGAAATTTGAAATCTAGAGGTATTTTATGACCATAAAAAGGTGTGCCACAAATGGTGAGTATCGGTCCATGTTTTGGTATAGCCCCCATATGGACCAATATCCCGATTTTACTTCTTGGGCTTCTAGAATCCGAAGTTTTTATCCAATTTGCCTGAAATTGGAAATCTAGAGGTATTTTCGCGCCATAAAGAGGTGTGCCGAAAACGGTGAGTATCGGTCCATATTTTAGTATAGCCCCCATAAAAACGATCTCCCGATTTAACTCCTTGGGTTTCTAGAAACCGTAGTTTTTATCCGATTTGCCTGAAATTGTAAATATTCTGGTATTTTGGGCTCACAAAAACGTGTATCGGATTAAGTTTTTATCGGTCCATTTGGTAATGCCTCCATATAGACCGACTTCACTTCTTGAGGGTATAGAAGGCGCACTGATCATGAAAATTGCTTGAAACTCAATGTAAAATTTCCAGATTTTACTTCTCGGGTGAAAATCTACAGGTTTAAGATTTCAAATCAAGACGTTATTTTATAATTTTCTTGCACACTTACAAGAAATGTTAATGATTCCTCTAAAACTCAAACAAAAATGGTTCTTATAAATCCAGAATCTGATATAGTCCTCATAGGTGAAATCTTTAAATTTATCTTCGGGAAGTGTCCTCAAGTCCCCAAGCTCTCCTGAAATTTCAAAGGAAACCCTAATATTTGGTTCATGGTGGTGGTTATTTAAGATTCGGCCCGGCCGAACTTACTGCTGTATATACTTGTTCATAATTTTAATGGGAAATTTAAATTTTTTTTGTTTGAAATAGGTTAAAAACAGATTAAGAGTTAATAAAATCATACAAACTATTTAAATTTTGCCAAAAAAATGTTAAATCCACTCTAGAAAACTTGCGAGTTTTTGAAAATATTCGATTTCAAACGTTCCAGACAAGCGTACACAGAAAAAAATTTCCATAGTTAAATTAACGCCAAATTTAACTTATTTTTATTGTAGAAAAATTATTTGTTAGTAGTTCAATTTTATTACTCTTTGCGAAATTTTCCGCAGCGCAATGAAATTTTCGTTTTTTAAGTATGTCTCAAATATTTTATGAACTAAACGTGAGTATAAAGTTCGATGACCGTACACATAAGTTCAATATGAACTAAAGCAAATGAAAATTTTCGTACGATTCCCAAAAATAGTGAGAATGATCTACTGTATGGTTAAAATGGTCATGATTTGGCGCCAATGATTTTCTTCTTAACTTTTAGTTAATATTTTCTTCTATAAGAGGTTGTAATTTCGTAAACTATAGTTAAAAAGTACAACAGAGCATTGAATTTTCCTAGTTTTAACAACCATATCTCCTAAACTAAGCGTCCTAGAGCGAAAAGGACTTTAATTCGTGACCACCCCCAAAAAATTGAAAAATCCACTCAAAACCTAAAAAAATGGGAATTTTTATATGAAAAACTTCTTTTGCCCATATCTCCTTAAATATGCGTCCTAGAACGAAAAGGACTTTAATTCGTGACCACCCCCAAAAAATTGAAAAATTCACCTACAACCTAAAAAAATTTAAATTTTTATATGAAAAACTTCTTTTGCCCATATCTCCTAATTTAAGCTTCCTAGAGCGAAAAGGACTTTAATTCGTGACCAACCCCAAAAAATTGAAAAATCCACCCAAAACCTAAAAAAAATAAATTTTTATATGAAAAACGTCTTTTGCCCATATCTCCTAAACTAAGCTTCCTAGAGCGAAAAGGACTTTAATTCGTGACCACCCCCAAAAAATTGAAAAGTCCACCCACAACCTAAAAAAATTGAAATTTTTATATGAAAAAAACTTCTTTTGCCCATATCTCCTTAAATATGCGCCCTAGAGCGAAAAGGACTTTAATTCGTGACCAACCCCAAAAAATTGAAAAATCCACCCAAAACCTAAAAAAATTTAAATTTTGATATGAAAAACGTCTTTTGCCCATATCTCCTAAACTAAGCTTCCTAGAGCGAAAAGGACTTTAATTCGTGACCAACCCCAAAAAATTTAAAAATCCACCTAAAACCTAAAAAAATTGAAATTTTTATATGAAAAACTTCTCTTGCCCATATCTCCCCTAAACTAATCGTCACATCTTAAGAAGTGATGCAAATTCAGTGCAACGGCTACTGAAATGGTGCACATCCGTCCTATGACAAGCCCATGTTAAATTCATCAATTCTGCGTCAATTTGGCACCACTTCCGGATCCGAAAAGAACATTTTCACTAATTTTTTGGCGACGCTTTTTTTTGCTGGGAAGTTAAATGTGGTATACACGCAAAGAAAAAAAACGTTTGTAAAACGTGTACCGAAAACGTTTTTCTTTTGTTAGAGTTTTTTGAATTGCTTCGAAAAGAATACACTTTTATCACCAAAAAAATTCGTATATTACAAAATCTTAATTTTTTTAATAAAAAAAGTTATTTTTGAATCAACAACACAGTCCATTTCGTTTATATCAAACACTGTTCTTTTCTGACTTTAGGTCTTTAATAAGACACATGTCAAATTTAATTTAATATACTACAATGTAATGTTGAACATTTTTTCGGAATCTTCCTAACATATCTGGAATATATGTAAAAAAAAAAAAAAAACAAAATTTTAAAAATTTATAAAATTGTATAATTTCTTCTACATTGTTTGTAGTACAGAAAAAGGTGCTAAGAACTAAAAAAAATCGTGGAAGTGAGAAAGATGGGAGGGAAATGCAATTAGCCAGAAAAATTTTTTTTTTGAGTTAGTCTTTATGAAATTGTTGTTACACCCTGGAAAAGAATAAACGTTTATCACAAAAAGTATATACTTTTCTTCCAAATACACTTTCTTTCAACGAAAAGCAAATGAGAAACGAACTTTGCTTGTCTAAAATTTCGTTTGGGAGGAAAGAATTATTTTTTTGGCGTGTAGCAGAAGTAAAATCTGGAAATTCTACTTTCAGTTGAAAGCAATTTATATAAGTCGAAGGAGTTAAATTTCAGAGATCTATCAATCTTGACCCCAAATCGGAAGGGTTTATAAGGGGGATATATCAAAATTTGTACCGATACACAATATATTCGTAACACTTATTGATTGTTTGTAGTACAGAAAAAGGTGCTAAGAACTAAAAAAAATTGTGGAAGTGAGAAAGATGGGAGGGAAATGCAATTAGCCAGAAAAAAATTTTTTGAGTTAGTCTTTATGAAATTGTTGTTACACCCTGGAAAAGAATAAACGTTTATCACAAAAAGTATATACTTTTCTTCCAAATACACTTTCTTTCAACGAAAAGCAAATGAGAAACGAACTTTGCTTGTCTAAAATTTCGTTTGGGAGGAAAGAATTATTTTTTTGGCGTGTAGCAGAAGTAAAATCTGGAAATTCTACTTTCAGTTGAAAGCAATTTATATAAGTCGAAGGAGTTAAATTTCAGAGATCAATCAATCTTGACCGCAAATCAGAGGGGTTTATAAGGGGGATATATCAAAATTTGTACCGATACACAATATATTCGTAACACTTATTGATGGTCCTAAAATTGCAGGTAAATTCAAATTTCAGGTAAATTGGGTAAAAACAACGTTTTCCAGAAGACCAAGAAGTTAACTCGGGAGACCGGTCTGTATGGGGGCTATACCAAATCATGGACCAATGCGCACCATTTTCTTGAAACCTATTTATGATCATAAAAAACCTGTAGATTTCCAATTTCAGGAAAATTGGATAAAACTCAAGAAGTAAAATTGGGAGATCGGTCTATATTGGGGCTATACCAAAACATGGACCGATACTCACCATTTTCGGCACACCTATTTGTGGTTCTAAAATATGTCTAAAAATTACGGATGGTAGAAGCCCAAAAAGTTAAATCGGGGGCTATACCAAAACATGGACCGATACTCACCATTTTTGGCACACCTCTAGATTTCGAATTTCAGGCAAATTGGATAAAAAACTACGGATTCTAGAAACCCAAGAAGTAAAATCGGGCGATCGGTCTATATGGGGGCTATACCAAAACATGGACCGATACTCACCATTTTTGGCAAACCTCTTTTTGGTCCTAAAATATCTCTAGATTTCCAATTTCATGCAAATTGCATAAAAACAACGGTTTCTATAAGCCCAAGACCCCAATTAGGGAGGTCGGTTTATATGGGGTCTATATCAAAATCAGGGCCGATATAGCCCATCTTCAAATTAGACCTGCCTGCAGACAAAAGACGAGTTTGTTGAATGAAAAAAAAAAAATATATATATAGTCGGAAATCGATATTTCGATGTGCTACAAACGGAATGACAAACTTATTAACATATACCCCCCTCACCTTTCTATGGTGGTGGGTATAAAAATACGAAGATCCAAATGAAATATTACGAGTATTCAATTTTCCTCCGATATTTTTGTTAAAGATTCAACGTCCAGAGTTGTAGGTGTTTTATCGAAAATATTTTAAATTTTGAACTGATAAAAAATCCACTACACTCAAAAAAAAGTGAACCCTCTATTTCACTAAAGCCAATATAACTTTATTTCAGTTCGTGAAATTATTATGTTTAGAGAAAATTTTCTAATAATTTTTTGTGTACGTTTGTTAAATGAACTAAAAAACAAGAACAAATTATACACAAATTAAGCATAAAGATTTACTAAGTTCGTATTTCTCACAAAATAGTTCATTACGAGGGCAGTTCGGAAACTTCTTAGCCTAGCACAAAAAGCGCGGTATAAACAGAAAAAAGTTAAGTGTTTTGGAAACTTCCATCTCTGTTACGAACACATGTTCAATTTTGTTTCGATCTGGAAAAATTAGAAATGCGTGCTGTCATTAAATATTTACATAAAAAAGGTTTATCGGGACAAGAAATTCATAATGATATGGTGAATGTGTTAGGTGAAAGTGCTCCTTCATATGCAACAGTAAAAAATTGGGGTCGTACAAGCATTGAAGATGAACCACGTAGTGCACGTCCAAAAACAGCAACAACAACAGAAATTGTAGCCAAAGTACATGATATGGTATTAAATGATCGACGAATAAAAGTGCGTGAAATTGCTAATATCATGGGCATCTCAAATGATCGAGTCCATTTAATTTTGCATGAAGAACTACAGATGAAAAAGCTTTCTGCAAGATGGGTGCCGCATTTCTTAACAGTCGATCAAAAACGCATAAGAATGAACATTTCTCAAGCTTGTTTGGATCGTTTTAAGCGAAATAAAATGGATTTTAAGCGTCGTTTCATAACTGTTGATGAGACATGGATCCACCACTATACTCCCGAGACAAAAGAACAATCCAAAGAATGGACTGAAGCTGGAAGAAGTGCCCCAAAGAAGGCAAAAACAATTCAATCGGCTGGTAAGTTTATGGCAACGGATTTTTGGGACTTCAAAGGTATTTTATTGATTGACTATCTGCAAAATGGTAAAACAATAAATTCAGAGTAATATTGCAACCTTTTGGATCAATTAAATGTACAAATTCGAGAAAATCGTCCTGGCGTACAACACAAAAAAATAATTTTTCATCAAGACAACGCACCAGCACACAACAGTGTTGTAACAATGGCTAAAATCAACGAATTAAAGTACGACACTGAAAGGAAAATGTACGTCATGAGAACGAATTTGTACGTCCCGGTGACGAATTTTTCGTCAAAAATGAGCTAACGTAGCATTTCATCCCGGTGATGAATTTTTCGTCATGGCGATGAATTGTAATTCATCACTGTGATGAACACTTTGACATCCCATAGATCAGTATATTACGTCCATGTGATGAAAATATTTCATCTATGCGATTATGTATTTCGTATCTGCGATTAGGGTGCAGCCTATGGAGTAAAAAGTTTATAAAGAAGAATTTAAAAATTGATATTGTGAATTATTGTAAAATATTTTCGATGCTAGTAGAATTTTGAACAAAATTTAATTCACCCTTTTCCTTTTGAAAATTTTGTTCATTCAATTCGTCTTTCTCACAGAACGAAAATGTTGCGGCAATTATCTGTAAATTTAGAAATACTTACATAAACATATAAATGTTTATAAAACAATAAATTTAAAATTACACTTGTTATCTTCGCTAGAACACTCCATTGTGTTCTTCAAAATAGTAGCGAATTAATTTTCTATTTTTTCTTGTAACGCAGACGCTTCTTCTTTATTAGATGAATGTTTTGTTCAAACATGCCTCTCAAAACAAGAAGAATAATTATACAAGGATAATGTCCCACAACATTTAAATGCTTAAAAGATTTTTCATTTTTGTTAAACAATTTATTGCATATAACACTTCATGTCTTTTTCTCACTTTTTTGTTTTTCTTTTCACTTTCGCAACTTTTTTCAATTAGCTCTTTACTTTCGGCATGCGCGACCACCTTCACACTTTGAACTAAACTCATCAACTGATAAGAAATATTTGAGAAATTCTTACCGCACAAAAAAAAAACAACATTTCTACCACACAGCTATATATGAATGTGTTTTTGCATTAGTTTTTAAATACACATCAACGGAGTAGATGAAATGTTTCGTCTATTTGATTACTTTTTTCATCAATTTGACGACTTTAGTTGTTCTCAGACATCTTGGAAGCCGATTTAAAAACAACCATGTGAACAAATGTTCGCTCAAATTCTCGTTTGAGTTAAGCTAAATGTGGAGAGAGCAAGAAATACCCAACAAAAAATAACTTTGCTCTCATTAATAAAAGCTGTGTACAGTTATTTGAAAAAAGAAACGTAGCAAGCGAATTTGGCTGTGTGTGTTTTTTTTAGGTAGAGAAATAAATGCACATCTACAGAACGTATGCATTTTATCATCGCATTGAACACTGCTTCGTCACATTGACGATTGATTCGACTTTTAGGTGTTTCAATTTAGTACTAATGGAAAAATGTAAATTACAATAATCCATATACTATATACCGTTTTATTTAATATTTGAGATTTTTTCGACACATATTTCAGAGAAAAGTGTGTTTCATCAATTTGAAGATTCTTTCATCGCATTGACGAAAACTAGCATCCTTGTTACATCATGGAAATAAAACACTTACAACTTTTGTCCAACTTATATTAAAATGTGGAATTCATATAATGGGACTTCATATAAACGAAATTAATTTAAATTAAAAGTTAATTTTGGTTAACTTTCCCTGAATCGGGAAGAAAATAATTTCGTCTCATTGACGAAACTAGATCGTCAATGTGACGAACTACGAAAAGAACAAAAATTAACTTTGATGAATGTTTTCGTCACGCAGACTACCGAAATACTCACATGGACGAAACTTTTCATCGCATAGACGAAAACGCATTGATGAAACTGAATCGTCAATACGACGAACGCTTTTTCTTTCGGTGGAGTTGCTTGACTATCCACCTTATTCTCCTGATTTAGCTCCCAGTGAATTTACCTTGAGGAAAACTATTTTAATCAAGGGATAGAATTGCTAGAAAAGCGTTGGACTAAGTGTATTAAAGTTTCAGGAGATTATATTGAAAAATAAAAATATTTTGGAAAAACTAACTTTTCTCTTTCATTGATAGGCTAAGAAGTTTCCGAACCGCCATCGTATTTCTTTAAATTTGTAATATTTTCTACAAATGCGTCCATCATTCTTGCTATTTTGAACCCCAAGTTTTTCCTTCGAGCTACAAAGTTTTCGTTAACAAGTGAAAAAAAATTAATTATGTCGAATAAATTTTCTTGAATTTGTTGAAAAATATTAACTTATTTTTGGTGATATCGGCGTGATGCCAGCGTTTGTAATTCTGTTTAGTTAAAATTTTCTAAAAATATTAAAAACTTTCTAAAATTAACAAAATGTTTTTTCAGTGTACCCAGCAATTAGTTTGGACATTTTAACCTGATTCACTTATTTCAAAATTTTCTTATTTCCAATCATCATACACTGAAAGGAAAAACTACATCATAAGGATGAATCTTTACATCACGGTGACGAATTTTTCGTCAAAAATGAGCTAACGTAACATTTCATCCCATTGACGATTTTATCGTCATAGCGATGAATTGAATTCATCCCTGTGATGAACTTATTTACATCCCATATACAACTATGTTACGTCCAGATGATGAATGTATTTCATCTATGTGATGATATTTTTCGTATCTGCGATTATTCTCTTTCATCCATGCGATGATGCAATTCTTCAAAAGTACTATTCTCGTTCGTCATCGCTACAAACGCCATCGTCATAGCGATGAACTCTTTCCCTAAATTTGACGTAATCCATTCATCAATATGATGTAATAGATCCATCAATTTGATGTAATCGATTCATCAATACGATGTAAACATCAAATTGATAAATTGATTATAATAAATATTTTCTACGACACTTTTAATAAAGAACCATATTGTTTTTTATTTTAATTAAATTTAAATTTTATTTATTTGAAATATATACAACTAATGAAGTAAAAACGTATACAAAATTTTTCATACACATCTACCAAAGCTGTTGATTTTGATAAATTGACCATCTTGACACACAAACATTCTGTTACCTTAATTAGTGTTTAGATTACCAAGGATGAAAAGTTTTATGGGTTCATCCTGTGGAGTAAAAAAATTATAAAGAAGAATTTAAAAATGGACATTTTAAATTATTGTAAGATACATTCGATCTTTTTAGAACAAAATTTAACTCAACCTTTTTGTGCCCATCTGTTCCTTTTCGTTTTGAATTGTTTGCTCGTCCAATTCATCTTTATTCTTTAAATTCTTTATCCGTATTCGGTTTTCACAGAATGTTGCGGCGTTTAGGTGAGTACTATGTTCGGGTTTTCCACCAAAACACTAAACTAAAAGTACAAAAATATGTATGAAGACGATTATATTTTGATCAAGTCTTACCAAATAATGGAAGGAAAAGATCCAAGGAATTGATTGCAAATAATTTTATATTTCTATATTAATTAATTAAAAGAAGCAGCCGCTGGTTTTCAGCTTGAAACTGAACATAGTACTCAGCTTTTATCTGGAAATTTAGAAATACTTCCATAAACATATAAATGTTAAAAAAAAATAAATTGACCAAAAAATAAAAAATCGTCATTTTGGTTAATTTTTTTTTCCATATACAACACTTCATATTTTTTTATTTTTACTCACATTTTTGTTTTTCTTTTCACTTTCACATCTTTAAGCATTAGCCCTTTATTTTCGGCACGCGCGACCACCTTTACACTTTGGACTAAACTCAACAACTGAGAGGAACCATTTGAAATGTTCTTATCGCACTGAAAAAAAAACAATATTTCTACAACACAACTACGTATGGATGTGTTATTGCATAAGTATTTGAATACATGTCAACGGAGTAGATGGAACTTTTCGTCTATTTGATTACTATTTTCGTCAATTTGACGACTTTTATTGTTCTCATATGTCTTGGAAGCAAATTTAAAAACAAACATGTGAACAAATGTTTGCTCAAATACTCGTTTGAGTTAAGTTAAATGTGGAGAGAGCATGAAATACCCAACAAAAATAACTTAGCTCTCATTAGTATAAGCTGTGTACAGTTATTTTAAAAGCAAAACGTAGCAAGCGCATTTGGTTGTGTGTGTGTTTTTTAGGTAGAGAAATAAACACACATCTACCGAACATATGAATTTTATCATCACATTGAACACTGTTTCGTCACATTGACTATTGATTCGACTTTTAGGTGTTTCACTTTAGTACTAATGGAAAAATGTAAATACAAACATCTATATACTATATACACCGTATATCGTTTTATGTTTTAGTTAGCATTGAGATTTTTTGATACACATTTCAGAGAAAAGTGTGTTTCATCAATTTGAAGATTTTTTCATCGCATTGACGAAAACCAGCATCCTTGATACCTCATGAAAATAAAACACTTAAAACTTTTGTCCAACTTCTATTAATATGTGTAATTCATATGTTGGGACTTCATACAAACGAAATTAATTTAAATCAAATGTTAATTTTGGTTAACTTTTGCTGAATCGGGAAGAAAATAATTTCGTCTCATAGACAAAACTAGATCATCAATGTGACGAACTATGAAAAGAACAAAAATTGACCTTGATGATTGATTTCATCACGTGGACTACCGAAATACTCCCATGGACGAAACTTTTCATCGCATAGACGAAAACGCATTGATGAAACTCAATCGTCAAGGTGACGAACGCTTTTTCTTTCGGTGTAAGTACACGAGACAAATCAAAACTAATTAATTAGTTTTTCAATAGCCACACTATGGTCATATCATTCATCTCTATCCTAATATACCCTTGGGTGTATATAATGATTGGAGCTTCATCAATCCGAATATTCATTACTCACCGGCCTAAACTAAGTTTTTTTATTAAATCATTATACAAATATTAGGTTTCAAAATTTAAACGACACAAGAAAATACTTAATCAAGTGTTTGCAAGGGGTCGGTCATCACAATGCTGCGCAGTTTAGTTTTCTAAATATTTTAATCGTATTTCACATCATTCACGTCGTTTAATTTGAAATACAAATTTCATATTGAAATTCAAATCCAGAGATAATGTATCGTCTTAACGATCATCATCACCACCATCATGCAGCATTGGGTAAAACGCCAGTAGCACTTGAATGTGAAAAAAACTAACAACATTGGATGAGTTCGAGATGAGTAAGAATGTGATGTGAGGCTAGTGGTGAAGCCAGCACTAAGAAGGGTGATCGCTCAAGTGTTCAGTTTAGTGGCACTAGAAATTGGTTTGCAAGTTAAGCACTTAAGACGCTATTCATCGTACTTTTCTTAAGCTATTTTTGTCTTACTATTTTCATGAATCCACTGTGTATGAAGAAGAGAATATTTGAACACTGTACTCTATACAACGAGAAAAAAAAACATTTGTATTCTAAAATTCGAACTTCACGCGCCAGTAATAAACATTATTATATAGACTAACAACGACGTTGTTTTGTAGGTACACTGAAAATATTTACGTGATTAAATTGGTGACTTTCCTTAAACCCAGCAAAAAAAGAGCTTCCAAAAAAGTAGTTTGGATCCCCAATTTGAAAAATAAATAATGCTGTTTCAAATCTCACCAGCGGCAATTTTTATATGTAATATTTTTCCAAAAAAATATTTTTTTATGTTATTCATCGTTAATATTTTGTTTTTTTTTTCGGCATATATTTTTGTATAAATATTTTTTTATTAGAAATAAACAAAAAATTAATGATATCGTAATTTGCAAAACCTTCTCAAAAAAGCTTCCAGGGAAGTAAAAAAGTCAAACGGCGCAGGTCCAAATCCCAGCGGGGATGATTTATTTTTGTTATTATACCCTTCACCACTACTGTGGTACAGGGTATAATAAGTTGGTGCATTTGTATGTAACGCCAAGAAGGAAAAGTCTGAGACCCATCGTTTAGTATACCGATCGTCTTAGAATTAAATTCTGAGTCGATTTAGCGATGTCCGCCTGTCTGTCTGGCTGTCTGTCCGTCTGTCTGTCTGTCTGTTCATGTATTTTTGTGCGCAAAGTAAAGGTCGCAGTTTAAGTCCGATCGTCCTCAAATTTGGCATAGGGTCGTTTTTTGGGACAAAGACAATCGCTATTGATTTTGGAAAAAATCGGTTCAGATTTAGATGTAGCCGCCATATATATTTATCCCCGATCTGGTCATAATGGGCGTATTTATCAACCGATGTTCTTCAAATTCAGTACATTCCAATATTTTATGAGTCTCGAATATCTTGCAAAATATCAGCTAAATCGATTCAGATTTAGATATAACTCCCATATATATCTTTCGTCCGATTTAGACTCATATGACCACAGAGGCCAAAGGTTACTACCGATTTGCGTGAAATTTTGCATAAAGAGTAGAATTGACATTCTACCAATGCTTGGTAAATTTGATTCAAATCGCTTCAGATTTAGATATAGCTCCCATATATATATATATATATATATATATATATATATATATATATATATATATATATATATATATATATATATATATATATATATATATATATATATATATAGATTTAGACTCATATATATATATAGATTTAGACTCGATTTAGACTCATATGACCACAGAGGCCAAAGTTTACTACTGATTTACGTGAAATTTTGCATAAAGAGTAGAATTGACATTCTACCAATGCTTGGTAAATTTGATTGAAATCGGTTCAGATTTTGATATAGCTCCCATATATATATTTCGTCCGATTTGCACTTATATGGCCTCAAAAGCCAGAGTTTTGCCGTGATTTAGTTCAAATTTTACACAAGGAGTACGTTTAATAGTATCGATAAGTGTACCAATTTTGGTTGAAATCGGTTCAAATTTAGATATAGCTCCCATATATATCTTTCGTCCGATTTGAACTTATATGGTCTCAAAAGCCAGAGTTTTGCCGTGATTTGGTTCAAATTTTGCACAAGGAGTACGTTTAACAGTATCGGTAAGTGTGCCAAATTTGATTTGAAATCGGTTCAGATTTAGTTATAGCTCTCATATATATCTTTCGCCCGATTTATACTCAAATGACTACGGGGCCCAAAGTTAAACTCCCATTTACGTGAAATTTTGCAGAGATAACAGAATTATTATTCAAACTATGCATGTCAAATTTAGTCGAAATCGGTTCAGATTATATATAGCTCCCGTTATATGTACACCAGAGTTGGGAAAATATGGTAGACTATTTCATATTTTAGACCCATTTTCAATGGGATTTTCCTACAATTGACTGCATAGTTTCCACGAAGAATATATTTAATATGATGTGTCAAGTTTGATCTAATTTGGTTCAAAATTAGATAAAGCCTCCATATATTCGTTTTTCCGGTTTATACAAATATGGCCAAAATTCCCACACTTTACACAAAATTCTGTGATAATTTCCCCATATCTTAGTCATATCCTACACACTGTAATGCCAGACTTTCCACAGAACGGTTGAGTTTTAAATGAGGCTCCAAGTCGCCGACTTGACCAAATAATATATCACAACCCACACTTGACCACATATCTTGGCAAGATCTAACCAATATCCTTGTAAAATCGTCACTGCTGAGTAGCAAAAATTGTAAATGTTACTCAAATTGTCCTATATCTCGAATACATAAGTATCGCCTGATAAATCGCAAATGTTCTTTTGTACAATTGCCTCAAAATTTCTCTCGCTTCATATTTCCCATATTTATACCCTTCACCACTACTCTGGTACAGGGTATAATAAGTTTGTGCATTTGTATGTAACGCCAAGAAAGAGGCCCATCGTTTAGTATACCGATCGTCTTAGAATTAAATTCTGAGTCGATTTAGCGATGTCCCTCTGTCTGTCTGTCTGTTCATGTATTTTTGTGCGCAAAGTACAGGTCGCAGTTTAAGTCCGATCGTCCTCAAATTTGGCATAGGGTCGTTTTTTGGAACAAAGACAGTCGCTATTGATTTTGCCACTGCTAAGTATCAAAAATTGTAAATATTACTAAAATTGCCCTATATCTCGAATACATATGTATCACCTGATCAATCATAAATGCTCTTTTGTATCATTGCATTAAAATTTCTCTCGCTTCATATTTCCCATATTTTTTTACTTTGTTAACATTGTGTTTCATCCCAGGGCGTTAGCCGATTTAAATTGTAATTCTAGAGTTTTTGTAAAAGTACAAAAAATTGTCTCCATTAAAAATATTTGTATCTGGAAATGCAAACCTTTATATAGCTCCCAGCAAATTTGAAAGTTGAAAGTCTACATAGTGGTGAAGGGTATAATATAGTCGGCTCCGCCCGACTTTAGACTTTACTTACTTGTTTTATTTTTAGAAACTTTGAAAGTACACACAATAACCCAGCAAAAACTGGGTAAGCACTAGTGATTCTTTCAGTAATACCGGTAATCAAAAAGTTACTACTTGCGGTATTACCTGGGATTTAAAAATAATAACTTACCTGTGTAGGCAAAAAGTGATTCTTTCTATTAATACCGGTAATCAAAATCATATCTTGAGGTCCGGGTTCGGCTCTACATTGGGCACCGTTAATAGTAGCGAAAAGTAGTGCCAAATTACATTTCAGAAAAAATTGCCAATAAAATATACCTTTGTTTTCTGAAGCTGTATAGTACATATTTTATATTACAAAATAATATCATTGAATAGATCCATGCCGTGGAGCGTGGTATAGTGTGATGACTTACAAAACAACAGGGGTGAGTTCGCACTTTTTGGGTATCTTTATGGTAAAGATATTATTTTTGGAGAGCTGGTATGCTTGCGAAGAAGTACTTATTTTTCGACTGCTGGTATGCTTGCACGGAAGTACTTTCTTCCAATGTCATGCCCGTGTAAAAGTATTACTACTGATATATGTACGAGGAAGTTGTTACCAATTTGGCGCAGGCATACTTGTACTCATACCTGGTAATAGGAGTTTTTGCTGGGAACCTTTCTTCCCATACCAAAATGTCGGTGAATACATGTGAATACAGAAAGTAGCATTCCACGAAATACAAACATTACATGAAAATTATAAAACAAAAATTTACCACTTTAACACAACACATTTCTTTTCGCACAAACACAAACGAATTTTTAATATTTTGTATATTATTTTACATACACAATGTAGATTCGCTTATTAGTTTATTTTTTAAGCCAATTTTCTATAATGTGTTTTCTTTTACTAGCGATTCAAAATGTAAACTAAAGAGTGGTTAACATTTCAAGGGCCGATGTTGATAGCGATAGCGAACACCATTCACAGTAACTGCCTGACCGGCCTCATTTTGGAAAAAAAATACGGCCCGATGATGCCGCCAGCCCATAAACCGCACCAAACAGTCACTCTTTGCGGGTGCATTGGTTTTTCGACAATCACTCTTGGATTCTCATTCGCCCAAATGCGGCAATTCTGTTTATTGACGAATCCACTGAGGTGAAAATGTGCCTCATCACTGAAGATGATTTTCTTCGAAAATTGATCATCCACTGTTGCCACTTCTTGGAACCATTCTGCCCATTCACGACATCCATGGTTCAAATTGAGTAAGTCTGAAATAGAGAAATGTCAAATAAAATTTGGAAAAAACTTGGCGTTTAGGTGTGGTTCACATTCAACATCGGCCCTTACAATTTAACCACCCTTTATTTAAAAACAACCAACTTTGCCAGCCTGTTTTAAAGGCAATGAGTTGTCATATGTTTCTAATATTTTGTATTTCGAGTTACTGGGATGTCTGAAACAGAATGACGTTAACAGTTTTTCCACTTTAAACTACCGAAAAACTGACTTTTTGTCGCAGAATCCGGTCATTTGCCCCATAGTGCATCGGTAAGTATTACCACAACCCAAGTAATTCGATTGTGAATGAAAGTCTTTCGTAGAAGTTTCTACGCAATCCATGGTGGAGGGTACATAAGATTGGGCCTGGCCGAACTTACGGCCGTATATACTTGTTTGTTATGATTTAACATCGTGTATCTTTGGGAACTTGTAAGACTTTGCCTTCTCTGAATGTATTTCTTCTTTGAATCTTTTCTCAAAACACATACGGGGTTTACAATGTTTGGCTGCTATTCACCTTCACATACAGTCATTTATTCATTGGTGTAGACAATCACTCATGGGATTTATTTATTTATGATAATTTAAGTGCCAACAAACATCATTCTCATAAACAGTAAGGTAAATCTCTAAGAAAATATATCGTGAACTTTTTATAGCTTTGAAACAAAAAACCATCAAGTAGAGTGACGAGCCAAGAGTGCATGTAAAACTCAGATTAAAAAAAAAAAACAAATAAATAAATAAACTTCAGCAACTTCGCAAAAGTGTATTTATGATTTATCGACTGACATGTATTAGATGTATAGGCAAATTAGATACATTTTTACAAGTTTTCGACTTAGTTGTGGCGATTTTATAGGGAAATGTGGGTATTTTGGTTTGTTTTTCCTAACTCGCAAAAAAATATATATTTGGAAGGTATATCGAAATCTGAACCGATTTGACATTCAAAGCTACTATATTAATTCTACTACCTGTGCAAAATTTCACGTAAATAAGAGTAAAAATTTGGTCCCTGTGGTTATGTGAGTCTAAATCGGACGAAAGATATATATAGGAGCTATATCTAAATCTGATTTTAATAAAATTTAGCACACTTGACGATATTATTAATTGTGTTCCTTGTGCAAAATTTCAAGCAAATCAGGGTAAAACTCTGGCTTCTGGAGCAGAAAATGAAGCCGCCGAGTCGCGCCGCTGATTTCAGTCGCCGCCGACCATTTTTTGCCAGTCGACGCCGCCGCCGAATATGTCGACTCATCTCGACTTAAATTTAGCCGCCAATTAATCAAAAATATCGATTTAAATCAGAAAAATATATTATTAATTGTTATATTTTTTGCCAAAATTTTTAATTTTCACCAAAAATCAATCAATTTCAAGCAGCTATAATAGTTTCGTAAAAAATTTAGCTCAGAAAATTTTAATGAAATGTAAATTTGATTGTAAGATTGGTTGTACAACTAATCTCATTACCATTCGAATAACTTCAAATTTATTTTATAATGGATGATTGTCCGCCGCCGAGTAGATAAATTTATATCGGCTTATCCGTCAAGCCGCCGCAGGATGCAAAAATTTAGTGTCAGCCGCCGCCGACAAAAATAGGTCGGCTTCATTCTCTGTTCTGGAGCCATATAAGCCCATATCGGGCGAAAGATATATAAGGGAGCTATATCTAAATCTGAACCGATTTCAATAAGATTTGGTGTACTTGACTAAATTTTCTCCTTGTGCAAAATTTCAAGCAAATCAGGGTAAAACTCTGGCTTCTGGAGCCATATAAGCCCATATCGGGCGAAAGATATATAAGGGAGCTATATCTAAATCTGAACCGATTTCAATCAAATTTAGCATACCTGACTATATTATTAATTGTACTTCTTGCGCAAAATTTCAAGGCGATCAGGGTAAAATTATGGCTTCTGAGGCCATATAAGTCCATAGCGGCGAAAAATATATATGGGAGTTATATCTAAATCTGAACCGATTTTTTCCAAAATCAATAGGGGTCTATTCTGACCCAAACAGAAACGTATACCAAATTTGAAGTCTATTGGACTAAAACTGCGACCTGGACTTTGATTACAAAAATGTGTTCACAGACGGTTGGCGCACCGACGGACATGGCTATATCGACTCAGAGACCAGTCCTGAGCTATATTGCCAAATACATCATGTATCTATCTCGTCTACTTCTGGGTGTTGCAAACATATGCACTAACTATAATAATAGGGTATAAAAATTATGAAAATCATAAAATTGTTACTTTATGAAGCATACGGATATTGGATGTTACTTACCAGTGTTACCGTTGTGCGACTTTAGTCGCATTTTCCAACCTTTTTGACGTCATGCGACTTTTTGTGCGACTTTTTTAAAATATGTAAAATGTGCGACTTTAGTCGCACGCATGCGACTAAAGTGGCACAAACGGGAAGTGCTTAAATTTTAAGCAATTTTTATAAGTGGGAATTCATCGCCGTGTGCCTTACGCGAAGCCACCTCAATGGCCCGCCTTGTATACAAAGGGTCATGGATTCAAACCCAGTTTCGACCAAAGAGCGAAATGTGTTTCTACGGTGGATGCTGAATGTTTCAAAGAAGCACTCATAACGAAGAGAGAAGTAAATCACGTATAGTATCACAATGGACACCTAACCTACGATACCTACCCTACACGGTGTTCTGGTTTGTTAAGTCGTTGTTTTGTTGCATATCATTTCAACCACTAGCACCGTTCGAGTACCCACTAATTTTTGATAATTATCACAAATTTTTACTGGAGTCTTTCGTTTACTCCAAAAAGCCAGCAAAAGAGAGCCAGAGTGGGATCAAATTTGAAATTTGAGGAATAGATAAGTTGCAAGTTTTCGCTAGGAATTTTTCCCAGTAAAATCTTGCAAGAGTTAGCCATAAACAAATAATACGTGCAATATATTTCACAGAGTTAATTAGGAGTGTAGTAGGGGAAGCCACCGTTGTGCAATGGTTAGCATGCCCGCCTTGCATACACATGGTCGTGGGTTCGATTCCTGCTTCGACCGAACACCAAAAAAAAAGTTTTTCATCGGTGGATTATCCCACCTCAGTAATGCTGGTGACATTTCTGAGGGTTTCAAAGCTTCTCTAAGTGGTTTCACTGCAATGTGGAACGCCGTTCGGGCTCGGCTATAAAAAGGAGGTCCCTTGTCATTGAGCTTAACATGGAATCGGTCAGCACTCAGTGATAGGAGAGAAGTTCACAATGGACTGAATAGTCTACGTGAGCCTGATAAATCGGGCTGCCACCTAACCTAACCTAGGAGAGTAGTATAAACAAGTATAAACGGCCGTAAGTTCGGCCAGGCCGAAGCTTATGTACCCTCCACCATGGATTGCGCAGAAACTTCTAAATTTTGACAAAATAAAATTTTGACATTTTCTATAGAAGTAAAATTTTGACAAAATTTTCTATAGAAATAAAATTTGGAAAAAATTTTCTATAGAAATAAAATTTTGACAACATTTTCTGTAGAAATAATATTTTGTCAAAATTTTCTACAGAAATAAAATTTTGACAAAATTTTCTATAGAAATAAAATTTTGACAAAATTTTCTATAGAAATAACATTTTGACAATATTTTCTATAAAAATAAATTTTGGTAGATTATTTTTGGCTCGAGTGGCAACCATGATTATGAACCGATATGGACCAATTTTTGTGTGATTGGGGATCGGCTATATATAACTATAGACCGATATGGACCAATTTTGGCATGGTTATTAGCGGCCGTATACTAACACCACGTTGCAAATTTCAACCGGATCGGATGAATTTTGCTCCTCCAAGAGGTTCCGGAGATCAAATCTGGGGAACGGTTTATATGGGGGCTATATATAATTATGGACCGATATGGACCAATTCTTGCATGGTTGTTAGAGACCATATACCAATATCATGTACCAAATTTCAGGCGGATCGGATGAAATTTGCTTCTCTTTGAGGCTCGCAACCCAAATCTGGGGATCGGTTTATATGGGCGCTATATATAATTATAGACCGATGTGGACCAATTTTTGCATGATCATTAGAGAACATATACCAACACCATGTACAAAATTTCAGCCGGATCGGATGAAATTTGCTTCTCTTAGAGGCTCCGCAAGCCAAATCGGGGGATCGGTTTATATGGGGGCTATACGTAAAAGTGGACCGATAAGGACCAATTTTTGCATGGTTGTTAGAGACCACATACTAACACCATGTACCAAATTTCAGCCGGATCGAATGAAATTTGCTTCTCTTAGAGCAATCTCAAGCCAAATTTGGGGGTCCGTTTATATGGGGGCTATACGTAAAAGTGGACCGATTGATAGCTTGTTTCGTTCGGAAGTTAGCGTGATTTCAACAGACGGACGGACGGACGGACGGACATGCTCAGATCGACTCAGAATTTCACCACGACCCAGATATATATACTTTATGGGGTCTTAGAGCAATATTTCGATGTGTTACAAACGGAATGACAAAGTTAATATACCCCCATCCTATGGTGGAGGGTATAAAAATAAATATTTTTGTTTTTTTTTTAATTGATTTAAATACTTTTAATTGGCTGATAGTAAATTGGCACTTGATGGCGTTCTCGTACATTTCTGCTAATTTTAGGAAGCACAAAAAATCCATTTTTGATTTATTGCATGTTTACGTTTTACTGGATTTTATGATACAATAAGTTGCTAAAATATCTCTTTATGTTAAAGGAAGTGTTCCTTTATTGTTTTTGTGTTGATTTATAGAAGATTTTTTGTAATAAAAATACTTCACAAATGTATGCGACTTTTTTATCGTTATGCTACTTTTTTGTGCGACCTTTTTTTGAGTATGCGACTCTTTTTGTGACTTTTTTAAAATTTCCAACGGTAACACTGCTACTTACCCTGAAAAAAAAAAACAATATTGCCACAAAACCAAAAATTTCTTGCCAATAAAACGCCCCAGAAAAAAAACGCTCATTACCCAATAATCTTGAAGGTAATTTCCCAGCAAAAACAGGGTAAGCAGTTGTATTGAAAAACTGCTTACCAAGACCATTAATACCATACCCACAGTAATGCCACATCGTTCTATGGTAATTCTTTATTCACAAACATCGTTTGATGTCCATTGGTATAAAATTTCGCTTCGTAGGAAAGAATTATTTATTTTCGTTTAGGTATATCACTCAACTATTATAGCTTTTCGTTGCATCAAATGCTTTATAACTAGGGTTTTTCTTTTTCCCGGACTTTTTCTATTCACTTGATCCCGGTCAAAGGGAAACTGGCTTCGATGTGGCAGACATTTGAATAAATTAGAAATAGCATAAAGCTACGGTTAGGAGGCGCTGTATGGACAACTAACAATGTATACACCGAAAAAAAGTGAACTGTTTTATAGGAAGAATGAACTACCTCGTACGAAAATTTAACTAAATTTTGCTCCACATTTTGAGATTTCCGCAAAGCGTTGTTAAAACCAGGAAATTTTAATGCCCTGTTGTACTTTTTCAGTTCACGAAATTACATCATCTCAAAATTTTTATGAACTAAACGTGAGTATAAACTTCGATGACATAAGTTCAATATGAACTAAAGCAAAAGAAGATTTTCGTACGATTCCCAAAAATAGTAAGAATGAACTACTGTATGGTTAAAATGGTCATGATTTGGCGCCAATGATTTTCTTCTTTACTGTTAGTTAATTTTTTCTTCTATGAGAGGATGTAATTTCGTGAGCTGCAGTTAAAAACTACAAAAGGGCATTAAATTTTCTTGGTTTTAACAACGCTTTGTGGAAATCTCAAAATGTGGAGTAAAATTTAGTTCAATTTTCGTGCGAAAACAGTAAAACAGTTTACTTTTTTTCGTTGTATCATAACAAAAGTTGCCATTTTAATATTTCATAAACACATCCTTGCAATAACTATGAAAATATTTGGAAATTATGCAATTGCAAAAGTGGTTATATAAGGTAAAATGACCCAATGTTTATAAAGGTTTACTTAGTCTACCAACACCCTCCCAAAAAATCGCTTCTTTAACATATGTTCCAAACATATTTTGCAGGAAGCACATATATTATTGGATACTGCCGAAATATTAATATGTTTGTTTTATGTGAGCATATTATATGTTTGGAAGCATTTTGAGCCAAAAATATTATATTCTTGGAAGAATTTTTCCCAAACACGATTGTGCTCATTCCCTAACATACTCGTAATTTTCACTTCCACGAAATTTTTAGTTCTTGGCACCTTTTTCTGTAATACAAATAATGTTGAAGAAATTATTCACTTTTATAATTTTTTTAAATTTTACCTTTCGCCTGCACGGAGAATCGAACCGAGGACCATACAGTTTGTAAGCCAACACACTATCCACTGGTCTACGTAGCTGTTATAGTCACCATTAGATAATTATCGTTATAAGTTACATTTATATAGCATAGTTTGCAGCGCCCACGAGCCCATGCAAACATAACATTATTTAATAGAAACATACATATGCTAACCACGTGGAGCAGTGGTTAGCATGTCTGCCTTGCATGCAAAGGGTCGTGGGTTCAATTCCTGCTCCGACGGAACACTTTTTTTTTATTTTTATAATGAAACTTTGAAACTTAAAGATTTATACTCAGTAACAGTGCTTGATATAAACGAAATTGAAATTGAATTGATTTTTGGATAAAATATTATTTGTTATTGCAAAAATAAAAACAAAAACTGTTTTTGGTACAAAACTTTAAAATTTGGAAGGAATTCAAAAACTCTAACAAAAGAAGAACGTGGAGTCGAGTATAAACATACATAAATAATTTTATAATATAAACATAAATTTATTTAGGCGTGAACAGTTTTTTACTAGCATTTAACACCATCGCTCTAAAATGCCTTTTATTTTTCTTTAATAATTCATTTTAAAGAAAATAAACTTTTTAAATTGGTTTAGCTGTAAAACTCGAACTTAATGCCCGCTTTTATATTTGAAGGTATCCGTCAACTCCTCGTGGACTACTTATTAATAAAGAGGAACTAAACTTTGTTTTTATACATTTTACTGTGCAATTTTTCACTATTTCCTCCTTATTTAATTTTACTGTCCCAACTCTAAAAAGAGTATAGTGCCCTTTCGTTATTTTTATGAAGACCCCTGATTTCTTTTAACGAACCAAAAAAACATTGTGCCCATAATGCCAAAATGATAAACAAAACACATGTCCACACATACATAAAATGCTGCTCTCAAGGCGAAAACATATGCTGTTTGTTTTTCAAATGTCTATTCTCTTGGTTACGAATGTCTATTCTCTTTATTCAAATTAAATAATATTTAGACTTAAGCATATCAAATTCTTGGCCTTATCATAAAACAGTTTTCCGAAACAACATACAAGCGGTTTCACAGAAATTGTTCTCGTTTGATTCTCTCGCTGTGTTATGTTGATATCTTTCGTCAACTCTCCCGGTTTCCATCTCTATTTCTTTCTCTATACTCTCTCTCTGTCGCTTTGAATAAAATATCACAACATATGTATGTTTAGTCGAAATTTGTAAATTTATATATGTTTGCATTCACACATATGATTTTTATGAAACATTCATGCCCCAAACATAATATATTCTAACATATTAACATAGATGTCCCAAACATTTAGTGTTAGTTTAGGAACATTACATGTTCGCACTTAAATATATTGTGTTTTAAAATTGTGCCCGAAACACATTTTGTTTATATCGGAACATATGAAAAACATATTTTTCTAACAGTGAATATATTGGAATGCCGATTTACAGAAATATGACGATAAAAAATCAGGAAGAGCAACCTTCTGTTAACCAATTTGAAGGCCGTTAGAACTTGAAAATTTTTACTTAACTTATTTCATTTCATAGGTTACAAAAACCAATTAAATTATATTATATATTCTTCTCTACTTAGATTCAAAATCTACTCAAAATAGATTTGAAGTCGCTTATTTATAAAGAAAATTAAAGTTGAAAATAGTTAAAGTAGATTTTGGAAGTGTAATGAGAATGATGATTTAGCCAATGGTACTAAAAATCATGTTTTTGTAGCATTTATCCCTCCATTATATATATAAAATACTGCAAAGAAAACTTCCCGGGAATTCTCGTACTTAATTCCCGGGAAAGCGGGAGCGAAAAAATAGCGAATTCCCGGGAACGGGATCCCGACAAAAAACCCTATTTATAACATCACCGAAGAGAGAAACTACCTGAATTTAATTTTTATGACTATTTTATGTTTTTCATAAATTTTCAATAGTATGATATTGAGTAACAGTCGCAAATATATTCCTCTCAAAAACGTCCATTCATTAAAATCGAAAATTTTCTCACCTTCATTTCAAGACCATTCACTTTTCTAATATTTACACAGTAAGAGACGATTGACTGACCAGTTTTTACTCCAAGCACAATATCATTCCAAAAAAAGTGTGGCTGATCGAGTGTAAAAAAAATATTTTTTTGTTTAATTTACCACATCTCCTCTCGGGGCTATCAAACATGACTCTGCGCATGTGTGGCAGGGATGCTGATGCACTATTTAATTTTGGCGCCCATGGCGCCAAAGCTTCATATTTCTTGTCATGAGACATGCGCTGAGTTCGATGCAGTTGGAAGCACTTGACTTGGAGTGCCAACATTTTCATTAACCTCACGATCAGGACGGCGTCATTATGATTATGATTGTGATGCTGATGCCAATGATCGTCATCGCCATCACCATGATAATCATGAAATGGGTGAGTGCGTCTATGACTACGATTAGCATGGCAAACATTTGTTTTGATCAACCATTGTCAGCTATCCACCCATTCCCATTCATACCAACTCCATACGGCATCACCAACATTCAATGATCATTATCGCACCATTGACGCACCGCAGTGTTTCTTCCACAAACTCGTCTCGTGTCTGCACATATTTTGTTATTAGTTTTGTACTCGAGTATCTTAATTTTGGAGTGCTGCCAGTCGTCTATGCATATTCCGGCTGTTTGTTGGTGGTCATGGGGATGTGGTTATGGATGCAGTTTAGCATAACACTCATAATTGCTGCCTTTGTTGTGAATTCCCATTAAGAGGAATTGCATTAGAGCGTTAGATAAGTTTTACGACTGCCACTGGGAGGCAGTCAAGCAGTCCGCTTAACCACATATTTGAGCATGTGGATGCATTTGAATACACGCAATGTTTAGGAGATATGCATGCATTTTGTTTGATATGCGACATTCAGAGTAGAGGTGTGCACGTGACACGATATTGTCGTGACTCACGAAAATTTTCGTGCCTCACGCGTGAGTCACGCTGGCGGCAACGGCGTGAGTGAGCGTGATTAACCAACCAAATGTCGTGCGTTACCGTGAGTAACGAATTTCGGAAAATCACGCTCACGAAAATAATCTGACGAACATAAAATGCTTACGATTTGATTTCATTCATAATTTTAGTGACATCCTAGGTGGTAAGTGTTTTATAACGCAAACGATTACTCATGTTTTAAGTCAGGTTCTAAAGGTAAACCACTCATAAAATTATTCGTGAGTCACGAGGTTTTTCGTAAGTCACGATATTTTTCGTGAGTCACGACATTTAAAAGATTTTCGTGCGTGAGTGTGCGTGAGTAAAAATTTTCTTTTCGTGAGCGTGAGTCAAACCAAAAATATCGTGCGTGAGTGTGCGTGAATAAGATTTCTCCGTCGAGAGTGTGCGTGAGCGCGAGCAAAATATTACTCACGTGCACACCTCTAATTCAGAGGCGAAAAGGGCCTTTGGTCTGACGATTCAAGTAAAGAATTTTAGAGATTCATAAAAATTTCTTTCGAAATGTTAAGTTCTTCCTCCAGCGGTACATATAGAATGACAAAATTTCCTATAGAAATGAAACTTTGACAAAAAACAAAAACCCGATCGAAATGAAGTTTTGACAACATTTCCTACAGAAATGAAATTTTGACAAAATTTCCTATACAAATGAAATTTCGAGAAATTTTCGTATAGAAATTAACATATGAGAAAGTTCTATCTATACAAATGAAATTTAAAGAAAAATTCCTATAGAAATAAAATTTTGAAAAAAAAAAACAAATTATAGAAAAGACATTTATAGCAAATTTCTTACAGAATTGAAATTTTGAGAAAATTTCTTATAGAACTGAAATTTTTAGAAAACTTCTTACAGAAATAAAATTTTGAAAAAATTTAATATAAAAATGAAATTTTGACAAAATTTCCTACAGAAATGAAATTTTGACAAAATTTCTTATATAAATGAAATTTCGAGAAATTTTCGTATAGAAATTAACATATGAGAAAGTTCTATACAAATTAAATTTAAAGAAAAATTCCTATAGAAATAAAATTTTGAAACAAAAAAATATAAAAAAGAAATTTTGTAAGAAAATTTTTTTTGCAGAATTGAAATTTTGAGAACATTTCTTATAGAAATGAAATTTTTAGAAAACTTCTTACAGAAATAACATTTTGAGAAAATTTCTTATATAAATGAAATTTTGACAAAATTTCCTATAGAAATGAAATTTTTACAAAATTTCTTATATAAATGAAATTTTTACAAAATTTCTTATAAAATTGAAATTTTGACAACGTTTTCTATAGCAATGAAATTTTGACAACATTTTCTACAGAAATGAAATTTCGAGAAATTTTCGTATAGAAATTAACATATGAGAAAGTTCTATCTATACATATGAAATTTAAAGAAAAATTCCTATAGAAATAAATTTTTGAAAAAAAAAATTATAGAAAAGAAATTTTTAGAAAATTTTTTACAGAATTGAAATTTTGAGAAAATTTCTTATAGAAATGAAATTTTTAGAAAACTTCTTACAGAAATAAAATTTTGAGAAAAGTTCTTATATAAATGAAATTTTGACAAAATTTTCTACAGAAATGAAATTTTGACAAAATTTCTTATATAAATGAAATTTCGAGAAATTTTCGTATAGAA
The DNA here is from genome assembly GCF_050003625.1 of Haematobia irritans. Lineage (NCBI taxonomy): Eukaryota > Metazoa > Arthropoda > Insecta > Diptera > Muscidae > Haematobia > Haematobia irritans. The sequence continues at coordinate 133,146,804 of NC_134400.1, forward strand.
ATTAACATATGAGTAAGTTCTATACAAATTAAATTTAAAGAAAAATTCCTATAGAAATAAAATTTTGAAAAAACAAAAAAAATATAGAAAAGAAATTTTCTAAGAAATTTTGTAAGAAAAATTTTTTAGAGAATTGAAATTTTGAGAAAATTTCTTATAGAAATGAAATTTTTAGAAAACTTCTTACAGAAATAAAATTTTGAGAACATTTCTTATAGAAATTAAATTTTTAGAAAACTTCTTACAGAAATAACATTTTGAGAAAATTTCTTATATAAATGAAATTTTAACAACATTTCTTATAAAATTTAAATTTTGAAAAAGGTTTTCATCGAAATGAAATTTTGACAAAATTTCCTATACAAATGAAATTTCGAGAAATTTTCGTATGGAAATTAACATATGAGAAAGTTCTACCTATACAAATGAAATTTAAAGAAAAATTCCTATAGAAATAAAATTTTGAAAAAAAAATATAGAAAAGAAATTTTTAGAAAATTTCTTACATAATTGAAATTTTGAGAACATTTCTTATAGAAATGTAATTTTTTAGAAAACTTCTTACAGAAATAACATTTTGAGAAAATTTCTTATATAAATGAAATTTCGAGAAATTTTCGTATAGAAATTAACATATGAGAAAGTCCTATACAAATTAAATTTAAAGAAAAATTCCTATAGAAATAAAATTTTGAAAAAAAAAATATAGAAAAGAAATTTTCTAAGAAATTTTGTAAGAAAAATTTTTTACAGAATTGAAATTTTGAGAACATTTCTTATAGAAATGAAATTTTTAGAAAACTTCTTACAGAAATAACATTTTGAGAAAATTTCTTATATAAATGAAATTTTGACAAAATTTCCTATAGAAATGAAATTTTTACAAAATTTCTTATATAAATGAAATTTTGACAAAATTTCTTATAAAATTGAAATTTTGACCAAGTTTTCTATAGAAATGAAAATTTTACAAAATTTCCTATAGAAATAACATTTTTAGAAATTTTCCCATAGGAATAAAAAATTGTCGAAAGTTGTTTTTTAGTACAGTCTCGTTTTACTCCAATCTCCAGTTATGCAATTCCTCTCCTTCCATCGGTTCTTTTCGTCCAATATCAACTTCCCACACGCACAGAAAAACCATGTTTGGACATGGTTGCCGCATCCATTTAATGCTTACCTAGAGCATGTAATTGCCGCGAAAACCATGTATTTTGTCTTTGTAAAAATAGATTTCGAGCGGAGAAAAATGTATGGTGGCAATAAGCATTTGAATGGTTCTCAAATACCGCAAACATGTTCTATCATTTAAATGATAGAATTTGAGACCATTAAATGGTTGGGAAAATCATGTACCTGACCATTCAATTTTTTTTACTTTTTTACAGGGAAAAAAGTATTTTTATAGGTTAAGTATAGACATGTCTAGAACCATTACATGGCCATAAAGACCATTGAAACTTTTTTTCGTGACCATTTAATTTTTTAACTTTTTTGCAGCGAAAAGAATTTTATAAAAACATTGAGCAGGTACACACGATTTTCATTTTGCGCGTCAGTCGTGTGTTGATTGTTTCTTGGAGAATACGGATTTACTGTGTTTTGTGTTAATTTATTTATTCAGAAGTGGCACGTGGTTTTATGTGAACACAAAAAAGGAAACTGTAATTGAAAAAATTTACCTGGTTTTTGTTCTGCATTTTGCATATGGTATAATTTATTTTCATTTGCAGTTACATGATGCCTGCGTTTGTACATTTGATGGGCTTACATTTGATGTTTGCTTGCACGACATTATAAATACAAATAAACAATGAATTAGTTTATAAATAAATAAAAACAAATAAATAAAGTTAATTTTGTGTTTTCTTTTCTCAAGTGGCGTCCTTTTTCGACGACGAAAAAAGTTTTTTCATAAAGATCAAAACATTTTAGGTTGTGACCATGTTCTTTTAACTAGGAGAAAAACATTTTTAATGAATACCATAACATTTTAAATCGTGAACATTGTCTTTTCATTCAAACAAAATTCTTTTCATCAATATAATAACATTTTAGATGAGGACAATTATATTTTTTTTAGAACCATGTTCACTGAGCCAACATGGTTGCAGGTTAAAATGTTACACGATCGCCGCAAAAATAGATGCTATCATATTATTTTCCTCTTCGAATATGATTGTGACAATCATGTTTCTTCTCTGCGTGCAAGAGACCCAGCGTCTTCGCCATAGTTCATCATATTTGACTTCTATCCTGTAAAGATAAGAACATTGTGAAGCAAAAAAATCCGCTAAGACATTATTCGTTCCACGAGCGCCCTTCTAAGCCAGCACCCCCGCCTCCTCATTCCCTGTTATCCCACAGTGCCCAGATACCCAGCATAGAGTTATATTATACTATTCAGTGAGAATTTAGCGTTCTCTACGACAGCGGTTGACTACCTTAGATCTTATGTCAGCACTGCATAAGGCTTTTATAGCTGCTTGACTGTCGATGAAGAAGCTGATATCGCTTCCGAATAACGCCTCATCAAAGCGACTCAGCAGCCTTTGTGATCGCAGAAATCTCCGCCTGAAAATACTGCAATGACTATCCAGCGTGTAAGACTCCCGTATTCCCAGAATTACCAAATGGACCGATAAAAACTTAATCCGATACACGTTTTTGTGAGCCTAAAATACCAGAATATTTACAATTTCCGGCAAATTGGATAAAAACTACGGTTTCTAGAAACTCAAGGAGTTAAATAGAGAGATCGTTCTTATGGGGGCTATACTAAAATATGGACCGATACTCACCGTTTTCTACACACCTCTTTATGGCCCGAAAATACCTCTAGATTTCCAATTTCAGGCAAATTGGATAAAAACTACGAATTCTAGAAGCCCAAGAAGTAAACTCGGAAGAACAGTCTATATGGGGGCTATACCAAAACATGGACCGATACGGACAATTTGCGACAAACCTCTTTATGGTTCTATGGATCTGCCTATATTGGGGCTGTACCATAAAATGGACCGATGGGCACATTTTCGCCACACCTTTTTATGGTTCTAAACTACCTCTAGATTTCTAATTTCAGGCAAATTGGATAAAAACTACGGTTTTTTATAAGCCCAAGACCCAAAATCGGGAGGTCGGTGTATATGGGGACTATATCAAAACTTGGACCGATATTACCCATCGCCAACTTTACCTGCCTGCAAACAAAAAACGAATCTGTGCCAAATTTCAGGATGATAGCGCCATTATTGAAGGCCGTAGCGTGATTACAACAGACAGATATGCTTATATCGTCTTAGAATTTCTCCCAGATCAAGAATATATATTTACTTTATATAGTCGGAAATCAATATTTCGATGTGTGCTACAAACGGAATGACAAACTTTTTATACCCCCATCACCATTCTATGGTGGTGGGCATAAAAACATATGCACTAACTTATAATCCTGTTCCAGAGTGTAGCCCATTGTATAAAAATTTGGAAACAATGTTTATAAAGTTTATTTTAATTAAAATTTCCTTATTTTAAAGAAATTTGTCCCTTGTATTTTTTAATTGCGCTTCCTAAAATTTAGGTTGCTTAATCTTTAATATCACGTAAATATTTTTTTCACTGCATTTATGCCCTACGATGGCTCTCTAGCTTCTAATCTAGGTTCTCTGTTTGTGATGTGCAAAAAAAAGTTATTCACTCAGATGGTTTTTGATTTTAATCACGAAATTAATTGATCCAATTAATTTCTAATAGAAATTGTTTCAATCACAAACTTGATCATCGACGCCAATTAAAAACCTATTAATTTATTAAAAATTATTTTGTCCAATTAAATATTGATTCAATAAGTTTTTGTGATTGATTTTTATTTTTCTTAAAAACCTAAGGAAATCAATTCATTTTATAATTTACTATTATTCAAATTAAATTAAGATTTGACTTTAAACTAAAGATACAAAAATCCTCAAAATAGGTATTAGCCCATATTGGAAACATTGTTTCTTTAATTCAAATATTAAATATTTCAGTTAATTTTAAGATTATTTGTTCAAATTAAAAACCTTATTTACCTTACTTCAGAAACATACGCCTTTAACGAAAGAATGCAAATTTCAAAGATTCTTGTTCTACATTTTTATAAGCAAACACTGTGTATTTTTTATACCCTAAACCATAGAGCATCGAAATATTGCTCTAAGACCCCATAAAGTATATATATTCTGGGTCGTGGTGAAATTCTGAGTCGATCTGAGCATGTCCGTCCGTCCGTCTGTTGAAATCACGCTAACTTTCGAACGAAACAAGCTATCGACTTGAAACTTGGCACAAGTTATTGATGTAGGTCAGATGGTATTGCAACTGGGCCATATCGGTCCACTTTTACGTATAGCCCCCATATAAACGGACCCCCAAATTTGGCTTGACGATCCTCTAAGAAAAGCAAATTTCATCCGATTCGGCTGAAATTTTGTACATGGTTTTAGTATATGGTCTCTAATGACCATGCAACAACTGGTCCACATCGGTCAATAATTATATATAGCCCCCATATAAACCGATCCTCAGATTTGGCTTGAGGAGCCTCTAAGAGAAGCAAATTTCATCCGATCCGGTTGAAATTAGGTACATGATGTCAGCATATGATCTCTAACAACCTTGCAGAAATTGGTCCACATCGGTCCATAATTATATATAGCCCACATATAAACCGATCCCCCGATTTGGCTTGCGGAGCCTCTAAGAGGAGCAAATTTCATTCGATCCGGCTGAAATTGGGTACATAGTGTTGGTATATGGTCCCCAAACAACTATGCAAAAATTGGTCTACATCGGTCAAAATTATATATAGCCCCAATATAAACCGATCCCCCGATTTGGCTTGCGGAGCCTCTAAGGGAAGCAAATTTCATCCGATCCGGCTGACATTTGGTACATGGTTTTAGTATATGGTCTCTAATGACCATGCAACAATTGGTCCACATCGGTCAATAATTATATATAGCCCCCATATAACCCGATCACCAGATTTGATCTCCGGAGCTTCTTGGAAGACCAAAATTCATCTGATTCAGTTGAAATTTGATACGTGGTGTTAATATGTGGCCTCAAACACCAATGCAAAAATTTGTCGAAATCGGTCCATAATTATATATAGCCGATCCCCAGATTTGACCTCCGGAGCCCCTTGGAAGAGCAAAATTCATCCGATTGGGTTGAAATTTTGTACGTGATGTTAGTATATGTTATCCAATAACCCCGCAGGAATTGGTTCATATCAGTCCATAGTCATATGTATCCCCCATATAAACCGATCCCGAGATTTTGTTTTGGAGCCACTTGGAGGAACAAATTTCATCCGAGTCAGTTGAAAATTGGTACATTGTGCTAGTATATGGCCGTTAACAACCATGCCTAACTAGGTCCATATCGGTCTATAGTTATATATATCCCTCAGATAAATCGATCCCCAATCACACAAAAATTGGTCCATATCAGGTTCATTATTCTATATAGCCCCCATATAAGCGACCCCCCATATTTCAATTCTGGCTCTCTACGTACCGTGCAAAAATCCATGTCAATTCGTAATTATTTGTAGACTTACCTATACATAACTTTTTTGTGTAATATGTACCACGTATGGACTCACTCACAATTTAGTAAACGATGTGAAGAATATTTAAGATACCACAACCAGGGATCCGGAGCGGTCCAGTTTTTTCGCTCCGCTCCCGCTCCGGAGAAAAAAAAATCGCTCCGCTCCACGCTCCGCTCCGAGAAAAAAAAATCGCTCCGCTCCTCTTCGAGAAAAATCGGGCGGTACATATATATGGGAGCTATAGCTAAATCTGGGAAAATCGGGCGATACATATATATGAGAGCTATATCTAAATCTGAACCGATTTGGATGAAATTTTGCAGACTTGAAGGGTTTACCTTTTGCCAAATTTGGCGACGATCCGTTTGAAAAAAAGCACAGCGTGATCCCATTTGTCGAAATCGGGCGATACATATATATGGGAGCTATATCTAAATTTGATCCGATTTCTTCCAAATTCAATAGAGTTCGTCATTGTGCCCAAAAACTCCCTGTACCAAATTTCATCAAAATCGGTTAATAATTGCCACCGGAATCCTGTGAACAACAAATACATGGACAGACGGACGGACACCAAGCGCTAGATCGACTCAGGAGCAGAGAATGAAGGCGCCGAGTCGCGCCGCCGATTTTAGCCGTCGCCGACCCGTTTTTAGCAGTCGACGCCGCCGCCGAATATGTCGACTCATCTCGACTCAAATTTAGCCGCCAATTAAACTAAAATATTGATTTATATCAGAAAAATTTAATAATATTTGTTATAGTTTTTGCCTAAATTTTGAACTTTCCACTTTCAATCAATTAGTATCAAGTTGCTATAATAGTTTTACAAAATTTTAGCTCAAAAAATTTGAATGAAATGTAAATTTGATTGTAAGATTGGTTGTACAACTAATCTCATTACAATTCGGAAAACTTCAAATTGGTTTTTTAAAAGATAATTTTGCGCCGCCGAAGAGACAATTTTTTATCGGCTTAGCCGTCAAGCCGCCGCCGCCGGAGGCAAAAATGTAGTGTTAGCCGCCGCCGACAAAAATGGGTCGGCTTCATTCTCTGCTCAGGAGGTAATTGTGAGTCGATCGGTATATTTTTTATGGGGTCTAAAATCAACATTTCTGGTAGGCACATTTTGTGGCAGATCAAACTTATTATACCCTAACCACTATGTGGTTTAGGGTGTAATGACTTTAAAACAATGTGTTGAAACATTTTATTAATTTTGAAGATTTTTTCAGAAATATTAAATCCATTTTGACTTCATTAAAACGAAATTTTCATTCATGTTAGGATACACATTTTTATGTCGAATCACTTAGCTATAAGGACAAACAGACTTCATTGAAAAGTTTAGAGACTTTTAGACAAGGAAAAAACTTTATATCAGAGAAATACGTCTTCTATTCTAAGCAAAATTCGTATTCGTATTTTAAGCCTCCCGATAATATTCTTTGCGGTGCACCATCTACTATTTAATATGTGATAGCAACCAAATTTATTAAAATGGACCAAAATGGACCAAATTCTGTTTGGTCCGACCATCGGACCAAATTTAAAAATTAGAAATCTTTTGGACCAATTTTGGTCCGTTCGGACCAAAACGGCAACGCTGATTGGAATTGAAAGTCTATACACAGAGTAGAAGTAACTACTCTCCGAAAGTTTTTTTTTTTTGTTTTGCAACAGACGTAGAGAAAAGGTTTTGTAATATTTGATGATTTGACTTAAAAATGGGTATCTTAACATGAAACAAAAAATTTATAGACTAAGGTCAATTTGACTTTAATAATTCAGAAAAATTCTTTAAATTTAATGAAATTGTCTTTAAATTTGTTGTCTTTTTGCATATTGACTACAAAGCAAAAAATCGTTCAAATATAGGGCATGTTTATCAAAAATTTATTTTAAAGAAGTTTTTTACTTCAAACATAGCATATATTCTACTGGAAGTCGAGTCCTAATTTGGAAAATAAAGTTGCCGTTAACTCGTTTTTAAAGGACTTTGATAGCATATGAAGAAAAAAAGCTGAGAAAGCGAAAAAATAAAATTTGCTTCCTAGAAGCAAGTACACAAAACCTAAATTTAAAAGAGAATTGTGTTTTAAAAGTGTCCTTGCTTGTATTCTCCGCTTCTTTGGCTCGGAATCAATACCAAATTTTTTAAAGTAAAGACAAAATCTTTGGAACCGAGTATGCTTTTTTTCAGTGTATGTTTGCAAAAACCTCCATCGAAATCAGTCCGTGGTATACCTACGAATATTCTTACTCAGATCTAGTGTTACCTAATTTCGCTTTTTTCCCCTTTATTGTAAAAATACATTTTCGAACAGCGTTTTTAAGAAATGTTCGTTCTCAAAAAAAAGTAGATAACATGCAATAATACAAATCAAGTCATTAGTTTTCGATGTGAGAAAAAATTAAAATAAATGTATATGCGCACATTTTTCAACCAAAATTGAAACTATCCATAATTTTAATTAAATTTTCGAGAACTAATATCAGAAATAAGAGAATGCTAGGGTATAGTACAATAGTAAGGCAAATATGAATGTCCTTACACTGAAAAAACGCATGCTCGGTTCCAAAGATTTTGTCTTTACTTTAACAGTTTGGGTATTAATTCCGAGCCAAAGAAGCGGAGAATACAAGTAAGGATACTTTAAAGACGCAATTCTCTTGTAAATTTGCTTCTAGGAAGCAAATGTTAATTTTTAATTTTTTATAGTTTTTTTTTCGTCCGTTGTTATCAAAATCCTTTAAAAACGATTTAACGACAATTTTATTTTCCATATTAAGACTCGACTTCCAGTAGAAATTATGCTATGTTTCAAGTAAAAAGCGTCTTTAATATAAAGTGTTGAAAAACTTGTCTTATTTTTTAACGATTTTTTGCTTTGTAGGCAAGATGCAAAAAGGAAACAAATTTAAATACAATTTTATTAATTTTAAAGAATTTTTCTTAATTATTAAAGTCACGTTGACCTTACCTCAAAAATTGTATCTTTCATGTTATGATACACATTTTTAAATAAAATCACTTAATTATAAGGACATTACAACTTCATTCAAAAGTTTATTGACTTTTGGACAAGGAAAAAACTTTATTTTAGAGAAATGCGTCTTCCATGTTGAGCAAAATTTGCATTCTTATTCTAAGGACATGAAATCTTAGACTTCACGACAATATTTTTTTCAGTGTAGAAAACTAAAAAATTAAATATAAATAAGATCGTTTAATTGCATTTATTTGGCGTTCATTACAAACATCTTTGTAGTAATACGGGATGAAATTGATCGAAAGTACTGTTGTTACTTTTACAACGCATACTAGAGATATATTTTGACATTTGCCGTTTTTGAAAACAATTACTAAAAAAACACTTTGTGTTTTCCCCAATGTACGTACGTACAAAAATACATATCGTACATTTTAAACGTTTACTCACACTACGCTAAGTACTAAGTAATTTCAAAGTTACACATTTCATTCAAGTAATATTTTAGTCGGAGCGGAGCGGTTTTTCATTTGGAAACCGCTCCGCTCCCGCTCCGATCCGGATTTTAGAAATGCCGCTCCCGCTCCGGCAAAAAAAGGGCTTGCTCCGCTCCGCTCCGGATCCCTGACCACAACCCAAGTAATTCGATTGTGGATGACAGTCTTTCGTTGAAGATTCTACGCAATCCATGGTGGGGGGGGGGTACATAAGATTCGGCCTGGCCGAAATCACGGCCGTATATACTTGTTATCTTTCATATAAGGTCAATATTATTTTCAGTGTAAATTCAAAAAGTGTTCATTTGTATATAACAATCTAATGCTGGGTGGGATCCAAAGATCGAAATAACTTTGTCATTCTGTTCACCCAGAAAAAGGGGCTCTAATGCCAACTGAACTTTATTTTAGTTCTTTATTTGAATAATTTTTTGCTAACATTAATGACGTGAACTAAAAATATGAAAGAAAGTTGTATACAAAATAGTGCACAATTTTACTAAGAAATAAAATAGTTCATATTTTCCTAAAATGGCAGAAGTTTGCTTAAATTGAGTTCATAAGTCTCTCAAATGAGTAAATTTTACTAAAATTGTACCTGCACGCAAAAAAATAATTCTTTCCTCCCAAACGAAATTTTAGACAAAGAAAGTTCGTTTCTCGTTTGCTTTTCGTTGAAAGGAAGTGTATTTGGAAGAAAAGTATATACTTTTTGTGCAATTTCATAAAGACTAATTCAAAAAATTTTTTTCTGGCTAATTGCATTTTCCCTCACATCTTTCTCACTTCCACGAAGTTGTTTAGTTCTTAGCACCTTTTTCTGTAATACAAACAATGTAGAAGAAATTATACGATTTTATAAATTTTTAAATTTTTTTTTACCTTTCGCCTGGACTGAGAATCGAACCGCGGTCCATGCAATTTGTAAGGCAGCACACTATCCACTGAGCTACGTAGCTGTTATTGTCATCAATAGCTAATTATCCATATAAGTTATATTAATATAGCATAGCATGCGGCGCTCACGAGCCGATTAAACAAAGTTTATTTAACAGAAAAATACATTTAGTTTGGAACCGTGGAGCAGTGGTTGCTACGTCGGACTTGCATGCCAAGGGTCGTGGGTTCGATCCCTGCTTCGACCAAAGTTTTTTTTTACATATATTCCAGATATGGTCGGAAGATTCCGAAAAAAATTTCAACATTACATTCTACTATATTAAATTTTGAACTGTAAAATGTGTCTTATTAAAGACCTAAAATCAGAAAAGAACAGTGTTTGATATAAACGAAATGGACTGTGTTGTTGGTTCAAAAATAACTTTTTTTATTGAAAAAATAAAAATTGTGTAACAAACGAATTTTTTTGGTGATAAAAGTGTATACTTTTCGAAGCAATTCAAAAAACTCTAACAAAAGAAAAACGTGTTCGGTACACGTTTTCCAAACGTTTTTTTTTCTTTGCGTGTGTCATTTCTTCCAATTTTTTTGAAATTTTCTTAAACAAGAGAAAAAAATTAATTATTTTTAATACATTTTCTTCAATTTGACAAAAAGTATTAACTTATTTGTAACATGTTGCAATTAGAAAACTATTTTAGTTAAAATTTTCTAAAATAAACCTACATTTTCTTCCACGGTGGGTTCACTTTTGTTTTGGTGTTTGTAATGTACCACACCAGCCTCGTAACTGCTAAAGATTAAAACCATTTAGTAATGTCGAAATTAATTTTCCATCTTAATAGAGAGATAAAATTTTCCTTATGAACACACATATTAGAATAATGCAAATATTTACAGGGAATTACATTGCGACATAACGCCCTAATTTAGGTAGAATTTAAAGTGTAAATTATCATACATATAGACGCTGCGGTCCTATGTCTAGGGCAGGCAGCCACTGGCATCAACTATTGACACAACACAGAATTTTATTAGAACACCAAATGGGTGTAAATAGCACCTTAATATAATGGAGTTGATATGCCTCCAGTCGCCATATATAGCACCATTTTACATACACCATCTTGTATGTAAATATATAGATAATTCTAAAAACACCAAGACCAAGATAATATGGCCTTTTTTTGGAGAAGTCATGATTCTTATCACTAATAAGGCATTTTGTATGACTTTATGCTCAGATTAGCACTTGAAGATAAAGCGAAAGATATTTTATTTTGGGCCAAAATATTTTATTTACTTTTCCTAGGAATCTTAGAAAAACATCCTGAGTTGACAAATAAATAAACAAACTATAATTAACCTGTATATAAAAGTCCCATAAAATTTAACAAGTCAACTGCAAGAAGTCAACCAAATAAGAAGGTTTTTTCATCTGCGGTATTTCTTTAGCCTAAGAATTATTTTGTCAGATAAAAGAATTTCAATATAGAATGTCGGTGATTAGATTAGGGCTACACACAAAAGAAAAATCATGGAAAATCTATAAGAGACTTTTAACTCAATGAATATTTTTTCAGGGTATTTGCAGATTTCGTACTTTTAGAATATTGACCTGGGATTGTAGTCAAAATTAAAAAAAAAATTGACTTTCATTATATATGCCCAAAACTCGAATTTTCCCCAAAATTGAATTGGCGAAAGAGTCGATTTTTAATTTTTTGCGAGTTGTCTTTGTATCTTCATCAGAGATGGTCCAAGTAGCAATTTTTTGTGTTTTCTACTGTCAAAAAGTTGTAAACGTCGAAAACGTCATATACCTGTATAAAAGGTAAAAAACGTAGTAAATGTCAAAAATGCCTACAGGACCCTTAGATTTAATTTCAAAAACTATTTTTAGTATCCTAAGTCATGAAAACGTCATATTGAAGTATTTTAGACTTTTTTATAATAATATTTTAAAATTTTTATTCAAACGAAATTTGCACGATTCGCTGGCATAAACATTTGAGTGCAACTCGTTTTCATTGTTGTGCACAAATCGGATTTAGGTACAACATGTGGGCATGCAAAATACCAACCACGCATATTTAATTTTATTAATAATCATTCTCAAATCAAGTAAGACATAAATGGTTCTAATAAACGTACTGTACAAAAAAATATATTTTTGCCAAAAAGTAAGTATTTTACGAAGGTTAGCATTTTCTTTTTTATAATGAAAAGTCATTCATAAATACAAAAATTAAAAAAAAGTACGAAATAAACGGTTCTAAAATTCGTATATTGTCAAAAACTAAGTATTTTACGAAGGTTTACGACGTTTTTGACGTATGGTAAAATACGTCGTAAATGTATGTCAAATACCTTACAGTTTACGACAGACCATCTCTGATCTTCATCACATTCCCCTTTTAAATTAGAGTCATCTCTTTTTGATGGCCAACATCAATTAGTCGGTTATGTTACTATGTCGGTTATGTGATTAATCTATATGAATTGCATCAGATTGGTGTAGTGTATTATACATTCAGCTCCACTCAGCCTTAGCTCTTCTTTCCTTATTATTACCAAAATTTTGTTTTAGCTTCCACTAGCGATAAATATTTGCCAACGATGGGGTTTAGCCCATTTTGTCACCTACTGCATGCAGTAAAAATAAATTATTTGGCATATTTAATTGCCGTTATCAGTCTCCAGACGAACCTACTTCACAACGCATAGAGGGGAAAGATAATAAAGTTAACACAATGAAATTTAGTATTTTTCAAAGTACAGTTTGTAACATTTATTTTTTTTCTCATTGGCGTAATGGTAAAACATTCCTATTAAAAATTTGTAATTTATATAAAACAAATTGCCGTTTGTAAAAAGAAAATTTTCTTACAAGGATTTTTATTACATTGACTACATGACTTACGAAATATGGTTCTTACTCTGAAAAACAATTTTTGGCAAAAAAAAAATATCTACACTGAAAAAAAATATTGTCGTGAGGTCAAAGATTTCAAAGATTTACGAATGCAAATTTTGCTTAGCATAGACGACGCATTTCTCTAATATAATGTTTTTTTCCTTGTCCAAAAGTCGATAAACTTTTCAATGAAGTCGTATTGTCCTTATAATTAAATAATTTCACACAGAAAAAAATTTCACGAAAACTGTTCCTATTAAAATTTTAATTAAGTTTTAAAAAAATATTCAATTAAAAATTTAATTGAATCAACAAATTTTTTAAATGAAACAAAACTCAATCACAAAAATTAATAGTATCAATTAATTTTTTAATTGACCTTCAATTAAATTTTTTAATTGACCTTCAATTAAATTTTTTAATTGACCTTCAATTAAATTTTTTAATTGACCTTCAATTAAATTTCTTAATTGATACTATCACTGCTGTGATTGAAGACATTTCAATTAAAAAATTAATTGGATCAATTAATTTCGTGATTGAATCAGAAAAAAAATTAGTGTGCACTTAAAAATGGGTATGATAACATGAAAGAAAAAATGTTGGGGCTAAGGTCAACTTGTTTTTATAATTCAGAAAAATTCTTTAAATTTAATGAAATTGTCTTTAAATTTGTTGTCGTTTTGCATCTTGACTACAAAGCCAACAATCATTCAAATATAGGACATGTTTTTTAACACTTTATTTTAAAGACGTTGTTTACTTGAAACATAGCACAACTTCTACTGGAAGTCGAGTCTTAATTTAACATAGAAAATAAAGTTGTCGTTAACTCATTTTTAAAGGACTTTGATAGCATATTTGCTTCCTAGAAGCAAGTACACAAAACCCAAATTTAAAAGAGAATTGTGTCTTAAAAGTACTTTACTTGTATTCTCCGCTTCTTTGGCTCGGAATCAATACGAACATTTTTAAAGTAAAGACAAAACCTATGGAACCGGGCATGTTTTTTTTCAGTGTAACCTATAGGGCTGATATGTTCTGCATCCAACTTCCAACTCGCTATCATTTCTAAACGGCTTGTCTGACAGATGAAAAATTCATTACTGTCGCAGTTCATAATATTGTTTACCACATAACAACAGCATTCTGATCTTTGCATTCAGAAATAAGGCTATTCGTGATAGAATTCAAGCATGATAGTGTGGTTGTGGCTATCGCTAAAGTCATCCAACATTTAAATCTTTTTCAATCTTTTGTTTTTCGTACCATTTGATACAGACCAGAGATGGTCTGTATCAGATTTTTTTTAGGTTTGCGACTGTTGCAAAGTTGTAAACGTCACATACGCGTCGTAAATGTAGAAAAAGTAACAAACGTTGCAAACTCAAAATATTTCAGTCCCTTCAACTAGGCAGCGAATGATATCTAAAAAGTGATTAAGTTTCAATTCTCAGGAACGATCATAAAATTATTAACTAGTCTAAAAAACTTGAATAGAGTTATTTCTTTTGGTGAATCTGAGCCAAAATTGCTATGAACTACTCGATGGTGCAGTAAATGTGACAGTCGGTACTCGCTCATAACACTAGTTTACACTGAAAATGTATATTTGATGAGAGGTGACTTTTTTGTATTTTGATCTGCCGAACTTGAAAAAAAATGTTAAAATTTTTTTTTATGGAACAGTTTTTGAGATATCCCGTTATTTTCAGTTTTTCGCTCTTTTTTTACTAAACAAATTATATCTCAAGTTTATTTTAAAGACGTTGTTTACTTGAAACATAGCACAACTTCTACTGGAAGTCGAGTCTTAATTTAACATAGAAAATAAAGTTGTCGTTAACTCGTTTTTAAAGGACTTTGATAGCATATGAAGAAAAAAGCTGAAAAAGCTAAAAATAAAAATTTGCTTCCTAGAAGCAAGTACACAAAACCCAAATTTAAAAGAGAATTGTGTCTTAAAAGTACTTTACATGTATTCTCCGCTTCTTTGGCTCGGAATCAATACGAAAATTTTTAAAGTAAAAACAAAACCTATGGAACCGGGCATGTTTTTTTTTTTCAGTGTAACCTATAGGGCTGATATGTTCTGTATCCAACTTCCAACTCGCTATCATTTCTAAACGACTTGTCTGACAGATGAAAAATTCATTACTGTCGCAGTTCATAATATTGTTTACCACATAACAACAGCATTCTGATCTTTGCATTCAGAAATAAGGCTATTCGTGATAGAATTCAAGCATGATAGTGTGGTTGTGGCTATCGCTAAAGTCATCCAACATTTAAATCTTTATCAATCTTTTATTTTTCGTAAGGAGCAATACTGTGATGCCAGAGATGGTCTGTATCAAATTTTTTTTTAGGTTTGCGACTGTTGCAAGTTGTAAACGTCATATACGCGTCGTAAATGGAGAAAAAGTAACAAACGTTGCAAACTCAAAATATTTCAGTCCCTTCAACTAGGCAGCGAATGATATCTAAAAAGTGATTAAGTTTCAATTCTCAGGAACGATCATAAAATTATTAACTAGTCTAAAAAACTTGAATAGAGTTATTTCTTTTGGTGACTCTGAGCCAAAATTGCTATGAACTACTCGATGGTGCAGTAAATGTGACAGTCGGTACTCGCTCATAACACTAGTTTACACTGAAAATGTATATTTGATGAGAGGTGACTTTTTTGTATTTTGATCTGCCGAACTTGAAAAAAAATGTTAAAATTTTTTTTATGGAACAGTTTTTGAGATATCCCGTTATTTTCAGTTTTTCGCTCTTTTTTTACTAAACAAATTATATCTCAAGTTTAAAGCGTCCGATCAACAACTATCGATGCAAAAGGCAAATTTTGAACAAAATCATGTTTTCCAGTGACCCTTTTCCGCCGGAGCTATACAAACCATTAAAAAACGTCCGGTTTCTCTTCATAGTCGTATAGATGATACTAGCGTAAGTAATAAGACCAACTAGAAACAAATCGACCGAAAAATGACAAAGTTATAAGCAATTGAGTGAACAAATCCGATGTCAAAACTCAATTAATTTTTTCATTAACAAGTAACTATTTTCCATTACTTTCTTGACTGACCTACGGCCATTTTCATGTAGCTCCATTAGGCTTTAACTGCCAGTTAACAGAAAGTAAATTGCAAATAACTTCTCTCCAGTTAACTTTAACTGAAAAATTTTCGTCAGTTAAGTTCCTAACTAGCATATGGAATATATATGCAAGATGACAGCTTCGTTAATAATACGGTTTAAAAGTATTATTAACGAATACCGTCTGTCTGTCTGTCTGGCTGTCTGTTGTAATCACGCTACAGCATTCAATAATGGAGCTATCGTCCTGAAATTTGGCACAGAATCGTCTTTTGTCTGCGCGCAGGTCAATATCGGGCCATGTTTTGGTATAGCCCCCATATAAACCGACCTCCCGATTTGGGGTCTTTCGCTTATAGAAACCGTAGATTTCATCCAATTTGCGCGAAATTGAAAATCTAGAGATATTTTGGGACCTTGAAGAGGTGTGCCAAAAATGGTGAGTGTCGGTCCATGTTTTGGTATAGCCCCCATATAAACCGACCTCCCGATTTGGGGTCTTTCGCTTATAGAAACCGTAGTTTTAATCCAATATGCGCGAAATTGAAAATCTAGAGATATTTTGGGACCTTGAAGAGGTGTGCCAAAAATGGTGAGTGTCGGTCCATGTTTTGGTATAGCCCCCATATAAACCGACCTCCCGATTTTACTTCTTGGGCTTATAGAAACCGTAGTTTTTATCCAATTTGCCTGAAATTGGAAATCTAGAGGTATTTTTGGGCCATAAAGAGGTGTGCCGAAAACGGTTAGTATCGGTCGGTATTTTAGTATAGCCCCCATAAGAACGATTTCCCGATTTAACTCCTTAGGTTTCTAGAAACCGTAGTTTTTATCCGATTTGCCTGAAATTGTAAATATTCTCGTATTTAAGGCTCACAAAAACGTGTATCGGATTAAGTTTTTATCGGTCCATTTGGTAATGCCTCCATATAGACCAATTTCACTTCTTGTGAGTATAGAAGGCGCACTGATCATGAAAATTGCTTGAAACTCAATGTAAAATTTCCAGATTTTATTTTTCGGGTGAAAATCTACAGATTTAATATTTCAAATCAAGACGTTATTTTATAATTTTCTTGCACACTTACTTACTAAAACTCAAACAAAAATGGTTCTTATAAATCCAGAATCTGATATAGTCCTCATAGGTGAAATCTTTAAATGTATCTTCGGGAAGTGTCCTAAGTCCTCAAGCCCTCCTGAAATTTCAAAGGAAATCCTAATATTTGGTTCATGGTGGTGGGTATTTAAGATTCGGCCCGGCCGAACTTACTGCTGTATATACTTGTTTTTCTTTAAACTTGAGTATCTATTACTGATCTGTTTCATCTCCAAATTTTAACACTAAATGTCAATCTGATTGACATCACATCAAAAGCCCCTAGTAAACCAATAAAGATGTTCAACAGTAGTTTCTTTAATACCATAATAGAAATGCTCAAAATAAAAAATTCAAAACGACCAACCACCTTTCTTATTTGCTTCTTATCTCAATGAGAAAAACAATGAAATACTTAATGCATTTCCATTACCGAATAAACGATAACATTCAAAATAAAGACATTCGATTTTCTACAAAATGTAGGGATGCCACATCAGGACAACATCGAATCGAAGATGAAGCCTAGCGAACAAAGCAGTCGTTATGTGGAATACTAAGTGAAAACATTATTTTGAGTTTGACAAAATTTTCTATAGAAATAAAATTTTGAAAAAATTTTCTATAGAAATAAAATTTTGCCAAAATTGTCTATGTAAATAAATTTTGATAACATTTTCTACATAAATAAAATGTTGACTAAATTTTCTATATAAATAAAATGTTGACAAACTCTTCTATATAAATAAGATGTTGACAAAATCTTCTATATAAATAAAAATTTTCTATAGAAATAAGATTTTGACAAATTTTTCTATAGAAATAAAATTTTGACTAAATTTTCTATAGAAATGAAATTTTGACAAAATTTTCTATATAAATAAAATGCTGATAAAGTTTTCTATAGAAATAAAATGTTGACAAAATTTTCTATAGAAATAAAATTTTGACAAAAATTTCTATAGAAATAAAGGTTTCACAAACTTGTCTATAAAAATAAAATTTTGACAAAATTGTTTATAGAAATAAAATTTTGATAAAATTATCTATAGAAATAAAATTTTGACAAATTTTCTATATAAATAAAATGTTGACAACATTTTCTATAGAAATAAAATTTTGAAAAAATTTTCTCTATAAAAAAAATGGTGACAATATTTTCTATAGAAATAAAATTTTGGCAATATTTTCTACATAAATAAACAAAATTTTCTCTGTAAATAAAATTTTGACAAAAGTTTCTATATAAATAAAATTTGTACAAACTTTTCTATATGGATATATTTTTTTCTATTAAATAAAATTTTGACAAAATTTTCCATAGAAATAAAATTTTTACAAAATTTTCTATAGAAAGGAAATTTTGACAAAATTTTCTATAGAAATAAAATTTTGTATAGAAATTATATTGAAATAAAATTTTGACAAAATTTTCTATAAAAAAAATTTAACAACATTTTATATTGAAATAAAATTTTGGCAACATTTTCTATAGAAATAAATTTTGACAAAATTTTCTATATAAATAAAATGTTGACAAAATGTTCTATAGAAATAAAATGTTAATGAAATTTTTTATATAAATAAATTTTGACAAAATTTTCTATATAAATAAAATTTTGACAAAATTTTCTATGTAGATAAAATTTTGACAAAATTTTCTATAGACATAAAATTTTGACAGAATTTTCTTCATAAAAAATTTTTGACAACATTTTTTACAGAAATAAAATTTCGAAAAATTTTCTATAGAAATAAAATTTTGACAAAATTTTCTATAGAAACAAAATTTTGACAAAATTTTCGATATAAGTAAAATTTTGAAAAAATTTTCTATAGAAATAAAATTTTGTATAGAAATTTTAAATTATATTTAAATAAAATTTTATTTATATAAATAAAATTTTGACAAAATTTTCTATATAAATAAAATTTTGACAAAATTTTCTATATAAATAACATATTGACAAATAGAAATAAAATTTTGACAAAATTTTCTGTATAAATAAAATTTTGACAATAAAATTTTGTATAGAAATTATAAATTATATTGAAATAAAATTTTGACAAAATTTTCTATAAAAATAAAATTTTGACAAAATTTTGTATTGAAATTATATTGTGAGAAAAGTTTTTATATAAATAAAATTTTGACTAAATTTTCTATATAAATAAAATTTTGACTAAATTTTCTATAAAAATAAAATTTTGACAAAATTTTGTATTGAAATTATATTGTGACAAAATTTTTTATAGAAATAAAATTTTGTGTAGAAATTATAAAATAAATTGAAATAAAATTTTTACAAAATTTTCTATAAAAATAAAATTTTAACAAAATTTTATATTGAAATAAAATTTTGGCAAAATTTTCTATAGAAATAATTTTTTTTGTCAAAATTTTTTATATAAATAAAATGTTTTCTATATAAATAAAATGTTGACAAAATTTTCTATATAAATAAAATGTTGACAAAATTTTCTATAGAAATAAAATTTTAACAAAATTTTCTATAGAAATAAAATTTTAACAAAATTTTCTATAGAAATGAAATGTTGACAACATTTTCTATAGAAATAAAATTTTGACAAAATTTTCTATAGAAATAAAATTTTGTATGGAAATTATAAATTATATTGAAATAAAATTTTGACAAAATTTTCTATAAAAATAAAATTTTGACAAAATTTTGTATTGAAATTATATCTTGACAAAATTGTCTTTAGAAATAAAAATTTGCGAAATAAGATTTTTTGGTTGGGTAATTTTTTAGTAAAATTTTATCCAAATTTTGGTACATAATGGAATCCCTATGAAATGTATAAACATATGGCATATGTATGTGTGTGTTCAGAAAAGCGGAAAGCATTGCCGAGAGTGTTAACTTGGTCAAATTGTTGTTTTATCAAGAATGTAAGTGAATGAGTCAGATAGTAATGGTGATGGTTGGTTGAATGAATCAGTTGAGTACATCTGTCTGTCTGTCTGTAGGTTTCAACGATTGATTGGCTAGATGACAGCTCCAAAACGTTGAAGAAGCGGCAAATATCAAAGACTTATTCTCATCCCAAATGGCCAAGCGGAAAGATGCAACAAAATTCAAGTCCAGTAGTCAAAAAAAAGAAATAATTTTCCTAGTGATAAGAGCCAGTAGTGGCTAAGTGTTCCACCATAATAGGGTCACACCAGTAAACATTTTTCATTCACCATAAAATTGATGGCCTCCAATTTGTCCAAATCCATGGTTTCTATCTGAGCCCAATGTATCTGTGGCAGCGCAGTAAGAGATTTGAAAATGTCAGCTATTATTTGAAAATTTACTTTAGAAAATGCCGACATGGTGTTTCTCGCCTTGATTCATCGGAATGGGATCTGGGTGTGATCAAGAACATCGTAGAAAGAAATTAGGAAATTTAAGTTTCTATTTCTCATCCTCGATCCACCATTATTGTACTCCATGGCCTTGTTTGCTGTAAATATTTTTTTGCCTTTTTGCATAATAACTGTCAAAACAAAGACTTTATCTCTATAAAGCAGATTTTCTTATCAGTCCATAGTGAGCTGTCCTTCGTGTAGGGCATGATTCATTGGAGGTCAAGTCACCCATATCAATTTTCTTGGGCCAGTTAATAGATTCTTTTTCAGTGTATATTATATTGTACGTTAGTTGTAATAAATCTGTGTCAATGGCTACATTCGCATAACTTCTATTTAAGGTCTAGATTAATTCCTATATCAATAATAAATTATTTTTCTAAGTATTAGCTGCTGGCAACTCACATGAATGTCTACGCATATGAGAATATGATTTTTATCTTACATTTACTTATAGCGCAAATTGTTGACGCCACCTTCAGCACATTTGGGGTTAGCACATGATGTGGTTGGTGGTGATGATGGTGCTACTGCTGGCATTCAGTTAAGTAAATATTGCAGACATTGGCAAAAGGAATGTTGGTCCATATCATGATATGGTGGTGACAAGTGACAAACAAAATGTTATCAGGGTTTCTTTGGACGATGACGACATTAGCACCTAATACCAGTAGCAAAGGAGTTATAATTGAGCACATTCAACGAGAAGGCCATATCACAAGATTGAAACAAATGTCCAGACACTGTTCTCCGAAACTGCTCTTATCTTTGGGAAATGTAGAAATTTTGCGGCAATGGGAGTGCAAAGGTGAATAAATGATTTGAAGGTTAGTAATAATTTCACACTGAAAAGAAATATTAACATAAACAAGTATATACGGCCGTAAGTTCGGCCAGGCCGAAGTTTATGTACCCTCAACTATGGATTGCGTAGAAACTTCTTCTAAACACTGCCATCCACAATCGAATTACTTGGGTTGCGGTAACGCTTGCCAATGGCAAGGTATCTTAATACCGTCTTATAAATTATAAGTAAGTCCATACGTGGTATATATTAAATAAAAAAGACCGACTAAATACGTATATAATTCGGTTTGACAAAATTTTTTATAGAAATAAAATTTTAACAAAATTTTTCTATAGAAATAAAATTTTAACAAAATTTTCTATAGAAATAAAATTTTGACAAAATTTTCTATAGAAATAAAATTTTGACAAAATTTTCTATAAAAATAAAATTTTAACAAAATTCTCTATAGAAATAAAATTTTAACAAAATTCTCTATAGAAATAAAATTTTGACAAAATTATCTATAGAAATAAAATTTTGGTATATTATTTTCGGCTCGAGTGGCAACCATGATTATGAACCGATATGGACCAATTTTTGTGTGATTGGGGATCGGCTATATATAACTATAGACCGATATGGACCAATTTTGGAATGGTTGGTAGCGGCCATATACTAACACCACGTTCCACATTTGAACCGGATCGGATGAATTTTGCTCCTCCAAGCGGCTCCGGAGGTCAAATCTGGAGAACGGTTTATATGGAACGGTCATTATGGACCGATATGGACCAATTCTGGCAGGGTGGTTAGAAACCAATACTAACATCATCCACCAAATTTCAGCCGAATCGGATGAAATTTGCTTCTCTTAGAGGCTCCGCAAGCCAAATCGGGGGATCGGTTTATATGGGGAATATATATAATTATTGACCGATGTGGACCAATTTTTGCATAGTTGTTAGAGACCATATACTAACACCATGTACCAAATTTCAGCCGAATCGGATGAAATTTGCTTCTTTTAGAGGCTCCGCAAGCCAAATCGAGGGATCGGTTTATATGGGGGCTATATATAATTATGGACCGATGTGAACCAATTTTTGCATAGTTGTTGAAGACCATACATCAACATCATGCACCAAATTTCAGTAGGATTGGATGAAATTTGCTTCTCTTTGAGGCTCCGCCAACCAACTCTGGCGATCGGTTTATATGGGGGCTATATATAATTATGGACCGATGTGGACCAATTTTTGCATGGTTGTTAGAGACCACATGCTAACAACATGTACCAAATTTCAGCCGGATCGGATGCAATTTGCTTCTCTGAGAGCAATCGCAAGCCAAATCTGAGGGTCCGTTTATATGGGGGCTATACGTAAAAGTGGACCGATATGGCTCATTTGCAATACCGTCCGACCTACATCAATAACAACTACTTGTGACAAGTTTCAAGTCGATAGCTTGTTTCGTTCGGAAGTGATTTCAATAGACGGACGGACGGACGGTCATGCTCAGATCGACTCAGAATTTCACCACAGGGTCTTAGAGCAATATTTCGATGTGTTACAAACGAAATGACAAAGTTAATATACCCCCATCCTATGGTGGAGGGTATAAAAATTAGGCAACGTTAATTTTAGGATACGCAATTTACTCAATGTTAGGGACAAACTTATTTAAAATAAATTTTTATTAAAGTAAAAGTTCATGGCCTTCGCTTTCAACAATTATTTCATTCAATTTAGAGCTCACCGCTCATTAACCAATAAAATTAAAACTGGAAAGATCCAAGGAGTTGTTTCGCTTCCACCAAAGTGTCCAATTACCGAAGTTGGTTTTCTCCAATGAGAAATCATTTGAAATTGACCAATTTGGCAACAAACAACACAATTGGGTTTACTTACCAAAGAAGTTAGCTGAATATTTACACCTTTGATTGGGCAGTAGTACTCAAGCGCCGCCGATGGTAATGGTGCGGCCTCAGTAATAGCCGATAGTCGCTTCGCGCTTGTATTCATCGACCATGGGGTCAAAATAAATGCGAAATAATGTATCGGAAAAATGTCCTTAAGACAGTCCCTGGGCAGATAAACATTTTGGCCGCAGACCATGGACTTCCCAACAGGAATCAGCGTCATCGCACTCAGCACTTTCTTTCAGCAATTTATCGTAAAACACGAAAAAAAATCTGTTGAAACAGTTGTCTAATGGTTGAGCAGATGAAAATATAGTTGAAAATAGAGAGAGTAGGTAGTCACAAACGACTTATTGTTTCAAATGTGGAATTTAAATTATTACAACAGATTTCCACCCATTCTATTCTCAGTGTGTATATACAAAAAAATATTGCATTTTACTTTGTTGCATTTAAAATTTTTTTAAATATAATATGCTTAGATTCAAACATATATTCATTTAGAAATAGCCTATAAATATATATGTTTAGAAGTAGAGACCTAGAGAGTATACTGTAAGTAAAAGAATGGAAGTAGCCAATTGGCGCCTTACAAATATATCCACACAAAAAAAATTTCATTAAAATTTTTTTTCTACCAGCGATGCCCTAAGGTGAAACATAATATGTTTGAACAATACAAACAATATTTTTTTTACCAATCCTGAAAATATATATGCTTGAAGCAAAATGTGCTTAGGGGTATATTTTACAGAACCGATTTTTTGAGGTTGTATAGAAACAAAATTTTACCAATATTTTCTATAGAAATAAAATTTTGCCAAAATTTTATATCTATACCAAAAAATTGGTATACTTTTGTATAGGAAAAAAATTTTCTTAAAAATTTTATACAGAAAAACATTTTTGCGATAACTTTCTATAGAAATAAAAGTCTGAAATTTTTTCTATAGAACTAAAATATTGACAAAATTTTCTATAGAAATAAAATTTTTGCTAAATTTTCTACAGAAATAATATTTTGGTTAAATTTTTATAACCTGCGCCATACTGTGGAACAGGGTATTATAACATAAGTTAGTGCATATGTTTGCAACACCCAGAAGAAGACGAGATACGCGTAGACACATGGTGTCTTTGGCAATAATGCTCAGGGTGGGTCCTGAGTCGATCTAGCCATGTCCGTCCGTCCGTCCGTCTGTCTGTGAACACATTTTTGTGATCAAAGTCTAGGGCGCAGTTTAAGTCCAATTGCCTTCAACTTTGGCACAAGTTCCTGTTTGGGGTCAGAATAGAACCCTATTTATTTTGAAAGAAATCGGTTCAGATTTAGATATAGCTCCCATATATATATATCTTTCGCCCGATATGCACTTATATGGACCCAGAAGCCAGAGTTTTACCTTGATTTGCTTGAAATTTTGCACAAACATAACACTTGATCGTATAGACAAGTGTGCAAAATTTGATTGAAATCAGTTCAGATTTAGATATAGCTCCCATATATATCTTTAGCCCGATTGTCCGTCTTATGACCACAGAGTTCAAAGTTGTAGTCCGATTTACGTGAAATTTTGCATAGGCAGTAGAATTAAAATACTAAGTATGCATGTCAAATTTGGTTGATATCGGTTCAGATTTCTATATAGTTTCCATATATATGCTTTTCCGATTTGGGTAAAAATTACCAAATTACCCACATTTTCCTTATAAAATCGCCACTGCTACGTCGAAAACTTGTAAAAGTGACTCAAATTTTTCTTTGTTTCTATACGCAAAGAAAAAAAAAACGTTTGGAAAACGTGTACCGAAAACGTTTTTCTTTTGTTAGAGTTTTTTGAATTGCTTCGAAAAGTATACTCTTTTATCACCAAAAAAATTCGTTTGTTACAAAATTTTTATTTTTTCAGTAAAAAAAGTTATTTTTGAACCAACAACACAGTCCATTTCGTTTATATCAAACACTGTTCTTTTCTAAATTTAGGTCTTTAATAAGACACATTTTACAGTTCATAGTAAAAATTAATATAGTAGAATGTAATGTTGCAATTTTTTTCGGAATCTTCCGATCATATCTGGAATATATGTAAAAAAAAAAAACTTTGGTCGAAGCAGGGATCGAACCCACGACCCTTGGCATGCAAGTCAGACGTAGCAACCACTGCTCCACGGTGTCCAACTAAATGTATTTTTCTGTTAAATAAACTTTGTTTAATCGGCTCGTGGGCGCCGCAAGCTATGCTATATAAATATAACTTAGTTGTATGGGTAATTGTCTATTGATGACAATAACGGCTACATGGCTCAGTGGATAGTGTGTTGGCTTACAAATTGCATGGTCCGCGGTTCGATTCTCCGTCCAGGCGAAAGGTAAAAAAAATTAAAAATTTATAAAATCGTATAATTTCTTCTACATTGTTTGTGTTACAGAAAAAGGTGCTAAGAACTAAAAAACTTCGTGGAAGTGGGAAAGATGAGAGGGAAAATGCAATTAGTCAGAAAAAAATTTATTTGAGTTCGTCTTTATGAAATTGTTTTTACATCCTGGAAAAGATTAAACGTTTATCACAAAAAAACTATACTTTTCTTCCAAATACACTTCCTTTCAACGAAAAGCAAATGAGAAACGAACTTTGCTTGTCTAAAATTTCGTTTGGGAGGAAAGAATTATTTTTTTGCGTGTAATACATATCTATCGACCGATAAATCATAAATACACTTTTGCGAAGCTGCCTCAAAATTGGTTCAGATTCAAATGTTTCCCATATTTATTTTTTACTAGCATAGTGTACCTTCCCAGGGCATTAGCCGACTTACATTTTAAGTCTATAGATTATAAATTTTGTTCTGATGGAGTCAGATTTAAATGTATGTATTTGGGACAAAAACCTTTAAATATAGCACCCAACACATTTGACGGATTTGATATAGTATCGAAAATGTGGATTTACAAAGTGGTGCAGGGTATAATATAGTCGGCCCCGCCCGACTTTAGACTTTCCTTATTTGTCTATAAAACTGAACTGTTGACAAAATATCCTAAAGAATGCAATTTTGGCAACAATTCACAAAATTTTTTATAGAAATAAAATGTTGACAAAATTTTCCATAGGAATAAAAATTTTGAATAGAAATAAAAATTTTAGAAAATTTTCTATCGGAGTAAAATGTTGGGAAATTTTTAACTTTTAAATGAAATTAATTTAATTTGGAAAAATGGTCCGCTGGTAAGAATTTTGGTACAATTTTGGAAAAAAATGTTGGTTCAAAATAAAAATTCATTATGGCAACGCTGATATAGGCCGATTTTCCCACAAAACTTTCTTTCATTTGAACAATTTTCCCACACAGTCAGTTGCCATTATTTGTCCAGTATCGGCATTTCTTCAAAGACTCTCGTGATTCTTTTTTTTTTAAGTCATTGTTATGCATTTCGATTTTGTGTAGATGGATTAGCTTGCTTCCCCAGTTGCCATATATCGGAAGACTTTTAATGTCATCATTGTGTTATCTGTTCCTGCCTCCGTGGTCATCCTCACTTTTGAGTAGATTAAAAAATCACCACCAGCGTTTGGGTTAGTTAGGTTGACGGCGGCTACTTGCACTTTTCCTTAATGTCCATTTTGATCTGGAGAACACAAGAAAACATGACTGGTAGCACCACAAACAGACTGAAACGCTCTGTGCGATGTATGCATGCATCGGTGATCTTGCAAGGTAATTGTAACAATGCAATCGCTTCGAGTACAAAGATATTCACTTTATTAGCTACTTGAGATTAGGACTGATAAAGAGATAATCTCCAACAAAGGTTACCCTACCTTGTTGAGTCGGATTGAACAGCGGTAGTAACAAGGGCAGAGAGGTGGTGGTGGTGGTGGCGGTATAAGGCGGTAGAGGGTATGTGTAGGATAGCTTCCAATAATTTCAGTAGCGCTTCTCCTGTAATAAGCATAACAATGTGCATAATTTTCCGAAAAGATGAAATTACAATGAATTGATTTCTTTCTCTAGCTCTATCGCTCTGCACAGTTATCTTTGGGTATATGTTAAACAAATCATAGTGGTGTAAATTATTCAATGATTGAATGAGAACCAGCACAGTGGTTTGCGATCCCTGAAAAATGGATGAGTTTTCCAAATTAATCGATCTAATCAAAGAAAGTTCGGAGAATATCAGATGACATAAATACACAGAAAAAAATGTAACCACCATGGATTGTGTAGAAACTTCTACTAAAGACTGTCATCCACAAAGGAATTTCTTGGGTTGTGGTAAAACTTACCCGATGGCAAGGTATCTTAAAAATTCTTAACATCGTCTTCTAAATTGTAAGATTGTCCATACATGGTATATATTAGACAAAACAAGTATATACGGCCGTAAGTTCGGCCAAGCCGAATCTTATGTACCCTCCACCATGGATTGCATAGAAACTTGTAACATACTAAAGACTATCATTAATTGGGTTGCGGTAACACTTGCTGATGGCAAGGTATCTTAAAACTTCTTAACACCGTCTTCTCAATTGTAAGTTAGTCCATACGAGGTATATATTAAACAAAAACAAGTATATACGGCCGTAAGTTCGGCCAGGCCGAAGCTTATGTACCCTCCATCATGGATTGCGTAGAAACTTCATCTAAACACTGCCATCCACAATCGAATTACTTAAGTTGCGGTAACGCTTGCCGATGGCAAGGTATCTTAAAACCTCCTAACACCATCTTCTAAATTGTATGTAAGTCCAAACGTGGTATAAATTAAATCAAAAAAGATCGATCCAATACGTATATAATTCAGTTTGACAAAGTAGACATAAAATTTTAACAAAATTTTCTACAGAAATAAAATTTTAACAAATTTTTCTATAGAAATAAAATTTTCACAAAATTTTCTTTAGAAATAAAAATTTTGACAAAATGTTCTATAGAAAGAAAATTTTGACAAAAATTTCTACAGAATTAAAATTTTAACAAAATTTTCTATAGAAATAAACTTTTGACAAAATTTTCTATAGAAATAAAATCTTGGAAGATTATTTTTGGCTCGAGTGGCAACCATGATTATGAACCGAATAAAATTTGAACAAAATTTTCTATAGAAATAAAATTTTGACAAAATTTTCTATAGAAATAAAATTTTGGCAATGATGAAAATTTTATTATGAACCGAATAAAATTTTAACAAAATTTTCTCTAGAAATAAAATTTTGACAAAATTTTCTATAGAAATAAAATTTTGACAAAATTTTCTATAGAAATAAAATTTTGACAAAATTTTCTATAGAAATAAAATTTTGACAAAATTTTCTATAGAAATAAAATTTTGGTAGATTATTTTTGGCTCTAGTGGCAACCGGATTGGATGAAATTTGCTTCTCTTGGAGACTTCGCAACCCAAATTTGGGGATCGGTTTATATGGGGGCTATATATAATTATGAACCGATGTGGACCAATTTTTGCACGGTAGTTAGAGACCATATACCAATACCATGTACCAAATTTCAGCCGGATCGGATGCAATTTGCTCCTCTTTGAGGTTCCGCAAGCCAAATTTGGGGATCGGTTTATATGGGGCCTATATATAATTATGGACCGATGTGGACCAATTTTTGCACGATTGTTAGAGACCATATACCAACACCATATACCAAATTTCAGCCAGATCGGATGAAATATGCTTCTCTTAGAGGCTCCACAAGCCAAATCTGGGGATCGGTTTATATGGGGGCTATATATAATTAAGGACCGATATGGACCAATTTTTGCATGGTTGTTAGAGACCATATACCAACACCATGTACCAAATTTCAGCCGTATCGGATGAAATATGCTTCTGTTAGAGGCTCCACAAGCCAAATCTGAGGGTCCCTTTATATGGGGGCTATACGTAAAAGTGGACCGATATGGCCCATTTTCAATACCATCCGACCTACATCGATAACAACTACTTGTGCCAAGTTTCAAGTCGATAGCTTGTTTCGTTCGGAAGTTAGCGTGATTTCAACAGACGGACGGACGGACGGACGGACGGACATGCTTAGATCGACTCAGAATTTCACCACGACCCAGAATATATATACTTTATGGGGTCTTAGAGCAATATTTCGATGTGTTACAAACGGAATGACAAAGTTAATATACCCCCATCCTATGATGGAGGGTATAAAAAGGCCGATTAAATACGTATATAATTCAAAATTTTCTATAGAAATAAAATTTTGACAAAATGTTCTGTAGAAATAAAATTTTGACAAAATTTTGTATACTAATAAAATTTTGACAAAATTTTCTATAGAAATAAAATGTTGACAAAATTTTCTATAGTAATAAAATTTTGACAAAATTTTCTATAGTAATAAAATTTTGGTAGATTATTTTTGGGGATCGGCTATATATAACTATACGAGGGCAGTTCGGAAACTTCTTAGCCTATCAATGAAAGAGAATATTTAGTTTTTCAAAAATATTTTTATTTTTCAATATAATCTCCTGAAACTTCAATACACTTAGTCCAACGTTTTTCTAGCAATTCTATCCCTTGATTGAAATAGTTTTCTTCAAATAGTGGTTTACAACTGTAATTGCATCTTCATTGAGGTAAAACGCTAGTAAAGTAAAAGCCACTGGGAGCTAAATCAGAAGTATAAGGTGGGTGGTCAAGCAACTCGTACTTTAATTCGTTGATTTTAGCCATTGTTAAAACAATCTTGTGCACTAGTTCGTTGTCTTGATGAAAAATTATTTTTTTTTTGTGTTGTAAGCCGGGACGTTTTTCTCGAATTTGTACAATTAATTGATCCAAAAGGTTGCAATAGTACTCTGAATTTATTGTTTTACCCGTTTGCAGATAGTCATTCAAGTCCCAAAAAACCATTGCCATAACCTTACCAGTCGATTGAATTGTTTTTGCCTTCTTTGGGGTACATCCTCCAGCTTCAGTCCATTGTTTGGATTGTTCTTTTGTCTCTGGAGTATAGTGGTGGATCCATGTCTCATCAATAGTTATGAAACGACGCTTAAAATCCATTTTAGTTTGCTTAAAACAATCCAAACAAGCTTATGCGTTTTTGATCGACTGTTAACAAATGCGGCACCCATCTTGCAGAAGGCTTTTTCATCTGTAGTTCTTCATGCAAAATTAAATGGACTCGATTATTTGAGATGGCCATGATATTAGCAATTTCACGCACTTTTATTCGTTGATCATGTAATACCATCCCAGCAAAAAAAAATTGGAAGTTCTTCCAAAGGCACAACTTTAAAAGCACTTCCAGAAGATGAACTCACAATGATGTTCTTTATTATAACTACCCAGGAAGTTCTTTGAATTCAATTTTTTATAACTTGGTTTTTTCATACTTTTAATGGATAATTGTAACTTTTTTTATTTCAAATAGGTAAAAATAGAGTAAGAATTCATAAAATGGTACAAATCATTTAAATTTTGCCGACAAAAATGCTAAACCCAATTTGAAAAAATTTTTGAAAATATTTGAGGTCAAACGTTTCCGACAAGCGTTAGAATCCATTAAAAAGTATAAAAAAATATAAAAATTATTTATTTGACAAAATATCACAGAATTTTTTAATTTACATCCAAAACATTGAATTCGTATCACACCTAAAGCAGTGATGC
The DNA here is from genome assembly GCF_050003625.1 of Haematobia irritans. Lineage (NCBI taxonomy): Eukaryota > Metazoa > Arthropoda > Insecta > Diptera > Muscidae > Haematobia > Haematobia irritans. Next base: position 133,177,644 of record NC_134400.1, read on the forward strand.
AAATTCAGTGCAACGGCTGTTGAAATGGAGGACTTCCGTCCTATGACAAGACCATGTTAAATTCATCGCTTCTGCGTCCGGATCCAAAAAGAACATTTTCATTACTTTTTGGCGACGCTTTTTTTTGCTGAGATATCATGCACTTTGGCTACAATTTCTGTTGTTGTTGCTGTTTTTGGACGTCCACTACGTCGTTCATCTTCAATGCTTGTACGACCACGTTTAAATTCAGCAACCCAATTTTTTACTGTTGCATATGAAGGAGCACTTTCACCTAACACATTCACCATATCATTATGAATTTCTTGTCCCGATAAACCTTTTTTATGTAAATATTAGGTTAGGTGGCAGCCCGATGTATCAGGCTCACTTAGACTATTCAGTCCATTGTGATACCACATTGGTGAACTGCTCTCTTATCACTGAGTCCTGCCCGATTCCATGTTTAGCTCAATGACAAGGTACCTCCTTTTTATAGCCGAGTCCGAACGGCGTTCCACATTGCAGTGAAACCACTTAGAGAAGCTTTGAAACCCTCAGAAATGTCACCAGCATTACTGAGGTGGGATAATCCACCGCTGAAAAACTTTTTGGCGGGCATGGTAACCATTGCATCACGGTGGCTCCCTATGTAAATATTTAATGACAGCACGCATTTCTAATTTTTCCATTGTAAAAAAAAAATTGCGGATGCGTCTTTTTTGAACACCTGTTTCTATATGAAGGTGTTGCCAGATCGAAACAAAATTTAACATGTGTTCATAACAGAGATGGAAGTTTCCAAAACACTTAACTTTTTTCTGTTTATACCGCGCTTTTTGTGCTAGGCTAAAAAGTTTCCAAATGCCCTCGTAGACAGATACGGACCAATTTTGGCATGGTTGTTAGCCGCCATATACTAGCGCAATGTGGGGATCGGTTTATATGGGGGCTACATATAATTATGGACCGATATGGACCAATTAGAGATCATTTACTAACACCACGTACCTAATTTCAACCGAATCGGATGAATTTTGCTCATCCATGAGGCTCCGGAGGTCATTTCTGGGGATCGGTTTATCTGGGGGCTATATATAATTATGGACCGATGTGGACCAATTTTTGCTCCACGGTGGCTCTGAGGGAGCCACCGTGGTGCAATGGTTAGCATGCCCGCCTTGCATAGACAAGGTCGTGGGTTCGATTCCTGCTTCGACCGAACACCAAAAAGTTTTTCAGCGGTGGATTATCCCACCTCAGTAATGCTGGTGACATTTCTGAGGGTTTCAAAAACTTCTCTAAGTGGTTTCACTGCAATGTGGAACGCCGTTCGGACTCGGCTATAAAAAGGAGGTCCCTTGTCATTGAGCTTAACATGGAATCGGGCGGCACTCAGTGATAAGTGAGAAGTTCACCAATGTGGTATCACAATGGACTGAATAGTCTAAGTGAGCCTGATATATCGGGCTGCCACCTAACCTAACCTAACCTAGATACCATATACTATCATCATGTACCAAATTTCAGCCAGATCGGATGAGATTTGCTTCTCTTAGAGGGTCCGAAAACCAAATCTGGGGATCGGTTTATATGGGGGCTATACACAATTATGGTCATTTCTGCGGATCGGTTTATCTGGGGGCTATATATAATTATGGACCGATGTGGACCAATTTTTGCATGGTTTTTAGAGACCACAAACTAACACCATGTACCAAATTTCAACCGGATCGGATCAATTTTGCTCCTCCAAGAGGCTCTGCAAGCCAAATCTGAGCGTCGGTTTATATGGGGGCTATACGTAAAAGTGGTCCAATATGGCCCATTTGCAATACCATCCGACCTACATCAATAACAACTACTTGTGCCAAGTTTCAAGTCGATAGCTTGTTTCGTTCGGAAGTTAGCGGGATTTCGACAGACGGACGGACGGACGGACGGACATGCTTAGATCGACTACGAATTTCACCAGGACCCAGAATATATATACTTTATGGGGTCTTAGAGCAATGTGTTACAAACGGAATGACAAAGTTAATATATCCCCCATCCTATGGTGGAGGGTATAAAAAGGTATACATAGGTAAGTCTACAAATAATTACGAACCGATATGGACTTTTGCGCGGTAATTAGAGACCCAGAATTAAAATATGGGGTTCGCTTTATATGGGGGCTATGAATCCGATATGGACCAATTTTTGTGTGATTGGGGATCGGTTTATATGAGGCAGGGTTGGCCTGTCACAAACTGTGACTTTTGCGACATACATTTGCGACGGTATAATACGTATGTCGCAAAAGTCGTAAACCTACTGTAAAAAACCTAATTTTGAATAGAGGAAATCCTGAACATTTTTTAATTTAGTTTGACAGCATTCGATGTGAGTTTCTGCAGAAATTTGTGAAAGTTTTCCCACGGTCAAGCCTATTTTCTTAGATGGTATCGAAATTCCCGTTGGTGAGTGTGCAAAATACCTTGGGGTTATATTGGACAGTTCACTTAAAGCTAAGTAAGGACGAGAAAATCCACGGTTACCCTGTACTCGTGCAAAAGCCAATAGGGAAAATGTGGGGACTGAAACCGAAAATTGTGAACATTCCTAAGAATTGAAACTTCTTCGCACATACAATCGTCTTGCATATCATCGAATTCGCTGCCTAGCTGACGCGACTAAAGTTTTTAGAGTTTGCGACTTTTGTTACTTTTTCTACATTTACGACGTGTATGTGACGTTTACAACTTTGCGACAGTCGCAAACCTAAAAAAGTTTGATACAGACCATCTCTGATATGAGGCCTATATAAAACTATAGACCGATATGGACCTTGTTAGACATGGTTGTTAGCGGCCATATACTAACACCATGTACCAAATTTCAACCGGATAGGATGAATAGCAAGCCAAATCTGAGTTGTACGTAATAGTGATCCAATATTGACCATTTGCAGTACCATCCGACCTACATCAATAACAATTACTTATGCCAAGTTTGAAGTCGACAGCTTATTTCGTTCGGAAGTTAGCGTTATTTCAACGGATTGACGGACGGACATGCTTAGATCGACTCAGAATATCACCACGACCCAGAATATATACCTCTGTAAAACAAATATATGTGCAGAAATTTATTTCATTTCTCATTTGGACGAAAATAACGGTACCTAACTTTTTAATTTTTAACGATGTTTATCACCCTCTATGCTATGATTATCATTAGCGATTTTGTCGCTAGACACCAATTCGATGTACCTTTATATGAAAATTGTAATGAAAGTTAGAAGTTCAATAGCAAATAGTTATATGTGCATTTTACATCATTTACATGTTTTTCGCTGAAGAGTGCACATGATCATTACAGTTTAGTTGTGAATAATACATATAGATTGTGGGTGAGTTAAATTTATGTTCTTTTTATGTATTCAGAAGAAATTTAGTGCAAATTTGTAATCCTTAGTGAAAAATGCCTCGAGGAAGTGAACTTTCAGAGGAAGAACGCATAAAAATGATCGGAATGGACCTGGCAAAAAAATTGGAGAAATTGCATCAACGACAAATCGACACCGCAATACGATTAGCAATTTAAAAAAAAAATCCCACAAACTATGGTTGTGCTAAACGCAGTGGGCGCATTCCAACCGTTGACCAAAGGACAAAGCGACATATTCGCCAACTTGCTGCCAATAAAAATATGAGTTGCAGAGAAATAAAAGTAGAATTGGGTCTGAATGTGACTAGACAATGAATACAGCAAATTTTCAAGTACAATATAGGACTAAAATACGAAAATAAAATTCCTAAACCGCAGTTAAAACAAATGCTCGTATTTCTTTTGCAGAAAAATACAAGTTTTGGGACGAAGAGTTCGAAATGGTTATATTTAGCGACGAAAAGAAATTCAATTTGGATGGTCCTAATGGTTATCACAAATATTGGTGACATTCTCGGTAACCTCATCAAACAAAGCTATAAACGCACCCACGGGGGTGGATCTCTTATGCACCCAGAGAAGGAATATGATCACCTCAAACATGTTTTAAGAGCAAAATTTTATTTTTGGGTGGTGACCATGTAACATGGTTTTCGCAACCATGTTATTTTCTCGGAAATCATGTATCTGATTTCGGCAATCCGGTTATATTTGACGAGAAAATAACATTTTAGTGACAAACATGTTACATGGTCACCATAAAAAATTTTTTGCTCATGAAACATGCTTGAAGTGATCATATTCCTTCTCTGCGTGTGGTATGGGCAACTTTTGGAGCACGAGGAAAATCTAAAATATATTTTTCCCCCACTAAAATGAACGCAGAAATACATATATGTCGATTTATTGGAGAACAATTTAATAGATTTTGCAGATGAGTTATATGGTGAAGTTTGGACTTTCCAACAAGATAATGCTCCCATCCATGTTGCAACTTTTTTAAGTATCGTGATATACCTGTACTGGACTGGACAGCGCTAAGCCTCGATCTAAATCCTATAAAAGATCTCTGCACTGAAAAAAATATTGTCGTGAGGTCAACAATTTCATGTCTTTAAAATACGAATGCAAATTTTTCTTAGTCGATACACTTTTCAATGTAGTCAATGAAGTCGCATTACTACTGGAAGTCGAGTTTTAATGTGGAAAAGAAAGTTGTCGTTAACTCGTTTTTAAAGGATATCATATGAAGAAAAATAGCTGAAAAAGCGAAAAATTAAAATATGCTTCTTAGAAGCAAGTATACAAAACCTAAATTTTTAAATTATGTATTAAAAGTATCCTTACTTGTATTCTCCGCTTCTTTTGCTCGGAATCAATACCAAAATTTTTAAAGTAAAGACAAAATCTTTGGAGCCGGGCATGATTTTTTTTTTTCAGTGTGGGGCATATTATCCACTAAGGTATTTGCGAAGTCCAAGCAATAACACCCAAAGAACTGAAGTCTGCAATTACGCCGGAATGGGAAAAATTCGATATGGCAACTCTGAAAAACTTGTTATGTTTTATGCCTCACCGATTACAGCTATATCATATTAGTTAATCAAATTATCTTAATTTTATTTTGACGTATAACCAAAATATAATTTTGCACATATAAATATTTTCTATGACTAAAAATTTAAGTATGGATTTTCTATAAAAGCAAAAGTTAAATAAAGATTTAATTTATGTATTTTAGTAACGTACAAAAGTGTAAATAAAATAAGAAAAAAATGTTTTCAATAAAAGTTATTTATAAGACTATAAAATAAATTTACACGTTGCACATATAATTATGGGGTCTTAGAGCGATATTTCGATGTGTTACAAACGAAACCTAACACCCCATCCTATGGTAGAGGGTATAAAAATGTGTCCTGTAAATATCCATCTCCGCTTCTTTGGCTCGGAATCAATACCAGCATCATTAGTGTAAGCGAGCCACCGTGGTGCAATGGTTAGCATGCCCGCCTTGCATACACAAGGTCGTGGGTTCGATTCCTGCTTCGACCGAACACCAAAAAGTTTTTCAGCGGTGGATTATCCCACCTCAGTAATGCTGGTGACATTTCTGAGGGTTTCACAACTTCTCAAAGTGGTTTCACTGCAATGTGGAACGCCGTTCGGACTCGGCGATAAAAAGGAGGTCCCTTGTCATTGAGTTTAACATGGAATCGGGCAGCACTCAGTGATAAGAGAGAAGTTCACCAATGTGGTATCACAATGGACTGAATAGTCTAAGTGAGCCTGATACATCGGGCTGCCACCTAACCTCACCTAACCTATCATTAGTGTAAAGACAAAATCCTTGGAATCGGGTAAGATTTTTTCTTTCAGTGTACCGAATATCGTACGATTGAAATCTGGAAACCTGTTTATTTGAAGCAAAAATAATTATTGGATGGATGGTGCATTGAACAGTATGTCAAAATTTGTCAATTTTAGCCCACTGTGGTTGATATTGCAACGAAGTATGTACGTATGACCGCTACTCTCTTATTGCCTCAGAACATTTCAATATACCACCGGCGAACGTCACAGAAGAAGTAATAATACCCAAAATGAGGTGAGATCAATAGCAGGATTATCTCAGTAGAAAGGCAATGCCGACTTTTGAGCATAGTAAAGTAGGGGTATGTTTGGTGGAGAGGTTGGATTGTATGGTCTACTTACTTTTAGACAAATTCCATTACATGCTTTCACAATGATCAAAGCGCAAGCAAGATAACGCAAAATAGATCACCACCACCAGTCAGTCCCTCACTCACTCACTTGCCACATTAAAACATGAAACAAACGCTTCGCAACTTCGCTCCCGGGCTTGTTGTGCTGTCAGAGACTACCATTGTTCTATATTCACCATAGACAGCATTGCGCCCCATACTGTGATCATTGAAGAGAATTTGTTTTTTAATCCAAATTGGTATTGGTCTTCAGATTTGTCGGTCGGCTTTCTTTGGCACAAAGGCATTATTTGGTTGTGTATATCAAACCGACTTTTCACTAATTGAAGTAGGCTTTACGGCCATGATGAAAGCAAGACATGATCGCGGGGCAGATCACCACCAGCCCCATTCTTTCCTTTACATCTTAGGGCTGATTGACACTCATAGCTAGCACTTTTACAAAAGATTCGTGTGAAGCGGCATTAACTTTTCCCCCTTTGTAAAATTCCGCATTTTACGCTCTTCATAAATCCCTAATTTCTTTATTTCATCACTGATTGAGATATCTGTTTCTTCGTTGGTTTCTCAATTTTCTAGAAGCTATTTCAATTTTTTATGCTACTGTAGATTTAATATGATTAGAATAGAATTATTCAAGGATACTGATAATTCCACTCAAAGGATACTGTAGGGAAATGGGAAAATATACCAAATTTCAATTTACTCCTCCAAGTGGCTCCAAAACCAAATCTCCGGATCGCTTTATATGGGGGCTATATATGGTTATGGACTGATATGGACCACTTTTGGCATGGTTGTTAAATATCATATACTACCACCACGTACCAGATCGGATGAATTTTGCTTCTCCGAAAGGCACCGGAGGTCAAAACTGGGAATATGGGGGCTACATATAATTATGGACTGATATGAACCAATTCCTGCATGGTTGTTGGATACCATATACTAACATCACGTACCAAATCTCAACCGAATCGGATGAATTTTGCTCTTCCAAGGGGCTCCGAAGGTCAAATCTGGGGATCGGTTTATATGGAGGCTATATATAATTATGGACCGATTTCGACCAATTTTTGCATGGGTATTTGAGGCTATATACTAACACCACGTACTAAATTTCAACTGAATCAGATGAATTTTGGTCTTCCAAGAGGCTCCGCAAGCCAAATTTGGGGATCGTTTTATATGAGGGCTATATATAATTATGGACCGATTTCGACCAATTTTTGCATGGGTATTTGAGGCCATATATTAACACCACGTACAAAATTTCAACTGAATCAGATGAATTTTGGTCTTCCAAGAGGCTCCGCAAGCCAAATCGGGCGATCGGTTTATATGGGGGCTATATATAATTATCGACCGATGTGGACCAATTTTTGCATGGTTGTTAGAGATCATATTTATTTATTTATTGGACCAATTTTTGCATGGTTGTTAGAGATCATATGCCGACACCGTGTACCAAATTTCATCCGAATCGGATGAAATCTGCTTCTCTTAGGGGGTCCGCAAGCCAAATCGGGCGATCGGTTTATATGGGGGCTATATATAATTATGGACCGATGTGGACCAATTTTTGCATGGTTGTTAGAGATCATATGCCGACACCATGTACCAAATTTCATCCGGTTCGGATGAAATTTGTTTCTCTTAGAGGCTCCGCAAGCCAAATCTGGGGATCGGTTTATATGGGGGCTATATATAATTATGGACCGATGTGGACCAATTTTTGCATAGTTGTTAAAACCATATACCAACACCATGTACCAAATTTTAGCCAGATCGGGTGAAATTTGCTTCTCTTAGAGGCTCCGCAAGTCATATCGGGGGATCGGTATTTATGGGGGCTATATATAATTATGGACCGATGTGGACCAATTTTTGCATGGTTGTTAGAGACCATATACTAACACCATGTACAAAATTTCAGCCGGATCGGATGAAACGTGCATCTCTTAGAGGATCGGCAAGGCAAATTTGGGGGTCCGTTTATATGGGGGCTAAAGGGTGATACGGTCAAAATTTGGTCAAGGGAAAACGCGTGTAAATCGGTGAAATCGTTTATTTAAAAAATCAAATTAAATTTCTTTTTCAAGTTCAATTAGTGTAAAATTCAGGAAAAATATTCAGTTAGGCTTTCGCTTTTCCAAATCCGAATTGCCGGGCCTCACGCTTGACACCTGCCATCAGATTTTGTACAGCCACCTTGTCCACCTTCTTCGCCGCAGAAAGACAGTTTGCCTTGAACTGCTGCTCGTCCTTAGCAGTTTTTTGGTCTTCTTTAGGTTCCGCTTGACAATAGCCCAGTATTTCTCAATTGGGCGGAGCTCTGGCGTGTTGGAAGGGTTCTTGTCCTTGGGAACCACCTGCACGTTGTTGGCGGCGTACCACTCCATGGCCTTTTTACCGTAATGGCAAGATGCCAAATCCGGCCAAAACAGTACGGAACAACCGTGTTTCTTCAGGAAAGGTAGCAAACGTTTATTCAAACACTCTTTCACGTAAATTTCTTGGTTGACAGTCCCGGAAGCTATGAAAATGCTGCTTTTCAAGCCACAGGTACAGATGGCTTGCCAAACCAGATATTTCTTTGCGAACTTTGACAGTTTTATGTGCTTGAAAATATCTGCTACCTTTCCCCTTCCTTTTGCCATATAAAACTCCTGTCCCGGAAGCTGCTTGTAGTCGGCTTTGACGTAGGTTTCGTCGTCAAACTTCGTCAGCATCGTCGTGTACATCCTCCGGGATCGCGCTTTGGCCGTCGTATATATATATATATATATACACTTTATGGGGTTTTAGAGCAATTTTTCGATGTGTTACAAACGGAATCACAAAGTTAATATACCCCCCATCCTATGGTGGAGGGTATAAAAACGTATTTGTATCGTACTACAATTAATAAAATAGTTTAGGTAAAAATTTCTAAAAATAATCTTAAATTTTCTTTAATTTATTGAAATTAATTCCATAACAAACTGCTACAAGTTTTGCTAGTCTTCATATTTATATTAAGTGTTGATTAGTTCCAAATTCTTTTCGCTAAACATCAAAGTTTATGGTCAAATTTGCATTTTATGTCTTTATTTCATTAAACATCAAAATGCATGTATTTCAGTCAATTTGTTAATTAAATTTTATCAAATCCCGTTGGGTTATAAAATTTTAAATCTATACAAAAAAAAAACGTTAAGGCGGAAGCGAAACGATTTCACCGTATATGTCTTCCATTTGCCAAAACAGAACATTGAAATTTAAATCAACCTGAAATCACTGGTCCACTGGTGCAAACTTCTGTCACAATATCGATAAGATCTAAGGTGTCACATAGACAAACGACGACAACAGACAAATCAAAAAATCGAATTTTAAATGTTCATTCTGCTCATCTCCTAGGCTAAGGTGAAACATTTTATGACATTTGAAAAACTTGAACTATAAACACTGAAAACAACCATCATAAATATTTGGACATTTAATTATCGATCGATTAAAAAAAGGGCTCTAAGAAATACTCCTATATATGGTCGATTCGATGTCAATCTCAGTCGACCCAGCCGGTCATAATCCATCAGCATTGAAGAGTTGCTTCAAACAAAAGTTAATTTCAATACCAAATGACATTTTATTAAAACAAAAAAAAAAAAACAATTTAAAAACACATATGTATTTATTTTCATTTCTTTGTTTGAATATATTTTGAGCCAGGGAACAGCAAGACATGTGACACTTGACATAACCAAGCGGGAGGTAAAATGAGGACATAAAAATGTCATTGTTTGTGTCATAAAGATCCATCATTATTAAAGTTGCAGTGTTTTGATGGGAAATTAAATATTTTTGGTAAGGTATCGTCAGCATTCATTTCAGAGGGTAGTTGACACGAAGTGTTAGAAATTGAAACGAACTATTGTATTGTTCTTCTGTGTGAAATTAATTTTTATTGAAATGAAATGATACAAATGTGTGGAATCGTTTTTGCCTTAACTATTGATCTGAGTTGAGCAGTCAACGAGTATGCAAGATTCTATAGAAGTACAATTTTGACAAAATTTTCAATAGAAATAAAATTTTGAGAAAATTTTCAATAGAAATAAATTTGTTGTTTTTTTATTTCAGCTTAAAACCATACATTGACTAAACTACAAGTGTAGCTTAACCAACAGAGGAAAAGAATGTTTGTCAAATTTTTTGGGCAAAGCCAAATAGACTGCAAGATGGTTGGATGGACGCACGTTTCGGAATTACCACATTCCTCATCAGCATCCTCTACTTGCAGCAAAAGTATCAACCAATTATCAGAATTAATTCAGGCAGTTCAAACCCAACAATGTACCACACTTGAACCCTCCGAAAAAAGGTTTTGCATGATAGTTTTGCTGCAAGTAGAGGATGCTGATGAGGAATGTGGTAATTCCGAAACGTGCGTCCATCCAACCATCTTGCAGTCTATAGGGCTTTGCCCAAATAAATTTGACAAACATTCTTTTCCTCTGCTGGTTAAGCTACACTTGTAGTTTAGTCAATGTATGGTTTTAAGCTGAAATAAAAAAAAACAACAACAATGCTTAAAGAACAAAACCAACAATAGAAATAAAATTTTGAAAAAAAAAATTTTCCAATATATAAAATTTGACAAAATTATCCAATAGAAATAAAATGTTTACAAAATTATCTATATAAATACAATTTTGAAAAAATTTCCAATAGAAATAAAATGTTGACAAAAGTATCTATAGAAATAAAATTTTGACAAAATATTCTATAGAAATAAAATGTTGACAAAATTTTCTATAGAAATAAAATTTTGACAAACTATACTATAGAAATAAAATGTTGACAACATTTTCAAAAGAAATAACATTTTGACGAAACTTTCAAAAGAAAAAAATTTTGACAAAATTTTCTATAGAAATAAAATTTTGACAAAATTTTCAAAAGAAATATATTTTTGACAAAATTTTCTATAGAAATAAAATTTTGACAACATTTTCAAAAGAAACAACATTTTGACGAAATTTTCAAAAGAAATAAAATTTTTACAAAATTTTCTATAGAAATAAAATGTTGACAAAATTTTCAAAAGAAATAAAATTTTAACATAATTTACCAAAAATATAATTTTGACAAAATTTTCTGTAGAAATATAATTTTGACAAAATGTTCTATAGAAATAAAATGTTGACATAATTTTCTATAGAAATAAAATGTTGACATAATTTTCTATAGAAATAAAATGTTGACAAAATATACTATAGAAATAAAATATTGTCAAAATTTTCTATATAAATAAAATTTTGACAAAATTATCTATAGAAATAAATTTGTGACAAAATTTTCTATAGAAATAACATTTTGACAAATTTTTCTATATATACTAGTCAGCTTTATCGAAAGCTCACTATCTGTCAATGAATACACAATCGTGGCGTTTCTAGACATCGAGGGGCATTCAATAACGTCCATCCGAGCTCGATATTAAATGGACTGGCAACTCTGAATGTTGATCCAGGTATACTTAGGCTGCTAGACGAACTGCTAATGAGGAGACGTACTTCAGCCACACTAGGACAAGCAAACATACAAAGGTATGTGGACAGAGGCACTCCCCACGGAGGAGTTCTATCACCTCTTCTTTGGAATGTTGCTATAAACATACGCATGTCATACGCAGACGATGTGGCTCTAGCAGTCAGGGGAAAATTCCCATCCACAATCAGAGATGTTATACAAAGAGCCCTCCGGATAACTGAGAAATGGGCGAAAGAGGATGGTCTTGGAGTAAATCCTGCCAAGACAGAATTAGTCATGTACTGCAAAGATCGCAAAATTCCCACGGTTAAGCCCATATCCTTAGGGGGTATTGAAATTCCCTTTGGTGAGTGTGCAAAATACCTTGGCGTTATTCTGGACAAGAAGCTGAACTTTAGGCTTAATATTGAAGAAAGGGCGAGGAAAGCCACGGTAGCTTTGTACTCGTGCAAAAAGGCAATAGGAAACAAGTATATACGGCCGTAAGTTCAGCCAGGCCGAATCTTATGTACCCTCCACCATGGATTGCATAGAAATTTGTACTAAACACTGTCATCCACAAAAGAATTACTTGGGTTGCGGTAACACTTGCCGATGGCAAGGTATCTTAACACCGTCTTCTCAATTGTAAGTTAGTCCACACGGGTTATAATTAAAATAAAAGCCGAATAAAAAATTTTCTATAGAAATAAAATTTTGACAAAATTTTCTATTGAAATAAAATTTTGACAAAATTTTCTATAGAAATAAAATTATGACAAAATTTTCTATAGAAATACAAATTTTTATAGGAATAAAATTTTGACAAAATTTTCTATAGAAATAAAATTTTGACAAAATTTTCTATAGAAATAAAATTTTGGTAGATTATTTTTGGGGATCGGCTATATATAACTATAGACGGCTATATATAACTATAGATCGGCTATATATAACAATATACCAAATTTCACCTCGTACAAAATTTCAACCGGATCGGATGAATTCCAAGAGCTCCGGAGGTCAAATCGGTTTATATGGGGGCTACATATAATTATGGACCGATGTGGACCAAGTTTTGCATAGTTATTAGAGATCATATACTTACACCATGTACCAAATTTCAGCCGGATCGGATGAAATTTGCTTCTCTTAGAGGCTCCGAAAACCAAATCTGGGGATTGGTTTATATGGGCGCTATATATAATTATGGACCGATATGGACCAATTCCTGCATGATTTTTAAAGACAATATACCAACATCACGTACAAAATTTCAACTAAATCGCACGAATTTTGCTCTTCCATGAGGCTCCGAAGGCCAAATCGGGGTATCAGTTTATATGGGGCTATATATAACTATAGACCCATGTGGACCAATTTTTGCATAGTTGTTAGAGATCATATACTTCCACCATGTACCAAATTTCAGCCGGATCGGATGAAATGTTCTTCTCTTAGAGGCTCCGCAAGCTAAATCAGGAGATCGGTTTATATGGGGGCTATATATAATTATGAACCGATGTGGACCAATTTTTTCATGGTTGTTAAGGATCATATACTAACACCATGTACCAAATTTCAGCCTGATGGGATGAAATTTGCTTCTCTTAGAGGCTCCGCAAGCCAAATCTGGGGATCGGTTTATATTTTCGCATGGTTGTTATAGACCCTATACTGACACCATGTACCACATTTCAGCCGGATCGGATGAAATTTGCTTCTGTTAGAGGCTCTGCGAGCCAAATACATTCCAAATACCATCGTCCGATATGGTCCATTTGCAATACCATCCGACTTACATCAATAACAACTACTTGTGCCAAGTTTCAAGTCGATAGCTTGTTTCGTTCGGAAGTTAGCGTGATTTCAACAGACGGACGGACGGACGGTTAGTCCTATAATGCTATATGGTGTTGTAGTCTGGTGGCCGGCACTTCAGCAACCGACAGGTTTAGATAAAGTTCAGCGGATGGCGTGCTTGTGTATCTCAGGCGCATTCAGTAAGACAGGAACAGATTCCCTTAATGTCATATTGCATCTATTACCGTTAGACATTTTGGCCAAACAGTCAGTTGCAATAACGGCTGTGCGGTTGCGCTAGCTATCGCTGTGGTCGGACAAAATGTACGGTCACAGTTCGGTCCTCAAAATAATGCCAGATGTGCCTAACGTAGTGGATTACGCTCTGGCGAAACCACTTTTCGACAAACAGTTTGAAACTCTAATTCCCAACAGTGAGGAGGGGTGTACACAAACCCCGGGGAATAAAAAATATATAGATTTCTACACTGATGGCTCCAAATTGGATGGACAAGTGGGTTTCGGAGTTTATTCTAAAGGTCTGGAACTTCGAATAGCGAAAAGATTACCTAATCACTGTAGTGTTTTTCAGGCTGAAATATTGGCAATAAGAGAGGTGGCGAATTGGCTGAAAACTAATGTTCCAAAAATTGTTGGCATTATATAATCAGACAGTCAACCAGCAATAAAATCCTTGGACTCTGTGTTCCTTAGCTCAAAAACGGCCATAGACTGCCACAAATTTCTCAACGAGATGGCTGAGCAGTACAATATTCACCTAATATGGATGCCTGGCCATAGGAACATACCGGGGAACTGCGAAGCGGTTGAGTTAGCAAGGCTCGGAACTACCTTACATATTCCAGGGGAACTAGAATCTGTTGGTATGTCTCTGGCTACCTGTAAGCTCTTACTGCGTGAGAAGGCTGTCATGATGGCAAATGTTCGATGGGTGAATTGCAAGGGTTGTAACGACACCAAGCAAATATGGCCCCATTTAAACTTGAACCGCACACTAGATATGCTAGTGTTCTCAAGACGTCAGATATCACTCCTGATATCTGCTATAACGTGTCGCTGCCTGATAGGCGATTTTGCAAAAACTATTGGCGCCAAGTATAATGACTATTGTATGAGCTGTCATGATGCGGAGGAAAAGGAATCAATTAAACACCTCTTGTTTGAGTGTCCTGCATTTTGTGTAAGGCGTAAACAAATTTTAGGGGCATATAGTTTTAGATTACTGGCGGACCTGGAAAACGTTAATTTAGGCAGTCTGTTAATGTTTCTGGAACAATCTGGTTGGTTGGTTCAACAAAAGAAAATAATAGAGAAGGTTCAGTGGTTAAAACTAGAAGTGCCCATATGTAATAGGTACTTTTAGTCAAATATGGTATCACAATGGACTGAATAGTCTAAGTGAGCCTGAAATTTAATCGGGCTTCCACTTTAACCTAACCTTCTATAGATATGCAATTTTGACAAAATTTTCTATAAACTGAAAAAAAAAACAGTGAACCCACCAGGAAGAAAACATTTAGTTAATTTTAGAAAATTTTTAATATTTTTAGAAAATTTTAACTGAACGGTATTACAAACGCTGACATCACGCCGATATCACAAAAATAAGTAAATATTTTTCGACAAATTCAAGAAAATTTTTTAGACATAATTATTTTTTCCACTTGTTAAAGAAAAATTGGAGTTCAAAATTGCAAGAATGTCTTTAGTGACATACGAAGTTCATGAAAAAAAAATTTTGACAAAATTTTCTATAGAAATACAATTTTGACAAAATTTTCTATAGAAATACAATTTTGACAAAATTTTCTACAGAAAAAAATTTTGACAAAATTTTCTATAGAAATACAAATTTGACAAAATTTTCTATAGAAACAAAAATTTGACAAAACTTTCTATAGAAATAAAATTGTGACAAATTTTTCTATAGAGATAAAAATATTTGACATATGTATGTAGCTATATGGTCTTAAAATAAAAACAACAAGTATATAAAGCAGTAAGTTCGGCCGGGCCGAATCTTAAGTACCCACCACCATGAATCAAATATTATAGTTTCCTGTGAAAATTTCAGGGGGATTTGGTGACAAGCAGATCAGTTCAACCAGTACACTTCCCGAAGATAAATTCAAAGATTTTACCTATGAAGATAGATGGATTTATAAGAACCATATTTGTTTGAGTTTTAGAGGAATCATAAACATCGTGTGCAAGTTTTCAAGAAAATGAAATGAAAATGAAATAACGCCTTGATTTAAAATCTAACATCTGTAGATTTTTACCCCCATTATTTAAATGATTACCAGAATTAAATCTGGAAACTATAATTCAGTTTCTAGCAATTTTCAGTATCAGTGCACATGGACCGATATTCACCATTTTCGGCACACCTCTTTATGTTCGTAAAATACTTCTAGATTTAAAATTTCATGCAAATTTGATAAAAATTATGGTTTCTAAAAGCCCAAGAAGTAAAATCGGGAGATCGGTCTATTTGGGAGATAAACCAAAACATGGACCAAAACACGCCATTTTCGGCTCTCATATTTAAGGTCCTAAAATACCTGTAGATTTCTCATTTAGGCAAATTTGATAAAAACTACGGATTCTAGAAGCCTAAAAAATAAAATCATTTCTTGCACACCTATTTGTATTCCTAAAAACCTCCAGATTTTCGATTTCAGGCAAAATGGACAACAATTACGGTTTCTAGAAGACCAAAAAGTAATATCGGGAGATCGGTCTATCTGATGGCTATATCAAAACATATACCTACGGATTAACTACGGATTCTAGAAGCCCAAGAAGTAAAATCGGGAAATCGGTCTATATGGGTCTATACCTAAACATCAACCGATAGTCACCATTTTTGGCACACCTCTTTATAGTGCTAAAATACCTCTAAATCTCCAATTTCAGGCGAATTGGATAGAAACTATCGATTCTAGAAGCCCTAGAAATATAATCGGGAGATCGGTCTATATGGGGGCTATACCAAAACATGGACCAATACTCACCATTTTTGGCACACCTCTTTGCGGTCCTAAAATACCTCTAGATTTCCAATTTCAGGCAAATTGGATAGAAACTAAGGTTTTTATAAGCCCGAGACCCCAAATCGGGAGGTCGGTTTATATGGGGACTATATCAAAACTTGGACCGATATAGCCCATCTTCGAACTTGACCTGTCTGCAGACAAAAGACGAGTTTGTGCGAAATTTCAGCACGATTGCTTTATTATTGAAGACTGTAGCGTGATTACAACAGACAGACAGACAGCCAAACAGACAGACAGACGGACATCGTTATATCGTCTTAGAATTTCTCCCTGATCAAGAATATATATACTTTATATAGTCGGATATCGATATTTCGATGTGTTACAAACGGACTGACAAACTTATTATACCCCCGTCACCATTCTATGGTGGTGGGTATAAAAATAAAATCGATGGTTCGAAATATTTCAAATAAATTTTTTATGGGACTTAAAGTGGATACTGACTCGATCCACCAAAATTTTAGGGAACATAAAAAAATCTCCATAATTGGAAGTTGCGTTTCATTTACAGTCATAGATAGAATGAATAAGACAATGGAATATTATTTGCGTCATAACGTGTTTAGTTACTAAAATGTGAAGTCTTTAAAAAAACAATGTAGTTTAGACAGAGTCGGATTCGAGCAAAATTTTTACGACAAAGGAAATAAAACGTTCATAGTAGGAGATGGTTTTCAATACTTTATTTCAAGGAAGTTTTTTACTTGAAACATAGCATAATTTCTACTTGAAGTCGAGTCCGAATTTCAAATTTATCTTCCAGTATAAAGTACGCAAAACTCAAATTGAAGAAAGAGTTTTGTCTTAAAGGTATCCTTACTTCAATTCTCCGCTTCATTTGCTCAGAAACAATACCAAACTAATTAGTGTAAGGACAAAATTTTTGGAACAATGCATGCATTTTTTCAGTGCAGGAATGTCGCCAGCATTACTGAAAGGGGATAGTCCACCGTTGAAGCATTTTTTGTTGTTCAGTCGAGACCGGGATTGAATCCATGTATGTATGATGGGCATGCTAACTATCACACCGGTGGCTCTACAATGGAATAATAGTCGACATTTATTTTGGTGGCAAAATTTTCAACTGAACCCTTTGGCATTTTGTTTGTTACCAACCTGCTCTATGCGGAATGGCTTCTCATCGGAGAAACGTGGGTAACGATGGACAATACTTCGATTGATCAGCTTGTTATGCTCAAACTTTTTAAAAATTCCCAATAACACTTCGTGTCAGCTATTTTGTTATTTAGAGGGTTTATTTTAGGATTCCTGTTCAATATTGTAGTTTCTTACTTTGATTTTAGTCGAAATATACACGGATGAAAAAGACTGTTTTTCATATGTTTGGCTATAAACATTATATGTTTGGAACACAAATTTTTAAACACAATATTATTGAGTGCAAGCATATAATGTTCATAAACTAGCATAACATGTTTGGGACATATATGTTAATATGTTAGAACATATTATGTTTGGGACATAAAATGTTTGTAAATATAATATGCTTGGATGCAAACATATATTAATTTAGAAATAGCCTATAAACATATATGTGTTTAGTAGCTTGGAGCGCTATTTAACAGGGAGCGATATTGAATTAAGTTGGTGGTTGTTGCTTGTTATTACAAAATTAACATTTTATTTTTCCTTGGGCAATTGATCAGCTACTTCTTTGATCCTTACAAACTGTGTGGTCCGCTGTTCGAATCCCCGTCCGGCAAATATTAAAATTAAAATAAAAAAATCATAAAATTGAATAATTTCTTCTACAATGTTTGTATTACAGAAAAAGGTGCTAAGAACTAAAAAATCTCGTGGAAGTGAGAAAGATGTGGGGGAATATACAATTAGGCAGAAACAAAATTTTGAGCATTCAGGTCGAAAACCTATGTTGTTATATATATAGCACCTGTTTATTTTCGTAATTCATTATGATTGTAAATATATAAATAAATAAATAAAATTTTGATCACAATATTGTTTCGGAGAATTTTTTTTAAGCATATAATATTTTTGGGTGCAAAATGCTTCCAAACATATTATATGTTCACATAATAACATATTGTTTTTTGGAAGACTACATTATTGAATTTGGATGCAAAAATACAAAATGTTTGGAACTTAGACTACCCAAACATATATTGTTTAGACCAATATGCTTTCAAACATATTATATATTGGAAGAGATCAAACATATAAATGTTTGGGCAATACCCAAAAATATATATGCTTGAAGCAAAATATGTTTGGGAATATATGTTACAGAAGCGATTTTTTGTGAGCGTGTATACACTTGGATATTTAAAAACAAGTATATACAGTAGTATTTAAGATTCGGCCGGGCCGAATCTTATGGCGTTTTCGATTGGAAAAAAAGGTGCAACATTCTCGAAATTGATTGCAAGATATCAAGGACACTGTCATAGATTTTGGATACTTTATACCTCACAATATTATAAATTAATAATAACTTTAGAATTACACTATCATTTGGCCGAAATGTCAATTAGGGAAAAAGTAGTGTAACACCAAGGCAAAATATTTTTTGCGAATCGAAAACGCCCTTAAATACCCACCACCATGAACCAAATATTAAGGTTTCCTTTGAAATTTCAGGAGGACTTGAAGACTTGAGGACACTTCTCGAAGATAAATTTAAAGATTTCACCTATGAGGAATATACACCCAAAGAAATTTGTTAGTAGGGACAGCAGAAAAGTCTGCTAAAACAGCAGAAAGTCTGCTGAAAAAGGGACAGCAGTCACTGTTTGCTGAAATAGCAAACATTTCCTGCTATTTTTGAAGCTCGATTACACTAAAACATGTTTTTTCTGACTAAAACAAATAAAAATGTCAACTTAGGAGCTATCCTAACATAATTAACACAATATTTTATGAATATCTATAGTATTTGACCAAAAATCTGAATATTTATCGAATTGAGGCATAACAGCAAACAAAATGTTTGCTGATGGTATTTAGGAGCTTGTAAGTATATTAGAGTGTAAAAATATACCAAAAACTACTTTTGGTTCTTAAATAGGCGTTGGGGAAAATTTTATAACCTAAAAATTTTATAAATTGTTGTTCATTACGCCCTGAAGTACAAAAATATAACAGCAGACATCGACTGCTGTTTTTAGCAGACTTTTTTCTATGAGTGTATCAGATTCTAGATTTATAAGAACCATTTTTGTTTGAGTTTTAGAAATTTTAGAGTTTGAAATCTTAAATCTGTAGAAGTAAAATCTGGAAATTTTACATTGAGTTTCAAGCAATTTTCATGATCAGTGCGCCTTCTACACCCTCAAGAAGTGAAGTCGGTCTATATGGAGGCATTACCAAATGGACCGATAAAAACTTAATCCGATACACGTTTCTGTGAGCCTAAAATACCAGAATGGGTATCATAACATGAATTTTCATGATCAGTGCGCCTTCTACACCCTCAAGAAGTGAAGTCGGTCTATATGGAGGCATTACCAAATGGACCCATAAAAACTTAATCCGATACACGTTTCTGTGAGCCTAAAATACCAGAATATTTACAATTTCAGGCAAATTAGATAAAAACTACGGTTTCTAGAAACCCAAAGAGTTAAATCGGGAGATCGTTCTTATGGGGGCTATACTAAAATATGGACCGATACTCACCGTTTTCGGCACACCTCTTTATGACCCGAAAATACCTCTAGATTTCCAATTTCAGACAAATAGGATAAAAACTTCGGATTCTAGAAGCCCAAGAAGTAAAATCGGGAAATCTGTCTATATGGGAGCTATACCAAAATATGGACCGATACTCACCATTTTCGGCACACCTCTTTTTGGTCCTAAAATACCTCTAGATTTCCAATTTCAGGCAAATTGGATAAAAACTACGGTTTCTATAAGCCCAAGACCCCAAATCGGGAGGTCGTTTTATATGGGGACCATACCAAACCATGGACCGATACTCACAATTTTTGGCACACGTACTTGTGGTCCTACAATACCTCTAAATTTCCAATTTCAGGTAAATTGAATAAAACCTGCGGTTTTTATAAGCCCAAGAAGTAAAATCGGGAGATCGGTCTATATGGGGGCTATACCAAAACATGGACCGATACTCACCATTTTCGGCACACCTCTTTATGGTCATAAAAAATTTAAAAACTACGATTTCTATAAGCCCAAGACCCCCAATCGGGAGGTCGGTTTATATGGGGGCTATATCAAAACCTGGACCGATATAGCCCATCTTCAAACTTGACCTGCCTGCAGACGAACGACGAGTTTGCGCAAAATTTCAGCACGATTGCTTCATTAATGAAGACTGTACACACAAAAAAATAATACATTTATTTTATGAATAGTGTTCACAAAAATTTTCCAAACACGGGATTCATAAATTATATGAAAACAATTCATAAAATCAAAAATACAGGTTTTCATTGACTATGAATGTGTACATAATATGAATGGAATTTTTAATATTACAAATGAACTATACATATTTTTGTCATTGAAAAATATGTACCTTTACATAATATGTACAAAAAACGTCATGCATTATATGCAACTTTTCTTTTAACTTTTTTCTCCTGATTCTTAATGCCTGCATAATTGGTCAAAATGTATGAATACATTTATTAAAACCCGCCTTATAGTCCAGCCAGCAAAGAATATAATTTTAAAATATTTTATATTATTGATAAACATGAGCACTAACGCCTCCAGTTAATATTGTTTTTTCGTAATTTTTTTTTACAGCAATAAAAAATCTTCAAATCGCGACGGCGACTCAAACTGTACTGAAAAACTAAAATACATCAAAGAATATAATTTTAAAATATTTTATATTATTGATAAACATGAGCACCAACGCCTCCAGTTAATATTGTTTTTTCGTATTTTTTTTTACAGCTATAAAAAATCTTCAAATCGCGACGGCGACTCAAACTGTACTGAAAAACTCAAATACATCAAACCTGCGTGTTACCTTCAAAACGTTATGTTTCGTTTTTTGTTGTCTCGTATTATATGCTTGTTTTGTATACATATGAGAGTAACTCTATGTTGTGGCTCTCTCACTCTAAGAGAAAACCAGTATTTTTGATATATTAAGTAAAATTTCATTAATTTTATGAAACCGTCTCTATATATTATTAAAAGATTCATAATTTCAAAGCAAGTATTTATGAAAACAATATATTATGTAAGTGTACACATTTTTTTATGAAAAAGTCCATAAATTTATAAAAATGTACAAATTTATGTACAAATTCATATTTTATTTTTTTGTGTGTACAGAGAGCCCTCCGGATGACTGAGAAATGGGCGAAAGATAATGGTCTTGGGGTAAATCCTGCAAAGACAGAAATAGTCATGTACTGCAAAGATCGCAAAACTCCCACGGTGAGGCCCATTTCCTTAGGGGGTATTGAAATTCCCTTTAGGGAGTGTGCAAAATACCTTGGCGTTATTTTGGACAGGAAGCTGAACTTTAAGCTTAATATTGAAGAAAGGGCGAGGAAAGCAACGGTAGCTTTATACTCGTGCAAAAAAGCAATAGGGAAAAAGTGGGGACTAAAACCAAAAATTGTACATTGGCTATACACGGAAGTGGTTAGACCTATAATGCTATATGGTGTTGTAGTCTGGTGGCCGGCACTTCACCAGCCGACAAGTTTAGACAAAGTTCAGGGTATGGCGAGCTTGTGTATCTCAGGTGCATTCAGCAAGACAGGATCAAACTCCCTTAATGTCATACTGCATCTATTGCCTTTAGACATTTTGGCCAAACAGTCAGCTGCAACAACGGCTGTGCGGTTGCGCGAGCTATCGCTGTGGTCGGAAAAAAGTTACGGTCACAGTTCGGTCCTCAAAATAATGCCAGATGTGCCTAACGTAGTGGATTACACTTTGGCGAGTCCACTTTTCGACAAAAAGTTTGAGACTCTAATTCCCAACAGTGAGGCGTGGTGTACACGGACCCAGGGGAATAAAAGATATATAGATTTCTACACTGATGGCTCCAAATTGGATGGCCAAGTGGGTTTCGGAGTATATTCTAAAGATCGGGAACTTCGAATAGCGAAAAGGTTACCTGATCACTGTGCACACAAAAAAAAATAAAATATGAATTTGTACATAAATTTGTACATTTTTATAAATTTATTGACTTTTTCATAAAAAATGTGTACACCTACATAATATGTTGTTTTCGTAAATACTTGTTATGAAATTATGAATTTTTTAATAACATATAGGGACGTTTTCATAAAATTAACGAAACTTTACTTAATATATCAAAAATACTGGTTTTCTCTTAGCGTGAGAGAGCCACAACATAGAGTTACTCTCATGTGTATACAATACAAGCATATAATACGAGACAAAAAAACGAAACATAACGTTTTGAAGGCAACACGTGTGTTTGAGTTTTTCAGTACAGTTTGTGTCTCCGTCGCGATTCCAAGATTATTTATTGCCGTAAAAAAATTGACGAAAAACAATATTAACTGGAAGCGTTGGTGCTTATGTTAATAAATAACATAAAAAATTATAATTATTAATTATATAATTATGTTCTTTGCTGGCTAGACTTTAATGCGTGTTTTAATAAATGGGTTCATATATTTTGACCAATTATGCAGGCATTAAGAATCAGAAATCTAAATGAAAAGTTACATATAATGCCTGACGGTTTTATTATATATTATGTAAAAGTTCATATTTTTCAATGACAAAAATATGTATACTTCATTTATAATATTAAAAATTCCATTCATATTATGTATACTTTCGTAGTCAATGAAAACCTGTATTTTTATTTTATGAATTGTTTTCATATAATTTATGAATCCCGTGTTTGGAAAATTTTTGTGAACACTATTCATAAAATAAATGTATTATTTTTTTGTGTGTAGCGTGATTACAACAGACAGACGGACATCGTTATATCGTCTTAGAATTTTTCCCTGATCAAGAATATATATACTTTATATAGTCGGAAATCGATATTTCGATGTGTTACAAACGGAATGACAAACTTATAATACCCCCAAACTTATAATGATTCCGAGCCAAAGAAGCGGAGAATTCAAGTAAGGATACTTTTAAGACACAATTCTCTTTTAAATTTAGGTTTTGTGTACTTAACTCTAGGAAGCAAATTTCAATTTTTCGATTTTTCAGCTTTTTATCTTCATATGCTATCAGAGTCCTTTAACAACAAGTTAACAACTTTATTTCCCAAATTAAGACATGACTTCCAGCGGAAAAAATATGCTATGTTTCAAGTAAAAACGTCTTTAAAATAAAGTGTTAAAAAACATGTCCTATTTTTGACCGATTTTTTGCTTTGTAGTCAAGATGCAACGAAGACAACGAAATTAAAGACAATTTCATTAATTTTAGAGAAGTTTTCTGAATTATTAAAGTCAAGTTGACCTTAGCCCAAAAAATTTTCTTTCATGTTATGATACCCATTTTTAAGTCCAATCACTTAATTAGAAGGACAACACGACTTCATTGAAAAGTTTATCGACTTTTGGACAAGGAAAAAAACAAAATTTGCATTCGTATTTTAAGGACAAGAAATCTTTGGCCTCACGACAATATTTTTGTCAGTGCATACCACCTTGTGTCCAAGTCAGTGCAACGCTTACTCTTCTATTCTTTAAATCTATTCCAATGACACTTGTCTTAGATGCATCAGTCAAGGGTTCACAATATTTTGAGTTTTGTTATTGTAATTACGAATAATCTCTCACATGGAGGAGACGATTGTAACCCGCACAAATCATGAATTGATGGATGTCCTTTTGTGAAATTTAAGACACCTCTCTGTCAGTTATTCTTTATCATCCATTCAGTTATCTGCTCATTAGAAAATTTTTAATTTTATTTTTATGTCTACACCCTGAGCTGAGATCGATGGGGACGAAAGATGAATGTTTAATAAAACCAGAAACAAAACAAAAAAACATCAAAAATCCAAATAAAATCAACTGACAACAGCAAATTATTCGTTCCCATCCATAAAATGCTCCTCTAATGTGTCTCCATGCGCTGTGATAATTTTCCTTATAACTTTCTGTGGAGCGAGAGATTGTAAAGATTTGTTATGGCCAGCTGAGTGGTATCATTGACTTGACTGGCTTGGGCATGTCTTGTACGATGGGTATCATTGCAAGCGTTTGGTGGCTCGTTAAAGGTTATGAAAACCAGCGGGTGGTTTGTTGGCGCCACTGAAACACGCATGACGCAGATGATGCTTGGGCAGTTACCCTTTTTTTAGATATTTCTTTTTTTTTTGTTATTGGTTGTGTTATTGAGGTTCTCTTCCCGGTTCTTGCAGTTTGATTATAATGCAGAATATTTGTGGGATCGTTTTTTGGAATTATATTCGTTTTCATAATTTGGGTAGCAATGATCTTTGGGAATAAGTTTGACATGCCTAGTGAGGGCGTTCCCACTGTCTATATATTGGAGCCTCGATGGATACTGGTAACTAGACAGTTCTTAGGAACTCATCTTATTGACTCAACAAAAAAAATCTCGCTGAAATAATTAGAGAAACATAAAGAATAGTCTTACACCGAAAAAAATATTGTCGTGAAAACAATGATTTCTTATCTATAACATACACCCAACGTAAAATTACTTTTATCTGGGAGTTATTTTGCCTTATTGACTCAAAAAAAAAATCTCACTGAAATAATTAGAGAAACATAAAGAATAGTCTCACACTGAAAAAATATTGTCGTGAGAACAATGATTTCTTGTCCATAACATACACCCAAAATAAAAATACGGTCATCTGGGAGTTTTTTTTTTAATAAAAAGCAAATAAGCAAGATAGAACAATAGTCTTTAATGATTTTTTTGTATTTAAGAAATATTCCTTTCCTCAGAATTGTGTTTTCCCCAAATGTGCTTTTTGCCTAGCGTACACTGAAAAAAATATTGTCGTGAGGCCAAATACTTCATGTCCTCAAAATACGAATGCAAATTTTGATTAGCATGGAAAACGCATTTCTCTAATATAAAGTTTTTTCCTTGTCCAAAAGTTGATAAGATTTTCAATGAAGTCGTATTGTCCTTATAATTAAGTGATTTAACTTAAAAATGGGTATCATAACATGAAAGAACCAATTTTTGGGGTAAGGTCAACTTGACTTTAATAATTCAGAAAAATTCTTTAAAATTAATGAAATTGTCTTTAAATTTGTTGTCTTTTTGCACCTTGACTGCAAAGCAAAAAATTGTTCAAAAATAGAACAAGATTTTCAACACTTTATTTTAAAGACGTTTTTTACATGAAACATAGCATAAATTCTATTGGAAGTCGAGTCTGAATTTGGAAAATAAAGTTGTCGTTAACTCGTTTTTAAAGGACTTTAATGGCATATGAAGAAAAAAAGCTGAAAAACGTAAAATTAAAATTTGCTTCCTAGAAGCAAGTACACAAAACTCAAATATACAAGAGAATTGTGTCTTAAAAGTATTCTTACTTTTATTCTCCGCTTCTTTGGTTCGGAATCAATCCCAAATTTGTAAAAGTAAAAGTCAAAATCTTTGGAACCGGACATGCTTTTTTCAGTGTACACTCAAATACGGGAAAATCGCCTAAAGGACATAACTGGCAAGAAAATTGATTTTAGAAAATTTTAACTAAATTATAAAAAGAAATAAATATTTTTAGTGCAAATGCCACACTGAAAAAAAATATTGATCTAATATGGAAGATTAACAGGTTGGCTGATAAGTCCCCGGTCTAACAAAGAAAAACACATTTTTTTCAAAATTCGTTTTTATTATTCAACATAGTTCCCTTCAAGAGCGATACAACGATAATAACGACCTTCCAACCATTTTGGTACACGCAAAAAAATAATTCTTTCCTCCCAAACGAAATTTTAGACAAACAAAGTTCGTTTCTCATTTGCTTTTCCCTGTAAGGAAGTGTATTTGGGAGAAAAGTATATACTTTTTGTGATAAACGTTTATACTTTTCCAGGATGTAAAAACAATTTCATAAGGACAAATTAAAAAAAAACATTGTTTTCTTGCTAATTGCATTTTCCCTCACATCTTTCTCACACCCACGATGTTTTTTAGCTCTTAACACCTTTTTCTGTAATACCAACAATGTAGAAGAAATTATAAGATTTTATAAATTTTTAAAATTTTTTTTTACCTTTCGCCTGGACGGAGAATCGAACCGCGGACCATGCACTTTGTAAGCCAACACACTAACCACTGAGCTATGTACCTGTTATGGTCATCAATAGATAAATATCCATATATGTTATATTTATATAGCATAGCTTGCGGCGCTCACAAACCGAATAAACAAAGTTTATTTAACAGAAACAAACATTTAGTTTGGCACCGTGGTGCAGTGGTTGCTACGTCCGACTTGCATGCCAATGGTCGTGGGTTCGATTCCTGCTTCGACCAAAGTTTTTTTTTTTTTTTACATATATTCCAGATATGTTCGGAAGATTCCGAAAAAATGTTCAACATTACATTGTAGTATATAAAATGTTGAACTGTAAAATGTGTCTTATTAAAGACCTAAAGTCAGAAAAGAACAGTGTTTGATATAAACGAAATGGACTGTGTTGTTTTTTCAAAAATAAATTTTTTTATTGAAAAAATAAAAAATTTGTAACAAACGATTTTTTTTGATGATAAAAGTTTACAATTTTCGAAGCAATTCAAAAAAATCCAACAAAAGAAAAACGTTTTCGGTACACGTTTTCCAAACGTTTTTTTTTTCTTTGCGTGTAGTACTCCTTCGGTTTTGCCTCAAAATAGGCCTCAGTTTCGGCGATCACCTCTTCATTGCAGACAAATTTTTCCCTGCGAGCATCCTTTTGAGGTCTGAGAACAAGAAAAAGTCGCTCGGGGCCAGATCTGGAGAATACGGTGGGTGGGGAAGCAATTCGAAGACCAATTCATGAATTTTTGCCATCGTTCTCAATGACTTGTGGCACGGTGCGTTGTCTTGGTGGAACAACACTTTTTATACCCTCCACCATAGGATGGGGGGTATATTAACTTTGTCATTCCGTTTGTAACACATCGAAATATTGCTCTAAGACCCCATAAAGTATATATATTGTGGGTCGTGGTGAAATTCTGAGTCGATCTGAGCATGTCCGTCCGTCCGTCTGTTGAAATCACGCTAACTTCCGAACGAAACAAGCTATCGACTTGAAGCTTGGCACAAGTAGTTGTTATTGATGTAGGTCGGATGGTATTGCAAATGGGACATATCGGTCCACTTTTACGTATAGCCCCCATATGAACGGACACCCAAATTTGGCTTGCGAGGCCTCTAAGAGAAGCAAATTTCATCCGATCCGGCAGAAATTTGGTATATGGTATTAGTATATGGTCTCCAACAACCATGCAAAAATTGGTCCATATCGGTCCATAATTATATATAGCCCCCATATAAACCGATCCCCCGATTTGGCTTGCGAGGCCTCTAAGCATTGGCGGAGCTAGAAATTTTCTCTGGGGGGGCTGTGCCCCCCCCAGACATCCTTCAAAATTTTGTCGAAATTTCCGAAGCGATAAATTACCCCTATTGATAAAACTATACATCCTCAATTTTATTGCGGTGTTAAAGGCAATATGCAGCAAAATCAATCAAAAACAAAAAAACTCAATCACAAAAATTAGTTGTATCAATTAATTTTTTAATTGGCTTTGATGATTGATACTATCATTTTTTTTGATTGAATACATTTCAATTAAAAACAAGTACGTAAAATCTAAAGTCGGGCGGAGCCGACTATATTATACCCTTCACCACTATGTAGACAAACATTTGTGTTACCATCTCAACTACTTAAAATTTGCTGGGAGCTATATAAAGGTTTGCATTTCCAGATACAAATACTTTTAATGGAAACAATTTTTTGTACTTCTACAAAAACTCTAGAATTAAAATTTAAATCGGCTAACGCCCTGGGATGATACACAATGTTAGTAAAAACCAGTAAGGAAAGTCTAAAGTCGGGCGGGGCCGACTATATTATACCCTGCACCACTTTGTAAATCTAAATTTTCGATACCATATGACATCCGTCAAATGTGTTGGGGGCTATATATAAAGGTTCGTCCCAAATACATACATTTAAATATCACTCGATCTGGAAGAATTTGATAGACTTCTACAAAATCTATAGACTCAAAATTTAAGTCGGCTAATGCACTAGGGTGGAACACAATGTTAGTAAAAAAATATGGGAAACGTTTAAATCTGAAGCAATTTTAAGGAAACTTCAAAAAAGTTTATTTATGATTTATCGCTCGATATATATGTATTAGAAGTTTAGGAAAATTAGAGTCATTTTTACAACCTTTCGACTAAGCAGTGGCGATTTTACAAGGAAAATGTTGGTATTTTGACCATTTTTGTCGAAATCAGAAAAACATATATATGGGAGCTATATCTAAATCTGAACCGATTTCAACCAAATTTGGCACGCATAGCAACAATGCTTATTCTCCTCCCTGTGCAAAATTTCAACTAAATCGGAGTTAAAAATTGGCCTCTGTGGACATATGAGTGTAAATCGGGCGAAAGCTATATATGGGAGATATATCTAAATCTGAACCGATTTCAACCAACTTTGGCACGCATAGCAACAATGCTAATTCTACTCCCTGTACAAAATTTCAACTAAATCGGAGTTAAAAATTGGCCTCTGTGGACATATGAGTGTAAATGGGGCGAAAGCTATATATGGGAGATATATATAAATCTGAACCGATTTCAACCAAATTTGGCACGCATAGCTACAATGCTAATTCTACTCCCTGTGCAAAATTTCAACTAAATCGGAGTTAAAAATTTGCCTCTGTGGTCATATGAGTGTAAATCGGGCGAAAGGTATATATGGGAGATATATCTAAATCTGAACCGATTTCAACCAAATTTGGCACGCATGGCTACAATGCTAATTCTACTCCCTGTGCAAAATTTCAACTAAATCGGAGTTAAAAATTGGCCTCTGTGGTCATATGAGTGTAAATCGGGCGAAAGCTATATATGGGAGCTATATCTAAATCTGAACCGATTTTGC
This sequence comes from Haematobia irritans, assembly GCF_050003625.1. Lineage (NCBI taxonomy): Eukaryota > Metazoa > Arthropoda > Insecta > Diptera > Muscidae > Haematobia > Haematobia irritans. Next base: position 133,207,278 of record NC_134400.1, read on the forward strand.
TGATATTTTACAAGTTTTTCAAGACTCATAAAATATTCGGATGTACGGAATTTGAGGAAGATCGGTTGATATACACGCCAATTATGACCAGATCGGTGAAAAATATATATGGCAGCTATATCTAAATCTGAACCGATTTTTTCCAAAATCAATAGGGATCGTCTTTGAGCCGAAACAGGACCCTGTACCAAATTTTAGGACAATCGGACTAAAACTGCGAGCTGTACTTTGCACACAAAAATACATCAACAGACAGACAGACAGACAGACAGACAGACGGACAGACAGACGGACAGACAGACGGACAGACAGACAGACGGACATCGCTAAATCGACTCAGAATTTAATTCTAAGCCGATCCGTATACTAAAAGGTTGGTCTATGATTACTCCTTCTTGGCGTTACATACAAATGCACAAACTTATTATACCCTGTACCACAGTAGTGGTGAAGGGTATAAATATGGGAAATATGAAGCGAGAGAAATTTTAATGCAATTGTACAAAGGAGATTTTTAATTTTTCAGGCGATACATATGTATTCGAGATATAGGACAATTAGAGTAATATTTACAATTTTTGCTACTCAGCAGTGGCGATTTTACAAGGATATTGGTTAGATCTCGCCAAGATATGTGTAGGGCGACTTGGAGCCATATTTAAAACTCATCCGTTCTGTGGAAATTTTGGCATTGCAGTGTGTAGGATATGGGGAAATCATCACAGAATTTTGTGTAAACTGTGAGAATTTTGGCCATATTTGTATTCTCTGTGGAAACTATCCAGTCAATTGGAGGAAAATCCCATTGAAAATGGGTCTAAAATATGAAACAGTCGACCATATTTCCCCAACTCTGGTGTTCGTATATATGGGAGCTATATACAATCTGAACCGATTTTGAATAAATTTGACATGTATAGTTAGAATAATAATTCTGCTATCTATGCGAAATTTCACGTAAATGGGAGTATAACTTTGGCCCCCCTGGTCATATGAGTGCAAATCGGACAGGAGATATATATGGGAGCCATATCTAAATCTGAATCGATTTCAACCAAATTTGGCACAATTACCTATACTACTAAACGTACTCCTTGTGCGAAATTTGAAGCAAATCACGGCAAAACCCTGGATTTTGAGGCCATATAAGTTCAATCGGACGAAAGATATATATGGGAGCTATATCTAAATCTGAACCGATTTTAACAAAATTTGACACACTTAACGATACTATTAAACGTACCCCTTGTGCAAAATTTGAAGCAAATCACGGCAAATCTCTGGCTTTTGTGGCCATATAAGTTCAAATCGGACGAAAGATATATATGGGAGCTATATCTAAATTTGAACCGATTTCAATCAAGTGTACCAAGCATTGGTAGAATGCCAATTCTACCCTCTGTGCAAAATTTCATGAAGATCGGTAGTAAATTTTGGGCTCTGTGGTCATATGAGTCTAAATCGGACGAAAGATATATATGGGAGCTATATCTAAATCTGAACCGATTTGGCTGATATTTTGCAAGATTTGCGAGATTCATTAAATATTTGGATGTACGGTATTTCAAGAAAATTGGTTGATAAACACGCTAACTATGACCACATCGTAGATAATTATATATGTCAGCTATATCTAAATCTAAATCGATTTTTTCCAAAACCAATAGCAATTGTCTCTGTCTCAAGAAACGGCCCTATGCCAAATTTGAGGACGATCGGACTTAAATTGCGAGCTGTACTTTGTGCACAAAATTACATATACAGACAGACGGACGGACAGACAGACAGACAGACGGACATCGCTAAATCGACTCAGATTTTAATTCTTACCCGATCGGTATACTAAAAGATGGGTCTATGACCACTATTTCTTGGCGTTATATACAAATGCACAAACTTATTATACCCTGTACCACAGTAGTGGTGAAGGGTATAATTAATTAGATCAATTAATTTCATGGTTGAAGACAAAAAATATTTTATTGTGTGTGGGAGCCGGTTCCACGACACCGCTATAAATAATCAAATAGCAACTTACCATTATTTAATATAACAAAAAATAAAAGCATTGCTTTAAGTATGTGTTTGAAAAATATTGTTTGTAATTTATTTTTAATTCAAGACAACAAACATATGATTTTTAAATTTTATTTAAAATGTGTGTTTTAAAACAGGACTAGAAATCATAAAGCAAAACATAAACTTAATATATTCATCGTGTATAAAAAATACTAAGAATAAAAAATTAAATAAAAGGCAAAAAATAAATTGAATATTATAAAACGTCTATCTTCGATTAGTTTTTAAAAATTCTCTGAGAACAGAATACAACGAAGCAACTGTCGAGAGCAGCGGTGCCAACTCTGTTGATTTTTCGTGATTTTGACGATTTTAGATGGTAAATTGGGCATGTGACGATTTATGATTTTAATCAACGTAGTTATAAATTGACTATTTTTGAAAATGTGCGTCTCAAGTTTCCTTTTAGTGTTTTTATTACGTGTTTTTAGTTGTAATGTAAATATCAATACTAAAAAATATGCTTAACATACTCTCTCTGCCACAATCTTAATTGGATTAAACACATCGCAAAGCTTGAATTAAAATATAAATCAACTGTAGCTTTGATTATTCTGGGGGGGGCAAGAACTATTCTGGGGGGGGGGCATAGCCCCCCCAGCACCCCCCTAGCTACGCCAATGCCTCTAAGAGAAGCAAATTTCATCCGATCCTGCTGAAATTTGGTATATGGTGTTAGTATATGGTCTCTAACAACCATGCAAAAATTGGTCCATATCGGTTCATAATTATATATAGCCCCCATATAAACCGATCACCAGATTTGACCTCCGGAGCCTCTTGGAAGGCCAAAATTCATCTGATTCAGTTGAAATTTGATACGTGGTGTTAATATAAGGCCTCAAACTCCCATGCAAAAATTGGTCGACATCGGTCCATAATTATATATAGGCCCCATATAAACCGACCCCCAGATTTGACCTCCAGAGCCCCTTGGGAGAGCAAATTTCTTCCCATTCGATTGAAATTTGGTACGTGATGTTAGTATATGGCATCCAACAACCATGCAGGAATTGGTTCCTATCAGCCCATAATTATATATAGCTCCCATATAAACCGATCCCCAGATTTGACCTCCGGTGCCGTTTGGAGAAGCAAAATTCATCCGATCTGCTTGAAATTTGGTACGTGGTGATCGTATATGATATTTAACAACCATGCCAAAAGTGGTCCGTATCAGTCCATAATCATATATATATCCCCATATAAACCAATCCCGATATTTGGTTTTGGAGCCTCTTGGAGGAGCAAATTTCATCCGAGTGAAATTTGGTACATTGTGCTAGTATATGGTCGTTAAGAACCATGCGTAACTAGGTCCATATCGGTCTATAGTTATATATATATATATATATATATATATATATATATATATATATATATATATATATATATATATATATATATATATATATATATATATATATATATATATATATATATATATATATATATATATATATATATATATATATATATATATATAGATATACATATATATATCCCTCAGATAAATCGATTTCCAATCACACAAAAATTGGTCAATATCAAGTTCATAATTGTATATAGCCCCCATATAAGCGACCCCCATATTTCAATACTGGCTCTCTACATGCCGTGCAAAAAGTCCATATCGATTCGTAATTATTTGTAGACTTAACTATACATAACTTTTTTGTCTAATATATACCACGTATGGGCTAACTCACAATTTAGAAAACGATGTTAAGAAGTTTTAAGATACCACAACCCAAGTATTTCGATTGTGGATGACAGTCTTTCGTAGAAGTTTCTACGCAATCCATGGTGGAGTGTACATAAGATTCGGCCTGGCCGAACTTACGGCCGTATATACTTATTTCTTCTTCATATGGGGCCGTTTTGCCGCGATTTCGAACTTCAAACGCTCCAATAACGCCATATAATAGTCACTGTTGATGGTTTTTCCCTTCTCAAGATAATCGATAAAAATTATTCCATGCGCATCCCAAAAAACAGAGGCCATTACTTTGCCAGCGGACTTTTGAGTCCAATTTTGCACAGAGCTTCCGCATATCCAAATATTGATGAATGTTATTACCATCACGTTCCTTTGATATCTTTAAGGCCTCTGCTATCTCGATCAACTTCATTTTACGGTCATTCAAAATCATTTTGTGGATTTTTTTGAATTTTTCGTCGGTAACCACCTCTTTCGGGCGTCCACTGCTTTCACTGTTTTCCGTGCTCATTTCACCACGCTTGAATTTTGCATACCAATCAATTATTGTTGATTTCCCTGGGGCAGAGTCCGGAAACTTATTATCAAGCCAAGTTTTTGCTTCCACCGTATTTTTTCCCTTCAGAAAACAGTATTTTATCAAAACACGAAATTCCTTTTTTCCATTTTTTTTTTCACAATAACAAAAGTTGCTTCACAAAAGACGCTCTATCTCACAAACTAATTGACTTACAGATGTCAAATTTTGACACGAATCATTTGAAGGTTGGTACTATATAAAAATAATATGCATTTAATACTAGCGACGCCATCTATATGTCAGACCGGGGACTTATCAGCCAACCTGTTATCTGGCTCTTTTCGCGGTTTATTAATAAAGGTACTCACGTACAAACAAATGCCAGTTTAGAAATCCAAATTATCTTAATTCCAAAAAAACTTTAAACCAAAGACGCTAAATCGTCAAAATAAGTCTTAACCTATATTTGAAGCGTTTTTTTTTTTTAAATCTAAAGTTTCAATATTTCAGTTAATTTAAGGACAATTACTTTAAATCAAAAATGTTTTCTTTACTTTAAGGATAATTAGTCTTAGTTCATAGACATGGAACTTTAACGGAGGGACGCAAATTTACAAATTTTGTGTCATAAATTTAATTAAAAAAAATGTTGAAGCAAAGATTATAAACTTTATTTTAATTAAAATTTCATTATTTGAAAGAAATTTGGCCTTAATATTTTGTAAATTTCACATCCTAAAATTTTGGTTACGTAATCTTTAATATCACGTAAATATTTTTGTAGGTGCTGTTATATTTATAGACAAGTATCAACTCAAACAACAAATAAAAGGTGTGAAAAATTGTAAACTGCAAATTTTGTTCTTTAGCGCGTCAAGTTCCAGTATAAATCAGTAATTTTATTAGTGATGTTTTTTTTTGTACGTGTACATATAATTGTTTCATTATTTATATTCTCTTAAAATAGTTTTGAAAGAGAGTAGAAGTTTACGTTGATATGTTATATCGCTAACATATCTGTGGAGTTCAAGCTTTATCAGAAACATTTAAGGGCTCGAACTCATGACCTTCGGCATACAAAGTGGTCACCCTAATCCTACATGGCCAAACGTAATATATAATCTCAAGCATAGGGTAACTAATGATACAAATTACTTGGCTCTTTGTTTATTTTGGTCAACCTAGTATTACAGGTGACAACAGTTTCAAGTTTCCTCATCTCCATTTCAAATGTCCGTCCGTCCAGACATCCATACATACTGCCATTCAACCAAATCATCCAACGATTCGTGATGTCTTCAGGCTGGATTTGGTGTTTATTTTTCACTCCAAAACAAAATGATTTATGACTACGTTGACTTATGTTATAAATTATACAGGAGTTGTACAGCACCAAATGTCTAATTTGGCCCGTATTGCTTTAGGGTCCACTTGTTGCTATCACTACTCGAGGTTTGGGTCATCTGTCTATCTATCTATCGATCTATTCCATGGAGGAGGTTTGTAAAAAACTTAGATTTGGATATGGCTGTCATAAACACATGTTTTGGAGATTTGTATCTAAGCATTTGTGAGTTTTTCACACAACTTTCCTTTTTTTATTTTCTGCTATAGTTGTAGGCTTGAAGGTGTTTTCTAATGGATTTCTTTTTCATAAATCACGGTAATAGGCATTTTAGAATATTCACAATTTATTATGTTTTAATTAATTTTCTGACATTAGATTTGAAATGTTAGTTTCAGTTTTATGCTGGCGGCTATCAAGATGAGCGGAAATCGATATCATAAACATTTAGGTTTGGGTTTGTGAGTAACTTAAATGAAATAGAAATCTGTACAAATGATTTTGAAAATAAAAACAAGTACACAGAGTGGGATGGTATGTAGCTTCCACGAAAGATCGTATTTAAGAAATTCTCCAAAAGACAACAGTTCAAAATAGCAGTATATGTATAAAACAGAAAGACAATAGAGCCAATGCAATTCTTCCATTGACAGAGCGAACGTTATTTTATTATTGATTTGGCACGCATAGTTACAATGCTAATTCTACTCCCTATGCAAAATTTCAACTAAATCGGAGCAAAAAATTGGCCTCTGTGGGCAAATGAGTGTAAATCGGGCGAAAGCTATATATGGGAGCTATATCTAAAGCTGAACCGATTTGGCTGATATTTTGCAAGTTTTTCGAGACTCATAAAATATTCGGATGTACGGAATTTGAAGAAGATCGATTGCTATACACGCCAATTATAACCAGATCGGTGAAAAATATATATGGCAGCTATATCTAAATCTGAACCGATTTTTTCCACAATCAATAGGGATCGTCTTTGAGCCGAAACAGGACCCTATACCAAATTTTAGGACAATCGGACTAAAACTGCGAGCTGTACTTTGCACACAAAAATACATCAACAGACAGACAGACATCGCTAAATCGACTCAGAATTTAATTCTAAGCCGATCCGTATACTAAAAGGTTGATGTTGAAGCTAGTTCAACAACACTTTTTTTCAACATACATTGTTTCTATAACCCATTGTCTATAAATGAATTTCTTTACTTGAATTAAGCCATTAACGTTTTTACTTTAAAAGTATCTAACAATTAATTTGAATTTATTTATATATGGCAACCCTTTATCCAATTGAACCAACTATGAAGTATAGCTTTCACTCAATCGGATAAAGGACCACCATTTTAACCAACTTTCCAATTGAATTTCGTATCGCTAGAAATGGCTTGAGTTAATGAAGCTTCACTTGTGCTACAGCAACTCAAGCGGTAAGGAGCTGAAACCTCATCAATAAAGTCACTTGTATGCCATATTAAAACGAAGCCCTTTTGCCTTTTTCTTTATTGCTTTGAAAACTACCATAAATTTATTACAATTGTGGGAGTTTTCAAATATACTTACAGTCCACTTCTGCAGATATCCCACAATTGTTCAGTTGGTCTATGATTACTCCTTCTTGGCGTTACATACAAATGCACAAACTTATTATAACCTGTTCCACAGTAGTGGTGAAGGGTATAAAAACAATAACAAAACAAAACGAATGAGAAAAAGAGGAAGCACGCTCAAAATAAACCCAGCCAACTGCACTCAAATCGATGACTTGACGGTGGCAAAGGAAAAGAGATATGTTTGTACGAATTTATTTCGGCATAAGCCGGCTATCATGTAAAACCTTTTTTCGGAAGGTTCAAGAGGGGTTCACTGTTGGGTTTAGTGAACTGCCTGAATTTATTCTGATAATTGGTTGATAGTTTTGCTGCAAGTAGAGGATGCTGATGAGGAATGTGGTAATTCCGAAACGTGCGTCCATCCAACCATCTTGCAGTCTATAGGGCTTTGTCCAAATAAATTTGACAAACATTCTTTTCCTCTGTTGGTTAAGCTACACTAGTAGTTTAGTCAAGGCATGGTTTTAAGCTGAAATCAAAAACAACAACAATAAAATGTTGACAAAATTTTCTATAGAAATATAATTTTGATAAAATTTTCTATAGAAATAAAGTATTTTTATTTTAGAAATAAAATTTTGAAAAATTCTCCATGGAAATACAATGTTGACAAAATTTTCTATAGAAATACGATTTTGAAAAAATTTTTCTATAGAAATAAAATGTTGACAATATTTTTCTATAGAAATAAACTTTTGACAAAATTTTCTATAGAAATAAAATTTTGACAAAATTTTCTATAGAAATAAAATTTTGACAAAATTTTCTATAGAAATACAATTTTGACAAACTTTTATGTAGAAATAAAATAAACCTTTTCTTCAAAAAAATTTTGGAAAATTCTCTATGAAAATACAATTTTGACAAAATTTTCTATAGAAAAAAAAATTTGACAAAATTTTCTATAGAAATAAAATGTTGGCAACATTTTTCCATAGAAATAAAATTTTGACAAAAGTTTCTATAGAAATAAAATTTTGACAAAATTTTCTATAGAAATAAAATTTTAACAAAATTTTCTATAGAAATACAACTTTGCCAAAATTTTTCTATAGAAATAAAATTTTGACAACATTTTTCTGTAGAAATAACATTTTGACAAAATTTTCTATAGAAATAATATTTTGACAAAATTTTCTATAGAAATAAAATTTTAACAAAATTTTCTATAGAAATAAAATTTTGACAAAATTTTTCAATAGAAATAAAATTTACAAAATTTTCTATAGAAATAAATTTTTAACAAAATTTTCTTTAGAAATACAATTTTGACAAAATTTTTCAATAGAAATAAAATTTACGAAATTTTCCATGGAAATAAAATTTTTACAAAATTTTTTATTGAAATAAAATTTTGACAAACTTTTCTGTAGAAATAAAATAAACTTTTTCTTCAAAAAATTTTTGGGAAATTCTCTATGAAAATACAATTTTGACAAAATTTTCTATAGAAAAAAAATTTGACAAAATTTTTTCTATAGAAATAAAATTTTGACAATATTTTTCTGTAGAAATAAAATTTTGACAAAAGTCTCTATAGAAATAAAATTTTGACAAAATTTTCTATAGAAATAAAATTTTAACAACATTTTCTATAGAAATACAATTTTGACAAAATTTTTCAATAGAAATAAAATTTACGAAATTTTCTATATAAACAAAATTTTCTATAGAAATAAAATTTTGACAAACTTTTCTGTAGAAATATAATAAAATTTTTCTTCAAAAAAATTTTGGGAAATTCTCTATGAAAATACAATTTTGACAAAATTTTCTATAGAAATAAAATTGTGACCTAATTTTTTAATAAAAATAAAAGGACATAGGGAGACATCCGCTTCTCTTAAGTAACTACATACAGAGAAACAATTAAACTTTACCGAGTTACTTGAAATTTACAGAGGACTGGGGAGAGGTTACGATATTAATAGTTCATACCTGATTTGCCCCTTTAGGCTTATAATTTGCTTGACATTTTCTGGGACGTTTACAAAAGATACGCTACATCACTTTTCGATATTTGGTCGGGGAGTAGGTCCTCCTCTAACACTGCAAAAAACAAAAATTCTTAAGTTTTCTTGAAATTTACAAAGGCAGTGGAGGAAGGTTATGAACGAAGGGAAGTTTCAAGAATTTTCAGGGAAGGTTAGGGGTGCTATTCACTACGGTGTTTGTCGATATTGTATCGGGGAAAGTGACGTCCCTTTAAAACAATAAACAAAATTTAAACATCTCCGATCTACTTGAAATTTACAGGGAATGTGGGAGGAGGTGATTAAATTTATACATGATTTTTAAATTAGTATATGATTTTTCGATATCTGGTTGGAGAAGGGGAAAATTGAAAAAACTTTGTCGATTTACTTCGATTGAATTTATAGAGACCATTGAGTAGTTATGAAATTATGTTAATATATTGTACGTGATAGTCCGATATCAGGTCAGAGTGGAGCGAAGATGGGGAGAGGGTTCCCTTTTGTCCGTTTTTTTTTTTTTTTTTTTAAAGTAGAGGGTTGTCCGTAAATGGAAGTCTGGCTTCTGCCAGACTTCTTTTTAGTAAAGAACTTAAATTAACATGAAATTGGCAGAGGGTGCATCATTTTCCAACATTTTAGCAAATGTTAATGTGATAAAATTGTTTACTACTTTTGCTTTTTTCGATTTATTAGATGGGAAACAGTAATTCTTTGTATGTTATTATAATATAGTGCTTAATTTTCAGATATGTTGAGGAGAAGGATACCTTTCATTGACAAACCACACTTAAAATTCACAACAAATGTTGTCCAACTACTTGAATACAGAACATTTTTTAAGACGAACCATTTTACATATGCATATCCGCCGTATTTGTACCTATAAACGAAAGAGCAAGTAGTCCGATTTGTTTGAAAGAATTCAAATATTTTCGAATTTGTTTTCAGCACGAAGGATATGGTTGACTAAGTAAACGCAAAATGTTCCTACAAATACGCTTCGGAAGGCGCAGCGAAGCGGGCCGGGTTACGCTAGTTTTCTATAGAAATAAAATTTTGAGAAAATTTTCTATAGAAATAAAGTAAATTTTTTTAGAAATAAAATTTTGAAAAATTCTCTATGGAAATACAATTTGGACAAAATTTTCTATAGAAGTACGATTTTGACAAAATTTTTCTATAGAAATAAAATGTTGGCAACATTTTTCTATAGAAATAAAATTTTGACAAAATTTTCTATAGAAATACAATTTTGACAAAATTTTCTATAGAAAGAAAATTTTGACAAACTTTTCTATAGAAATAAAATAAACTTTTTCTAAAAAAAAAATTGGAAAATTATCTATGAAAATACAATTTTGACAAAATTTTCTATAGAAATAAAGTAATTTTTCTTAGAAATAAAATTTTGAAAAATTCTCTATGGAAATGCAATTTTGACAAAATTTTCTATAGAAATACAATTTTGACAAAATTTTTTATAGAAATAAAACATTGGCAACATTTGTCCATAGAAAGAAAATTTTGACAAACTTTTCTATAGAAATAAAATAAACTTTTTCTAAAATAAATTTGGAAAATTCTCTATGAAAATACAATTTTGAAAAAATTTTCTATAGAAATACAACTTTGACAAAATTTTTCTATAGAAATATAATTTTGACAACATTTTTCTGTAGAAATAAAATTTTGACAAAATTTTCTATAGAAATAAAATTTTGACAAAATTTTCTATAGAAATAAAATTTTGACAAAAATGTTCAATAAAAATAAAATTTACAAAATTTTCTATAGAAAGCCATGCATTGACTAAACTACAAGTGTAGCTGAATCAACAGAGGAAAATAATGCTTGTCAAATTTATTTTGGCAAAGCCCTAAAGACTGCAAGATTGTTGCATGTACAGCTATTTCCTTTCCTTTTTTCGGGAGGCTACACTCGCCTTCACACTTTGGGTTGAGTGAATTACCCGAATTTATTCTGATAATTGGTTGATATTTTTGCTGCAAATAGAGGATGCTGATGAGGAATGTAGTAATTTCGAAACAGCTGTACATCCAACCATCTTCCAGTATATAGGGCTTTGCCCAAATAAATTTGACAAGCATACTTTTCCTCTGTTGATTAAGCTACAATTGTAGAATAGTCAATGCATGGTTTTAAGTTGAAATCAAAAACAACAATAATGATTGAAGAGTAAACCAACAATAACAAACAAAACGAAATAAAATGTTGACAAAATTTTCTATAGAAATACAATTTTGGCAAAATTTTGTGGGCCTATAAGGCAAATTTCTCTGGATGGGCATGGCTAGATTGACTCCACTGAACAAAATATTGCCGTGAGGCCAAAGATTTTATGTCCTCAAAATACGAATGTGAATTTTGCTTACCATGGAAGACGAATTTCTCTGATATAAAATTTTTTTCCTTTTTCAAAAGTCGATACAATTTTCAATTAAGTCGTTTTGTCTTTATAATTATATGATTCGACTGACAAATAGGTATATTTACATGAAAAAAAAATTTGCTTGACTAAGGTCAACTTGGCTTTAATAATTCTGGAAAATTCTTCAAAATTAATGAAAGCGCCTTTAAATTTGTTGACTTTCTGTATTTTTATTACAAGCAAAAACACATTTATAAATAGGAGATGTTTTTCAACTCTTAATTTTAAAGACGTTTTTTACTTGAAACTCTATCACAATGGACTGAATAGTCTAAGTGAGACTGATCAAATCGGGCTGCCACTTTATCCTTTATTTGAACCTTAGCATAATTTCTACTTGAAGTTTGTGAGTCTGAATTTGAAATTGTTGTTAACACATTTTTAAAGGACTTTTATAGCACATGAGGAAAGAAAGCTGAAAAACGAATAAATTAAAATTTGTTTCCTGAAATCAAGTACGCAAAGCACAAATATAAAAGAGAATTGTATCTTAAATGTATCCATACTTCAATTCTCCTGTTCTTTGGCCCGGAATCAATACCAAAATCCTTAGGGTAAATAATGACTTGAACTCAACAGAGTCCATGTCAACTTATGTACAGATTGTAACTAACTAATCCAAACTCCTACTTCGACAAACTCGCATTCCTTAAATACCATCCACAAGTCTATTTGATATGATGGCGGCTCATATTTAATTGATGCAAGAAAGCGTGGACTTTTAATAAATCTCAGTTTCTTTTTTTGGTGTAGATGATATTCCTCTATAAATTCATGCAACCACGTTCAGTTGAGTTATGCTATGTTAAGGTCTTCCAAGAGTTAGATAAAATATGGTGCTTTGGCCACTCAGACAGCCAGACAGACAGCTATAGTAAAGTCAAGTGGCGATCTTGTCGTCAAGTGTTGATTATTCGATTAAGTAGTTGTTGGATAAAAACCTATAATTTTCTTAAATGTGATTTCTGGGTAGCAAGAAAGAGGGAGAATTATGGAAATCACAAAGTTTTGTAGCTTCTGTTGGCATCCATTCATTATGGAGTGCATAGCTACCTTGACACTTGTACAAGTTTCCATATCCCCATCATCATCATCATCATCATAACACTGCTGTATGTTTTGTAAATTTTGGAATTCTTAATTGCAGCTTATCTATGGATCTTGTTTGTATGGATGTCTGGGATACTAGAATTGATCGGTATGAAATGAATCGATAGCTGGATGGATGTAATTTCACAGAGCCCCTAGAGCCACACACAGAGCTAGTAAAGGTTTCTCACGTTTTTAACTGTGATGAACAACGTCTACTGTGCTACTTTGGTCGACGCTGTTAAGACGCCCGCCTGTTAGTGTTGTCCAAGTGGTTATTGATGGCATTTGATTGAGGGCTCCATGTTAAATATTAGTTTAAGGGTTTCTTCTGGTTTTTTTTATGCTATCCTCCATTGGGCTCTAAACCCCTAATCAGCATTTATCACTAGTAGTGGTTGTATGAATATTCCCTGATTGTCCGTCTGTCCGTTCATATATCTTCTATTGATGTAATTAAGTCTTGTTCTGCTTTCGTTGTTTTATTTTTTTTTTTATAAATGTTCCTTTCACTGATAATCCTCATTTAGCAAGATTTTTTTATCTTGACATTGGGGCACATCCATTTCAGTTTGGCTTTCCATTTGTCCCAATTTAAATGTCATTAAAATCGAGTTAAGTCAAATGTTCAACAAAACGTCTGTAGATAATAAAAGCTAGAATTTTTCTGAGTCGAGACACCATCGATTTGTATCATTACACCGACAGCAAAATCATTGTTATATTAATGAAAATATTCATGGAATTTTACCAACGATAAAAAATCTAAGGCTATTAAAATGATGGTTTATATGAAATTATTATTGGGGATTTCCCCCAAATAAAGGATTTTTTTTTTCATGGATGGAGATAACATTTTTGCATTAGGAAATTGGGGATTTGTTGGGGAATTTCCACAAATTTGGGGATTTTTGTGGGGAATTTTCGAAATCTGTTCAGTATAATAAATCAGTTTAAGAAATATGATTTATATGAAATTCTTCACTTCTACATGCCTACAAAAAGGCTTAAAGAAGTACAGAGAATCTCCAAAATATAACAAGTATATACGGCCGTAAGTTCGGCCAGGCCGAATCTTATGTACCCTCCACCATGGATTGCGTAGAAACTTCTACGAAAGACTGTCATCCACAATCGAAATACTTGGGTTGTGGTGTCTTAAAACTTCTTAACCTCGTTTTATAAATTGTGAGTTAGTCCATACGTGGTATATATTAGACAAAAAAGTTATGTATAGTTAAGTCTAAAATAATAAAAAGCGATATGGACTTTTTACACGGTACGTAGAGAGCCAGAATTGAAATATGGGGGTCGCTTATATGGGGGCTATATACAATTATGAACTTGATATGGACCAATTTTTGTGTGATTGGAAATCGCTTTATCTGAGGGATATATATATAACTATAGACCGATATGGCATGGTTGTTAACGACTATATACTAGCACAATGTACCAAATTTCAACTGACTCGGATGAAATTTGCTCCTCCAAGATGCACCCAAACCAAATCTCGGGATAGGTTTATATGGGGCTATATATGATTATGGACTGATAGGTACCAATTCCTGCATGGTTGTTGGATACCATATACTAACATCACGTACCAAATTTCAACCGAATGGGAAGAATTTTGCTCTTCCAAGGGGCTCTGGAGGTCAAATCTGGAGATCGGTTTATATGGGGCCTATATATAATTATGGACCGATTCCGATTAATTTTTGCATGGGAGTTTGAGGCCATATATTAACACCACGTACCAAATTTCAACTGAATCAGATGCATTTTGGTCTTCCAAGAGGCTCCAGAGGTCAAATCTGGTGATCGGTTTATATGGGGGCTATATATAATTATGGACCGATGTGGACCAATTTTTGCATGGTTGTTAGAGACCATACACTAACACTATGTACCAAATTTCAGCCGGATCGGATGAAATTCGCTTCTCTTAAAGGCCTTGCAAGCCAAATCGGGGGATCGGTTTATATGAGGGCTATATATAATTATGGACCGTTGTGGACCAATTTTTGCATGGTTGTTAGAGACTATATACTAACACCATGTACCAAATTTCAGCCGGATCGGATGAAATTTGCTTCTCTTAGAGGCCTCGCAAGCCAAATCGGGGGATCGGTTTATATGGGGGCTATATATAATTATGGACCGATGTGGACCAATTTTTGCATGGTTGTTAGAGACCATATACTGACACCATGTACCAAATTTCAGCTGGATCGGATGAAATTTGCTTCTCTTAGAGGCCTCGCAAGCCAAATTTGGGGGTCCGTTTATATGGGGGCTATACGTAAAAGTGGACCGATATGGCCCATTTGCAATACCATCCGACCTACATCAATCAACTACTTGTGCCAAGTTTCAAGTCGATAGCTTGTTTCGTTGGGAAGTTAGACGGACGGACATGCTCAGATCGACTCAGAATTTCACCACGACCCAGAATATATATAAAGGGTGATTTGTTAAGAGCTTGATAACTTTAAAAAAAAAAAAACGCATAAAATTTGCAAAATCTCATCGGTTCTTTATTTGAAACGTTAGATTGGTCCATGACATTTACTTTTTGAAGATAATTTCATTTAAATGTTGACCGCGGCTGCGTCTTAGGTGGTCCATTCGGAAAGTCCAATTTTGGGCAACTTTTTCAAGCATTTCGGCCGGAATAGCCCGAATTTCTTCGGAAATGTTGTCTTCCAAAGCTGGAATAGTTGCTGGCTTATTTCTGTAGACTTTAGACTTGACGTAGCCCCACAAAAAATAGTCTAAAGGCGTCAAATCGCATGATCTTGGTGGCCAACTTACCGGTCCATTTCTTGAGATGAATTGTTCTCCGAAGTTTTCCCTCAAAGTGGCCATAGAATCGCGAGCTGTGTGGCATGTAGCGCCATCTTGTTGAAACCACATGTCAACCAAGTTCAGTTCTTCCATTTTTGGCAACAAAAAGTTTGTTAGCATCGAACGATAGCGATCGCCATTCACCGTAACGTTGCGTCCAACAGCATCTTTGAAAAAATACGGTCCAATGATTCCACCAGCGTACAAACCACACCAAACAGTGCATTTTTCGGGATGCATGGGCAGTTCTTGAACGGCTTCTGGTTGCTCTTCACTCCAAATGCGGCAATTTTGCTTATTTACGTAGCCATTCAACCAGAAATGAGACTCATCGCTGAACAAAATTTGTCGATAAAAAAGCGGATTTTCTGCCACTGATTTTGGTAATAAAATTCAATGATTTGCAAGCGTTGCTCGTTAGTAAGTCTATTCATGATGAAATGTCAAAGCATACTGAGCATCTTTCTCTTTGACACCATGTCTGAAATCCCACGTGATCTGTCAAATACTAATGCATGAAAATCCTAACCTCAAAAGAATCACCCTTTACTTATTGGGTCTTAGAGCAATATTTCGATGTGTTACAAAACGGAATGACAAAGTTAATATACCCCCCATCCTATGGTGGAGGGTATAAAAACAAAACTTTTCTTCTCTTTATTCCACGGCATTTATTTGGGTGTCCAAGGGATACGTTACAGTTTACTCTGTTTCCTAAGGAATTTTTTTAGTATTGCGAAGTTATTTCGTTAGGACTCGTCTGCGTACATCACTGATTTTTGAAAATATATCCCATACATATAGAATAGAGTTCATATCGGGTCAACAGCGCCTTTTAACCGATCACCCAATTTTATTTCTTGACTATTTAGAACTATGTTTTGATTCATAAATACACATGTTGACCCCGAACTCCCAATTTTATTTTTCGAGCATTTAGAAGACGATTCGATGACTCTTTATACCAATAATTAACTCTGATGAGGGCTTCTATCGGAATATATTTTGAGCACCCGCCTCATGGTTCTGTGTTTTGAAATCTTCATTTTGTTGTAGCTCGCAAACTGGTATAACAAAAACTGTATGTTTTTCCAATTTTATTTTTTTTACGGATTTTCTACAGCAGAGTCTATTCCTTTACTGTTTTCTTCAGAAAAATTGCCAAAAACTTATTGGGAATTTTTATAGGAATTTTGAATTAAATTGGGGATTTTTTGTTGATGGAAGCGTTCCATTTTGGGAACAAGAGCCCGGAAAATACTGGCAACACTGGGAAAACTGTGCTTCTCTTTATTCCATGGCATATGGTAGCATTTGAACTTGAAGCGAACTGAACGCGCTGAAACTTTACTCTGCTTATCCAAGACATTCTTCCCATCCTCTGCGCTCGGGGTATCATATCCATCTGGTAACTGCTTTAGATTACTCCGATGTGAGCCCCTCATGGTCCGTGACTAGCTCCTCTTAGCTTGCCGAGCAAAAACAAAGCGTCGCCAAAGAAGTAGTGAAAATGTTCTTTTTGGATCCGGAAGTGGTGCAAAATTGGCGCAGAAACGATGTTTTTAACATGGGCTTGTCATAGGATGGATGTCCACCATTTTAACCGCCGTTGCACTGAATGTGCATCACTTCTTAAGGTGTAATGCGAATTCAGTATTTTGGATGTGAAATAAGAAATTTTGTGATATTTTCACAAATAAATAATTTTTTGATTTTTTTATGAGTTTTACGCCCATTTTCATGAAGCTCCGTTAGTGCTCCGTTAACTAACGAACTTTTAAACCGTATTATGGACATAGCTGCCATCTTGTCTATATATTCCATATGCCAGTTAGGAACTTAACTGCCGACAATTTTTCAGTTAAAGTTAACCAGAGAGAAAATATTTGGAATTTTCTTTTTGTTAACTGACAGTTAAAACCTAACGGAGCTACATGAAAATTGCCGTTAAAGCATGCTCATGCTTGTTTGGAACGTTTGACATCAAATATTTTCAAAAATTCGCAATTTTTCTAGAATGGATTTGGAATTTTTTTCCGGCAAAATTTAAATAATTTTTACCATTTTATTATTTCTTAATCTATTTTTAACCTATTTGAAACAAAAAATTTTAAATTTTCCATTAAAAATTTGAAAAAAGCGAGTTATAAAAAAAATTGACTCAAATGAACTTCCCGTGCAGCCAAAAAAAAAAGAACTTCTTTGGGAGGACATTTTTGGAAGTGCTTTTAAAGTTATGCCTTTAGAAGTATTTCCAAATTTTTTTGCTGGGTGCTTATGTTAAGTTTCTCATGTCCACGAGTCCATGTCAACCTTTTTCTTGGGAAGAATGTATTCGGCAAGTCGCCTTCTTTCACTTCGTACCATCTTTCTCCGTTTTATCACAATGGACTGAATAGTCTAAGTGATCCTGAATCAAATCGGGCCGCCACTTTAACCTATCATCTTGTGGACTATATTTCTCGGTGAGGTATTTCCAACGTCATTAAATTTTAAAAATGTGTGCTCGGCATCATCTGTAGCCTCTTCCCCTTCGTAAATGCAGTTGCATTAGCATCATTTCCCCATATCGTACATATGTATACTTTCGAAAGTAGCCGTGCTCAGGGAACATCTAAGTTATGTGGACTTCATCGGTTATAAGTGAGGTTAGGTGCCGTCTTGGTCCATCTCCTTCATCCAAACGGCCAACCTTTCAATCAGCTGTTGGAAGATCTGGATTGCATTGTTTCAGTCTATTTAAAATAGATTCAGGGTCACGCATGTGCTCTAGGTCTAGCCGGTATGTCTTTCTTCTCGACTAACTCTAGAACAGCTGCTTTCCAAACTTCACCAATTAGTATCAACGCAGCTTTAAAACCTTCTATAGACCTCTGGTCCTCAAATGCGATTAGCTTAAATCGTCCTTGATACCAAGCAGCCTCTTGGTGTCGAGGATCTGGGCCGGGTAACGCTAGTAGACACCAGACAAGGCATTCTCCCCTCACTTGTGCTTTGGAACAATACCGTCAACTGCCCCCTGTTAAAAACAGCCATAACAAGACTGTTTTTTTGCCACTGAGGTAAACAATCTTTGATCCGTTTTGGAAGATGACAGTTCATCCGGCGATCTTTCCCTCTTTCCAGCTTCAAGAATTCCTTGCGCCAATTTTAAGGAATTGCTTTGCTTAGTCGACAACGTGCTTGGGTCGACTGATCCTAATTTCTTTAGGAAAAGCAAGGCATTTCTGAGTTCCTTAAATCTCTTTCTTGAGGGATTACATCCTTTTGATGTCGCTACCTTAGGGAAAGTTCGACTTGTCAAATTATCGCAACCTGTCGACCCGTCTACAGGTCGACTAATTGGGTCCAACTCTTGGTCACTACCCAAATTTATAACTTCAGTCGATCGGTTAACAGTTGGATTATCTATTTGCCTTTTGTCTCGTTTCTCCATAGTTCTTAACATTTATCCCTGGTCTCTTGTTGATGTCCGGTATCAAGTTTGTCGTTCTTTCTTTTTAAGAAATCTGATATTTTTTTCCTCTCAATTGACTGCATCATATTGTATTACTAATTCGGCTTCCACTGATATTAAAGTGATTCTAAGAGATGCTGAACTGAAAGCAGTTTATTCGCAGATCTCACATCCATAAAGGAATGTTCTATTACTCATTTCCATGATTATCCTCCTTCTGATTGGAATAGGCCCTACATTATTTGGCATTAGCCTGCTCTATCGTGCCGTTATTATAACAGCTTTGTTTATTGCTTGGAGTACGTTAATTTTGAGTCCAGCCCCATTTGATTTGATTACCTTGTCGAGATTACCATGGTTAGGTTAGTTTAAAGTGGCAGACTGATTAAGTTTCAGGCTCACTTAGGCTATTCAGTTCATTGTGATACCACATTAACTAAAAGTACCTTTTACATATGGGTACATCTAGTTCTAACCACTGAACCTTCTCGATTATTTGCTTCTGTTGAACCAACCAGATTGTTGCAAAAACATTAACAGACTGCTTAAGTTAACTTGTGCAGGACACTCACATAAGAGGTGTTTAATTGATTCCTTTTTCTCCGCATCATGACAGCTCATGCAGTAATCATTATACTTCTCGCCAATAGTTATTAGGTAAATGTTGTACTGCTCAGCCAACTCATTAAGAGATTTGCGGCAGTTGATGGTCGTTTTCGAGTTAAGCAACACAGAGTCCAAAGATTTTATTGCAGGTGAGTATATATTAATGTCAACATTTAGGTTAGGTGGCAGGCCGATGTATCAGGCTCACTTAGACTATTGAGTCCATTGTGATACCACATTGGTGAACTTCGAACATTAATTCTCAACCAATTTGCCACCTCTTTTATTGCTAGTATTTCAGCCTGAAATACACTACAGAGATTGAATAATCGTTTCGCTACTTTAAGTTCCAGGTCCTTAGAATATACTCCGAAACCAACTTGTCCATTCAATTTGGAGCCATCGGTGTAGAAATCTATATATCGTTTATTCCCCAGGGTCTGTGTGCACTATGCCTCACTGTTGGGAATTAGAGTTTCAAACATTTTGTCGAAAAGTGGTTTCGCCAAAGTGGAAACCACTACGTTAGGCACATCTGGCATTACCATGCCTTATATGTGCAACTCTATTTCTTTAGGCAGATGTCATCTTGTTCGTTATAGCAATTCAGTCTTTTGCATATCAGTCGAAAGATAGTTTTATAGGGAGTTTAGAACAGAAAATGAATCGTAGTACCGACATGACCGAAACATGGGTATGTGTGAAGTTTGAAGACAATATCTCCTCACTTATGCAAAAGGCTGATATCGTCTAGGCGATATGAGAGGCAGTTTGGCTTTTGAATGCCTGATCAACATTCCAAATGAATAAAAGAACTGGGAGCTTTGTTACACTTCTCTCATATTCTCCCGGATAAATACATAATTGACGATCTAAGAACACGAATTGTCATTTCATCGTTCCAGCTTCTGTTTGGGATGACAATAATGTAGAATCTCAACCATTTTTTTTCTTTTGTCGTTAATTTATTTACTAATTGTTCTCCAACCGCTCTAAGAGATATGAATCACCAAAAACGCAATCCTGTATTTAGTGATGATATTGGGTTCTATGGCTTTTTTCCCATACTCCAAAAATTGGCGCCCACAGCAGTCTGCTTCTTGGCTAATCTAAATCTTTGCCGCTAGCCTCGTTGATTGCTGATTGTTCTTTTCCATCGCGAGATTATCTTGAGAACGGCATCTCTTTTAACCTTTCCTAATCCAAGAAGAAGGCATTTAAATTTGTGACTCCACACAACAGTAAAAGACAATGATGATAAAGAAGATGGAATCCCTTAGCTGCCATACTACTTGGGTTGTATATGAATGTTGATCGTATCTTTCACAATCTCCTAAAGTTAACACTGAATATCGATTACAAATCGAACCTCAGAAAATGGAAGAGAAACAGAAGCTGATATTGTTGCTATAGAGCAATGGTAAATGATGACCAGACAGACATTGGCACAATGGGATGACTTGGGAACTCTTCAATTGATCTGTATCCATAAAATCGTCTCTAATCTGTCCAAATGCACACAGATGTATAGAGTAGTACATGAAAGCCCTGCAGATCGATGCAATGATACAGAAGTCAATTTGAAATCAATACCGTCCACTTCCAATGTGTTCATCATATTTCCACTAAAATGTTCGTGTGTTTCAGTATCACAAAGTCAAATGGGTGCGGATTAGTTTGATTCCAACAAACATCTATACATGATCACTTCCCTTTCAATTTGTTAGGACACCATGATTATCTCCATTGATATTTTATTTCTACTAAACTATCATCTGTGCAAAATGGAATTTATCGTTTGCAAATTTTTAGAAAAAAGCTGAGACCATCTGCCATTTCTTGAAACTATCATGTATCATCTAAACTCATTCAATTATTGATGCAATGAGATGTAGAGCAGGATTCCAACAAACCTTTATCTTTAAAGTTCTGAAATTTTTTTTTAAAATATTGGTAAATTATTTTTACACGTCTTTGAGTCCCGACTTGGACTCATTGCGAAGGACACGCAATTTGTATCCCAGTTTAGATTTTATAGAGCCTAGCCTTTGAAGCTAAATAGGATCCATACCAAAATCCTTAAACGAATGTCAAGTTCTTTAGATCCAAGTAATTTTTGTTTTTATACCCTCCAACCAATAGGTAACACATCAAAATTTTGGTTTCAGACCCCGTAAAGATTTGATATTCTGGGTCATGGTTAAATTCAAAAGTCAATCTAGCGATGCATCTGTTGAAATAACGCTAGGTTAGCTTAGCCATAGTGGCAGCCCAATATTTCAGACTCACTTAGACTATTCAGTCCATCGTGATACGGCACTGATGAACTTATCTCTTATCATTGAGTGCTGCCCGATTTTACGTTTAGCTCAATGGCAAGGGACCTCATTTTTAAGTCGAGTACGAACGGCGTTCCTTATTTGCGGTGAAACCACTTACAGCACCTTTGAAACACTCAGAAATGTGAACTGCATTAATGATAAGGCATAATCCATTGCTGCGAAACTTCTTGGTGTTTGGTCAAAATTCGGATTGACCTCCGGAGTCTTTTGAGAGAGTAAATTTCATCCGATACGGTTGAAATGTGATATGTGATGTTAGTATATGACTTCTAAAGGGTGATACGGTCAAAATTTGGTCAAGGGAAAACGCGTGTAAATCGGTGAAATCGTTTATTTAAAGAATCAAATTAAATTTCTTTTTCAAGTTCAATTACTATAAAATTCAGGAAAAATATTCAGTTAGGCTTTCGTTTTTCCAAATCCGTATTGTCGGGCCTCACGCTTGACACCTGCCATCAGATTTTGTACAGCCACCTTGTCCACCTTCTTCGCCGCAGAAAGCCAGTTTGCCTTGAACTGCTGCTCGTCCTTAGCAGTTTTTTGGTCTTCTTTAGGTTCCGCTTGACAATAGCCCAGTATTTCTCAATTGGGCGGAGCTCTGGTGTGTTGGGAGGGTTCTTGTCCTTGGGAACCACCTGCACGTTGTTGGCGGCGTACCACTCCATGGCCTTTTTACCGAAATGGCAAGATGCCAAATCCGGCCAAAACAGTACGGAACAACCGTGTTTCTTCAGGAAAGGCAGCAGACGTTTATTCAAACACTCTTTCACGCAAATTTCTTCGTTGACAGTCCCTGAAGCTATGAAAATGCTGCTTTTCAAGCCACAGTTACAGATGGCTTGCCAAACCAGATATTTCTTTGCGAACTTTGACAGTTTTATGTGCTTGAAAATATCTGCTACTTTTCCTCTTCCTTTTGCCGTATAAAACTCCTGTCCCGGAAGCTGCTTATAGTCGGCTTTGACGTCGTCCATTACCACGCAGTCAAACTTCGTCAGCATCGTCGGGGATCGCGCTTTGGCCGTCGTATTTTGCTTATCATCGCGATTTGGAGTCACTACCTTCTTGTAAGTCGATAGTCCGGCTCGTTTTTTGGCTCGATGCACGGTTGTAGACGATACACCCAGCTTATTTGCGGCATCTCGGAGAGAAAGGTTAGGGTTTCGCTTGAAACTACCGGCAACTCTCTTTGTCGTCTCAGCGGCTTCCGGTTTTCGATTTCCCCCCGATCCAGACTTCCTGGCTGTCGACAAACGTTCCCCAAACACTTTAATTACATTTGTAACGGTTGATTTGGCAACTTTTAGTGATTTTGCCAGCTTTGCGTACGAGTAGCTCGGATTTTCGCAATGCGCGAGCAAAATTTTGATACGCTGCTCTTCTTGCTTGGACGGCATTTTGACAACTGAAGAGTGAATTCTAAAATCAAAATAGGAGCAACATTCTACACACACACACCTTCAAAATGAGGGGTGTTCAGGTTTTTTAAATGCAAAATTGAAAGAAATACGTCAAGTTTATATTGACCAAATTTTGACCGTATCACCCTTTAACAACCAAAGTGGTCTATGTCGGTCCATAATTATATATAGCCGCCATATAAACCGATCCCCCGATTTGACTCTTGAAACGGCAAATTTCATCGCGTCCAATTGAAATTTGGTACCTAAAGTATGCTAGTACTTACCCACTACTAACCATGCAAAAATTAGTCTATATGGGTCCAGAATTACCCAGCAAAAAAAATTGGAAGTTGTTCCACAAACATTTCTTTTAAAGCCCATCCCAGGATCCCCCATCGAGTTTCTTCAACTTCCGATGCAGTCCTTTTGGACAAGTCCACAAACATTTCTTCTAAAGCGCATCTTGGGATCCCCCAATGATTTGTTTCTACTTCCGATGCAGTCCTTTTGGACAAGTATTAGAAAGAACGCAATCAGGGTATTTTAAGTGCAAATTTTGTACAATTCAATATAAAAAAATAGAAAACTAATAAAAAAAACATTAGAAAATAGCAAATTAATAAAAAAATTAACAAAAAAAAATATAATAAAAAAAATTTTCATCCCCGCTGGGATTTGAACCTGTGCCGTTAGACTTTTTCGCTTCCATGGAAGTTTTTTGAGAAGATTTTGCAAATTACGAGATTTTTTAATTTTTTTGTTGATTTGTAATGAAAAAAATATATTTATACGAAAATATATGCCGAAAATAAAAAATAAAAACGATGCATAACATAAAAAAATTACTTTTTAGAAAAATATTTGATAAAAAAAATTGCCGCTGGTGAGATTTGAACCTGTGTTTCTTATTTTTTCGTTCATACTAATAAAGAACTTCTCGAGAAGCAATTATAATGTTATTCCTTGGTGTCGTATGATCGTATATCACACACATTTGAATTGACCTTTCGACGCTTTATATTCAATGGCGTTTGTGGCTGAGTGTGCTAAGGCGTTCTATTATGGTGCCAGCAAACCCAGGTTCAAACCCTGGTCGGAGCGAAAAGGTTTTTCAAATTGTAAAAATTAGATAATAGGAAAATAATAGTGTAATAAAACATATGTTTGAAAAAAAAAAGTGAAATTGGTTGAAGAAAAAATTTTTTTTTTCGCTTTTTAAATTTCTTCATTCAAATTAACTTCCAGCACTCAAAAAAAAAGTTAACCCTACACACCAAAAAATAACTGCAAATAAATATTAACAACTTTATTTGTATGTAAAATCTGCTGATGCTCTACAAATTTGTCTATTGAATATGAGGCATTTGTTGTTGAAATGTGTTTGTAGATGGTTGACAGAGGAAATAATAGAAATATTCTGAATTTTCAACAAATTGTTTTGTTGCGAAAATAGTTGACTGCTATCGATATGAAAACAAAATCAAAAATACAAGACTGGTTACGCGCACATCGCTGAGAACATGTACGAAAGCTAAAAGAAGTATGCGAAGAATACCGTTAGAACAAAATGAGTATGCGCACATGCACGTGTATGATAGCAAGCAAAGAGCTCATTCATCGGAGAATACAGAAAAGCATTTATAAATGTTTGTGAAAAATTTATATTTTTTAAATTTGGTAGTTTCTTAAATGTGTTTGTTCCCAATAAACACAGGATGAGCGTTTTTCAAATGCAACAACTTTTCAGTTTGAGGGTAAATATAATTTTCAACATAAATTCAACTTGACTTGAAATAGCTCATCTTCAATACATCTTCAAATTGTTTGCGAATTACTTCCAATTTGCCAAAATGTTGACGAAATCTTTGAAAAGGCGTTGAAGATAATATGAGAAAACCCTACCTACCTACCCTAAAATGCAACGAAAAAACCATGTGGTTTTCAATACTTATTTGTGCAACGAAGTTCGTGGTCAATTGCAAGAAATAAAAAAATTGAAAATTTTAGACAAATAACCAAATAGTTTATAAAAATAGGTAAGTGAAAATAAAAAATGAAATAAAAATTTAAGGAAGTCACTAAATGTATATCTCTTTGCAGAAAACCAAAATTATGGATTCTACGTTCTTGAAAACATTAAAAAGCTGATCGACGAAAAAAATGGTGGACAATTAACTGGAACTGCTTCAAATAGTTTATAATAATTGGTACGTCAATATGAAAAATTAAATCAACACTTTAGAGAAGTCACTAAATTTAAATCTCTTTGCAGAAAACTAACATCTTTGGGCGCTACATTCTTGCAAACATTAAGAAGCTGACCAATGAAAAATGAGTGGCTTATCGACAAGAAAAAGTTTCCAGAAACATTACAAGTGCAACCTATTAAAATTGTTAAATACAACAAATTGATGAAATCAACAACTTCTGGATGAAAATGTGCATCACATCGTCAGTTTAATTCATATGCTATTATCAGTTTAAAATGGATATTTTGTGAAATCAATTCTAACACGCGGTCCAGTACGTTCCTAATTTCAAAATCGACACCAAGAGGAAGGAAATCGAATTATCAATGCAAAAGTGTTTACTAATAATGTTTAAGATATTTAAAGTTTTGTTGTTTGTTTTTTTTTTTTTGTTCTTATTTGTTGATATGTTTAATAAGATTATTATTTATCAATTGGTATTGTAGTGTATTATGTAGTATAGTGTATTATTATATATTTCATTTTGATGAAAATGAATAAATTATACAAAATTCACAGAAGTTTGGCTTTGACTTTCAATTTGAAATGGGGATATTATTCATACAAATTTAGGTTGAAAAGTATTTGCAACGATGTTAATTTTGAATTTGACTCGCATCGAAAATTGTTTGACAAATTATTGAGTAGCGATGCATTTCAATTTTAGGATAACACTTGAGATATTATTGCTAATGTGTTGAATTTCACTGTTGAGGGTAATGTCTGTTTTTTGTTGAGAACGCGATTTTCTCAACAATTTTTCAACTTGAATATTACCCTTATCCTTTGAAAAAATGTTTGAAAAATTGTTGAAATTTAGCATTTTTCAAACGTTTGTGTTTATTGGGTTGTATGAGATAATTAATAAAACCATATTAATATCGGGATTAGAGTTATTACAATTGTAATTAACTAGAATATATATCACTGGGCAAAAAGTTGTCAAAATGCTTGCTAGACCCGGGACTACTCAAATTTAAAATCATACATTTACAAAACTGAGTATAGGATTTTCGACACAAAAATGTTACATGTTCCCCGTCCAAAAGTATCATTTTGGTCATATTCCTTCTCTGTGTGTACTTAACAAAATATCTCCAAATTCGTTCCGGCAATTTTGCAATTTTGGTGCAATAATTCTGTCAATTTCAATTTAATTTTTTGTCAATACAGAAATAAATTTGTTACAGGGCATTGATAGACTTCAACAAACCACATACAAATTTTTTCGTTCAAATTCAAAAATATTTGTTGAGGATTAAACGTAACGTTCAACGACAAATATTTTGTACTGTTGGATGCTCAACAAATTACTTACAAATTATGTTATTGAGAACACAAATTATTTGTTGCCTTCTGATGATAACGATTGCTAACAACTTTTTTGTAATAATGGTTATTAAAAGTACAAATTAATTTGTTGCAGGAAAATTAACAAATTTTGTTATTGGTTTTCCAACAAAAGTTATTGGTTCTCAAATTTATTTTTATCTGTGTATATTTCACTAAAGCTGATTTAATTATATTTTAGTTCATGGATTTATTACGTTTTAATAAAGTTTCCATGACTTTAATAATTTTTTGCATACGTTAGTTAAAATAACTAAAATAGAGGAAATAATTATACACAAATAAAGCATAAAGATTAACTAAATTCTGGTCTCCCACAAAATAGCTCAGAATTTCTTAAAATTTGTAAATTTTACCAGTAATGAGTCCATCATGAACTTTGTATGGTACTAAAGACATTTTTGCAATTTTTAATTCCAAGTTTTTCCTACAAACTTTGAAATTTTCTTTAACAAGTGAAAAAAATGAATTATTTCTCATAAATTTTCTTTAATTTGTGGAAAATTATTTACTTAGTTTTGTGAAATCGGCGTGACATCTGCGTTTCTAATACAGTTTAGTTAAAATTTTCAAAAATTAATATATTTTTCTAAAACTAACTAAAATTTTCTTTCCTGGTGGGTTCACTGTTTTTTCAGTGAGGGCACAACTTCTAAAGTAATGCAAAGGATCCAAAAAGGGAGTACTTCCATCCTATGACAAGCCCATGTAAAATTCATTGGAGATGATCCAAGTTTGCACTACTTCCGGATCACAGATTGGGGATCCAAACTACTTTTTTGGAAGCTCTTTTTTTGCTGGGTATATATAGACCCATATACATCAATCCCCAGATGTGACTACCGGAGACACTTGGAAGAGCCAATGGGGATATGGTTTCCCCATAATTTAACCTCAGGAGCCCCATGAGGGAACAAACTTCATTTGAACCGTTTGAATTTTACAAATTACAAAAATTGAATTACAAATCGGTTCATAATTATTTATATACACCTCTATATAAATCGATCAAGAACTAAGGTGGCTTATATAACATACAATTTGGAAGATAATGTTAAGAATGTTTAATATACTTTACCTTGTCAGATTAGAGAATTTTTTCCCCAATTTTTCTCGTGGTTGGGGATATTTTTTGACTTTGGGGATTTGGATGGTGATAAACCGTTGTTTGGGGATTTTTCTGGGGATATTTCCACCATCAATCAGATACTATTAAATTTGTTATAGAATGTGTTAAAGGGAAGTATAATAGGATTTACACGCAAGTGTCCCATCTCCATAATTACTTGTGATTATATATCTGTCCCGTTATCTTTTAAATAGTCCATTTTAAGTACCATAACAGTATTCTTCACTCAAGAAAAGTGAATCTTACGTGGCATTAAATTCAATTTAATTCTTTTTATACCCTAAACCACATAGTGGTCAGGGTATAATAACTTTGATCTGCCAAAAAAAAATGTGCCTACCAGAAATATTGATTTTAGACTCCACAAAATATATACCGATCGACTCAGAATCACCTCCTGAGTCGATCTAGCGCTTGGTGCCCGTCCGTCCGTCTGTCCATGTATTTGTTGTTCACAGGATTCCGGTCGCAATTATTAACCGATTTGAATGAAATTTGGTGTATGGCGTTTCTCTGGACCAAGGACGAATGCTATTGAATTTGGAATTTGAAATCGGATCAAATTTAGATATAGCTCCCATATAAAGGGTGATTCTTTTGAGGTTAGGATTTTCATGCATTAGTATTTGACAGATCACGTGGGATTTCAGACATGGTGTCAAAGAGAAAGATGCTCAGTATGCTTTGACATTTCATCATGAATAGCCGAACGATCTGCCACAACGTCGAATTTTCAGTGAATGGGCCCTAGAAAAGTTGGCAGAAAATCCGCTTTTTTATCGACAAATTTTGTTCAGCGATGAGGCTCATTTCTGGTTGAATGGCTACGTAAATAAGCAAAATTGCCGCATTTGGAGTGAAGAGCAACCAGAAGCCGTTCAAGAACTGCCCATGCATCCCGAAAAATGCAGTGTTTGGTGTGGTTTGTACGCTGGTGGAATCATTGGACCGTATTTTTTCAAAGATGCTGTTGGACGCAACGTTACGGTGAATGGCGATCGCTATCGTTCGATGCTAACAAACTTTTTGTTGCCAAAAATGGAAGAACTGAACTTGGTTGACATGTGGTTTCAACAAGATGGCGCTACATGCCACACAGCTCGCGATTCTATGGCCATTTTGAGGGAAAACTTCGGAGAACAATTCATCTCAAGAAATGGACCGGTAAGTTGGCCACCAAGATCATGCGATTTGACGCCTTTAGACTATTTTTTGTGGGGCTACGTCAAGTCTAAAGTCTACAGAAATAAGCCAGCAACTATTCCAGCTTTGGAAGACAACATTTCCGAAGAAATTCGGGCTATTCCGGCCGAAATGCTCGAAAAAGTTGCCCAAAATTGGACTTTCCGAATGGACCACCTAAGACGCAGCCGCGGTCAACATTTAAATGAAATTATCTTCAAAAAGTAAATGTCATGGACCAATCTAACGTTTCAAATAAAGAACCGATGAGATTTTGCAAATTTTATGCGTTTTTTTTTTTTAAAAGTTATCAAGCTCTTAACAAATCACCCTTTATATGTATCGCCCGATTCCGATAAATTGGGTCATATTGCGTTCATTTACTAACCGATCGGCTTCAAATTTGCCATAAAGTAATCTAATTGACCACCCTTTAAGTGTGCAAAATTTCATCGTAATCGGTTTAAATTTAGATATAGCTCCCATATATATGTATCGTCCGATTTTCCAAATTTGGCCATAAGTCCCTTAGTTATCAATCGAACTTACTCAAAGTTGGCCAAATCTAATTCTCTAAAGTACTTACTATATGCGCAAAAATTCATCGAAACCGGTTCAGATTTAGCTATAGCTCCCATATATATGTATCGCCCGATTTTAACAAAATTTGCCATAAAACCCTTATTTATCAGCCGATCTTACTCAAATTTGGCTTACTCTAATCTTCTGTAGTACTGACTATATGTGCAAAATATCATCCAAATCGGTTCAGATTTAATTATAGCGCCCATATATATGTAGCGCCCGATTTTGAAAAATTTGCCCTTATAACCTGTTTTTGACCATAGTGGCCTCATTTATTAACCTTACTTACTTACTCAAATTTAGCACAAAGCAACCTTCTGTGGTTTCAACCAAACCTGGAAAATATCATCAAAATGGATTCAGAATTAGATATAGCTCCCATCTATCTATCTATTTATATAAAATTCAATCTATGTTTGTTTGATTGTGTGTATGTTCCGAATTGGCTCCGAAACGGCAGAACCGATTTACTTGAAACTTTCAGAGATCGTAGGGGGCGTTCATGTGGTGAAAATATGGTACCTCATTTTTTGACACCTGGTCGCGGAGGGGGACCTCCCCTTTGTCGGACTTTTTGAAAATTGGGCCAAAGTTGACCTATTTGCTTGAAATTTTCATTGAAGGTTGGGGTTGGCATCTAGACAAAGATCCGCTACTTTATATTTCGATATTTGGTGGCGGAGGGGGACCTCCCCTTTGTTCGACATTTTTTTAAGGTACAGTGAAAAAAACTAAAATTCTCTAAATTATCTGAGATTTACAGAGAACATGCAGTGAGGTTATGGAATTAATATGGGGTACATGATGATTTCATATGTGGACGGGGAGGGGGACCTCCCCCTTGCGTTACTTTTTGAAACTTGGAACAAAATTATGCGATTTGCTTGAAATTTTAATTGAATATTGGGGTTGGCATCTAGACAAAAATCCGCTACATTATTTTTCGATATTTGGTCGGGGAGGGGGACCACCCCTTTGCCCGACTTGTTTTTTAAGTACAGTGAAAACAAAACTAAACTCCCCCGACTGAAATTTTACGGAAAAAATGGGTGAGGTTATGAAATTTATATCAGGTTCCTGATTTTTTAATAAAAATAGAAGGGTATAGGGAGACATCCGCTTCTCTCAAGTACATACAGAGAAACAATTAAACCTTACCGAGTTACTTGAAATTTACAGAGGACTGGAGAGAGTTTACGATATTAATAGTTGATACCTGATTTTGTGATATTTGGACGGAAGAGAGGTCGCTGCTTTAGGCTTATAATTTGCTTGACATTTTCTGGGACGTTTACAAAAGAAACGCTAACATACATCACTTTTCGATATTTGGTCGGGGAGAAGGTCCTGCTCTAAAACTGAAAAAAAAACAAATCTTAAGTTTTCTTGAAATTTACAAAGGCAGTCGGGAAAGGTTATGAACGAAGAGTCAACCTTCCTTGCCCCACCCTTGAAGGAAAGTTGCAAGAATTTTCAGGGAAGGTTAGGGGTGCTATTCACTACGGTGTTTGTCGATATTGTATCGGGGAAAGTGACGTCCCTTTAAAACAATAGAGCAAAATTTAAACATCTCCGATCTACTTGAAATTTACAGGGAACGTGGGAGGAGGTGATTAAATTAAATTACATGATTTTTAAATTAGCATATGTTTTTTCGATATCTGGTTGGGGAAGTTGAAATAAACTTGGTCGATTTACTTCGATAGAATTTATAGGGACCATTGAGTAGTTGTGAAATTAATATAGGGTACGTGATAGTTCGATATCAGGTCGGAGTGCAGCGAAGGTGGGGAGAGGGTTCCTTTTGTTTTCTTCAATTTAAATTAGAGGGTTGTCCGTAAATGGGAACTCGGTACATAATTTTATGATTTTGCACAGGCTTCTGCCAGACTTCTTTTTAGTAAAGAACTTAAATTTACATGAAATTGGCAGCCAACGTAGAGGGTGCTTCATTTTCCAACATTTTAGCAAATGTTAATGTGGTAAAATTTTTTACTACTTTTGCTTTTTCCGATTTATTGGATGGGAAACAGTAATTCTTTGTATGTTATTATAATATAGTGCTAAATTATACCCTGCTCCACACTGTGGAACAGGGTATTATAAGTTAGTGCATATGTTTGCAACACCCAGAAGGAGACGAGATAGACATATGGTGTCTTTGGCAAAAATGCTCAGGGTGGGCTCTTGAGTCGATATAGCGATGTCCGTCTGTTCGTCTATCCGTGAACACATTTTTGTAATCAAAGTCTAGGTCGCAGTTTTAGTCCAATCGACTTGAAATTTGGCACAAATATGTTCTTGGCTCAGAATAGATTTAGATATAGCTCCCATATATATCTTTCGCCCGATATGGACTAATAAGGTCCCAGAAGCCAGCGTTTTACCCCAATTTGGTTGAAAGTTTGCACAGGGAGTAGAATTAGCATTGTAGCTATGCGTGCCAAATTTGGTTGAAATCTGTTCAGATTTAGATATAGCTCCCATATATAACTTTCGCCCGATTTACACTCATATGACCACAGAGGCCAATTTTTTGCTCCGATTTAGTTGAAATTTTCCACAGGGAGTAGAATTAGCATTGTAGCTATGTGTGCCAAATTTGGTTGAAATCGGTTCAGATTTAGACATAGCTCCAATATATAGCTTTCGGCCGATTTACACTCATATGACCACAGAGGCCAATTTTTAACTCCGATTTAGTTGAAATTTTGCACAGGGAGTAGAATTAGCATTGTTGCTATGCGTGCCAAATTCGGTTGAAATCGGTTCAGATTTAGATACATCTCCCATATAGAGCTTTCGCCCGATTTACACTCATATGACCACAGAGGCCAATTTTTAACTCCGATTTAGTTGAAATTTTGCACAGGGAGTAGAATTAGCATTGTTGCTATGCGTGCCAAATTTGGTTGAAATCGGTTCAGATTTAGATATAGCTCCCATATATATGTTTTTCTGATTTCGACAAAAATGGTCAAAATATCAACATTTTCCTTGTAAAATCGCCACTGCTTAGTCGAAAAGTTGTAAAAATGACTCTAATTTTCCTAAACTTCTAATACATATATATCGAGCGATAAATCATAAATAAACTTTTGCGAAGTTTCCTCAAAACTGCTTCAGATTTAAACGTTTCCCATATTTTTTTACTAACATTGTGTTCCACCCTAGTGCATTACCCGACTTAAATTTTGAGTCTATAGATTTTGTATAAGTCTATCAAATTCTGTCCAGATCGAGTAATATTTAAATGTATGTATTTATATATAGCCCCCAACACATTTGACGGATGTGATATGATATCGAAAATTTAGATCTACAAAGTGGTGCAGGGTATAATATAGTCGGCACCGCCCGACTTTAGACTTTCCTTACTTGTTTTCAGATATGTTGAGGAGATGGATACCTTTCCTTGACAAACCACACTTAAAATTCACAAGAAATATAGAAGATTGTCCAACTACTTTAATACAGATCATTATTTAAAAATTTTGAAGGAAAGAGTACACACTCTCCCCGACATTTTTTAAAACGAACCGTTTTACATATGCATATCCGCCGTATTTGTAACTATAAACGAAAAAGCAAGTAGTGAGGTTTAGATATAGCTCCCATATATATGTAGCGTCCGATTTTCAAAAATTTACCCCTAATAACCTTATTTTTGACCATAGTTGGTTCATTTTTTAACTGATCTTATAAATTCAGCATATGGTATTCTACTATAATATCAACCAAACCTGCCAAATATCATTCAAATCGGTTCAGATTTAGATATAGCTCCCATATATATGTATGGCCCGTTTTTCAAAAATTGCCCCTAATAACCTTAATTTTGACCATAGTGGCCTTATTTATTAACCGATCTTACTCAAAGTTACCACAAGGTAACCTTCTCTTGTATCAATCAAACATGCAAAATATCATGCAAATCGATTCACATTTAGATGTAGCTTCCATATATATGCACAGCTCGATTTTCCCAAATTTGTCCGTAATTCTCTTATTTATTGACCAATGTTACTCAAATTTCAAATTTAGTTATATTAGCCCATCGAACTTAGACTTAGGACTTAGGCCCCGCCCGACTTTCTACTTTACTCACTTGTTTAATAATGGACTCAATATTAGTTATATACTAACTCTGTAGGTGCAAAATCAACTATAGCTACAAGTATATATATAATCAGATATTTTCGACTGCTGGTATACTTGCACGGAAGTACTGTCCTCCAATGTCATGCCCGTGTAAAAGTATTACTACTGATATATGTACGAAGAAGTTGTTACCAATTTGGCGCAGGCATACTTGTACTCAAACCTGGTAATAGGAGTTTTTGCTGGGTATATAGATTTACTAAATTCGAGTCTCCCACAAAATACTTTCTTAAAATTTGTAAATTTTATCAATTATGCGCCCATCGTTTGGTACTACATTTTTCCAAATTGTAAACTCCAATTTTTTCCTTCAAACTTCCAAAACTTTTTATTAAGCGAAAAAATACTTATGTCTAATAAATTCTCTTGAACTTACTTATTTTTGTGAAATCGGCGTGACATCTGTCTTTGTAATACAATTTACTTAACATTTTCTAAAGTTAACCAAAACAAGTATATACGGCCGTAAGTTCGGCCAGGCCGAATCTTATGTACCCTCCACCATGGATTGCATAGAAACTTGTACTAAAGACTGTCATCCACAATCGAATTACTTGGGTAACACTTGCCGATGGCAAGGTATCTTAAAACTTCTTAACACCGTGTTCTCAATTGTAAGTTAGTCCATACGGGGTATATATTAAAAAAACAAGGCCGATTAAATACGTAAATAATTCAGTTTGACAAAATTTTCGTCAGAAATAAAATTTAGACAACATTTTCTATAGAAATAAAATTTTAACAAAATTTTCTATAGAAACAAAATTTTGACAAAATTTTCTATAGTAATAAAATTTTGACAAAATTTTCTATAGAAATAAAATTTTGACAAAATTTTCTATAGTAATAAAATTTTGACAAAATTTTCTATAGTAATAAAATTTTAAAAAAATTTTCCATAGTAATAAAATTTTGACAAAATTTTCTATAGTAATAAAATTTTGACAACATTTTCTATAGAAATAAAATTTTAGTAGATTATTATTTGGGGATCGGCTATAGACCGATATGGACCAATTTTGGCATGGTTGTTAGCAGCCATATACTAGCACAATGTACCAAATTTCACCACGTATCAAATTTCAACCGGGTCGGATGAATTTTGCTCCTCACATAGCTCCGGAAGTCAAATCTGGCGATAGGTTTAAATGGGTTTAAATATATAATTAAGACCGGTATGAAACAATTTTTGAATGGTTGTTAGAGACCATATACTAACACCACGTACCAATTTCAACCGGATCAGGTGAATTTTGCTCTTCCAAGGGGTTCCGGAGGTCAAATCTGGGGTTCGGTTTATATGGGGCTACATATAATTATGGACCGATAGGACCAATTCCTGCATGGTTGTCTGAGACCATATACTAACACCATGTACCAAATTTCAGCCGGATTGGATGAAATTTGCTTCTCTTAGAGGCTCCGCAAGCCAAATTGGGGTATCGGTTTATATGGGGGCTATATATAATTATGGACCGATGTGGACCAATTTTTGCATAGTTCTTAGAGACCATATACTTACACCATGTACCTAATTTCAGCCGGATCGGATGAATTTTGCTCATCCATGAGGCTCCGGAGGTCAAATCTGGGGATCGGTTTATATGAGGGCTATATATGATTATGGACCGATGTGGACCAATTTTTGCGTGTTTGTTAGATACCATATACTAACACTATGAACCAAATTTCAGCCGGATTGGATGAAATTTGCTTCTCTTAGAGGCTCCGCAAGCCAAATCGGGGGATCGGTTTATATGGGGCTATATATAATTATGGACCGATGCGGACCAATTTTTGCATAGTTGTTAGAGACCATATACTTCCACCATGTACCAAATTTCAGCCATATCGGATGAAATTTGCTTCTCTTAGAGGCTCCGCAAGCCAAATCTGTGGATCGGTTTATATGGGGGCTATATATAATTATGGACCGATGTGAACCAAAGTTTGCATGGTTGTGATAGACCATATACTAACATCATTTATGAAATTTCAACCGGATCGGATGAATTTTGCTCCTCCAAGAGGCTTCGCAAGCTAAATCTGAGCGTCGGTTTATATAGGGGCTATACGTAAAAGTGGTCCGATATGGTCAATTTGCAATACCATCTGACCTACATCAATAACAACTACTTGTGCCAGCTTTCAAGTCGATAGCTTGTTTCGTTCGGAAGTTGGCGTGATTTCAACAGACGGACGGACGGACATACTTATGTTAGATCGACCCAGAATATATATATACTGTATGGGGTCATAGAGCAATATGTGCTACAAACGGAATGACAAAGTTAATATACCCCCCCCCCTCCCATCCTATGGCGGAGGGTTTAATTAACCTCGATAAAATCTGGCGACCGTGGTTACCAGAACCCTAATAGTTCGATTATGGATGACATTTTTCAGTAGAACTTTGAACGCATATAAAATTCGGCCTGACCGAACATTCGTCCATATATACTTTTTATGATAAACTTAGTTAATATTATAAAACGTTTTTTATTAGTGCATAAATTTCATTAAGAGGCCAGTAATTGGTTATGACATTGGCTCCCATTGAGAAGATCTTTCAAATTCTAAAAATTGTAGGCCAATTTCGTTAAGTGCCCTAAACACACCTTTGCGTCAATAACTTGTTCATCACTTAACTTTCTCCAAAAAGAAACAAAGAAAAATAGTCTAACAGGAGCCACATTGTTTTATGCCTATCATTGTTAGTCTCATTAATCGATCTTTCAAATGGGAAGCAAATCAGGGCGCCATAGTAATCCACCTCTGATATATTCCTGGAAATTTGATAACATGTAAATTTACACCATATAATGTAAGTCTATCATCAGATGATTAATAGACCTAAGTTTCGAAGGCAGCAGCATTAACAAGATGCACTTGTTTTTCCCCCAATACTCATCCGACCCAAGAAAATCTATCGTTTATACTCTCATGTTGCTGGCATTTTTAATTACCAGTTATGAAAACTCATAGAGAATTTTTTTCGGATTTTCCCCGAAAATATTAATTCATTGTGTTAATGCAACACCTTTCGTGGAGGGATAAAGATGGTAGGGAGCCCACAATATAGGCACTTCTTCATAATGAGCTCAGCTACTCTACCTGGATTCACGAATTCATCTTCTTGTCTTCTTGTGGGGATGTAGACCAGCTTAGTATTCTACTGTAACGCCAGTACTTGAACCATATTAAATCCACGAGGCAATAGGACTTGTTGTTTCACGGATAGACCGAAGTATTTAGGTGGGCAACAACAATTAATCATCCTTTACAGATATGGGACAGACGACAGCCTTTAAGGCGGGTATGGAAAAACAACAACAACTATTCATCGTGCGAACCACCACATCAACTGATCGAGAGGACACAGGCATGGCAGGCACTTAACTGCACCACTTATATCCGCGAAATAAAACAATGTTTGGAATAAAGCCCAAGCCCAGGCCATAAAATAGACTGTAAAGAAATGGGCCTGACACAACCACCACCTAAGCTGGTGATAGTTCCTGGTAAAAGAGCATTTAATTACGCTCATTTAGTGGCGATTAATGTTTTTATTAGCTGTTATAATTACGAGAAAACAGGTCTCGCATATTTATGTACAGCAAGGCACGGTGGTACAGCAGGTAGCTCTACCACCGTGGCTAATGGTCCACGAGTACGCGGATAGATGAGTGTGTGTGCGCGCAGGCGCATTCACTCACTCGTGAAATTAAAGAATTAACAAAATTTCAGAAATTCCAACAAAATCGTATTCATTCAATCTTGACAAGAAAAACCCAAATCTCGAAAACTCTTCACATCAGCACAAGCGACATGTGAAGAGTTGAGAGAAGCCAAATGTTTATGAAGAGTTTGGAAACAAAAGGATTTATCATAGAATCCTTCATTTGTGATAAAAAAACAATGTATGATTTAATTGAGTGCCGAAAGAATAGGGCATTTGATGTCATTTGCAGCGTTTAATATAACCATTATTTGCACCAACTAAAATATTGTTATACTCAGCATAAAACGACACAGCTTTAAAAGCACTTCCAAATGTCCTCCCAAATATATATTCCTTATTTAGACTACTCAGGAATTTCTTTTGATTAATTTTTGTTTATAACTCACTTTTTTCATATTTTTAAATGGTAATTTTAACTTTTTTTAGTTTCAAATAGCTTAGAAACAGGGTAATAATTAATAAAATGGTACAATTTGTTTAAATTTTGTCTAAAAAAAAAGATAAATCCATTCTAGAAATATTGCAAATTTTTGAAAATGCTTGAGGTAAAGCGTTTCAGACAAGCGTTAGAATTCCTTAAAATCATAAAAAAATGAAAACTATTTATTTATCAAAATATCACAAAATTTTTTAATTCACATCCAAAACAACCCAGCAAAAAAAGCGTCGCCAAAAGAGTAGTGAAAATGCACTTTTTGGATCCGGAAGGCGCAGAAGTGATGAATTTAACACGGGCTTGTCATAGGACGGATGTCCATTGCACCGTGGTGCAATGGTTAGCATGCCCGCCTTGCATACACAAGTTCGTGGGTTCGATTTCTGCTTCGACCGAACACCAAAAAGTTTTTCAGCGGTGAATTATCCCACCTCAGTAATGCTGGTGACATTTCTGAGGGTTTCAAAACTTCTCTAAGTTGTTTCACTGCAATGTGGAACGCCGTTCGGACTCGGCTATAAAAAGGAGGTCCCTTGTCATTGAGCTTAACATGGAATCGGGCAGCACTCAGTGATAAGAGAGATACATCAGGCTGCCACCTAACCTACCTAACAGCAGTCGCACTGAATTTGCATCACTTTTTAAGGTGTGATCCAAATTCAGTATTTTGGATGTTAATTAAGAAATTTTGTGATATTTTTGACAAATAATTAATTTTTAAAATTTTCTTATGATTTTTAATGCATTTAACGCCTGTCTGGAATGGTTGACACCAAATATTTTAAAAAATTCGAAATTTTTCTAGAAAGGATTTAGAATTTTTTCGGCAAAATTTAAATAATTTGTACCATTTTACAAATTCTTAGTCTGTTATCTTATCTTATTTGAAACAAAAAAAATTACATTTTCCATAATAAATAAGAAAAAAAGTGAGTTATAAAACAATTAACTCAACTGAACTTCCTGTGCAGTTAAAACAAGTATATACGGCAGTAAGTCCGGCCGGGCCAAATCTTAAATATCCACCACCAAGAATCAAATATAATGGTTTCCTTTAAAAACTCTTCGTCGTAGCGCATTAGTTGAAAATATATCGAATTTCAGGGGGTTTGATGACAAATATTCTCCCCAGCAAATCAGTTCATCCAGTACGCTTTCCGAAGATAAATTTAAAGATTCTACATATGAAGACTAGATGAGATTCTGGATTTAGAAGAACCATTTTTGTTTCAGTTTTAGAGAAATCGTGCATATCGTGCAAATGATGAAATAACGCCTTGATTTTAAATCTTAAATGTGTAAATTTTTACCGTCATTATTTAAATGATTGCGAGTAGTAAAATCTGGAAATTGTACTTTCAGTTTCATAAGCAGTGCGCCTGCTACACACTGAAAGAAGAGTTTTCTTTTGTGAGGAACGAAATTTTAGACAAGTAAAGTTTCCTTTTGACACAAATTTTAGAGACAATCGTTGAATCGCTTATCAAAAATTCGGATTATTTGCTCTAAACGAAAATACTTTATACGAAAGGGGAATTTCGTTTGTCTAAAATTTCATTCCGGAGGAAAATATTTTTTCTTTCGGTGTACCGTCAAGAAGAGAAATCGGTCTATATCGATGACTTACCAAATGGACCGGTAAAACTAAACGCGATACAGATTTTTGAGGGTCTACAATACCAGTATAAATATTTACATTTTCGAGCAACTCGGATAAAAACTACGGTTTCTAGAAGCCCAAGGAGTTAAATCGGGAGATCGGTCTATGGTGTGTATCGAGCCAAAACATTGGTCTATATGGAGGCTATACCAAAACATGGACCTATACTCCCCATTTTCGACACACCAATTTATGGTCCTAAAATACCTCTAGATTTTCAATTTCAGGCAAATCGGATAGTAAATACAGTTTCTAGAAGCCCAAGAAGTAAAATCGGGAGATCGGTCTATATGGCGACTATACCGCAACATGGACCGATTGGCACCATTTTCGGCATATCTTTGTATGGTCCTAGAATACCTCTAGATTTCAAATTTCAGGCAAATCGGAAAGTAAATACAGTTTTTAGAAGCCCAAGAAATAAAATTCAGTCTATATGGGGGTTATACCAAAAAATGGACCGATACACCCCATTTTTGACACACCTTTTTATGGTTCTAAAATACCTCTAGATTTCCAATTTCAGGCAAATTGGATAAAAACTACGGTTTTTAAAAGCCCAAGACCCCAAATCGGGAGATCGGTTTATATGGGGACTATATGAAAACTTGGACCGATATAGCCCATTTTATGGTGGTGGGTACAAAAACCGTCAAAATTTTATTTCTATAAAATATGTCATTTCTATAGAAATTTTCTCAAAATTTTACTTTTTTAGAAAATTTTATTTCTATACAAAATTTTGTCAAAATTTTATTTCTATAGAACATTTTAGATTTATAGAAAATTGTACTTCTTTACAAAAATTGTCTATTTCTATATAAAATTTTGTCAAAATTTTATTTCTATAGAAATTTTTGTCAACATTTTATTCCTATAGAAGCTTTAGTCAAAATTGTATTCCTATAGAAAATTATGTCGAAATTTTATTTCTATAGAAAATGTTGTCAAAATTTTATTTCGATAGAAAATTTCGTCAAGATTTTATTTCTATAGAAAATTTTGTCAACATTTTATTTCTGTAGAAAATTTTGTCAAAATTTTTACTTCTACTGAAAATTTTGTCAAAGTTTTATTTCTATTGAAAATTTTGTCAAAGTTTTGTTTCTATAGAAATGATTATCAAAATTTTATTTCTATAGAAAATTTTGTCAAAATTTTATTTCTATAGAAAATTTTGTCAAAATTTTATTTCTATAGAAAATTTTGTCAAAATTTTATTTCTATAGAAAATTTTGTCAAAATTTGATTTCTATGGAAAATTTTGTGAAAATTTTATTACTATAGAAAATGTTGTCATAATTTTATTTCTATAGAAAATTGTTTCAAAATTTTATCAAAATTTTATTTCGATAGAAAATTTCGTCAAGATTTTATTTCTATAGAAAATTTTGTCAACATTTTATTTCTATAGAAAATTTTGTCAAAATTTTTACTTCTACTGAAAATTTTTTCAAAGTTTTGTTTCTATAGAAATGTTTATCAAAATTTTATTTCTATAGAAAATTTTGTCAAAATTTTATTTCTGTAGAAAATTTCTATTTCTATAGAAAATTTTGTGAAAATTTTATTACTATAGAAAATGTTGTCACAATTTTATTTCTATAGAAAATTTTGTCAAAATTTTATTTCTATAGAAAATGTCTCAAAATTTTATTTCTTTAGAAAACTTGTCAAAATGTTATTTCTATACAAAAATAAAAATCTATACAAAAATAAAAATCTATAGAAAATTTTGTCAAAATTTTATTTCTATAGACAATTTTGTCAAAATTTTATTTTTATAGACAACTTTATTTCAATAGAAAATTTTGTCAACATTTTATTTCTATAGAAAATTTTATCAATATTTTATTTCTCTAGAAAATTTTGTCAAAATTTTATTTCTATAGAAAGATTTGTCAAAATTTTATTTCTATAGAAAATTTTGTCAAAATTTTATTTCTATAGAAAATTTTATCAAAATTTTATTTCTATAGACAATTTTGCCAAAATTTTATTTTTATACGAAATTTTGTCAAAATTTTATTTCTATAGAAAATTTTGTGAATATTTTATTTCTTTCGTTTTGTTTTGTTATTGTTGGTTTTTTTGTTTCTTTAATCATTGTTGTAGTTTCTGATTTCAGCTTAAAACCATACATTGACTAATTTACAAGTGTAGCTTAACCAATAGAGGAAAATAATGTTTGTCAAATTTATTTGGGCAAAGCCCTATAGACTGCAAGATGGTTGGATGGACGCACGTTTCGCAACTACCACATTCCTCATCAGCATCCTCTACTAGCAGCAAACTATCAACCAATTATGACAATAAATTCAGGCAGTTCACTAAACCCAAAAGTAAACCGCACTTGAACCTTCCGAAAATAGGTTTCCCCGATAGCCGGCTTATGCCGAAATATATTCCTACAAACATATCTCTTTTCCTTTGCCACCGTCAAATCATCGATTTGAGTTCAGTTGGCAGGGTTTATTTTGAGCGCGATTCCTCTTTTTTCATTCCTTTTTCAAAAACAAGAACAAAAACAAAAACCAACAATAACAAAACAAAAATTTTACTTCTATACAAAAGTTTGTCAAAATTTTATTTCTATATCTTTAGTCAAAATTTTATTTCTATAGAAAATTTTGTCCAAATTTTATTTCCATCGAAAATTTTGTCAAAATTTTATTTCTACCCTACGAGAAATGGATTATCCAAAGGACCGGTACAGGACTAGTCCCTGGT
Organism: Haematobia irritans; assembly: GCF_050003625.1. NCBI lineage: Eukaryota > Metazoa > Arthropoda > Insecta > Diptera > Muscidae > Haematobia > Haematobia irritans. The sequence continues at coordinate 133,249,963 of NC_134400.1, forward strand.
GTGTATGGATCAGTCCCAATTCTGGACAAAACGTATGGAAGGGACCGGCCACTTTAACATGGTTTTGTCATTGACGGGGTACATTTACACTTCAGGACACGTCTTGGACTCATTACAAAGGACACGACCTGGGGCAATTTAGTAGGAGCACCCCATAGACAGGTACAAATGAACCAGTCTCGGACAAACTATTGGGAATCTGTTTCCTTTTTGCCACGAATCGCATCAGAAGTAAAAATCTTTCGAACTATGTTCAACAATAGATTATTGTGATAAACGTATTTCGTAACTGGAGCACCGGTACCAGTCCTATGATATATCCAACAGAGGCAATTTGCACCAATTTCCCGTAGGGTATAGACTAATAAATAAATTAAATTAAATATTAACTATGTCTAATAAAATTTCTTGAACTTGATGAAAAATATTTACTTATTACTTATATTATCAGTTAATTTACTTATTTTACTAGATAAAATTGTCAAAAAGAGAGAGTCTACAGAATTTTAATTTCATATCAAATGAAAAACGTTTTTCACTGGCTTGTTTTGTATTTTTTGGGGAGCAGCCCTCATTTTCTTTTTGTTTCGATATATTAAAAACACTGTTCACGCAAAAATTAATGGCAGAGTAAAATTCCAAATTATAACAAAGTGAAAATGTTTTCTTGATTTAAAAATATAGTTGAGATGTTGATTTAACAAAAAAATCAACATCTCAGGTAAATTAAATTTTATTATACCCTAAACCAGGGATCCGGAGCGGAGCGGAGCGGAGCAAGCCCTTTTTTTGCCGGAGCGGGAGCGGAGCGGGAGCGGCATTTCTAAAATCCGGAGCGGAGCGGGAGCGGTTTCCAAATGAAAAACCGCTCCGCTCCGAATAAAATATTACTTGAATGAAATGTGTAACTTTGAAATTACACTGTGTAGGTAATTTCAAATATAGCTAGTACTTAGCGTAGTGTGAGTAAACGTTTAAAATGTACGATATGTATTTTTGTACGTACGTACATTGGGAAAAACACAACGTGTTTTTTTAGTAATTGTTTTCAAAAACGGCAAATGTCAAAATATATTTCTAGCATGTGTTGTAAAAGTAACAATAGTACTTTCGATCAATTTAATCCCTTATTACTACAAAGATGTTTGTAATGAACGTCAAATAAATGCAATTAAACGATCTTATTTATATTTAATTTTTTAGTTTTCTGAAAACAATATTGTCGTGAAGTCAAAGATTTCATGTCCTTAGAATAAGAATGCAAATTTTGCTTAACATGGAAGACACATTTCTCTAAAATAAAGTTTTTTCCTTGTCCAAATGTCAATAAACTTTTGAATGAAGTTGTAATGTCCTTATAATTAAGTGATTTTACTTAAAAATGTGTATCATAACATGAAAGATACAATTTTTGAGGTAAGGTCAACGTGACTTTAATAATTAAGAAAAATTCTTTAAAATTAATAAAATTGTCTTTAAATTTGTTTCCTTTTTGCATCTTGCCTACAAAGCAAAAAATCGTTAAAAAATAAGACATGTTTTTCAACACTTTATTTTAAAGACGCTTTTTACTTGAAACATAGCATAATTTCTACTGGAAGTCGAGTCTCAATATGGAAAATAAAATTTTCGTTAACTCGTTTTTAAAGGATTTTGATAACAACTGACAAAAAAAATTTAAAAAAATGAAAAATTAACATTTGCTTTCTAGAAGCAAGTACATAACCCCCAAATTTAAAAGAGAATTGCGTCTTTAAAGTATTCTTACTTGTATTCTCCTTCTTTGGCTCGGAATTAATACCCAAACTGTTAAAGTAAAGACAAAATCTTTGGAACCGGGCATGCTTTTTTTCAGTGTAAGGACATTCATATTTGCTTTACTATTGTACTATATCCTAGCATTCTCTTATTTCTGATATTAGTTCTCGAAAATTTAATTAAAATTATGGATAGTTTCAATTTTGGTTGAAAAATGTGCGCATATACATTTATTTTAATTTTTTCTCACATTGAAAACTAATGACTTGATTTGTATTATTGCATGTTATCTACTTTTTTTTAGAACGAACATTTCTTAAAAACGCTGTTCGAAAATGTATTTTTACAATAAAGGGGAAAAAAGCGAAATTAGGTAACACTAGATCTGAGTAAGAATATTCGTAGGTATACCACGGGCTGATTTCGATGGAGGTTGTTGCAAACATAAACATACACTCACACATTACAAATATAACAAAACCTCTTCTCTACGTCTGTTGCAAAACCAAAAAAAAAAAAACTTTCGGAGAGTAATTACTTCTACTCTGTGTATAGACTTTCAATTCCAATCAGCGTTGCTGTTTTGGTCCGATCGGACCAAAATTGGTCCAAAAGATTTCTAATTTTTAATTTCTAATGGTCGGACCAAACAGAATTTGGTCCATTTTGGTCCATTTTCATAAATTTGGTTTCTATCACATATTAAATAGTAGATGGTGCACCGCAAAGAATATTGTCGGGAGGCCAAATATTTCACATGCTTAAAATACGAATTTTGCTTAGAATAGAAGACGTATTTCTCTGATATAAAGTTTTTTCCTTGTCTAAAAGTCTCTAAACTTTTCAATGAAGTCTGTTTATCCTTATAGCTAAGTGATTCGACATAAAAATGTGTATCCTAACATGAATGAAAATTTTGTTTTAATGAAGTCCAAATGGATTTAATATTTCTGAAAAAATCTTCAAAATTAATAAAATGTTTCAACACATTGTTTTAAAGTCATTATACCCTAAACCACATCGTGGTTAGGGTATAATAAGTTTGATCTGCCACAAAATGTGCCTACCAGAAATATTGATTTTAGACCCCATAAAAAATATAACGATCGACTCACAATTACCTCCTGAGTCGATCTAGCGCTTGGTGTCCGTCCGTCCGTCCGTCCGTCTGTCCATGTATTTTTTGTTCACAGGATTCCAGTCGCAATTATTAACCGATTTTGATTAAATTTGGTACAGGGAGTTTTTTGGGCACAAGGACGAACGCTATTGAATTTGGAAGAAATCGGATCAAATTTAGATACAGCTCCCATATATATGTATCGCCCGATTTCGACAAATGGGGTCACGTTGCGCTTTTTTTTCAAACGGATCGTCACCAAATTTGACAAAAGGTAATCTTTTCCATCGCCCTTCAAGTCTGCAAAATTTCATCCAAATCGGTTCAGATTTAGATATAGTTCTCATATATAAGTATCGCCCGATTTTCCCAGATTTAGCTATAGCTCCCATATATATGTACCGCCCGATTTTTCTAAATATTGCAATAAAACCCTTATTTATCAACCGATCTTACTCAAAGTTTGCTAAATGTAATCTTCTATAGCAATAAGTATATGTGCGAAATATCATCGAAATCGGTTCAGATTTAGATATAGCTCTCATATATGTATAGCCCGATTTTCCCAAATTTGTCCATAGAACCCTTATTTACTAACCGATCTTACTCAAAGTTGGCTAGATCCAGTCGACTATAGTACTAACGGTATGTGCAAAATTCTATCGAAATCGGTTCAGATGTAGATATAGCTCCCATGTATGTATCGCCCGATTTTGAAAAATTCGCCCCTAATAACCTTATTTTTGACCGTAGAGGCCTCATTTCTTAACTGATCTTTCTCAAATTTTGCACAAGGTAACCTTTTGTGGTATTAATTAAACCCGCAAAATATTATGCAAATTGGTTCAGATTATATAATTATATAATATACTATAATTTTCTCGAAGAGGAGCGGAGCGGAGCGTGGAGCGGAGCGTGGAGCGGAGCGTGGAGCGGAGCGTTTTTCTTTTCTCCGGAGCGGGAGCGGAGCGGAGCGAAAAAAATGGACCGCTCCGGATCCCTGCCCTAAACCACATAGTGGTCAGTAAGTTTGATCAGCCAAAAAATTTGCCTACCAGAAATATTGATTTTAGACCCCATAAAATATATACCGATCGACTCAGAATCACCTCCTGAGTCGATCTAACACTTGGTGTCCGTCCGTCCGTCCGTCCATGTATTTGTTGTTCACAGGATTCCGGTCGCAAATGGGTTCACGTTGCACTTTTTTACTTACCGATCGTCGTCAAATTTAGCACAAAATAATCTTCTGCATCATCCTTTATGTCTGCAAAATTTCATCTAATTCGGTTCAGATTTAGATATAGCTCCTATATATATGTACCGCCCGATTTTTCTAAATTTCGCCATAAAACCCTTATTTATCAACCGATCTTACTCAAAGTTGGCTAAATGTAATCTTTTCCCAAATTTAGCCATAGAACCCTTATTTATTATCCGATCTTAGTCAAAGTTGGCTAGATCCACTCCTCTATAGTACTAACGGTATGTGCAAAATTTCATCGAAATCGGTAGATATAGCTCCTATATATGTATCGCCCGATTTCGAAAAATTTGCCCCAAATAACTTTATGTTCGACCATAGAGGCCTCGTTTCTTAACTGATCTTACTCTAATTGTGCACAAAGTAACCTTTTGTGGTATTTAACAAGGTAACCTTTTGTGGTATTTATCAAACCCGCAAAATATTGTGCAAATTGGTTCACATTTACATATAGCTTTGGGAGCCACCGTGGTGCAATGGTTAGCATGCCCGCCTTGCATACACAAGGTCGTGGGTTCGATTCCTGCTACGACCGAACACCAAAAAGTTTTTCAGCGGTGGATTATCCCACCTCAGTAATGCTGGTGACATTTCTGAGAGTTTCAAAGCTTCTCTAAGTGGTTTCACTGGAATGTGGAACGCCGTTCGGACTCGGCTATAAAAAGGAGGTCCCTTGCTATTGAGCTTAACATGGAATCGGGCGTCACTCAGTGATAAGAGAGAAGTTCACCACTGTGGTTCACAATGGACTGAATAGTCTAAGTGAGCCTGATACATCGGGCTGCCACATAACCAAGCCTAACCTACATATAGCTTCCATATATATGCATCGCTCGATTTTCCCAAATTTAGCCATAATACTCTTATTTATTAACCAATGTTATTTATACGTACTTGTAGCTCTTACATAAGAATATTGCTCGATTTTTACAAATTTGAATTTATTACCCACACAAATTGAGCGATTTTCTCTTTTTTAATAATATTAGTGGCATACTAACTCCGTAGGTGCAATATCAACTACAGCCAGTGTTGCTAGAAGTGGGGGAAATTCCCTGTAAGTAGGTTTTTTCTAATATTTAGCGTCTTTTAGGACGTAGGGCTACAATGTAGGGACATTTTCACTCAACACAATTTGTAATAATTTTTACATTTTTGTGGCTCTAGAGCAGGAAATTAGAAGCCGGCAAGGCTTGATCTTTAACAATGTGTGGTAACAACAGTTACCACTCGTGCCAAAAAGAAAACTAACAAACTTTGAAGATTACCACAAATCTACCAATAGAAATTTTTGTCAAAACTTTATTCCTGTAGAAAATTTATTTCTATAGAAAATTTTGTCAAAATTGTATTTCTATTGAAATTTTTTTCAAAATATTATTTCTATTGAATTTTTTCTCAAAATTTTATTTCTATGGAATTTTTTCTCAAAATTTTATTTCTATAGAATTTATTATCAAAATTTTATTTCTATCGAAAAATTTCTCAAAAAAATTTGTTATAGAAACTGTTTCCAAAATTATATTTCTATAGAGATTTAACAAAAAAAATACTATTTTTGGTAGAATTCTACCAACTGTGGCAACCGTGGTGGTAATACAAATTTATTTTCTAGGTTATATACGTTGCATTTTCATGTTTTAAGATAATAAAGTACTTAGAACCATTTTTGTTTTGTAAAATTTGTTTAAATTGAACGAAAAATATTGTAGGGAAAATTGTTTGGGAATGTATTGGAAAGTAGGGAACTTTTTTTGTCCTTGTAGGGTAAACCGAACATTTTCCCTGGCAATACTGACTATGAGCTATAGTCAGATTGAGACAAAGCACCCATAAACATGAACCCCTTAATTTTCTTAAATATGCAACTGCGGTTTATCTCCCAGACCTATATCAATGTTACCCCACAAATGCTTATGATTACTAATTCAGTAAGGGTGGTTTAGGGTATGATATAGTCGGCCCCGCCCGACTTTCTACTTTACTTACTTGTTTTTTAGATTAAAATAATTTTTTCTTTACATTGGAGAAAATTAGACTTTTTTCAAATCATCCTTCTTTAACAAATATTATGGTGTTCTAAACTAATATTATGTACATTTACTTAATTAAGATTTCTTTATTTTAAAGAAATTTTTCTTTAATATTTCAGAGTACTGTTTGACGCATTTTATCGATAACAGATAGATTCCCTGATATACGAATAATGATAACACAGTCCTATCGACCGAAAACGGAAGGTTTCCAAACATTGTCTTTTGCCACAGTGATACTTTTTTGTATCCCAACATAAAAATCTCATTCGTTGGACACAACTATTAATCGAATGAGAAATAAATACTAGCATGGGAAAAACTTTAAAATTCTCCAAATTGTTTGTTAATTTTGGAGGCTAAGTAACTACTTGTCGGGCCAACCCCCATATACATTCTGAGAGGAATATGGATTCTCAAATTCTACAATTTCAAACTTTACTTGAATTTGCTAGTTTTTATTTTCTTGGTAGCGGTAAGAACAAAACCAACTTTCTTAATATCCTAATGCTCCAATAAAGGATAAGCCGATATGTATATGCAATGAGAAAACAGGGATTCTGATAAAATGTTCAAGTAAAAATATAAACACAGATATTCTAATCGCTAAAACACAAAATGCGGGTTTTCATAGGAGAAAAATGTATTTTGTTTCATATGTTGTTTTATTTTTTGAGGCGACAATGGTTGTGGCAAACCCTAATCCCATTTCCCTAAACAAAGGAGACAAAAACCATTTAGAATAGAGTTTTCAAGTAGTTGCCAAGAATTTTTCAGATCCTTGCCAAGTGGGCCTATGAAAACAAATTATTATCGTTGTTAGATGGGGTAAAAAAAACACATATGACACCAATCCTACACATGCAACCAAAGCAAACAAAGCCACCAAACAAATGCTTGCAACTGTTGGAAAGTGAATCCTTTATGGGTTTGAGTACAATATTATGTTATTGTTATTGCTATGCCGGCATATGAGAAGCTGCCACAAAGGACACAATGGCTAACAATTAACTAATCTTTCGCTTGTACTTCAAATGAAGTGGATTGTTCGCTTCTCTGTGTACATGTTCTCATTCAAATCTAAGTAATTTGTAATACTAGTTTTAATTTTCGAAATAATATTAAGGCTGGGATAATCTCTCTGTCTTGATGTATTGTATGTGATGGCATTGTACTGAGACAAGTGCTCGGATAATCAAAGGACTAAGCTAATTCGGGGGTCCTCTCAAACGATTTTTTATTTTGGAAAACAAACATCCTTTGCAATTTTCTTTTAGCCGTAAAAATTACTGTGTAAAAAAAAAACACATACAACATCTAAAAAAGTTTTTCGGTGATGGTTTAAATCTCACGCATCTTTCTCACTTCCACGAGGTTTTTTAGTTATTAACAACAACAATTATCGCTATTGCCATCAAGGCACAAGAAACGCACAAAACTGTCAAACAGTTATATTTATATAGCATAGTTTTAGACGCCCACGAACCGATGTAAAGATATTTTATTTAACAGAAACATACATTTAGTTGGCCACCATGGAGCAATCGTTAGCATGCCCGCCTTGCCACCCAATTGTCGTGAGTTCGACTGCTTAGACCGAACACAAAAAAGTTTATTTTTTACATATATTTTTACATCTATTCCAAAAATGTTCGGAAAATTCCGAAAATATGTTCAACATTACATAATAAATTTTAATATAATACATTTTTGCTATAAAACTTCAAAATGTGTCTTACGAGAGCAGTTCGGAAATCGTAGCCTAGCACAAAAAGCGCGGTATAAACAAAAACTTCCATCTCTGTTATGAACACATGTTAAATTTTGTTTCGATCTGGCAACTCCTTCATATTCAAAAAAGACGCATCCGAAATTTTTTTACATGGAACAAGTAAGTAAAGTCTAAAGTCGGGCGGAGCCGACTATATTATACCCTTCACCACTATGTAGACAAACATTTGTGTTACCATCTCAACTACTCAAAATTTGCTGGGAGCTATATAAAAGTTTGCATTTCCAGATACAAATACTTTTAATGGAAACAATTTTTTGTACTTCTACAAAAACTCTAGAATTAAAATTTAAATCGGCTAACGCCCTAGGATGAAACACAATGTTAGCAAAAATATGGGAAATATGAAGCGAGAGAAATTTTAATGCAATTGTACAAAAGAGATTTATGATTTTTCAGGCGATTTATGATTTTTCATATGTATTCGAGATATAGGACAATTTGAGTAATATTTACAATTTTTGCTACTCAGCAGTGGCGATTTTACAAGGATATTGGTTAGATCTCGCCAAGATATGTGGTCAAGTGTGGGTTGTGATATATTATTTGGTCTAGTCGGGCGACTTATTTAAAACTCATCCGTTCTCTGTGGAAACTATCCAGTCAATTGGAGGAAAATCCCATTGAAAATGGGACTAAATTTGACATGTATAGTTAGAATAATAATTCTGCTATCTATGCGAAATTTCACGTAAATGGGAGTATAACTTTGGCCCCCCTGGTCATATGAGTGCAAATCGGACGGGAGATATATATGGGAGCCATATCTAAATCTGAACCGATTTCAACCAAATTTGCCACAATTACCTATACTACTAAACGTACTCCTTGTGCGAAATTTGGAACAAGTCACGGCAAAACCCTGGATTTTGAGGCCATATAAGTTCAAATCGGACGAAAGATATAAATGGGAGCTATATCTAAATCTGAATCGGTTTTAACAAAATTTGACACACTTAACGATACTATTAAACGTACCCCTTGTGCAAAATTTGAAGCAAATCACGGCAAAACTCTGGCTTTTGTGGCCATATAAGTTCAAATCGGACGAAAGATATATATGGGAGCTATATCTAAATTTGAACCGATTTCAATCAAATTTACCAAGCATTGGTAGAATGTCAATTCTACCCTCTGTGCAAAATTTCACGAAGATCGGTAGTAAAATTTGGCCTCTGTGGTCATATGAGTCTAAATCGGACGAAAGATATATATGGGAGCTATATCTAACTCTGAACCGATTTGGCTGATATTTTGCAAGATTTTCGGGATTCATAAAATATTTGGATGTACGGTATTTCAAGAAAATCGGTTGATAAACACGCTAACTATGACCACATCGGGGATAAATATATATGGCAGCTATATCTAAATCTGAACCGATTTTTTCCAAAACCAATAGCGATTGTCTTTGTCCCAAGAAACGGCCCTATGCCAAATTTGAGGACGATCGGACTTAAATTGCGAGCTGTACTTTGTGCACAAAATTACATATACAGACAGACGGACGGACAGACAGACAGACGGACATCGCTAAATCGACTCAGAATTTAATTCTAAGCCGATCGGTATACTAAAAGATGGGTCTATGACCACTATTTCTTGGCGTTACATACAAATGCACAAACTTATTATACCCTGTACCACAGTAGTGGTGAAGGGTATAAAAATTAGAAATGCGTGCTGTCATTAAATATTTACATAAAAAAGGTTTATCGGGACAAGAAATTCATAATGATATGGTGAATGTGTTACGTGTAAGTGCTCCTTCATATGCAACAGTAAAAAATTGGGGTCGTACAAGCATTGAAGATGAACCACGTAGTGGACGTCCAAAAACAGCAACAACAACAGAAGTTGTAGCCAAAGTGCATGATATGGTATTAAATGATCGACGAATAAAAGTGCGTGAAATTGCTAATATCATGGGCATCTCAAATGATCGAGTCCATTTAATTTTGCATGAAGAACTACAGATGACAAAGCCTTCTGCAAGATGGGTGCCGCATTTGTTAACAGTCGATCAAAAACGCATACGAATGAACATTTCTCAAGCTTGTTTGGATCGTTTTAAGCGAAATAAAATGGATTTTAAGCGTCGTTTCATAACTATTGATGAGACATGGATCCACCACTATACTCCAAAGACAAAAGAACAATCCAAACAATGGACTGAAGCTGGAGGAAGTGCCCCAAAGAAGGCAAAATCAATTCAATCGGCTGGTAAGGTTATGGCAACGGTATTTTGGGACTTCAAAGGTATCTTATTGATTGACTATCTGCAAAAGGGTAAAACAATAAATTCAGAGTACTATTGCAACCTTTTGGATCAATTAAATGTACAAATTCGAGAAAAACGTCCTGGCTTACAACACAAAAAAAAAATAATTTTTCATCAAGGCAACGCACCAGCGCACAAGAGTGGCTAAAATCAACGAACTAAAGTACGAGTTGCTTGACCACCCACCTTATTCTCCTGATTTAGCTCCCAGTGACTTTTACTTTTTCCCAAACTTAAAAAAATTCCTTGCTGGCAAGCGTTTTACCTCAAATGAAGATGCAATTACAGTTGTAAACCACTATTTTGAAGACCTTGAGGAAAACTATTTTAATCATGGGATAGAATTGCTAGAAAAGCGTTGGATTAAGTGTATTGAAGTTTCAGGAGATTATATTGAAAAATAACAAGTATAAACGGCCTTAAGTTCGGCCAGGCCGAATCTTATGTACCCTCCACCATGGATTGCGTAGAAACTTCTACGAAAGACTGTCATCGACAATCGAATTACTTGGGTTGTGGTATCTTAAAACTTCTTAACATCGTTTTCTAAATTGTGAGTTAGTCCATACGTGGTATGTATTAGACAATACGTAGAGAGCCAGAATTGAAATATAGGGGTCGCTTATATGGGGGCTATATACAATTATGAACTTGATATGGACCAATTTTTGTGCGATTTGGGATCGATTTATCTGATGGCTATATATAACTATAGACCGATATGGACCTAGTTAGGCATGGTTGTTAACGGCCATATACTAGCACAATGTACCAAATTTCAACTGACTCGTATGAAATTTGCCCCTCCGAGAGGCTCCAAAACCAAATCTCGGGATCGCTTTATATAGGGCCTATATAATTATGGACCGATTTCGACCAATTTTTGCATGTGTGTTTGAGGCCATATATTAACACCACGTACCAAATTTCTACTGAATCAGATGAATTTTGGTCTTTCAAGAGGCTCAGGAGGTCAAATCTGGTGATCGGTTTATATGGGGGCTATATATAATTATAGACCGATGTGGACCAATTTGTGCATGGTCATTAGAGACCATATATTAACACCATGTACCAAATTTCAGCCGGATCGGATGAAATTTGCTTCTCTTAGAGGATTCGCAAGCCAAATTTGGGGGTCCGTTTATATGGGGGCTATACGTAAAAGTGGACCGATATTGCCCATTTGCAATACCATCCGACCTACATCACTAACAACTACTTGTGCAAAGTTTCACGTCGATAGCTTGTTTCGTTCGGAATTTTGCGTGATTTCAACAGACGGGCGGACGGACAGGCTCAGATCGACTCAGAATTTCACCACGACCCAGAATATATATACTTTATGGGGTCTTAGAGCAATATTTCAATGTGTTACAAACGGAATGACAAAGTTAATATACCCCCCATCCTATGGTGGAGTGTATAAAAATATTTTTAAAAAACTAACTATTCTCTTTCTTTGATAGGCTAAGAAGTTTCCGAACGGCCCTCGTATTTAAAGTCAGAAAAGAATGTAAAGATATAAACAAATGGACTGTTTGTGGATCCCAGCAAAATAATTTGGAAGATCTTCCAAAGGCACAACTTTAAAAGCACTTCCAGAAGATGTACTCTCAATGATGTTATTTATTTAAACTACACAGGAAGTTCTTTTCATTCAATTTTTTATAATACGCTTTTTTCATATGTTTGATGGGTAATTTTATCTTTTTTTGTTTCAAATTGGTTAAAAACAGGTTAAGTATTCATAAAGTGGTACAAATTATTTAAATTATGTCGAAAAAAATGCTAAATCCAATCTGAAAGAAATTGTGAATTTTTGAAAATATTTGAGGTCAAACGTTTAAGACAAGAGTTAGAACCCATTAAAAATTATAAATAACAATTTTGTAACAAAAAATTGTTTTTGGTATAAAAGTTGGACATTTTGGAAGGAATTCAAAAACTCTAACAAAAGAGGAGCGTGGAGTTGAGTATAAACATACATAAATAATTTTATAATATACACATAAATTTATTTAGGCGTGAACAGTTTTTTAGTAGCATTTAACACCATTTTAAATGCATTTAAAACTTATAGTGTTTTGTACTTAATTTCATTTTTACCTTTAAGGCCGATATTAAGTTGGCATTATCGCTCTTTAATAATTCTTTTCTTTAATAATTCATTTTAAAGAAAATAAAGTTTTTCAATTGTTTTAATGCCCGCTTTTATATTTTAAGGAGTCCGTCAACTCCTCTTGGACTACTTAGAGGAACTAAACTTTGACTTTATACATTTTACTGTTTAATTTTTCCCTGTTTCCTCCTTTTTTCAGTTTACTGTCCCAACTCTAAAAAGAGTATAGTGCTCTTTCGTTATTTTTATGAAAATTCCTTTGTAACTTTTGTATATTTTCCACCGTTTTGATTTTTTTTTTTTAATTTCCTTTGCCTGAATATTTTGACTTACTCTTCGTACGTTCCGATTTCTTTTAACGAACCAAGAAAAAAATTGTGCCCATAATGTCAAAATGATAAACAAAACACATGTCCACACATATATAAAATGCTGTTCTCAAAGCGAAAACACATGCTGTTTTTTTTTTTTAATTTCTATTTTCTTGGTTCCGAATGTATATTCTCTTTACTCCGAATACTCATTCTAATATTCAAATTAAATAATATTTAGACTTAAGCATTCCAAATTTTTGGCCTTATCATAAAACAGTTTTCCGAAACAACATACAAGCGGTTTCACAGAAATTGCTCTCTTTCGATTCTCACGCTGTGTTATGTTGATATCTTTCGTCAACCCTCCCGGTTTCCATCTCTATTTCTTTCTCTATACCCTCTCACTGTCGCTCTCTGAATAAAATATCACAACATATATATTTTTACTCGAAATTTGTAAATTTATATATGTTTATATTGACACATATTATTTTTATGAAACATTCATGCCCCAAACATAATATATTCTAACATATTAACATATGTGTCCCAAATATTTAATGTTAGTTTAGGAACATTACTTGTTTTCACTTAAATATATTGTGTTTAAAAATTGTGCCCGAAACACATTTGGTTTATATCGGAACATATGAGAAACATATTTTTCCAACAGTGTAACAGATACTTAAAAAAAATGTTTTCTTAATAAAAAAAAAGAAAACAGGAAATAAGTTTTTGACTATATTCAATGAATTTTAATCCACAAATTCAATATTTCAGTTAATATAAGCACAATTTTTTCAAATGTTTTCTTTATTTTAAGGAAAATTTGACTTACTTCAAGGATATTAATTTTACCGGAGGGACGAAATTTTGAAAGATTCGTGTTCAAAATTACATACATAAAAAAATAATAAAAATTATTTTAATTAAATTCAATGAAATTAAATGTATATTATGTGCCCTAAAATCTAGGTTGCATTTCCTTTTATATTAAAACTTCAAAATCTTTCTCAGTGTACTGTTGACATCTTTTTCATGCGTTTTATATTTAATCTTTGGGTTAAATGTCTCAGTTAATATAAAAACTATTTTTTTTCAATTGGACTTGGTTTCTTTATTTTAAGGAAAATTTGTCTTACTTCAATGACATAAAATTTACCAGAAGGACGCAACTTCCGAAGATTTGAAAATTTCATTCATAAAAAAAAATAATAAAAATTCTTTTAATTAACCTTTCTTTGTTTGAAAGAAATTTGTCCGTAATATTAAGTAAATTATGTGTCCTAAAATCTAGGTTGCATTTCCTTTTATATTAATACTTAAAAATCTTTCTCGATGTACTGTTGACATCTTCTTACCCCAAAGGCATTTATTAACCCTATGGTGACAGAGTAAAGTAAACAAGTATATATGGCCGTAAGTTCGACCAGGCCGAATCTTATGTACCCTCCACCATGGATAGCGTAGAAACTTCTACGAAAGACTGTCATCCACAATCGAATTACTTGGGTTGTGGTATATTAAAACTTCTTAACATCGTTTTCTAAATTGTGAGTTAGTTCATACGTGGTATATATTAGATAAAAAAGTTATGTATACACCCTCACAAAAAATCGCCTCTGTAACATATACTCCCAAACATATTTTGCTTCAAGCATATACATTTTTGGGTATTGCCCAAACATTTATATGTTTGATCTCTTCCAATATATGTTTGGGTAGTCTAAGTTCCAAACATTTTGTATTTTTGCATCCAAATTCAATAATGTTGTCTTCCAAAAAACAATATGTTATTATGTGAACATATAATATGTTTGGAAGCATTTTGCACCCAAAAATATTATATGCTTAAAAAAAATCTCCCAAACAATATTGTGCCCAAATTTTATTTATTTATTTATATATTTACAATCATAATGAATTATGAAAATAAACGGGTAATATAGTTGCTAACAACATAGGTTTTCGACCTGAATGCTCAAAATTTTGTTTCTGCCTAATTGTATATTCCCCCACATCTTTCTCACTTCCACGAGATTTTTTAGTTCTTAGCACCTTTTTCTGCAATACAAACATTGTAGAAGAAATTATTCAATTTTATGATTTTTTTATTTTAATTTTACCTTTTGCCGGACGGGGATTCGAACAGCGGACCACACAGTTTGTAAGGATCAAAGAAGTAGCTGATCAATTGCCCAAGGAAAAATAAAATGTTAATTTTGTAATAACAAGCAACAACCACCAACTTAATTCAATATCGCTCCCTGTTAAATAGCGCTTCAAGCTACTAAACACATATATGTTTATAGGCTATTTCTAAATTAATATATGTTTGCATCCAAGCATATTATATTTACAAACATTTTATGTCCCAAACATAATATGTTCTAACATATTAACATATATGTCCCAAATATGTTATGCTAGTTTATGAACATTATATGCTTGCACTCAAAAATATTGTGTTTAAAAATTTGTGTTCCAAACATATAATGTTTATAGCCAAACATATGAAAAACAGTCTTTTTCATCCGTGTAGGTAAGTCTACAAATAATTTTTGTGTGATTGGGGATCGATTTATCTGAGGGCTAACATATATATAACTATATGGACCTAGGTAGGCATGGTTGTTAACGGACATATTAGAGTGACCGCAACATACATGGGGCAAAAAAAAAATTCGGAATCTTGTTCGCCTTAACCCCAAAAAACGAATCCCCTTTCCAGATATTGGGATAAAATTTGAGCCCGATTAAACGACGTTGACATGTGCCGATCGTCGCTCAATATTTGAAAAAAAAAAAAACGAATGTTTTGGACAAAAAGTTGACGTATTGAGCCATAACTCGAGAACGGTAAATAATAAAAACACGCACGATATCACACCTAACCTAACTTAACCCTAACCTAACCGAACCCTAACTTAACATGGGGGCTATATATAATTATGGACCGATGTGGACCAATTTTTGCATGGTTATTAGAGACCATATACCAACACCATGTACCAAATTTCAGCCGGATCGGATGAAATTTGCTTCTCTTAGAGGCTCCGCAAGCCAAATCTGGGGATCGGTTTATATGGGGGCTATATATATAATTATGGACCGATGTGGACCAATTTTCGCATGGTTGTTAGAGACCATATATTAACACCATGTACCAAATTTCAGCCGGATCGGATGAAATTTGCTTCTCTTAGAGCAATCGCAAGCCAAATTTGAGGGTCCGTTTATATGGGGGCTATATATAATTATAGACCGATATGGATCAATTTTTGCATGGTTGTTAGAGACCATATACCAACACCATGTACCAAATTTCAGCCGGATCGGATGAAATTTGCTTCTCTTAGAGGCTCCGCAAGCCAAATCTGGGGATCGGTTTATATGGGGGCTATATATAATTATGGACCGATGTGGACCAATTTTTGCATGGTCATTAGAGAAAATATACCAATACCATGTACCAAATTTCAGCAAGATCGGATGAAATTTACTTCTCTTAGAGGCTCCGCAAGCCAAATCGGGGGATCGGTTTATATGGGGGCTATATATAATTATAGACCGATATGGACCAATTTTTGCATGGTTGTTAGAGACCATATACTAACACCATGTACCAAATTTCAGCCGGATCGGATGAAATTTGCTTCTCTTAGAGCAATCGCAAGCCAAATTTGAGGGTCCGTTTATATGGGGGCTATACGTAAAAGTGGACTGATATGGCCCATTTGCAATACCATCCGACCTACATCAATAACAACTACTTGCGCCAAGTTTCAAGTCGATAGCTTGTTTCGTTCGGAAGTTAGCGTGATTTCAACAGACGGACGGACGGACGGACGGACGGACGGACATGCTCAGATCGACTCAGAATTTCACCACGACCCAGAATGTATATACTTTATGAGGTCTTAGAGCAATATTTCGATGTGTTACAAACGGAAAGACAAAGTTAATATACCCCCATCCTATGGTGGAGGGTATAATAAAAAACAATTCCATTTGAAACTTTGATTAATGTTTTAAAATGTTTAAAATATATTTTATTACATAAACATATATGGTATAAAGCACGATGTTGTAAAAGGCCACATATAAGCCAAATACCCAATGCGGTGGACCATTAATAATATAGGCTGGTATCTTTAGAAAATATTAATATTAATATTGGCACATAACTTTTAACAATTAAGTATAATTAAATAAATCACCAAAAACACAAAAATACCATAAATTATCTTATAAACAAAAGTCATAACAAAAAAAAAGAGAGACGAAAAATCATTCAGACATTTTTGGGATGAACAAATGTCAGTCACACATTTCGAGGAGACTTCAAAACACACATCCAACATCCAACTGGCTAACGATCAACGAAATAACAAATCGATCGCACGCATGCACTCAGTAAAAAGCGCAGGCGCTACGACTATGGCAAACTAACATATACTTGTAGCTATCACAACTAAAGCCCATTCCAATGGTGACCGAAAAAACAAACGTCGGCAGACCTCATCATTTTAACAAATTCGCAAATTTTCAAGAATTTGTCAAACATAGTCATACCGTATCGGAATTTCAAATATGCCACACACACGCTCTGAATATGGTCACTTAGCCGAATCATACAGTAAAAAACGAGTCAAAAAAACGTAGGAAAAAATGGCTTGAAGGATTGGAAGTAGCTCATAGCGGCTGGTCACTTTACTTACCAATGGCTTAAGTAGGAGTATCACAATAAATGACGCCATCGTCAGATCCATTGCATGGTGGAACTTTAGTGTGGTGGATGGCTGGCATGTGAATGATGTTGTATTTGTCCATATGTGTTTGAGGCATGACAGTTTCCAACCGAGTTGGGGGCCCGACAACAACTCAAAATGGCATCGGCGTCTCATTATTTATTATGAATTCTATAAATATTAATGCAGTTTCTAAATGTAATTATAACAACTAATTAATAATGCACATTTTTAATTGCGAAAACACATGAAGCCTCCGAAAACCAAACAATACATTTTTTGTCACTGACAATCGGATCGTATGTCTGATGAGCAATAAGGCTTTTGTTTTCGAGGTGACCATATTCTATAGTAAAGATTTTCTTTGGAACATATGTTCTATCAACGTGGGTTGGGATTTAAGCCTACACTAAAAAAAAAGTTTACTTGGATGCAAAGATTTTGACCTTCCCTTAAGGATTTTGGTATTGATTCCGAGCCAAAGATGCGGCCTCTATAAAATAAAGAAATTTTTTAGCGACCTATCTGGCTTTAAATCCAGGACCAATAAAATTAAAATTAGGATTCAGATCTCATTTATCAAATTTTCATTCTCTTTTCGCGGTTTTTTATAAATGTACTCACGTACAAACAAATCCCAGTTTAAAAATCGAAACTATAACGGATACTTCAAAGTAAAAATATTTCCATAATTTAAAAAAAAACCAAATATATACGGCCGTAAGTTCGGCCAGGCCGAAGCTTAGGTACCCTCCACTATGGATTGCGTAAATAGAAACTTCTTCTAAACACTGCCATCCACAATCGAATTACATGGGTTGCGGTAACGCTTGCCGATGGCAAGGTATCTTAATACCTCCTAACACCGTCTTATAAATTATAAGTAAGTTCATACGTGGTATATATTAAATTAAAAAATACCGACTAAATACGTATATAACTCGGTGTGACAAAATTTTTTATAGAAATAAAATTTTAACAAAATTTTCTATAGAAATAAAATTTTGACAAAATTTTCTATAGAAATAAAATTTTGACAAAATTTTCTATAGAAATAAAATTTTGACAAAATTTTCTATAGAAATAAAATGTTGACCAAATTTTCTGTAGAAATAAAATTTTAACAAAATTTTCTATAGAAATAAAATTTTGACAAAATTAGCTATAGAAATAAAATTTTGGTAGATTATTTTTGGCTCGAGTGGCAACCATGATTATGAACCGATATGGACCAATTTTTGGAATGGTTGTTAGCGGCCATATACTAACACCACCTTCCAAATTTGAACCGGATCGGATGAATTTTACTCCTCCAAGCGGCTCCGGAGGTCAAATCTGGAGAACGGTTTATATGCAACGGTCATTATGGACCGATATGGACCAATTCTGGCAGGGTTGTTAGAGACAAATACTAACATCATGCACCAAATTTCAGCCGGATCGGATGAAATTTGTTTCTCTTTGAGCTTCTGCAAGCCAAATATGGGGATCGGTTTATATGGGGGCTATATATAATTATGAACCAATTTTAGCATGGTTATTAGAGACCATATACCAACACCATGTACAGAATTTCAGCCGGATCGGATTAAATTTGCTTCTCTTTGAGGCTCCGTAAGCTAAATCTGGGGATCGTTTTATATGGGGGCTATATATAATTATGGACCGATATGGACCAATTCTGGCACGGTTATTTGAGACCATATACTAAAACCATATACCAAATTTCAGCCGGATCGGATGAAATTTGTTTCTCTTTGAGCTTCTGCAAGCCAAATCTGGTGATCGGTTTATATGGGGGCTATATATAATTATTGACCGATGTGGACCAATTTTTGCATAGTTTTTAGAGACCATATATTTACACCATGTACCAAATTTCAGCCGGATCGGATGTAATTTGCTTCTCTTAGAGTCCTCGCAAGCCAAATTTGGGGGTCCGTTTATATGGGGGCTATACGTAAAAGTGGACCGATATGGCCCATTTGCAATACCATCCGACCTACATCAATAACAACTACGTGTTCCAAGTTTCAAGTCGATAGCTCAGATCGACTCAGAATTTCACCACGACCCAGAATATATATACTTTATGGGGTCTTAGAGCAATATTTCGATGTGTTACAAACGGAATGACAAAGTTAATATACCCCCATCATATGGTGGAGGGTATAAAAAACAAACTTTAAACCAAAGACGCTAAATTCTCAAAATAAGTCTTAGCCTATATTTGAAGCGTTTTTATCTTAAACCTAAAGTTTCAATATCTCAGTTAATTTATGGACAATTTCTTTAAATCAAAAATGTGTTTTTTTACCTTAAGGAAAATTAGCCTTAGTTCAAAGACATGCAACTTTAAGGAGGGATGCAAATTTACAAAATTTGTGTCCTAAATTTAATTAAAAAAATTTTTGAAGCAAAGATTATAAATTTTATTTTAATTAAAATTTCATTATTTTAATGAAATTTGTCCTTAATATTTTGTAAATTTCGCATCATAAAATTTAGTTTGCGTATTCATTAATATCACGTAAATATTTTTTTAGTGTATGTTCCATAATGCAGATATTTCGATACTGGTCTAATTTACCGAATTTTCTTTTTTCAAATAATTCCAGTTAATAACAAAAAACGAGTAAATTTTAATCAAAGATGCAAAATAAAATAAATCTTAGCTTGCATTTGAAGCTGTTTCGCCTTTAATCCAAAGATTCCATATCTCAGTTGATTTAAATATTATTTCTTTAAATTAAAAACGTTTGCTTGACTTTTTGAAAAATAAGCCTTCCTTCCAAGCCATAGATATTTAATGGAGGGCAGGGATAGAAAATGCATTTTTTTCAATACTTTTTCGCACTGGTCAGTACCGT
This sequence comes from Haematobia irritans, assembly GCF_050003625.1. Lineage (NCBI taxonomy): Eukaryota > Metazoa > Arthropoda > Insecta > Diptera > Muscidae > Haematobia > Haematobia irritans. Next base: position 133,270,268 of record NC_134400.1, read on the forward strand.
TGACAGTCCCGGAAGCTATGAAAATGCTGCTTTTCAAGCCACAGGTACAGATGGCTTGCCAAACCAGATATTTCTTTGCGAACTTTGATAGTTTTATGTGCTTGAAAATATCTGCTACCTTTCCCCTTCCCTTTGACGTATAAAACTCCTGTCCGTGGTGTTAGTACCACAGTAAATGATTTAGTACCTTTTGTGTAGACATTTTTATGGTATCAGATATCAGATTTATGGTACCATAGTTTTGTCAAAATATTTTACAAAAATTTATTTCTTCTGAAAGTTTTCTCAAAATTTTATTTCAACAGAAAATTTTGTCAAAATGTTTTCTTTTGGAAAATTTTTTTCAAAATTTTATTTGACTTTTTGTCAACATTTTATTTCTATAAATTTTTTTTTTCTAAAATTTTATTTCTAGAGAAAATTTGGCAAAATTTTATTTCTATAGAAAATTTTGTAAAATTTTATTGCGGTAGAACATTTTGTCAAAATTTTATTTCTATAGAAAGTTTTGTCTACATTTTATTTCTATACACCCTCAAAAAAAATCGCCTCTCTAACATATGTTCCAAACATATTTTGCAGGAAGCACATATATTATTGGATACTGCCGAAACATTAATATGTTTGTTTTATGTGAACATATTCTATTTTTGGAAGCATTTTGAGCCAAAAATATTATATGCTTGGAAGAATTTTCCCCAAAGAAGATTGTGCTCATTTCCTAACATAATTTTCACTTCCATGAAATTTTTTAGTTCTTGGCACCTTTTTCTGTAATACAAATAATGTTGAAGAAATTATTCAATTTTATAATTTTTTTAAATTTTACCTTTCGCCTGGACGGAGAATCGAACCGAGGACCATACAGTTTGTAAGCCAACACACTACCACTGAGCTACGTAGCTTGATAGTCACCAGAAGACAATTATCGTTATAAGTTACATTTATATAGCATAGTTTGCAGCGCCCACGAGCCCATGCAAACATAACATTATTTAACAGAAACATACATGTGTTGGCAACGTGGAGCAGTGGTTAGCATGTCTGCCGTACATGCAAAGGGTCGTGGGTTCAATCCCTGCTCCGACCAAACACCAATTGTTTTTTTTTTTTTTTAATTTACACATTTATATTTATACTATATTAATTTTTTATAATGAAACTTCGAAATGTGGGTTATTAAAGATTTACAGTCAGAAACAGTGCTTGATATAAACGAAATGGACTGAGCTTTTGGATAAAATATTATTTTTTTATTGCAAATATAACAATTTTGTAATGAAAAACTGGTTTTGGTATAAAAGTTTGATATTTTGGAAGGAATTCAAAAACTCTAACAAAGGAAGAACGTGGGGTCGAGTATAAACATACATAAATAATTTTATAATATACACACATTAAATAATATTTAGACTTAAATTAAATAATATTTAGACTTCAGCGTATAAAATTTTTGGCCTTATCATAAAGCAGTTTCCGAAACAACATATAAGCGGTTTCACAGAAATTGCTCTCTTTCGATTCTCTCGCTGTGTTAATTTGATATCTTTCGTCAACCCTCCCGGTTTTTATCTCTATTTCTTTCTCTATACTTTCTCTCTCTCTCTGTCGCTCTCTGAATAAAATATCACAACATATATATGTTTACTCGAAATTTGTAAATTTATATATGTTTACATTCACACATATAATTTTTATGAAACATGCATGCCCCAAACATAATATATTCTAACATATTAACATATGTGTTCCAAACATTTTGTGTTAGTTTGAGAACATTACATGTTTGCACTTAAATATATTGTGTTTAAAAATTGTGCCCGAAACACATTTTGTTTATATCGAAACATATGAAAAACTTTTTTTCTAACAGTGTATGGAAAAATTTGTCAAAAGTTTATTTCGCTAGAAAATTTTGTCAAAATGTTATTTCTATAGAATATTTTGTCAAACTTTGGTACATGGTGTTAGTATATGGTCTCTAATGGCCATGCAAAAATTGGTCCATGTCGGTCAATAATTATATATAGCCCACATATAAACCGATCACCAGATATGACCTTGGGAACCTCTTGGAAGACCAAAATTCATCTGATTCTGTTGAAATTTGGTACGTGGTGTTAATATATGGCCTCAAACACCAATGCAAAAAAGTGGTCGAAATCGGTCCATAATTATATATAGCGCTCATATAAACCGATTCCCAGATTTGACCTCCGGAGCCCCTTGGAAGAGCAAAATTCATCCGATTCGGTTGAAATTTGGTACGTGATGTTAGTATATGGTATCCAACAACCATGCAGGAATTCGTTCATATCAGTCCATAATTATATATAGCCCCCATATAAACCGATCCCCAGATTTGACCTCCGGTGCCTTTTGGAGAAGCAAAATTCATCCGATCTAGTTGAAATTTGATACGTGGCGGTAGTATGTTATATGATATTTAACAACCATGCCAAAAGTGGTCCATATCAGTCCATTTTCATATATAGCCCCCATATAAACCGATCCCGAGATTTGGTTTTGGAGCCCCTTGGAGGAGAACATTTCATCCGAGTCAGTTGAAATTTGGTACATTGTGCTAGTGTATGGCCGTTAACAACCATGCTTAACTAGGTCCATATCGGTCTATAGTTATATATAGCCCTCAGATAAATCGAACCCCAATCACACAAAAATTGGTCCATATCAAGTTCATACTTATATATAGCCCACATATAAGCGACCCCCATATTTCAATTCTGGCTCTCTACGTACCGTGCAAAAATCCATATCGATTCGTAATTATTTGTAGACTTACCTATACATACCTTTTTTGTCTAATATATACCACGTATGGACTAACTAACAATTTAGAGAACGATTTTAAGATACCACAACCCAATTAATTCGATTGTGGATGACAGTCTTTCGTAGAAGTTTCTACGCAATTCATGGTGGAGGGTACATAAGATTCGGCCTGGCCGAACTTACGGCCGTATATACTTGTGTATATTCGTCACCACAACTGTGCACAGGGTATAATAAGTTTGTGCATTTGTGTGTAACACCAAGAAATATCAGTCTGAGACCCATCGTTTAGTATACCGATCGTTTAAAAATTCAATTCTGAGTCGATTTAGGGATGTCCGCCTGCCTGTCTGTACATTGTCCTCAAATTTGGCATAGGGTCCTATTTCCGCTCAAAGGCGATCCCTATTGATTTGATTGATTTTCTCGAACCTGCAAAATATCAGCATCAGATTAAGATTTAGATACAACTCCCATGTATAATCGCCCGTTTTGGGGAAATATGGTAGAAAATTTCATATTTTACCCCCATCTTCAACGATCTTTACTCCAATTGACTTGACATTCTATCTAACTGTATAGCATTTGATCCAAATCTGATCAGTTTTAAATAAAACGAAATATATTCTTCCGAGTTAGGCGTCATCGATCCCCAGACTTTCCACAGAATCGGATACGATTTAGATAAGGCCCCGGCTTGCGTAGATGTCACTTGATATGACCAAATATTTTCAAAACCCCACAATTGGCCAACTATGTTGACGAAATCTAGCCTACAACATTGTAAAATATCCACTGCTTCGTACCAAAAATTGTAAAAAAAATTCTCAAATTTACCTATATGTAACAAGTTGGCTGATAAGTCCCCGGTCTAACAAAGAAAAATACATTTTATGTCAAAATTCGTTTTTATTATTCAACATAGTTCCCTACAAGAGCGATACAACGATTAAAGGATGATACGGTCAAAATTTGGTCAAGGGAAAACGCGTGTAAATCGGTGAAATCGTTTATTTAAAAAATCTAATTAAATTTCTTTTTCAAGTTCAATTAGCATAAAATTCAGGAAAAATATTCAGTTAGGCTTTCGCTTTTCCAAATCCGAATTGCCGGGCCTCACGCTTAACACTTGCCATCAGATTTTGTACAGCCACCTTGTCGACCTTCTTCGCCGCAGAAAGCCAGTTTGGCTTGAACTGCTGCTCGTCCTTAACAGTTTTGTGGTCTTCTTTAGGTTCCGCTTGACAATAGCCCAGTATTTCTTAATTGGGCGGAGTTCTGGCGTGTTGGGAGGGTTCTTGTCCTTAGGAACCACCTGCACGTTGTTGGCGGCGTACCACTCCATGGCCAAAACAGTAGGGAACAACCGTGTTTCTTCAGGAAAGGCAGCAGACGTTTATTCAAACACTCTTTCACGTAAATTTCTTGGTTGACAGTCCCGGAAGCTATGAAAATGCTGCTTTTCAAGCCACAGGTACAGATGGCTTGCCATACCAGATATTTCTTCGCTAACTTTGACAGTTTTATGTGCTTGAAAATATCTGCTACCTTTCCCCTTCCTTTTGCCGTATAAAACTCCTGTCCCGGAAGCTGCTTGTAGTCGGCTTTGACGTAGGTTTCGTCGTCCATTACCACGCAGTCAAACTTCGTCAGCATCGTCGTGTACAGCCTCCGGGATCGCGCTTTGGCCGTCGTATTTTGTTTATCATCGTGATTTGGAGTCACTACCTTCTTGTAAGTCGATAGTCCGGCTCGTTTTTTGGCTCGATGCACGGTTGTAGACGATACACCCAGCTTATTTGCGGCATCTCGGAGAGAGAGGTTAGGGTTTCACTTGAAACTACCGGCAACTCTCTTTGTCGTCTCAGCGGCTTCCGGTTTTCGATTTCCCCCCGATCCAGACTTCCTGGCTGTCGACAAACTTTCCCCAAACACTTTAATTACATTTGTAACGGTTGATTTGGCAACTTTTAGCGATTTTGCCAGCTTTGCGTGCGAGTAGCTCGGATTTTCGCGAGCAAAATTTTGATTTTGATGCGCGAGCAAAAGAAGAGCACTTGCTTGGACGACATTTTGACAACTGAAGAGTGAATTCCAAAATCAAAATAGGAGCAACATTCTACACACACACCTTCAAAATGAGGTGTGTTCAGGTTTTTTAAATGCAAAATTGAAAGAAATGCGTCAAGTTTATATTGACCAAATTTTGACCGTATCACCCTTTAGGAGATGTTTTTTTAACACTTTATTTTAAAGACATTTTTTACTTGAAATATAGCAGAATTTTTAACTATAGTCGGTTCGAATTAGGAAATTTAAGTTGTCGTTAGTGGACTTTGATAGCAGATGAAGAAAAAAGCTGAAAAACGAATAAACTAACCAGTAAGGAAAGTCTAAAGTCGGGCGGGGCCGACTATATTATACCCTGCACCACTTTGTAGATCTAAATTTTCGATACCATATCACATCCGTCAAATGTGTTGGGGGCTATATATAAAGGTTTGTCCCAAATACATAAATTTAAATATCACTCGATCTGGAAGAATTTGATAGACTTCTACAAAATCTATAGACTCAAAATTTAAGTCAGCCGACTGCACTAGGGTGGAACACAATGTTAGTAAAAAATAATAAATATGGGAAACGTTTAAATCTGAAGCAATTTTAAGGAAACTTCGAAAAAGTTTATTTATAATTTATCACTCGATATATATGTATTAGAAGTTTAGGAAAATTAGAGTCATTTTTACAACTTTTCGACTAAGCAGTGGCGATTTTACAAGGAAAATGTTGGTATTTTGACCATTTTTGTCGAAATCAGAAAAACATATATATGGGAGCTATATCTAAATCTGAACCGATTTCAACCAAATTTGGCACGCATAGCTACAATGCTAATTCTACTCCCTGTGCAAAATTTCAACTAAATCGGAGTTAAAAATTGGCCTCTGTGGTCATATGAGTGTAAATCGGGCGAAAGCTTTATATGGGAGATATATCCAAATCTGAACCGATTTCAAGCAAATTTGGCACGCATAGTTACAACGCTAATTCTACTCCCTATGCAAAATTTCAACTAAATCTGTCTGTCTGTCTGTTGATGTATTTTTGTGTGCAAAGTACAGCTCGAATTTCTAGTCCGATTGTCCTAAAATTTGGTACAGGATCCTGTTTCGGTTCAAAGGCGATTCCTATTGATTTTGGAAAAAATCGGTTCAGATTTAGATATAGCTGCCATATATATTTTTCACCGATCTGGTCATAATTGGCGTGTATATCAACCGATCTTCCTTAAATTACGTACATCCGAATATTTTATGGGTCTCGCAAAACTTGCAAAATATCAGCCAAATCGGTTCAGATTTAGATATAGCTCCCATATATAGCTTTCGCCCGATTTACACTCATTTGCCCACAGAGGCCAATTTTGCATAGGGAGTAGAATTAGCATTGTAGCTATGCATGCCAAATTTGGTTGAAATCGGTTCAGATTTGGATATACCTCCCATATATAGCTTTCGCCCGATTTACACTCATTTGCCCACAGAGGCCAATTTTTTGCTCCGATTTAGTTGAAATTTTGCATAGGGAGTAGAATTAGCATTGTAGCTATGCGTACCAAATTTGGTTGAAATCGGTTCAGATTTGGATATACCTCCCATATATAGCTTTCGCCCGATTTACACTCATTTGCCCACAGAGGCCAATTTTTTGCTCCGATTTAGTTGAAATTTTGCATAGGGAGTAGAATTAGCATTGTAGCTATGCGTGAGGGTTTCAAAGCTTCTCTAAGTGCACTCAAAAAAAAGTGAACTCTCTATTTCACTAAAGCCAACTTAACTTTATTTTAGTTCATGGAATTATTATGTTTAGAGAAAGTTTTCGTTACTCTAATATTTTTTTTGTACGTTAGTTAAATTAACTTAACCCGAGGAAAAAAATATACTCCTATGAAGCATACAGATGAACTAAATTCGTGTCTTCCACAAAATAGTTCAGAATTTCTTTGAATTTGTAAATTTTACCAAAAATGCGTCCATCATGAACTTCGTATGTCACTAAAGACATTCTTGCAATTTTGAACTCCAAGTTTTTCCTTGAAACTACAAAGTTTTCTTTAAGAAGTGAAAAAACTTTGTTACGTCTAATAAATTTTCTTGAATTTGTCGAAAAATGTGTACTTATTTTTATGACATCGGCGTGATGCCAACGTTTGTAATACTGTTTAGTTAAAATTTTCTACAAATATTCAACATTTTCTAAAATTAACCGAAAATTTTCTTCCTGGTGGGTTCACTGTTTTTTCAGTGTGGTTTCACTGCAATGTGGAACGCCGTTCGGACTCGGCTATAAAAAGGAGGTCCCTTGTCATTGAGCTTAACATGGAATCGGGCAGCACTCAATGATAAGAGAGAAGTTCACCAATGTGGTATAACAATGGACTGAATAGTCTAAGTGAGCCTGATATATCGGGCTGCCACATAACCTAACCTAACCTAGAGGCTCCACAAGCTAAATCTGGGTATCGGTTTATATGGGGCTATATATAATTATAGATCGATGTGGACCAATTTTTGCATGGTTGTTAGAGACCATATACAAACACCATGTATCAAATTTCAGTAAGATCGGATAAAATTACAAAATTACGTACGAAAATTGTCATTTGTTTTAGTTCATATTGAACTTATGTGTACGGTCATTGAACTTTATACTCACGTTTAGTTCATAAAATGTTTGAGACATACTTAAAAAAGTAAGATTTCATTAAGCTGTGGAAAATTTCAAAAAAAATAATAAAATTTAACTGCTGGCAAATATTTTTTTTCCAATAAAAATAAGTTAAATTTAGCGTTAGTTTAACTACGGACATTTTTTTCTGTGTATGGGTGCTATAAGTAAAAGTGGACCGATATGGCCCATTTGCTATACCATCCGACGGTATAAAAACTTAAGCTGTAAAGTAGTGATGACATTTTTCACACTTGTTACTACAACCAAATGTACTTTCGACTATAAAATGTTTTTCTAAAAGTTGGAACATTTTTGGAAAAAAGTACGAAACAGTTTGTTTCATAAAAAGTACGAAGATTTTTCATAAAATGTACGAAGATTCTTCATAAAAAGTACGAATTTTTTTCTTACAACTACGAAAAATTTGGAAGAACTTTTCTTCGTAAAAAATACGAAATATTTCGTACTTTTAATGAAAAGTTTCTTTGGATTTCGTACTATTAACGAAATTTTTCGTTCTTTTTACGAAGAAAATTCTTTCGGTGTAGGTGAACGTAAAATGTCCAGCTGCCACTACAACTAACCTAACCTACTAAAACTTATAATGGGATTGATAATTTATTTCAATTAAATTAAACAATTTTTATTTGTATAAATGGGTATTTTTGTAACATATGGTCACCTCAAAATCATTAAAAAATATTGAGCGAATTCAATCGAGTTTTTTAGAGTTTCTTGGGGAAACTGTTGCATTTATTGACATTTTTCTCGCATTTATAAACATTGTTTTTTATAATACATTTGATGGACCACAGAAATCGTTTTACTAATGGCCTTCTTATGCATGGTGGCAATGATGATGACCAATGGACTACGATGTACTCCATAGAATATAAATGACATTATAGCTGTCATTCGAAGTCAGTTACTTTTGGTCCCGTATATGATCATATGCGAGTGTGACTTAATGGCATTTATTTTAATTACGCACTCTTAGAGATGTGACCAAAATTTTTGATTGCCACGAAAATTACGAACTCTTGTGACTTTTTTGTTTTTGGCAAAAATCGAGGCAAGAAGGAGCACTCCAACAGATATATTACATACATTTTTTTATAAATCACAAACCTTTGTGTGAAATTGTATATATGCATGTTGTTGTTGGAACATTTTTCTATGAAAACTTTTTTCGTGAAACATGTACAGGGTAGCAGAGCCACTTTCATGCAGGTTCGCAGCAAAAACATTTTTAGAAATTAGAATATAAAACTGTAATTGATAATAATATAATAAAAAAAATAAAAAGCCAAATAGGTGAAAAAAAAATTATTTAAACTTCTAATGTAATGCAAAGGATCCGAAAACGATGCAAATCCGATCTATGACAAAGAAGGCCATGTAAAATTCATAGAAGATGATCTAAATTTGCATTACTTCCGGAACCCAAGTTGGGGATCCAAACTATTTTTTGGAAGCTTTTTGTTTGCAGGGTTGCGATGGCATTGTTGGCCGTTTTAGCCAATTCGAACATTTCTAAACTTATTCTAAAATTGTATGTTATTTTCGACATTTTTTGTTTCTACCCTAAATTTTTTCACTGTTTTATAGAACATTTTTTTGAAATTTTATTTCAATAGAAAATTTTGTCAACATTTTATTTCTGTAGAATATTTTCTCAAAATTTTATTTCTATAGAACATTTTATCAAAATTTTTTCAAAATTTTATTTCTATAAAAAATTTGTCAAAATTATATTTCTATAGAAAATTTTGTCAAAACTTTATTTCTATAGAAAATTCTGTCAAAATTTTATTGCAATACAAAATTCTGTCAAAATTTCATTTCTATAGAAAATTTTGTCAAAATTTTATTTCTATAGAACTTTTGTTAAAACTTTATTTCTATGGAAAATGTTGTCAAAATTTTATTTCTGTAGAAACTTTTGTCAACATTTTATTTCTATTGAAAATTTTGTCAAAATTTTATTTCTATAGAAAATTTTGTCAAAATTTTATTTCTATAGAAAATTTTGTCAAAATTTTATTCCTATAGAAAATTTTGTCAAAATTGTATTCCTATAGAAAATTTTGTCAAAACTTTATTTCTATAGAAAATTTTTTCAAAATTGTATTTCTATAGAAAATTTTGTCAAAACTTTATTTCTACAGAAAATTTTATTTTTATAGAAAATTGTTACAAAATTGTGTCAAAATTTTATTTCTATAAAAAATTTGTCAAAATTTTATTTCTATCGAAAATTTTGTCAAAACTTTATTTCTATAGAAAATTATGTCAAAATTTTATTGCAATACAAAATTTTGTCAAAATTTCATTTCTATAGAAAATTTTGTCAAAATTTTATTTCTATAGAAACTTTTCTTAAAATTTTATTTCTATAGCAAATTTTGTCAAAATTTTATTGCAATACAAAATTCTGTCACAATTTCATTTCTGTAGAAAATTTTGTCAAAATTTTATTTCTATAGAACTTTTGTTAAAACTTTATTTCTATGGAAAATTTTGCCAAAATTTTATTTCTGTAGAAACTTTTGTCAACATTTTATTTCTATAGAAAATTTTGTCAAAAATTTATTTCTATAGAAAATTATGTCAAAATTTTATTGCAATACAAAATTTTGTCAAAATTTCATTTCTATAGAAAATTTTGTCAAAATTTTATTTCTATAGAAACTTTTCTTAAAATTTTATTTCTATAGCAAATTTTGTCAAAATTTTATTGCAATACAAAATTCTGTCACAATTTCATTTCTATAGAAAATTTTGTCAAAATTTTATTTCTATAGAACTTTTGTTAAAACTTTATTTCTATGGAAAATTTTGTCAAAATTTTATTTCTGTAGAAACTTTTGTCAACATTTTATTTATATAGAAAATTTTGTCAAAATTGTATTTCTATAGTAAATTTTGTCAAAACTTAATTTCTACAGAAAATTTTATTTTTATAGAAAATTTTTACAAAATTGTGTCAAAACTTTATTTCTATAGAAAATTATGTCAAAATTTTATTGCAATACAAAATTTTGTCAAAATTTCATTTCTGTAGAAAATTTTGCCAAAATTTTATTTCTATAGAAACTTTTGTTAAAATTTTATTTCTATAGAAAATTTTGTCAAAATTTTATTCCTGTAGAAACTTTTGTCAAAATTGTATTTCCATTGAAAATTTTGTCAAAATTTTATTTCCATTGAAAATTTTGTTAAAATTTTATTTCTATAGAAAATTTTGTCAAAATTTTATTTCTATAGAAAATTTTGTCAAATTTTTATTTCTATAGAAAATTTTGTCAAAGCTTTATTTCTACTGAAAATTTTTGCAAAATTTTATTTTTATAGAAAATTGTTACAAAAATTTATTTTGTAAACATTTTATTTCTATAGATTCAAAAAAAATATTTTTCAATATTTCATTTCTATAGAACATTTTTTCAAAATTTTATTTGTATAGAAAATTTTTTCAAAACTTTATTTCTATAAAAAATTTTGTCAAAATTTTATTGCTACACAAAACTTTGTCAACATTTTTTTTTGTAGAAAATTTTACCAAAATTTTATTTTTATAGAAAATTTATCTAACGTTTTATTTCTGTAGCAAATTTTGTCAAAACTTTATTTCTATAGAAAATTTTGTCAAAATTTTATTTCTACAGAAAATTTTTTCAAAATTTTATTTATATAGAATTTTTTGTCAACATGTTATTGCTATAGAAAATTTTGTCAAAATTTTATTTATAAAAAATTTGTTGAAAATTTTAATTTTTATAGAAAATTTTGTCAATATTTTATTTCTATAGAAAATGTTGTCAAAACCTTATTTTTACCTTATTTCTATTTTGTCAAACCCTTATTTTGTAAACATTTTATTTTTTATAGAAAATGTTGTCAACATTTTATTTCTATAGAAAATTCTGTCAACATTTTATTTCTATAGAAAATGTTGTCAAAATTTTATTTCTATAGAAAATTTTGTCAACATTTCATTTCTATAGAAAATTTTGTCAAAATTTCATTTCTTTATAAAATTTTGTCAAAACTTTATTTTTATAGAAAATTTTGTCAAAGCTTTGATTTTATAAAAAATATTTCAATATGAAGTTTTCATTTGCTACTTTGACAATCTCTGGTAGTGAGATTGGACGGTTTCAATAATATTGAAGATTTGTGTCCGATTTTTAGGCCAAATCAGTTCAAATTAATTTTCTTTTGTAGTAAGATATCAATTTTAAAGTCGAATCTTCATTGATTTGATTCTTCAAAAATTTATCGAGTTTTGGTTAAGGGACAAAAATTTATATCAAAGAAATGCATCTCATATGATATGAAACGACACACTCTTATTTTAAGGGCAAGAAATGTTTGTACCTTGTAATACTGTTTTCAACGAAGTCAACAAATATTATAAATGATTAAATGTCGAATAGTAATAGTTTTATTTTTTTTTGTGTAACATCTTTTAAAATTTTCAACTACCAATTTCTTGTATTGTTGTTTTTGGTATATGCTTCCATCTTAACACATAACATTTTAAATGGGATGCTCTACCATCCATATCATTTGGAAAAATAATAAAAAATTACACCATCAAACGTTTTGTATCCACAAGCGTTTAAGCATTTAAAAATGATCGCCTACCAGACGTCTGGCGCGACGTTGTTAAATCATCAAATACGCCCCTGTCTCCATTTGTTAGTGAAATATTATCGATGTCCATTGAAATAGTGTGAGAATATTTGGCTCTGGGTAGTTAAACTGAAATGGTTTTCCACTAACGGAAAGTATGTTGATTTGCTGATACGGCACAAAATATCGAATAGTGAACGAAAATAAAAAAAAATAAAAACACTGAAAATCAATAAGCGAAGCATAACTGTGGAAATGTTTAATAATATTAAACTGTGTTACGAGTTTCGTTAATTTTTTTATATGGTTTCGACAAATAGGCCTCTGTTGTTGGCCAAAAACGACTAATTTAATGTTGGTCAGAATTAAAAATTTAACTTACAACATCATATATCCTACACGCAAAAAAAAACTTTCCTCCCAAACGAAATTTTCGACAAACATATATCGTTTCACATTTGCTTTTCGCTGTAAGGAAGTTTGTTTGGAAGAAAAAAAAAACAATTTCATAAAGACTAATTCAATAAAAAACAAGTATATACGGCCGTAAGTTCGGCCAGGCCGAATCTTACCTCCACTACCCTCCACCCATTAGCATAGCTAGACAATTTTCCTAGGGGGGCTATAGCCCCCCTAGCTGAAAATTTATAGACTAAACTTATAGGTTCAATTTATGTTTTATTTCATAAAAATTAATAACAATATAGGCATCAAAATAACTCGACAATTAATTTATAATAAAGCAACTAAAAGTAGTTCCACACTTTTCCCAGCAAAAAAATTGGGAGTTGTTCTAATGTCACAACTTTAAAAGCACTTCCAAAAATGTCCTCACAAAGAAGTTAATTATTTTAACTACACAGGAAGTTTTTTTACTTCATTTTTTTCATATTTTAATGCGTAATTTTTTGTTTTCTTTTAAAAAAGTTAAGAATAAATAAAATGGTACAAATTATTCAAATTTTGCCACAAAAATGCTAAATTCATTATAGAAATTTTTATAGAATTTTTGAAAATATTCAAGGGAAAACGTTTCAAACAAGCGTTAGAATGCATTAAAAATCATAAAAAATATATAATTATTTGGGAAAATATAACAAAATTTTTTAATTCACATTCAAAACACTGAATTTGGATCACAACTTAAGAAGTGATGCAAATTCATTGCAACGGCTGTTGAAACGGTGGATATTCGTTCTATGACAATTTCATATTACATTCATCGCTTCTCCGCCAATTTTGCACCACTTCCGGACCCAAAAAGATTTTCACTTCTTTTCGGCTATGCTTTTTTGCAGTATTATTAAGATATTAATTTATGAAAGAATAGTATCAATTACTATTTTTTTTAATTAAATTGACTAAACCAGACTAAACAAAATAATAAAGGAGCTTTAGTTATTCAACTAAATCAAAAGTTCATTTTATAAATATCAGATTTCAAACATTGCCATCGGCAACTGCTACCACAACTAAATTAATTCGATTGTGCATGAAAGTCTTTAGCGGAACTTTGTGCGGTTGTATATACTTGTTTAATTTTTTGAAAAATGTAAAATCGTAAATAGGTTTTCAAATTCTGGGGGGGGGGGCTAAAATTTTTCTGGGGGGGTCTAAGCCCCCTCCCCAGAGGCCTTCCTACGCTTATGCCTCCACCACGGATTGCGTAGAAACTTCTATGAAAGATTGTCATCCACAAATTTCAACTCACATGGTTGTTAACTATCATATACTACCAACACGTACCAAATTTCAACCAGATCGGATGAATTTTACTTCTCAAAAAGGCACCGGAGGTCAAATCTGGGGATCGGTTTATATGGAAGCTATATATTATTATGGACTGATAGGAACCAATTCCTGCATGGTTGTTGGATACCATATACTAACATCACGTACCCTATTTCAACCGAATGGGAAGAATTTTGCTCTTCCAAGGTGCTCCGGAGGTCAAATCTGGGGATCGGTTTATATGGGGCCTATATATAATTATGGACCAATATCGACCAATGTTTGCATGAGTGTTTGAGACCATATATTAACATCACGTACCAAATTTCAACTGAATCAAATAAATTTTGTTCTTCCAAGAGGCTCCGGAGGTCAAATATGGTGGTCGGTTTATATGGGGGCTATATATAATTATGGACCGATATGTACCAATTTTTGCATGGTTGTTAGATACCATATATAGTAACACCATGTACCAAATTTCAGCCGGATCGGATGAAATTTGCTTCTCTTAGAGGCTCCGCAAGCCAAATCGGGGGATCGGTTTATATGGGGCCTATATATAATTATGGACCGATATGGACCAATTTTTGCATGGTTGTTAGAGACCATATACTAACATCATGTACCAAATTTCAACCGGATCGGATGAAATTTGCTTCTCTTAGAGGCACCGCAAGCCAAATCTGAGCGTCCGATATGGCCCATTTGCAATACCATCCATATGGCCCATTTGCAATACCATCTGACCTACATCAATAACAACTATTTGTGCCAAGTTTCAAGTTGATAGCTTGTTTCATTCGGAAGTTAGCGTGATTTCACATGCTTAGATCGACTCAGAATTTCACCACGACCCAGAATATATATACTTTATGGGGTCTGAGAGCAATATATCGATGTGTTACAAACGGAATGACAAAGTTAATATACCCCCATCCTATGGTGGAGGTGTTCGGTCGAAGCAGGGATCGAACCGTGGATAAATGGTTTGTATGAGGCGGGCATGCAAACCATTTATCCACGGGGGCCAACTAAATGAATGTTTATGTCAAATAACGTTTTTTTACTTCGGCGCGTGGGCGCCGAAAACTATGCTTTATAAATATAATAGCTTGACTGTTTGTGTTGCTTGTGCGTTGATGGCTATAGCGACAATTGTCTGTTGATGACAATAACAGCTACGTAGCCCAATCAACAGAGTGTTGGCTTACAAACTATACGCTTTGTAAGCAAATACAAACCAGACGAAAAGTATAATTTAAAAAAAATATATAAAATCGAATAATATCTTCAAGATTATTTGTATTACTAAAAAAGGTGCTAAAAACTAAAAAAACAATTACCCAGAAAACAAATTTTTGTTAGTATGTATGAAATTGTTTTTACATCCAATAAAAGAATCAACGTTTATCACAAAAAGGATATACTTTCCTCCCAAACAAACTTCCTTATAGCGCAAAGCAAATGGGAAACCATATTTGTTTGTCTAAAATTTCATTTGGGAGAAAAGAATTATATTTTTACGAGAGCCGAGAGACGGACGAACAACAAGAACTTATTGAATCAGAGGACTATTCTATGTAGGCGAGTATATATTTTTGTAGTACATTTATCCAAGGTATTACGCCTTAACCTCAAAGTGATATAAAATGATATTTCTATAGGCTCCTTCCTTTTCCATGGACCCCAATGAAGTTTTTTCACTTAATAATTATCTGCCGCTTTTGTTATCCTTCTTTTTTTTTTTTTTTGAGGTGGTTCAGAATGAAGCTGACTAATGCTTAGGTATCATAAGATTGCATATAAAATCATACCTCCGCCTGGTTGTTGCATTATCATATGTGGCGTGTGTGGCAATCGCATTCCATTCACAAACAACAAAACTCGACAGACCCAATGGTCAACAACAATCGGAAACTGCAAATGATAACCAAAACTGGAAATAAACTGTCTTTTCGCGCTTGTGATGCCAATGATCACTGAGAACTGCAAACGGCAAGGTAGGCATCATACAAAAACAGGCAATGCCTAAATGAAATGGTAGGTATTTGATCGAGATGCATTTACAGTTGAAATTCGAAAGAACGTAACAGCATGAATTACATATAATATTAAATTTCTTTAAAAACTTTAATCAAACTAACTAACTAACTACAAGAGTAGCTTAACCAACAGAGGAAAAGAATGTTTTGTCAAATTTATTTGGGCAAAGCCCTATAGACTGCAAAATGGTTGGATGGACGCACGTTTCGGAATTGCTCATCAGCATCCTCTACTTCATCAGCATTCTTTTCCTCTGTTGGTTAAGCTACACTTGTAGTTTAGTCAACACAATGGCTTTAAAGCTGAGATCAAAACAACAAATAAAATTTTAACAAAATTTTCTATAGAAATTAAATGCTGACAACATTTTCTACAGAAATAAAATTTTGACAAAAATTTCTATAGAAGTAAAATTTTGGAATAATTTTCTATAGAAATAAAAATTTGACAAAATATTCTATAGAAATAAAGTTATGACAAAATTTTCTATAGAAACAAAATGTTGACAACATTTTCTATATAACTAAAATTTTGACAAAATTTTCTATAGAAATAAAACGTTGACAACATTTTCTATTGAAATAAAATTTTGACAAATTTTATTATAAAAATAAAATTTTGGCAAAATTTTCTATAGAAATAAAATTTTGAGAAAATTTTCTATAGCAATAAAGTTTTGACAAAACTTTTTATTGAAATAAAATTTTTACAAAATTTTCTATGGAAATAAAATTTTGAAAAAAAATTCTATAGAAATACAATTTTGACAAAATTTGTTATAAAAATAACAATTTGGCAAGATTTTCTATAGAAATAAAACTTTGACATAATATTCTATAGCAATAAAGTTTTGACAAAATTTTCTATAAAAATAAAATGTTGACAACATTTTCTTTATAAATAAAATGTTGAAAATATTTTCTATAGAAATAAAATTTTGACAAACTTGTCTATAAAAATAAAATGTTGGCAAAATTGTCTATAGAAATAAAATGTTGACAAATTTTTCTATCGAAATAAAAGGTTGACAAAAATTTATATAGAAATAAAATTTTGATAAAATATTCTATATAAATAAAATGTTAACAAAATTTTCTATAGAAATAAAATTTTGACAACATTTTCTAAAGAGAAATAAAATGTTGAAAAAATTTTGTATAGTAATAAAATTTTGCCAAATTTTCTATAGAAATAAATTTTTTTGTAGATTATTTTTGGGGATCGATTATATATAACCATAGACCGATATGGACCAATTTTGGCATGGTTGTTAGCGACCATATACTAACGCAATGTACCAAATTTCACCACGTACCAAATTTCAACCGGATCTGATGAATTTTGCTCCTCCACGAGCTACGGAGGTCAAATCTGTCGATCGGTTTCAATGGGGGTTATATATAATTAAGACCGGTATGGGCTACTTTTT
Organism: Haematobia irritans; assembly: GCF_050003625.1. Lineage (NCBI taxonomy): Eukaryota > Metazoa > Arthropoda > Insecta > Diptera > Muscidae > Haematobia > Haematobia irritans. The sequence continues at coordinate 133,287,639 of NC_134400.1, forward strand.
GCATGGTTGTCAGAGACCATGTACACCACGTACCAAATTTCAGCCGGATCGGATGAAATTTTCTTCTTTTAGAGGCTCCGCAAGCCAAATCGTGGGATCGGTTTATATGGGGGCTATATATAATTATGGACCGATGTGGACCAATTTTTGCATGGTTGTTAGAGACCATATGCTAACACCATGTACCAAATTTCAACCGGATCGGATAAATCTGAGTGTCGGTTTATATGGGGGCTATACGTAAAAATGGTCCGATATGGCCCATTGGCAATACCATCCGACCTACATCAATAACAACTACTTGTGCCAAGTTTCAAGTCGATAGCTTGTTTCGTTCGAAAGTTAGCGTGATTTCAACAGACGAACGGACATGCTTAGATCGACTCAGAATTTCACCACGATCCAGAATATATACTTTATGGGGTCTTAGAGCAATATTTCGATGTGTTACAAACGGGATGACAAAGTTAATATACCCCCCCATCCTATGGTCGAGGGTATAATAAGTACTGATAATTTTAATAATCACGCAAACTTTTTTAAATTTTTAGTTGAACATTTCTGTTGATTTCAATGATGCCATATATGGGGGTTGTAACCAACTTATCCCCATTTACATTGAATATTTAGATTTGGAAGATGGGACGCGCAGTCATCTGAACGTTAAAAAAGTACAATTTGAAAGCTTTTGAAAGGAAAATTATCAGATTCGAATACCAATTCTCCAGCTCACACTTAGTTCTTTGACATTCTATTTAAATTCAAAAATAGGTCGTTTTACATTATAACCCAAACGGAATACCCAACATATATTTATGTGGCCTAATCAACAAGAATGTTTCCTCCTGCTAACATGGTATACATTCACCCAAAACTTAAATTTCATCAACTCATGGAAGAAAACACAAATTCCAAAATGAAACTATTCACAAAAAACCTCTTGCTGGATGTGAAATAAAGAAAAGAAAAAAACAAAAACGATTTTGAATTCGTTGGCGCCAGGTCACAACACAAACCAACCTCCATCAACGCGGACGCCAATGAAACTCACAATAGCAACAACAATTTAATAATATTTAATGAAAATTTCGTACGTTTAAATTTGTTAACATGTTGTAGTTTGAGTTTGTTTTTTTTTTCGTTCCTCATTCTCTCTAAAAAACGTACGTGGAGCTTTACTTCTCTGGATATGTTTGCGTTTAGGCCTTGCAAGGGTTTTATTTGTTTGGCTTCTTTCCGTTTGAATTTTCATTTGTAAGGTGAGTAGGGCCCTGAGGCATTGCCATTCGAAGACGTTTTGGAATACATACGGATGTGTGTATGAATCTATCGACGATGGACTTTCTGTCTCTCTGGTGATCTTCATGCTGCTGTCTGGTCGAAAACGTTAAATATGTCGAGGGGCGATCATTTTCGATTTTTAAGGTTGCAACCGTAAAAATGCTGTTGGCGTTAACGAGCCTTTTGACAGGTTGATTCATTCTTTAAAGCTCCCATGGCCCATTTGTATAGCATATTCCTGGCATGTATGCAACAAGCTAAGCAACTACTCGGTATGATAGTCATTCACCACCGCCACAGCCACAGATACCCAAACATTGAATATTCCAAAAGATGTCGAACAAATGTTTTGGGCTAAAATTTACGTAGTTAAGATGGACAGGTATTGTTTTGTTGTAGTTGGGGAAATTCAATTTACTAAACACTAATATTTCTCCTCTTCACATAGTTCATGTGTTGAAGATGGATAAATGTACTTACATCTCTAAAACAATTAACCATATCGGTTGTAATTAATTTCATTAATCTTTTTGGAGGGTTTTCGGCAAAGAAATGAAAAGGACACCCCAGTGAAAAGTTTAAAATTTTGCTTGGATCGATGAATATATATTTATACATGGATATATAATATCTACACAGAAGAAAACCCTGCGCCATACTGTGGAACAGGGTATTATAAGTTAGTGCATATGTTTGCAACATCCAGAAGGACATCCATGTACAAATGCGGAATCTACGAATGGACTGTATTAATGATGTTTGATCTCCGCAGATGTAAGTGTTGAATAGTTATGCAAATAAACAAATAAAGAAAAGCAAGTCAGATATCAGTTCAATTGTTAATTTCCAGAGTACAGTGACGCTTCTTATCGCAGGGTATAACGGTTGTTATACCCTGCGCCACACTGTGGAACAGGATATTATAAGTTAGTGCATATGTTTGCAACATCCAGAAGGAGACGAGATAGACACATGGTGTCTTTGGCAAAAATGCTCAGGGTGGGCTCCTGAGTCGATATAGCTATGTCCGTCTGTCCGTGAACACATTTTTATAATCAATGTCTAGGTTGCAGTTTTAGTCCAATCGACTTCAAATTTGGCACAAGTATGTGTTTTGACTCAGAATAGAACCCTGTCGATTTTGGACTTATATGGCTCCAGAAGCTAGAGTTTTACCCTAATTTGCTTAAACTTTTGCAAAAGAAGAACAATTAGTACTATAGGCAAGTGTGCCAAATTTTATTGGAATCGGTTCAGATTTAGATATATCTCCCATATATAGCTTTCGCCCAATTTACACTCATATGACCACAGAGGCCAATTTTTAACTCCAATTTAGTTGAAATTTTGCACAGGGAGTAGAATTAGCATTGTAGATATGGGTGCCAAATTTGGTTGAAATCGGTTCAGATTTAGATATAGCTCCCATATATATGTTTTTCTGATTTCGACAAAAATGGTCAAAATACCAACATTTTCCTTGTAAAATCACCACTGCATAGACGAAAAGTTGTAAAAATGACTCTAATTTTCCTAAACTTCTAATACATATATATCGAGCGATAAATCATAAATAAACTTTTGCGAAGTTTCCTTAAAATTGCTTCAGATTTAAATGTTTCCCATATTTATACCCTTCACCACTACTGTGGTACAGGGTATAATAAGTTTGTGCATTTGTATGTAACGCCAAGAAGGAGTAATCATAGACCAACCTTTTAGTATACGGATCGGCTTAGAATTAAATTCTGAGTCGATTTAGCGATGTCCGTCTGTCTGTCTGTCCGTCTGTCCGTCTGTCTGTCTGTTGATGTATTTTTGTGTGCAAAGTAGAGCTCGCAGTTTTAGTCCGATTGTCCTAAAATTTGGTATAGGGTCCTGTTTCGGCTCAAAGACGATCCCTTATTGATTTTGGAAAGAATCGGTTCAGATTTAGATATAGCTGCCATATATATTTTTCACCGATCTGGTCATAATTGGCGTGTATATCAACCGATCTTCCTCAAATTCCGAACATCCGAATATTTTATGAGTCTCGAAAAACTTGCAAAATATCAGCAAAATCAGCTCAGATTTAGATATAGCTGCCATATATAGCTTTCCCCCGATTTACACTCATTTGCCCACAGAGGCCAATTTTTTGCTCCGATTTAATTGAAATTTTGCATAGGGAGTAGAATTAGCGTTGTAACTATGCGTGCCATATTTGCTTGAAATCGGTTCAGATTTGGATATATCTCCCATATAAAGCTTTCGCCCGATTTACACTCATATAACCACAGAGGCCAATTTTTAACTCCGATTTAGTTGACATTTTGCACAGGGAGTAGAATTAGCATTGTAGCTATGCGTGCCAAATTTGGTTGAAATCGGTTCAGATTTAGATATAGCTCCCATATATATGTTTTTCTGATTTCGACAAAAATGGTCAAAATACCAACATTTTCCTTGTAAAATCGCCACTGCTTAGTCGAAAAGTTGTAAAAATGACTCTAATTTTCCTAAACTTCTAATACATATATATCGAGCGATAAATCATAAATAAACTTTTTCGAAGTTTCCTTAAAATTGCTTCAGATTTAAACGTTTCCCATATTTATTTTTTACTAACATTGTGTTCCACCCTAGTGCAGTCGGCTGACTTAAATTTTGAGTCTATAGATTTTGTAGAATTCTATCAAATTCTGTCCAGATCGAGTGATATTTAAATGTATGTATTTGGGACAAACCTTTATATATAGCCCCCAACACATTTGACGGATGTGATATGGTATCGAAAATTTAGATCTACAAAGTGGTGCAGGGTATAATATAGTCGGCCCCGCCCGACTTTAGACTTTCCTTACTGGTTTTTTAATAACATTGTGTTCCACCCTAGTGCATTAGCTGATTTAAATTTTGAGTTTATAGATTTTGTAGAAGTCTATCAAATTCTGTCCAGATCGAGTGATATTTAAATGTATGTCTTTGGAGCAAACCTTTATATATAGCCCCCAACACATTTGACGGACGGCCCGACTTTAGACTTTACTTACTTGTTAGGATTGGTTTTTATTAAATCGGAGTCTTCATTCAGTGCAAACGGTCCTTAGATCTCATACACCTTGCGTAAGAATTTATTTTACTTGAGGTATACTATAAACAGCAAAATATCACACAAAAATAGAAGTAAATGATCAGGACCTCCTTTGAACAATGAGTTCATGTGAAATGGAAGTCGTATAACGATAAAAAGCCCATCCGATAATATGACAAGTTCACGTTTATCTATTAAAAATTGGGGTGCCTTGATATTTTTAAAAAGTTAATTAAAACGAAGTAAAGAAGGATTAACACAAGTGTACGAAAATATACCTAGTATAATTAAATCCTTAACCCTTTCGACCCCGAATTTTTATAGGTATCGCTAAAATTTTTTTTTACTTTTAATCATGTTGAAGTCATTTAAGAAGCGTCTAGTCAAAATTTCGGGTCGCCACGCCCATTCGTTTAGGCGGTAGAGAATGTTGCCTGTGGGCAACTTTGGGCAATTGTGACTACAAAATAGTTTGTTTTGTAATGATAGACGTATTACGTTTTATTGGATTTTTGTTAAGTTTTTTGTTATTTTACAGTAAATATATACTTAGATGTGCGCGTGAGTGGAATTTCAATTACGCTCAAACACATTCACAAAGAAATATTTGTATTCACGCACGCCATGTGGGTAGGAATTCACGGTCACGAAATGAATTCAGGAAATGAAAAGTCATGCTCGCGCACGATCACACATGAACAACGTTAATGTCTCACGCTTTCGCACGATTCACGACAATTTTCGTAATTCACGACAAATCTCGTGAGTCACGAATATTTTCGGAACACGACAATTTTCGTGGCTCAATAAAATTCTGGTAATTAACGAAATTTCTCGTGATTCACGCTATTGAGTTGGATCGTGAGGGTGGGTTGGATCGTGAAAGTAAATTTTTATCGGGAGCGTGTTTTCGGAGAAAGTTTACACACTCACAATCACGAACACAATTTGATTTTTACTCACGCTCACACGCCACACATTTTTCTTTAATCCCGTTCACGCATATTCACGAGATTTCGTTTAAATTTCATTCACGGCTTCGCGTGAATCACGCGTGACTCACGAAAATGTTTTTTTTCAACCCATGTCAATTTAACTGGCGGTGTAAAAAACCAAAGTATTACAAAGCGTCAATATTCTTGCTAATCCACTAGTATGTTGCCAAGAAGTGGCTTCCTCCCTTTTTACGATTCCTTCCAAATTCCCCACTGCACTGCAGATATGTTTTCCACATCATCGCCGCATTTCTCGTCACTGGGACATCCCAATTAAAGTTCAAAATTTTTTCAAAATCATTGTTTTTCAAACCTTTTTTCTCCAGGTCTTATGTTCAAAAATATGTAATTTTACTACCACAATTGCCCAAAGTTGCCCACAGGCAACTTTTCAATTTTAAAAATTTCTCATCTGTTGTGTTTTTGCAATTCTAAGATTTGACTTCCAGAAATATTTTATTTGACATGTACTACAATAGATTTAATAAAAACTTTCAACATTTTAGTTGTAATTTTTGAAAAAAGTCACATGTATAAAAACCTCTTTTTAAATTCGCAAATATTTTTTTCTTGAGGTACGTGCGTATTAATGAAAATTTTTTGCTAATTGACAACCAAATTAGCTGATTTTTCATTCAACTTGAAGAAAACACTTGTAGCTTTCGATACCGTTACAGTTTTATGAACAAAAGCAAAAACAACGCTGACAGTGAGTCTCAAAACACAAAAAGTTGCCCACAGGCAACTTTAGGGTCGAAAGGGTTAAAATATTTTGCTGAGTAAGATAGCGATATGAAATTACTTTTTAGTTTATTTTTGTGATATTTTTCTATTTTTCTTTTTTTCATAATATCGAAATTGCTTTTTTTGAATCTCGAATCCCGGGATTTATAAAAAGCGATTCCGAATGACAGCCCACCAACTTTTAAATATTTAGAAAATGAAATAACCCCAAAATGAAACAACCCAAAAATCTTTGATTTTCTTCTATGCTGATAAAAGTTGAGACAATTTTTATTTTAAAAGTTGGGAATTTATTTCATAAAGACTTATTTTGAAGAGACCCAAAGTCCAACTGATGCACAATCCCACGGCGGCGGGTTCTACGCACCGGATTGACCCGATGGATACCAGCCATCGGCCAGCGGCTGCCACCTCAGTGTACGTGTTGTCTCGTCCATTTTTTCGTGTTGGAGAAGGTGCATCCCGGGGAGCCTTCTCCGCCTGCTTTTGGTCCGAGCCGGGATAGAGGAAAACCCCGGACCATGGTACTGTGCCGTCTGCCGAAATCGAATTCACCATCGCTCGGTTTCGGTGAGGTGTAACCGGTGCATGGAATGGGTGCACTTCCGGAATTGCTCCGGCCTAACATCGCTGCGGGAGTATAGTCAAACTGACTTCGTGGCAGGATGCTGTGCCAATGACAGCAGCAGTGGGTCATCTGATTATGTGACCCCACCGACTTCTCCCGCACAACAATATTCTCCGCCGCAGCATCTTACACCGAATATTGTTGTACCAGTTCCGGAGAGTGCATCATTTTTGCAATTTAATTGCAACGGGCTCCGTGGTAAGATTAGTGAGATCGTAGACTTTATGAATCGGAAAAGGATAAGGGTCGCGGCGATCCAGGAAACAAAGCTGAATCCCACCTGCAGCCTACGACATTGTGATGGGTACAATGTCCTACGGAAGGATCGCACAAGAAATCGAGGTGGTGGCCTGGCTTTCATATTACACCGTTCCGTGCAGTATAGACCTATCACGCTTGTGCTAGACACTAATGACCCGTACATGGAATGTATGGGGGTAGCAGTTAAGTGTGGGGCTGCCGAGATAGAGCTATACAATGTGTACATACCGCCGGTTGGTAGCTGTGCTCCTGGTTATAGCCCAAACATTGAGTGGTTGTTGAGCGGGCATAACCGATTGGTTCTAGGAGATTTTAATGCCCACCATGAACTTTGGCATTCTCTCCTGGGTAATGACCAGAGGGGCATAGCTTTGGCAGAGCAGATAGACGACTCCACATTTTGCACGGTGAACGAAAAGGCCCCCACGAGAATTATGGGTGACTGCAGCAGTTCGCCAGACTTATCGTTAGCATCGCCTGGTCTGATAAATGACGTCTCCTGGCAACCCGTCATTTCATTGGGTTCGGACCACCTCCCCATAATTCTCACCATCAACCGACCCTCCGATTTCATAACCTCTGAACGCCGGACGTTTATTAATCAAAAGAAAGCCAACTGGGAAGGCTTCAGAGAATACACCGATCGCCGCTTCAGTGAGCTCCCGTCCCCCTCACATGTTCATGTTGCCCAGAGGGAGTTCCGGGACATCATCAACGCAGCAGCCGCTCGCTTCATACCCGCTGGTCGAATTGCCCAGGTGAGGCCCAACTTCCCAGCCGAAGCGGCGGGACTCGCAGACGAGCGTGATGAACGCCGTCGTGCTAACCCTGCTGATCCTAGAATCAGAGAACTAAATCTAGAGATTAGTAAGATAGTCGACGAGCACAAGCGGAACACTTGGTTAGAGCACCTGAAGCAATGTAACTTAGGAACAGGAACTGGTAAATTGTGGTCAACAGTTAGAGCCCTCTCGAACCCCTCCACAAGGGATGATGGGATTTCAGTTACATTTGGCGACGTGACTGTGACTGATCCGAAGAGGTGCGCCAAATACTTCAACCGACAGTTTGTCGAGCATCCCGAGAGTGATAGAGCGAAAAGGAGAGCCACCCGTCGTGTACGTGGTCTCCGAGCCGATGACACACCACAATTTACTGCAGCCGAAGTTACCAATGTCATCAACAGCGCGAAACCATCTAAGGCGCTGGGCCCTGACGGAATTTCAATGCTAATGCTGAAGCATCTGGGAATACTGGGAGTTGAGTACCTGACCAGACTCCTCAATTTGTCTTTGGAATCACACATTATACCCGATGTATGGAAAATGGGAAGGGTGATTCCACTACTGAAACCGGGCAAAGATTCGAACAAAGGTGAATCGTACAGACCGATATTCCTTCTTTCGCCAGTAGCCAAGACACTTCAGGCATTACTCCTCCCCAGCCTTGTGGAGAATTTTCCAGCTGCCCACCATCAACATGGATTCCGTAAGGTACATAGTACGACAACAGCCTTACATGCCATTTCGACACATATTAATAAGGGACTTAACCAGCCCAGGCCGTGTCACAGGACGGTCCTCGTGGCGCTTGACCTATCGAAAGCGTTCGATACGGTCAACCATGCCACATTATTTGAGGACATCGAGAATACGTCCCTACCGGCAGGAGCGAAGCGTTGGGTGCTGAATTATATGTGTGGACGCCAGTCGTACGTGGAATTCAGGGACAGAAAGTCAAGACCGCGTAGAGTTAAACAGGGAGTTCCCCAAGGTGGGGTGATATCTCCGGCACTGTTTAACCTCTACATGTCCTCGATTCCACCCCCTCCTGACGGCGTCGAGATTGTATCATATGCGGATGACTGTACAATCTTGGCATCTGGGCCCAATGTTGATGACATTTGCGATCGGTTGAACGTCTACATAGCTAATCTTACCAGTTATTTCACTGCGAGAAACTTGAGGATATCCCCCACCAAATCCTCAGCCACACTATTTACTACATGGACGGCAGAAGTGCGCAGGCAGTTGAATATCAGAGTCGATGGAGTAATAATTCCGACCACAAATTACCCCAAGATTCTTGGGGTCACATTCGACAGCCTTTTTAGGTCATCTGCCCATGCCACTGCAATTTGTAATAAGCTCCGTGGTAGAAACAAGGTCCTCAAGTCACTAGCCGGCAGTACTTGGGGTGCGGACAAAGAAACCTTGCTAACTACTTATAAGGCAATTGGCCGGTCAGTGGTAAACTATGCAGCGCCAGTGTGGACACCGCAGACCAGTGATACGCAGTGGAATAACATACAAACCTGCCAGAACGCTGCTCTTAGAACTGCGACTGGGTGTCTCCGCAGCACACCCCTGGATCACCTTTATGTGGAGACAAAGATCATCCCTGTGCGAAGACACAACTACATGTTGTCAAAGCAGTATCTCCTGGGTTGTTATCGCAGTAATCATCCAAACCACCATCTTATGGATACACAACCACCACCCAGGAACGTAAGGGTTGATATACATAATCTAGAGCGCGAGATCCAGCGCTATAAAAGAGAGCCTCTAGATCAAGCAGCGTACCAGGCAGGTTTGAACAGGATTCATGAGGATACTGTAGCTGAAGCGGTGAGAAGCTACAAGGTTAATCCTGTTCTTGGAGTCCGACCACCGCCCATAGCACCGGAGGAAAGAGACCTCCCACGGCAGACTAGGGTAGTTTTGGCCCAATTAAGATCAGGCAAGTGCAGCCGCCTCAATTCCTACTTATCGGTGATTGATAGCAGCGTAGCTGACGTTTGTCCAATTTGCAACCAAGGGCCACACGACACGCGTCATCTTTTCTCTTGCCCAGCCAAACCAACCCGACTTACCACCAGATCACTCTGGACACACCCCATCTTAGTCGCAGAGTTCCTTGATCTGCCAACAAGCTGATGTACCAAGCGTATAACATGAAATGGATGAGAGCACAATAAACTGTTACAACAACAACAACAACAACTGATGCACTTGTGAGCATTTATCTTTGGAAGAACTTGTGATCCTAACATAACTTTACCTAACCTAATCTTTAGTGGAGGGCCTATAATATTCAACCAGCCCAAATTTTCAATTCTATTTACTTTACTATTTGCCAGGATCGAATATTGAAAATTCAAGGATATTGAAATAAGGGAATATCCGAGGAACATTATCAATAACATTTGTTTGAAGAAATTTCGAATACAATTTACACCTTTCTACCTAAAGTTGAGACCCCATTTAATTTTCAAATAAAAAAAAATTAACTTGCCACTTTATTCAAATGAACCGAGAACTGCTTACTGCTTTTTTCTAATTCTGCTAAATGATAGTTCAAATAAATAAACCTACACCTCGCAGGAGGTTATTCTAAGAGTGAAGTTGAGTCAAATGGAAATAAAAACACATATTTGGTTAAATCATTTCTTCATTGTTATGTTAATATATTTTAACACCTTCAAAAATAGCCAGACTCCAACAAAAACACATTAACGAAAAACAAGTTGCTCATTCCATTGTGCAAATATACAAACACTCAAAGTGTTAGTTGTTTTGACAAATTCTCATTTTGTTGGATGCATGGAAGTGTTTTGAATATTGAATAGGAACGGATGTTAAACGCATCACAACGAGCGAGCGAGCGAACCATGACGACGATTCCACATGTATAACGGGGAAGGGTTGGGGGGTCTGGGGAGCAACGAATAGTGGCACTGACAGATGACAAGGGCAAAATGAATTTAACACCTTTTCTCATTATTACTGTATATTTACCAAAACGATACGATAGTTACGACTACACAACCTGAAAGGGGTTCTGTAAATGACCAAAATAATGAGTTCGCTATTGTCCAATGTTCTCTGTAACAACTATACTTGCTCATCTTTTAAACGAACTGTCTCTTCGAATACGAATGCAAACATATTCAGCTTCTATGCAGACCAACATTTTCACCCTTTCTGGAAGATGGGTAATTCGTGAGGCGTAAATTAATTCAATTCAATTGAAACGTTCATAAAATTCCATGAAATTTCTTTAATTTTCGTACCTTTTGTTGTATTAACTCGTATGGTTATTTACTTAGCCATTCTCCCAGAATGGCTCTAACAAACGCAATGTAAGAGGAATGAATACGTGTGCGCATGTGTGAAAGCTCTGCAAATCAGAAATGGCTCCCCCGCCAACACTGTAGTACAAGCAGTGGGGAAGTAAAGAAATAACCAGTGCATGAAGCTACAGGGTGGCTCATATAACAATGCAACAAAGTAAAACGCCCTATTACAAAAATTCACTATTTCAACCGAGTTAGTGAAGTTCAGTGGACATTTTTGGCGCCTTTTAAAGGGTGATACGGTCAAAATTTGGTCAATATAAACTGAACACCCCTCATTTTGAAGGTGTATGTGTGTAGAGTGTTGCTCCTATTTTGATTTTGGAATTCACTCTTCAGTTGTCAAAATCCCGCCCAAGCAAGAAGAGCAGCGTATCAAAATTTTGCTCGCACATCGCGAAAATCCGAGCTACTCGCACGCAAAGCTGCCAAAATCGCTAAAAGTTGCCAAATCAACCGTTACAAATGTAATTAAAGTGTTTGGGGAACGTTTGTCGACAGCCAGGAAGTCTGGATAGGGGGCAAATCGAAAACCGGAAGCCGCTGAGACGACAAAGAGAGTTGCCGGTAGTTTCAAGCGAAACCCTAACCTCTCTCTCCGAGATGCCGCAAATAAGCTGGGTGTATCGTCTACAACCGTGCATCGAGCCAAAAAACGAGCCGGACTATCGACTTACAAGAAGGTAGTGAATCCAAATCGCGATGATAAACAAAATACGACGGCCAAAGCGCGATCCCCGACGATGCTGACGAAGTTTGACTGCGTGGTAATGGACGACGAAACCTACGTCAAAGCCGACTACAAGCAGCTTCCGGGACAGGAGTTTTATACGGCAAAAGGAAGGGGAAAGGTAGCAGATATTTTCAAGCACATAAAACTGTCAAAGTTCGCAAAGAAATATCTGGTTTGGCAAGCCATCTGTACCTGTGGCTTGAAAAGCAGCATTTTCATAGCTTCCGGGACTGTCAACCAAGAAATTTACGTGAAAGAGTGTTTGAATAAATGTCTGCTGCCTTTCCTGAAGAAACACGGTTGTTCCGTACTGTTTTGGCCGGATTTTGCATCTTGCCATTACGGTAAAAAGGCCATGGAGTGGTACGCCGCCAACAACGTGCAGGTGGTTCCCAAGGACAAGAACCCTCCCAACACGCCAGAGCTCCGCCCAATTGAGAAATACTGGGCTATTGTCAAGCGGAACCTAAAGAAGACCAAAAAAACTGCTAAGGACGAGCAGCAGTTCAAGACAAACTGGCTTTCTGCGGCGAACATGGCTGTACAAAATCTGATGGCAGGTGTCAAGCGTGAGGCCCGGCTATTCGGATTTGGAAAAGCGAAAGCCTAACTGAATATTTTTCCTGAATTTTATACTAATTGAACTTGAAAAAGAAATTTAATTTGATTTTTTAAATAAACGATTTCACCGATTTACACGCGTTTTCCCTTGACCAAATTTTGACCGTATCACCCTTTACTAAGCAACAGTCTAATATATCATATTTTTATGTTAGCCTGTTATCAACGCAGGCTGGTTTTTCGTCCAAATCAATTACTTTACATTAATTACAATTTTAAATGCGAGCTAATTGGACATGAAGATTAAGGAATTGGTATTACTATGATATTGAAAAGAAAATGCCAGATACCCATCTTACAAGCCTGACTATACATATGTTTCAGTGTTGGCTAATCCACATTTCCATAGTCTCTAGTAAGATCTGGTTGGGTGAGATGCTGAGTGTGATGATATATCGTTGGAAAGGTATTTGAGAAAGTTTTTTTCTTATGTAATGGAAACAAGTATATACTGCCGTAAGTTCGGCCAGGCCGAATCTTATGTACTCTCCACCATGGATTGCGTAAAATCTTCTACTAAAGATTGTGATTGTGTATACTGTAATACTTACTGGTGTCCATACGTGGTATATACACGGACATACATACACGGACGGATGGTATATATACACGGACGAAAAAGACTGTTTTTCATATGTTTGGGTGTAAAAATTATATGTTTGGAACTCAAATTTTTTAACACAATATTTTTAAGTGCAAGCATATAATGTTCATAAACTAGCATAACATATTTGGGACATATATGTTAATATGTTAGAACATATTATGTTTGGGACATAAAATGTTTGTAAATATAATATGCTTAGATGCAAACATATATTAATTTGGAAATAGCCTATAAACATATATGTGTTTAGAAAGAGAGACCTAGATAATGGAAGTAACCAATTGGCGCCTTAAAAATATATCCACACAAAGAAAATTTTCATTAAAATTTTTTACTACCAGTGTATGTCCTAAGGTGAAACATAATATGTTTGAACAATACAAATAATATTTTGTTTGGACCAATCCTGAAAATATATATGCTTGAAGCAAAATGTGTTTAGGGTATATGTTACAGAAGCGATTTTTTTTTTTGAGGGTGTAGGGAAGTCTACATATAATTACGAACCGATATGAACTTTTGTGCGGTAATTAGAGAGCCTGAATTGAAATATTGTGGTCGCTTTATATGGGGGCTATATACAATTATGAACCCATATGGACCAATTTTTTTGTGTGATTGGGGATCGGTTTATCTGAGGGCTATATACAACTAAGGACCGATAGCGGCCACATACTAACACAATGTACAAATTTCAACCGAATCGGATGAAGTTTGCTTCTCCAAGAGGATCCGGAGGTCAAATCTGAGGATCGGTTTATATGGGGGCTATATACTAGAGGTGTGCATGTGACACGAAACTGTCGACTCATGCGTGAGTCAAGCTGACGGCAACGGCGTGAGTGTGAGTCACGAAAATAATATCTTCGTGAGAGTGCGTGACTAACGAATTTCGGAAAAACACGCTCATGAAAATAATCCCGCTGACGAACATAAAATGCTTACGAGTTGAATACATTTATAATTTTTGTGACATCCTACACACAAAAAAATTTTTTCTGATTCAATCACGAAATTTATTGATCCAATTGATTTTTAATTGAAATGTCTTCAATCACAGAAATGATAGTATCAATTAAAAAATTAATTGGCAGACAATTAAAAAATTAATTGATCCAATTAAAAAATTAATTGATACTATTAATTTGTGTGATTGATTTTTATTTCAATTAAAAAATTTGTTGATTCAATTAAATTTTTAATTGAATATTTTTTAAAACTCAATTAAGATTTTAATTGGAAAAATTTTCCTGAAATTTTTTTCTGTGTAGGTGGTAAGAGGTTTTTAACCATACTCATGTTTTCAGTCAGGTTCTAAGGGTAAATCACTCATAAAATTATTCGCGGGTCACGAGGTTTTTCGTGAGTCACGACATTTAGCAGATTTTCGTGCGTGAGTACAAATTTTCTTTTCGTGAGCGTGCGTGAGCGTGATTCCTACCAAAAAATATCATGCGTGAATGAGATTTCTCCGTCGTGAGTGTGCGTGAGGAAAATAGTACTCACGTCCACACCTCTACTATATACCATATAATTATGAACCGATATGGACCAATATGAGCATGGTTGTTAGAGACAATATACTAACACCACGTATCAAATTTCACCTGGATCGGATAAATTTTGCTCCTCATAGAGGCACCGATGGTCAAATCTGGTGATCGGTTTATATGAGAGTTATATATAATTATGTACCGATATAGACCAATTTTTGCATGGTTGTTAGAAACAATATACTAACACCACGTATCAAATTTCACCTGGATCGGATAAATTTTGCTCCTCATAGAGGCACCGAAGGTCAAATCTGGTGATCGGTTTATATGAGAGCTATATATAATTATGGACCGATATGAGCATGGTTGTTAGAGACCATATACTAACACCACGTATAAAATTTCAACCGGATCGCATGAATTTTGCTTCTCCAAGAGGCTCCGGAGTTCAAATCTGGGGATCGGTTTATATGGGGGCTATATATAATTATGGACCGATATGGACCAATTTGAGCATGGTTGTTAGAGACCATATACTAACACCACGTACAAAATTTCAACCGGATCGTATGAATTTTGCTTCTCCAAGAGGCTCCGGAGTTCAAATCTGAGGATCGGATTATATGGGGGCTATATACCATATAATTATGAACCGATATGGACCAATATGAGTATGGTTGTTAGAGACCATATACTAACACCACGTACAAAATTTCAACCGGATCGGATGAATTTTGCTCCTCCAAAAGGATCGGATTATATGGTCGCTATATACCTATAATTATGAACCGATATGGACCAATTTGTGTGTGGTTGTTAGATATCGTATATTAATATAAAGTAAAAAATTTTGAACGAATCGGACGAAATTTGCTCCTCCAAGAGGCTCCGGAGGTCAAATATGGGGATCGGTTTAAATGGGGGCTATATATAATTATGGACCTTTATGAAGCAATTTTGGCATGAATGTTACAAACCATATACTAATACCACGTACCAAGTTTCAACTGGATCGGATGAAATTTTTTCCTCCAAGAGAATACGCAAGCAAAATCTGAGGATCGGTTTATATGTGGGCTATATATAATTATGGACCGATATGGACCAATTTTTGCATGGTTGTTAAGGGTCATATATTAACACCACGTGCCAAATTTCAACCAGATCCGCTAGCCAAATCTTGGGGTCGGTTGATATGGGGGCTATACGTAAACGTGGTCCGTTATGGCCCACTTGCAATACCATCCAACCTACATCAATAACAACTACATGTGCCAAATTTTCTTGTTTCGTTCGGAAGTTAGCGTGATTTCCACAGACGGACGGACGGACATAGCTAGATCGATTCAGAGTTTCACCATGACCTAGAATATATATACTATATGGGGTTTTAGATCAATATTTCGATGTGTTACAAACGGAATGACAAAGTTAATATACCCCATCCATAAAAAATGCGAAAGATTGAAAAGTGGACTTTTGTAATATGCTTAGAATCGCTAGGGCATAATTATCCAGGGTCTTTATCATCGAAAGTATTACCAACCAACTATTACATATCATATACGAATACATTTAGACCCATGCACCAGAAGTAGTCTCCAAATTATTCTATAAGCTGTGAAATTCATTGTTTGTCCTAATGACGAAAAGTTAGACTTGGCGTTATACTCTTCGAAGCGAGGCTGCTGGTCATATTTATGGTCATTTGTTTATGTACGTATAGCGTTGCTAACACCTTACTAGCAGTGGATCCAATCCAACTAGCCAACATATTTATATGTTACACGTTTGTCTCTGTTGAATATTAAATGCGTTTATTTAACAACTTTTCACATCAACAAACCAAACCCAAACATAGACTTGAGCATCTATTCTTAATTCCAGTAGTTGGCAGACAGTCAGAAACTTTTGGAATTCATGAATTATTAAATATAAGAAGCACGAAATGGTAGATATGAGAAAATTACTGAGATACGTTGTATTTGCAATTCGTTCAAAGGAATTGACATTGATAGCTTCCATTTAAAATATCGGATAATATTAGTGTGAAAGAAAATGAATGAAACTTGTGCACAAGTGAAATAAACCATAAATGGTTAGAAATAAAATTATGATTTTTTTCAACATATTTAAATAATATGTAATAACCTTTCTTATGTATTTCTTTTATTTTATATTTTATACACACAAAAAAATAATACATTTATTTTATGAATAGTGTTCACAAAAATTTTCCAAACACGGGATTCACAAATTATATGAAAACAATTCATAAAATAAAAATACAGGTTTTCATTGGCTACGAATGTATACATAATATGAATGTAGTTTTTAATATTATAAATGAATACATACATATTTTTCGACATTGAAAAATATGTACTTTTTCATAATGTATATTAAAAACTTCATGCAATACATGTAACTTTTCTTTTAGATTTTTCCCCTGATTCTTAATGCCTGCATAATTGGTCAAAATGTATGAACCCATTTACTAAAAACCGCATTATAGTCCAATCAGTGAAGAACATAATTTTATAATATTTTATATTACTTATGAGCACCAACGCTTCCATTTAATATTGTTTTTTGTCAATTTTTTCCACCAATAAAAAATGCTTCGAATCGCGACGGCGACTCAAACTGTACTGAAAAACTCAAACACAGGTGTTGCCTTCAAAACGTTATGTTTCTTTTTTTTGTCTCTTATTATATGCTTGTATTGTTACATATGAGAGAAACTCTATTTTGTGGTTCTCTCACGCTAAGAGAAAACCAGTATTTTTTGATATATTAAGTAAAGTTCCATTGATTCTATGAAACCGTCCATATATATTATTAAAAAATTCATAATTTCACAACAAGTATTTACGAAAACAATATATTATGTAAGTGTACATATTTTTTATGAAAAAGTGCATAAAATTATAAAAATGTACAAATTTATGTACAAATTCATATTTTATTTTTTTGTGTGTATTTATTAGTAGCGTAACTTGGCCCGCTTCGCCGCGCCTTCCGAAGCATATTTTCCATAACCATATCCTTCCATCTGAAAACAAATTCGAAAAGATTTGAACTCTTTTAAAGAGTAGGGTCGGGGGCAGTATGGCACAAAAACTGAAGTACTGCTTAATCACTCCATGGTTTCCATACACGTGTCCCGTACATTTCAAAAAAAAAATCGCACTACTTGCTTTTTCGTTTATATACAGTTATGCAGATTTAAAACGGACCGGCTTAACAAACGTCGGGTGGGGGGTGTTCCCTTTCAACCAATTTGTATACCCTCCACCATAGGATGGTGGTATATTAACTTTGTCATTCCGTTTGTAACACATCGAAATATTGCTCTAAGACCGCATAAAGTATATATATTCTGGGTCGTGGGGAAATTCTGAGTCGATCTGAGCATGTCCGTCCGTCCGTCTGTTGAAATCACGCTAACTTCCGAACGAAACAAGCTATCGACTTGAAACTTGGCTCAAGTAGTTGCTATTGATGTAGGTCGGATTGTATTGCAAATGGGCCATATCGGTTCACTTTTACGTATAGCCCCCATATAAACGGACCCCCAGATTTGGCTTGTGAATCCTCTAAGAGAAGAAAATTTCATCCGATCCGGCTGAAATTTAGTACATGGTGTTAGCATATGATCTCTAACAATCATGCAAAAATTGGTCCACATCGGTCCATAATTATATATAGCCCCCATATAAACCGATCCCCAGATTTGGTTTGCGGATCCTCTAAGAGAAGCAAATTTTATCCGATCCGGCTGAAATTTGGTACATGGTATTAGTATATAGTCTCTACGAACCATTCAAAAATTGGTCCATATCAGTCCATAATTATATATAGCCCCCATATAAACCGAGCCCCAGATTTGGCTTGTGAATCCTCTAAGAGAACCAAATTTCATCCGATCATGCTGAAATTTAGTACATGGTGTTAGCATATGATCTCTAACAATCATGCAAAAATTGGTCCACATCGGTCCATAATTATATATAGCCCCCATATGAACCGATCCCCAGATTTGGTTTGCGGATCCTCTAAGAGAAGCAAATTTTATCCGATCCGGTTGAAATTTGGTACGTGGTGTTAGTATATGGTCTCCAACAACCATACCAAAATTGGTCCATATCGGTCCATAATTATATATAGCACCCATATAAACCGAGCCCCTGATTTGACCTCCGGAGCTTCTTAGAGGAGCAAAATTCATCTGATCCGGTTGAAATTTGGTACGTGGTGTTAGTATATGTTCTTTAAAAACCATGCAAGAATTGGTCCATATCGGTCCATAATTATATATAGCCCCCATATAAATCGATCCCCAGATTTGTCCTCCGGATCCTCTTGGATAAGCAAAATTCATCCGATCCGGTTGAAATTTGGAACGTGGTATTAGAATTTTGTCTCTAACAAACACGTCAAAATTGGTCCACATCGGTCCATAATTACATATAAGCCCCATATACCAATCCCCAGATTTGGCTTACGGAGCCTCAAAGAGAAGCAAATGTCATCCGATCTGGTGGAAATTTAGAACGTGGTGTAAGTACATGACCGCTAACAACCATGCCAAAATTTGTCCATATAGGTCTATAGTTATATATAGCCGATCCCCAATCACACAAAAATTTGTCCATATCGGTTCATAATCATGGTTGCCACTCGAGCCAAACATAATCTACCAAAATTTTATTTCTATAGAAAATGTTGCCAAAATTTTATTTCTATAGAAAAATTTGTCAAGATTTTATTTCTATAGAAAATTTTGTCAGAATTTTATTTTCTTAGACAATTTTCTCAAAATTTTATATAAAAAATATAAAAAATTTTGTCAAAATTTTATGTCTATAGAAAATTTTGTCAAAATTTTATTTCTATAGAAAATTTTGTCAAAATTTTATTTCTATAGAAAATGTTGTCAAACTGAATTATTTACGTATTTAATCGGCCTTTTTTAGTTTAATATATACACACACAAAAAAAAATTTCTGATTCAATCACGAAATTAATTGATCCAATTAATTTTTAATTGAAATGTCTTCAATCACAGAAATGATAGTATCAATTAAAAAATTAATTGAAGGCCAATTAAAAAATTAATTGATTCAATTAAAAAATTAATTGATACTATTAATTTTCGTGATTGATTTTTGTTTCAATTAAATAATTTGTTGATTCAATTAAATTTTTAATTGAATATTTTTTAAAACTCAATTAAAATTTTAATTGGAAAATTTTTCGTGAAATTTTTTCCTGTGTACCATACTAATAGAAAAAGTTTCGTTATATTAACGAAATGTGTCGTTAAATGTCAGCCAATGAAATAAATTCGTTAATACAACGAAATTTTACGTTAATATAACAAACTTTCTGCAAATTAACGTAAAGTTTTGTACTATTAACGAATATTTTCATTATATTAATGAAAATTTTATTTCTATAGAAAATTTTCTCAAAATTTTATTTTCTTAAAAAACGTTCTCAAAATTTTATTTCTATAGAACATTGTGTCAAAATTTTATGTCAACATTTTATTTCTATAGAAAATTTTGTCAAAATTTTGTTTCTATAGAAAATTTTGTCAAAATTTTGTTTCTATAGAAAGTTTTGTCAAAATTTTATTTCTATAAAAAATTTTGTCAAAATTTTATTTCTATATAGAAAATTTTGTCAAACTGAATTATATACGTATTTAATCGGGGGTTTTTAATTTAATATATACCACGTATAGACTAACTTACAATTTAGAAGACGGTTTTAGGAAGTTTTACCTTGCAATCGGCAAGTGTTGCCGCAACCCAAGTAATTCGATTGTGGACAGTCTTTAGTAGAAATTTCTACGCAATCCATGGTGGAGGGTACATAAGCTTCGGTCTGGCCGAACTTATGGCCGTATATACTTGTTTTAACTGCTTGTTGCTGGACCAGAATTGCACGCAAAGAAAAAAAACGTTTGGAAAACGTGTACTGAAAACGTTTTTCTTTTGTTAGAGTTTTTTGAATTGCTTCGAAAATTTTAAACTTTTATCCCAAAAAACTTCGTTTGTTACAAAATTTTTATTTTTTCAATAAAAAAGTTAGTTTTGATACAACGACACAGTCCGTTTCGTTTATATCAAACACTGTTCTTTTCTGACTTTAGGTCTTTAATAAGACACATTTTACAGTTCAAAATTTAATATAGTACAATGTAATGTTGAACATTTTTTCGGAATCTTCCGAACATATCTGGAATATATGTAAAACAAAAAAAAATTTGGTCGAAGCAGGGATCGAACCCACGACCCTTGGCATGCAAGTCGGACGTAGCACCCACTGCTCCACGGTGCCAAACTAAATGTTTGTTTCTATTAAATAAACTTTGTTTATTCGGTTCGTAGGCGCCGCAAGCTATGCTATATAAATGTAACTTATATGGAAAATTATCTATTGATGACCATAACAGGTACATAGCTCAGTGGTTAGTGTGTTGGCTTACAAAGTGCATGGTCCGCGGTTCGATTCTCCGTCCAGGCGAAAGGTAAAAAAATTTAAAAAATTTATAAAAACGTATAATTTCTTCTACATTGTTGGTATTACAGGAAAAGGTGTTAAGAACTAAAAAACATCGTGGATGTGAGAAAGATGTAAGGGAAAATGCAATTAGCAAGAAAACATTTTTTTTGAGCTAGTCTTTATGAAATTGTTTTTACATCCTGGAAAAGAATAAACGTTTATCACAAAAAGTATATGCTTTTCTTCCAAATACACTTCCTTACAGCGAAAAGCAAATGAGAAACGAACTTTGTTTGTCTAAAATTTCGTTTGGGAGGAAAGAATTATTTTTTTGCGTGTGTTTACCATTTTCCTTCTCTGTTTACCATATGTTACAGAAGCGATTTTTTGTGAGGGTGTAACTGGCATATGGAATATATAGGCAAGAAAACAGATATGTACATAGTACGGTTTAAAAGTTCGTTAGCTAACGTAGCACTAACGGAGCTTCAAGAAAAAGGGGGTTAGTGTCAAAAAAATCTTTAATTTAAAATTTCTTTCCGCAGAAAGGAAGAGTACCCGAAAGATATCTTTTTATTCTATTCAGCCTTTTGAAAATATTCAAATCTTTGACACGTGGCAACTTTTTTTATTGTCCCATTATCAATTACTTTATGACTAAATGCAATAAATTTATTGTCCCATTCTTGCTATTACAAACATATCTTACAAATTAAAATTATGACCACTTCTAAAAAATATACAGCTTGTTATTACCAACTGCATCTCATATTGTGATTGTGATAAAAAAATCCTAAATTTAGAAGAAAAAAAAACAAAACCAAACTAAAGAAAAGAAAAGATTTAAATGTTTTCTTTTAATTACCCCTAAAATGTAAAAGTCATCGAAAGTTTTAGAGATAAGCACTCCATTGTGGGTGTCTGCGTAATGGTTTAGCCCTGTAGTACGAGAGCAAAACAGCATCTGCTCTAAACGACCTCTTCATATTCATGGAGAGCTCCTATTTCACCCTTTTGTCCCAGTGAAACCGCATAAATAACCACAATTACATTGTTCGAACATGTTTTAAAGTATATAAAAATATTTTACAAAAAAAGGAAAAATTCTAAATATAATACTTCTACATGCCATGACTACTGGTTATGGGGAGCAGGGGCGTAGACAAATATTTTCTATTATAGTGAAACATAAATGGAGTTCTTTATGAAACAAAAAACAGAGTTGTACGTTGGAAAACGAATGAAGTTGCGTGTCCAATTCAGAAAAAAGATGGTGAGATATTAACCCCTACGGGAAATGGATCAACCACAGGACCGGTACAGGACTAGTCCCTGGTATGCATGGACCAGTCCTAGTTCTGGTCAAGACGTATGGAAGGGACCGGTCACTTTAACATGGGTTTGTCATTGACGGGGTAAATTAACACTTTAGGACACACCTTGGACTCGTTCCTTACGACATGTCCTGGGACATTTTAGTAGTAGCACTCCATAGACAGGTCCTCATGAACCAGTCTCTGACAAACTCTTAGGAATCTATTTCAGTTTGGTTATCCGAATCGCACCAGAAATGAAAAAGTTTTGAAATATATTGAACAATAGGTTGTTCTGGTAATTCTACTTCACTAAATGTGGTGATCCAATAAGATTTTTATATCAAGCGAGCATGGAAATCATTAAATTATGACTATTTAAAAACTGCGACAAACTGGTGCGACACCGGTACCAGTCCTGTGATAGGTCCGTCAGTGGCAATTTGCAAAAATTTCCCGTAGGGCCTAATATGAAAGATTACACAAACACGGAACAAAATTGAACTTTTTTGTGATGATTTGAAATTTATAGCACATTTTTACTAATTTGAGGTCGGTGAGTCTAAATCTGTACTTGGTTTTTTCCTACCAGCTCGACTTTTCGAGATATACCGTTATGTTCAAAATTAAGGCACTTCCGCTACATATTTTGGAATAACTTGAAAACGCTTGACCATATTAAATTAAAAACAAGTATATACGGCCAGGCCGAATCTTATGTACCCTCCACCATGGATTGTATAGAAACTTGTACTAAAGATTGTCATCCACAATCGAATTACTTGGGTTGCGGTAACACTTGTCGATGGCAAGGCATCTTAAAACTTTTTAACACCATCTTCTCAATTGTAATTAGTCCATACGGGGTATATATTAAACAAAAAAGGTCGATTAAATACTTATATAATTCAGTTTGAAAAAATTTCCATATAGAAATAAAATTTTGACAAAAAATTTCTATAGAAATAAAATTTTGACAAAAAAATTTCTATAGAAATAAAATTTTTGACAAAATTTTCTATAGCACAAAAATTTTGACAAAATTTTCTATAGAAATAAAATCTTGACAAAATTTTGTATAGTAATAAAATTTTGACCAAATTTTCTATAGTAATAAAATTTTGGTAGATTATTTTTGGAGATCGGCTATATATAACTATAGACCATAATGGACCAATTTTGGCATTAGCGGTCATATACTAGCGCAATTTACCAAATTTCACCACGTACCATATTTCAACCGGATCGGATGAATTTGGGGATCGGGGGCTATTTATAATTATGGACCGATGGGGACCAATTTTTGCATGGTTGTTAGAGACCATATACCAACACCATGTCCCAAATTTCAGTCGGATCGAATGAAATTTGCTTCTCTTTGAGGCTCTGCAAGCCAAATCTGGGGATCGGTTTATATGGGGGCTATATATAATTATGGACCGATGTGGACCAATTTTTGCGTGGTTGTTAGAGACCATATACCAACACCATGTACCAAATTTCAGCCGGATCGAATGAAATTTGCTTCTCTTTGAGGCTCTGCAAGCCAAATCTGGGGATCGGTTTATATGGAGCTATATATAATTATCGACCGATGTGGACCAATTTTTGCGTGGTTGTTAGAGACCACATACTAACACCATGTAGCAAATTTCAGCCCGATCGGATGAAATTTGCTTCTCTTAGAGGCTCCGCAAGCCAAATCGGGGGATCGGTTTATATGGGTGCTATATATAATTATGGACCGATGTGGACCAATTTTTGCATGGTTGTTAGAGACCATATACCTACACCATGTAAAAATTTCAGCCGGATCGGATGAAATTTGCTTCTCTTAGAGGCTCCGCAAGCCAAATCTGGGGATCGGTTTATATAGGGGCTATATATAATTATAGACCGATGTGGACCAATTTTCGTATGGTTGTTTGTTTGTTTGTTTGTTTGTTTGTTTGTTTGTTTGTTTATTGGTTCCAAAATAGTACAAAAGAATTCACATATAAACTGTACTATTTTAATAAAGAAAGTGTTCTATTTTTGCAATCGATACTACTAAATAATAAAAGTTTAACATTAAATATTGAAATTTTTAAGAAACAAAAACAAACTAAATAAGTAAATAAATAGATAAATAAATAAAAAATAAATAAATAAATGTATGGTATGATGACAATAAATTACAAATTATTAAAAAAAATGGAATTAAAATTAATAATAGTCAAACAGCGATGTAGAAATTTAACAAAAAGTGCACATTATACAATAGACAGATAAATAAATAATAATTATAATTAATGATAGTGATAAAAAATAAATAAGACAGCGAGCAAAAAACAAAAATAGTTAAATATTTAATTTAAAACATTTTTATTAATTAATCAAAGTAATGTGATTTTGCAGTTTGATATTAAATTGATTGTAATTACTTGTGTTTCTTAGTTGAGACGGTAGATTGTTCCACAATCGCGTTGTATATATTAAGAATTGCCTATCCGATACCAGGTAACGTGTCCTATATGGGATGAGGCAATTGAGACGATTCGACCGGGTGAAATTGAGTTTTTTATAGATGTACTTTGGTTCCGATGTGAATATTATCCTCTGGATTTGAAGTAAGCATTTAAATCTAAGTAGTTGTTCAAATGTCATATCATTAGAGACCATATACTGACACCATGTACCAAATTTCAGCCGGATCGAATGAAATTTGCTTCTCTTAGAGCAATCGCAAGCCAAATTTGGGAGTCCGTATATATGGGGGCTATATATAATTATAGACCGATGTGGATCAATTTTCGTATAGATGTTAGAGACCATATACTGACACCATGTACCAAATTTCAGCCGGATCGGATGAAATTTGCTACTCTTAGAGGCTCCGGAGGTCAAATCTGGCGATCGGTTTATATGGAGCTATATATAATTATGCACCGATGTGAACCAATTTTTGCATAGTTGTTAAAGACCATATACTAACACAATGTACCAAATTTCAGCCGGATCGGATGAAATTTGCTTCTCTTAGAGGCTCCGCAAGCCAAATCTGGGGATCGGTCTATATGGGGGCTATATATAATTATGGACCGATATGGACCAATTTTTGCATGGTTGTTAAAGACCATATACTAACACAATGTACCAAACTTCAGCCGGATCGGATGAAATTTGCTTCTCTTAGAGGCTCCGAAAGCCAAATCGGGGGATCGGTTTATATGGGAGCTATATATAATTATGGACCGATGTGGAGCAATTTTTGCATAGTTGTTAGCAACCATATACTAACATCATGTACCAAATTTCAGCCGGATCGGATGAAATTTGCCTCTCTTAGAAACTCCGCAAGCCAAATCTGGGGATCGGTTTATATGGGGGCTATATATAATTATGGACCGATTTGAACCAATTTTTGCATGGTTGTTAGAACCCATATACTAACACCATGTACCAAATTTCAGCCGGATCGGATGAAATTTGCTTCTCTTAGAGGGTCTGCAAGGCAAATTTGGGGGTCCGTTTATATGGGTGCTATACGTAAAAGTGGACCGATATGGCCCATTTGCAATACCATCCTACCTACATCAATAACAACGACTTGTGCCAAGTTTCACGTCGATAGCTTGTTTCGTTCGGAAGTTAGCGTGATTTCAACAGACGGACGGACGGACGGACGGACGGACATGCTCAGATCGACTCAGAATTTCACCACGACCCAGAATATATATACTTTATGGGGTCTTAGAGCAATATTTCGATGTGTTACAAACGGAATGACAAAGTTAATATACCCCCCATCCTATGATGGAGGGTATAAAAAATATGGGAAACATTTAAATCTGAAGCAATTTTAAGGAAACTTCGCAAAAGTTTATTTATATATATATATATATATATATATATTAGAAGTTTAGGAAAATTAGAGTCATTTTTACATCTTTTCGACTAAGCAGTGGCGATTTAACAAGGAAAATGTTGGTATTTTGACCATTTTTGTCGAAATCAGATAAACATATATATGGGAGCTATTTCTAAATCTGAACCGATTTCAATCAAATTTGGCACACATGACTATACTACCAATCGTACTCCTTGTGCAAAATTTCAAGCTAATCGGGATAAAACTCTGGCTTCTGGGTCCATATAAGTGCATATCGGGCGAAAGATATATATGGGAGCTATATCTAAATCTGAATCGATTTCAATCAAATTTGGCACACATGACTATACTACCATTTGTACTCCCAGTGCAAAATTTCAACCAAATTGGGCCAAAACTCTGGCTTCTAGGGCCATATAAGTCCATATCGGGCGAAAAACATATATATGGAAGCTATATCTAAATCTGAACCGATTTCAATCAAATTTGGCGCACATGACTATACTACCAATTGGACTCCTTGCGCAAAATTTCAAGCTAATCGGGATAAAACTGTGGCTTCTGGGTCCATATAAGTGCATATCGGGCGAAAGATATATATGGGAGCTATATCTAAATCTGAACCGATTTCAATCAAATTTGGAACGCATAGCTACAATGCTAAATCTACTCCCTATGCAAAATTTCAACCAAATTGGGCCAAAACTCTGGCTTTTAGGACCATATTAGTCCATATCGGGCGAAAGATATATATGGGAGCTATATCTAAATCTGAACCGATTTCAATCAAATTTTGCACGCTTGACTATATGACTAAGTGTTATGTTTGTACAAAATTTCAAGCAAATCGGTATAAAACTCTGGCTGCTGGGTCCATATTAGTGCCTATCGGGCGAAAGATATATATGGGAGCTATATCTAAATCTGAACCGATTCATTCCAAAATCAATAGTGTTCTACTCTGACCCCAATTTGGAACATGTGCCAAATTTGAAGGCGATTGGACCTAAATTGCGACCTAGACTTTGATCACAAAAATGTGTTCACAGACAGACGGACGGACAGACGGACATGGTTATATCGACTCAGGGACCCACCCTGAGCATTATTGCCAAAGACACCATGTGTCTATCTCGTCTCCTTCTGGGTGTTACAAGCATATGCACTAACTTATAATACCCTGTTCCACAGTGTGGCGCAGGGTATACAAAATTAATTGAGTTTTGCAATCAACATCAATAAAATTTTTAATTGAATCAATTAAAAAGTTATTTGAAATTTTCAAATCAAAACAATTGATTTTTTAATCAAATATTTTTTATGCCCAATTAAAAATGTGATTAATATCGTTTTCATGATTGAAGACATTTCAATTAAAAATTTAATTGGATCAATTAATTTCGTGATTGAATCGGAAAAAATTTTTTTTGTCTATCACATCAAAAAATACTTCTTGTGAAGTGAAATAGTCCATCTCTAGAAGAGCATTTTTAAATGCAATGGCTTATGAAGAACTTCCAAATTTTTTAGCTGGGATACGATTAGAAAAATATGATTATTTCCCAATCCAAAAGATTGAGGCGGTGTTTCTACGTCTCTGATGAAAAACAACCACATTTTTTAAGAACAAAAAATGACACAACCACAAAATAAATAAACCCTTCCTTCAAAACTAATAGGCAAAAAAAAAAATAAAACAAAAATGAGAGAAAAACGGAAGCTGTTAAACAAATTACTAAAACATTAAAAACCAAATGGACAAGAACAAAACGAAATAAATGAGATTACAAAACAAAATACAACCAAGAAAACACAACTAAAATACAGCAGCAGGAAAATTATGCTTATCTAGAATGCCACCATCACCAAAACCAGCACACCGGGCATTAGACTAGGTAGCAATGGCTGCAACATTGACATCAAGAGACCCCTTAAGAAAAACATAAACTGCCGAAATTTAACCCCACAAGAATATTGTCACAGACTTGGCATGGCATGACACTCATTGATTGTAGTTGACAATAAGATCCGCCAAGAGAGATAACATCCAGCAGCAAATCCACAGAAGTCCGACGTAATGTGCAATATTCGTAGTACTCTCATCCTTGTATTTACAACGACGGCCACACAACAGACAGATATGCGCAACAGCGAAGATAATTTGGTGCTGGGCTACAAACAAATCTGGGTTACAAGACCGACAACACACCGCAACGACACATGTGACAAACAAATAATGAATCCAATTCACTTTAGTTTCATCAGACGGACGATCACGAAAGGACACATGGTGAAGCAGAACAATACGATGAAGTTTACGATGACGCCAACAAACGAAACAGTAGCTCTCATCTTGGAACCAAATCGGGCAAACCAACGATACGAGAATAGATCAGAAAATTATGTTATTTCTCTCGATATCTCACTAAATAACCGACAATCAACAAAGGGCTAAAGTCGGGCGGGACAATGTTCGTATAGTTGATATACAAATTCGCTGATAAGTAACATATTGCGATCAACTTCAAGTTTCTATCATTTCTAAACCGCTCGTTTGATAGCTAACAGCTTTATTGTCATGACAGTTCATTTTATTGTTTAAAAGCTTACAGAAGCATTTTGATATAATTCGTTCGGAAATAAAGAAACGGCAACAACACCAAAAATCATCCAAAAAGTAAAGGCCAGGCGAAATACTCGCCTCAGTGGTAGAAAACTTGAACTGATTATATCATGAAAACGGATGCAACACATATTAAAATAAAAAAACAAGTATATACGGCCGTAAGTTCGGCCAGGCCGAAGCTTATGTACCCTCCACCATGGATTGCGTAGAAACTTCTACTGAAGACTGTCATCTACAATCGAATTACTTGGGTTGCGGTAACACTTGCCGATGGCAAGGTATCTTAAAATTTTCTAACATCGTCTTCTAAATTACAAGGTAGTCCATACGTAGTAGGCCGATTAAATACGTATATAATTAAGTTTAAAGTTTCTATACAAATAAAATTTTGACAAAATAAAATTTTGACAACATTTTCTATAGAAGTAAAATTTGAAAAAAATTTTCTATAGAAATAAAATTTGGAAAAAAATTCTATAGAAATAAAATTTTGACAAAATTTTCTATATAATTATCTATAGAAATTTTTATTTCTATAGATAAAATTTTGACAAAATTTTCTATAGAAATAAAATTTTGACAAAATTTTCTATAGAAATAAAATTTTGACAAAATTTTCTATAGAAATAAAATTTTGACAAAATTTTCTATAGAAATAAAATATTTACAAAATTTTCTATAGAAATAAAATTTTGACAAAATTTTCTATAGAAATAACATTTTGACAATGTTTTCCATAAAAATAAAATTTTGGTGGATTATTTTTGGCTCGAGTGGCAACCATGGATATGAACCGATATGAACCAATATATAACTATAGACCGATATGGACCAATTTTGGCATGGATATTAGCGGCCTTATTCTAACACCACGTTGCAAATTTCAACCGGATCGGATAAATTTTGCTCCTCCAAGAGGCTCCGGAGATCAAATCTGGGGAACGGTTTATATGGGGACTATATATAATTATGGACCGATATGGACCAATTCTTGCGTGTTTGTTAGAGACGACATTCTAACACCATGTTCAAAATTTCAACCGGATCGGATGAATTTTGCTCCTCCAAGAGGCTCCGGAGGACAAATATGGGAATCGATTTATATGGGGGCTATATATAATTATGGACCGATATGGACCAATTTTTGCATGGTCATTAGAGAACATATACTAACACCATGTACCAAATTTCAGCCGGATCGGATGAAATTTTCGTTTCTTAGAGGCTCCGCAAGCCAAATCGGGGGATCGGTTTATATGGGGGCTATATATAATTATGGACCGATGTGGACCAAATTTTGGATGGTTGTTAGAGACCATATACTAACACCATGTACCAAATTTCAGCCGGATCGGATGAAATTTGGTTCTCTTAGAGGCTCCGCAAACCAAATCGGGGGATCGGTTTAAATGGGGGCTTTATGTAATTATGGACCGATATGGACCAATTTTTGCATGGTTGTTAGAGACCATATACTAACACCATGTACCAAATTTCAGCCGGATCGGATGCAATTTGCTTCTCTTAGAGCGATCGCAAGCCAAATTTGGGGGTCCGTTTATATGGGGGCTATACGTAAAAGTGGACCGATATGGACCAATTTTTGCATAGTTGTTAGAGACCATATACTAACACCATGTTCCAAATTTCAGCCGGATCGGATGAAATTTCCTTTTCTTAGAGGCTCCGCAAGCCAAATCTGGGGATCGGTTTATATGGGGACTATATATAATTATGGACCGATGTGGACCAATTTTTGCATGGTTGTTAGAGACCATATACTAACATCATGTACCAAATTTGAGCTGGCTCGGATGAAATTTGCTTCTCTTAGAGCAATCGCAAGCCAAATTTGGGGGTCCGTTTATATAGCGGCTATACGTAAAAGTGGTCCGATATGGCCCATTTGCAATACCATCTGACCGACATCAACAAGGCCGTATTCAGGGGGGGGGGGATGAGGGGGATCAAACCCCCCCCGAAATGAATGAATATTTTTATATTAATAAAAATTTATGTTTAGCTGCATAGAAAAATCTTATCGAAGATGTTGAAGAAAAGCTGGAGGTTTTATTTTGAAAAACGCTTCCCAATAAAACTTGCACAAATCATAGAATACTAGTTGAAAAGCCCGTCAAACGACGGTCGAAAAAAAAACAAATTATTTTTGTTCTCGCACCACAAATTTCATTTTTGGAAAATGTATTTCTGCTTTTTATGTGTGTTTGTTGTTCTTTTTGTGAACATGACTCGCTTTGTTTGGCCATAGCAACAACAACGAAACAGCCCAACACACATGTGTAAATGAAATGGCGCAAAACCTGCGAAAAGAACCTGCCTAATTCAGCGATGGAAGCAATAAAGAGATTTTTCCAAACGTGCATATTCTTTTAAAAATTTTGGTCACTTTGCCAGTTACTCAGGGATGGAAAATACAATTTTTAAGAAAGTACAAAAAAGGTATTTTTTGAGCGGAAAGGTACTTTTTACTAAATTTCAACAAAAATGTCACTGGAAGATTATTGTCAAGAGACTGAATTTTAAAGAAAATAAAATTTTGGCAAAATTTTCTATAGAAATAAAATTTTGCAAAAATTTCCTATAGAAATAAAATTTTTACAAAATTTTCAATTGAAATAAAATTTTGACAAAATTTTCTATAAAAATAAAATTTTGCAAAAATTCTATATAGAAATAAAATGTTGACAACTATTTCTAGCGAAATAAAATATCGATAATATAGAATCCCATTCTTTTTTCGACTAAAACTTTCTTGAAGTTCAATAAAATCCTGTTTTTGACTATGTCTTTTACAAAATCGAGATTTTCTTCCCACATGAACATGTCTGTTTTGCCATATTTGTAAAATACTATTAGCAAATAAGGTTGATAAAGACTTTCTCAAAATATTAAAATATTTTGTCAAAGCTATTGTACCATAAATCTGATATCGACTCGCGGGGGTACTACGGTATTGACCGGGGTGAAAAAGGTTTGAAAAAGTACTATAGTACTGCATTTTCCATCCCTGCAGTTACTACGTGCTCATCCGAACGTTCATTTTCAACAATGAAGAGATTAAAAATGTATCTTAGAAATTCGACTAGCGAGAGTAGACTCAAAGGATTGGCATTAATGTCGGTTCATCGCCGAATAAATGTGTCGACTGAAGAAGTCATTGATTTATTTGCTGCCCAAAAAGCCCGTCGGCTCAATTTAATATTATAACAAGTATATACAGCACTAAGTTCGGCCGGGCCGAATCTTAAATACCCACCCCCATGAACCAAATATTAGGGTTTCCTTTGAAATTTCAGGAGGGCTTGAGGACTTGAGGATATTCCCGAAGATAAATTTAAAGATTTCACCTATGAGGACTATATCAGATTCTGGATTTATAAGAACCATTTTTGTTTGCATTTTAGAGGAATCATTAACATCTCTTCTAAGTGTGCAAGAAAATTATGAAATAAAGTCTTGATTTGCAATCTTAAATCTGTAGAAGTAAAATC
Source organism: Haematobia irritans (assembly GCF_050003625.1). Classification (NCBI taxonomy): domain Eukaryota; kingdom Metazoa; phylum Arthropoda; class Insecta; order Diptera; family Muscidae; genus Haematobia; species Haematobia irritans. Next base: position 133,320,054 of record NC_134400.1, read on the forward strand.
TGGAAATTTTACATTGAGTTACAAGCAATTTTCATGATCAGTGCGCCTTCTACACCCTCAAGAAGTGAAGTCGGTCTATATGGAGGCATTACCAAATGGATCGATAAAAACTTAATCCGATAAACGTTTTTGTGAGCCTAAAATACCAGAATATTTACAATTTCAGGCAAATCAGATAAAAACTATGGTTTCTAGAAACCCAAGGAGTTAAATCGGGAGATCGTTCTTATGGGGGCTATACTAAAATATGGACCGATACTCACCGTTTTCGGCACACCTCTTTATGACCCGAAAATACCTCTAGATTTCCAATTTCAGGCAAATAGGATAAAAACTTCGGATTCTAGAAGCCCAAGAAGTAAAATCTTGAAATCGGTCTATATGGGGGCTATACCAAAATATGGACCGATACTCACCATTTTCGGCACACCTCTTTATGGTCCTAAAATACCTCTAGATTTCCAATTTCAGACAAATTGGATAAAAACTACGGTTTCTATAAGCCCAAGACCCAAAATCGGGAGGTCGTTTTATATGGGGACCATACCAAAACATGGACCGATACTCACAATTTTTGGCACACGTATTTGTGGTCCTACAATACCTCTAAATTTCCAATTTCAGGTAAATTGAATAAAAACTGCGGTTTCTATAATCCCAAGAAGTAAAATCGGGAGATCGGTTTATATGGGGGCTATACCAAAATATGGATCGATACTCACAATTTTTGGCACACGTATTTGTGGTCCTACAATACCTCTAAATTTCCAATTTCAGGTAAATTGAATAAAAACTGCGGTTTCTATAAGCCCAAGAAGTAAAATCGGGAGATCGGTCTATATGGGGGCTATACCAAAACATGTACCGATAATCACCATTTTTGGCACACCTCTTTATGGTCATAAAATACCTCTAGGTTTCAAATTTCAGGCAAATTGGATAAAAACTACGATTTCTATAAGCCCAAGACCCCAAATCGGGAGGTCGGTTTATATGGGGACTATATCAAAACCTGGACCGATATAGCCCATCTTCGAACTTGACCTGCCTGCAGACAAAAGACGAGTTTGTGCAAAATTTCAGTACGATTGCTTCATTATTGAAGACTGTAGCGTGATTACAACAGACGGACAGACAGACGGACATCGTTATATCGTCTTAGAACTTCTCCCTGATCAAGAATATATATACATTATATAGTCGGAAATCTATATTTCGATGTGTTACAAACGGAATGACAAACTTATTATACCCCCGTCACCATTCTATGGTGGTGGGTATAAAAATATTGTATACATACCTATGCATAAATAAAATTTTCTACACATGAGATTATATGAATATTTTTTTTTTAAAGTTGAACCCCCCCCGAATTAAAATCCTGGCTACGGCCTTGGACATCAATAACAACTACTTGTGGCAAGTTTGAAGTCGATAGCTTGTTTCGTGTGGAAGTTAGCGTGATTTCAACAGACGGACGGACGGATGGACATGCTTAGATCGACTCAGAATTTCACCTCGACCCAGAATATATTTATAATTTATGGGGTCTTAGAGCAATATTTCGATGTGTTACAAACGGAATGACAAAGTTAATATACAACTTTTCGTACATAGTATGAACGATCTGCTCAAATACCCGATAAGTCGTACTACTAATTTCATTGGCTTACTTTTCATTATTATTACGAAGCCTTTTCTATCAGTGTAAGAATCCCATAAGCGGAAAAAAATTCTCCACTTTTGTTAATACGTGTGATAGAAGTAAGGGCAAATGGTGTAAATGGGGAACGCGTTCAATTTTAAGCTCCAGTAGATCCTACTATGGAGCATAATATTTAATGATGGGTTCACCTCAACATAGTACTTCCATTAATAGATCGTCATGCACTTCAAAATGTTATCCTTTGCTAAACGAATATCATGAACTTGGCTCTAATAAGAAACTAAAAACAAAACAGTACACAATTTACCCATTTCGGAAATGTTATAAGGCAATGGGACAAAAAAAAATGATTTTATTCATTAAATTGACGTCTGCCAAATGAATTTGTTACGCTACACGCCTGCATGAAAATTGCGATTTGTGTGGATATATTTTTTTAGTTTTTTTCTTCTTCTCTTGTTGTCAAAATTGATAACCTTGAACTTCGTGAACAAATTAAGGACATAACATTTGTTACGGCGAATTAAAAATTAAGTCTCGCCAAGATAATAAAATGGTTTTTATGATTACCGAGAGAAATTTAAAGAAAAATAAATATAGCATTTTATGAGGGGGTCTCGAAGGTTACACCCAATTTATTTTCTCAATCGAAAATCTATCAGGTGTATCCTACATAGCTCTCCAATTCGACTCAATGAAGAAGAACATCAATTTATAGCCAGAGTTAGATAAGACGTTTGTGTCTTTGCGACATTGTAATAAGTTGTCGTCTAAGGAGTGACTAGACCGAAAAGTGAGTACCACCCATCGACCAACAGCACTTTCAGAGGACATACGGCAGGCGACAACATTTAGTAGTGATTGCTTCAATCCATGAGACAGAATACACAAAACCATGAATATGTTTATGCTACTGTTTATTTGTTCAACTTCTCCTATCGGAATGATTTGTTGTTGTGGTCATGTTTGGGAACAGGTCATTCTAGATTGCAGTGAGGGATATGCATTTTTTTCAGTACCTGTATCCTAACGATGTCGCCAATTCCTTGTAATAACACTTAAGGCGAGATTAAACAATGACCAGTGACCAAGACAATAGCTTAACCTATGGAATTGCATTTAGAAAATGTGTGTGTGTCTTTAAAAAAGTTTCTTAAATACCTCAGAGGTGAACAAGTCATCCTGTTTGGGGATCTCATTATATATCATAACAATCTCTGTTCTCCCAGCTGGTCATTGATGCAGCGGAGAAGATATTTCCAAAAATATGAGAACTTCCCGGCCCGTATAAGGGGCCCACTTTGAAGCTTTGGATTAGAGGTGTGCGCGTGAGTGAAATTTCACTCACACTCATGCACATTCACGAAGTCAAATATTTATTCACGCACGATAAGTGTCGTAGCCACCCACATTCACGCACATTCACGAAATGAAAAACAGTAATCACGCACGAACTACTTTTACAGACTCACACTCACGACAATTCACGTGACTCAGGGCAAATTCACGAGACTCATGACATTTTCCAACCGGGAATGACCAAGGGTAAGTTAGGTTAGGTTAGGTGGCAGCCCGATGTATCAGGTTAGGTTAGGTTATGTGGCAGCCCGATGTATCGGGCTCACTTAGACTATTCAGTCCATTGTGATACCACATTGGTGAACTTCTCTCTTATCACTGAGTGCTGCCCGATTCCATGTTAAGCTCAATGACAAGGGACCTCCTTTTTATAGCCGAGTCCGAACGGCGTTCCACATTGCAGTGAAACCACTTAGAGAAGCTTTGAAACCCTCATAAATGTCACCAGCATTACTGAGATGGGATAATCCACCGCCGAAAAACTTTTTGGTGTTCGGCCGAAACAGGAATCGAACCCACGACCTTGTGTATGCAAGGCGGGCATGCTAACCATTGCACCACGGTGGCTCCCCCGATGTATCAGGCTCACTCAGACTATTCAGTCTATTGTGATACCACATTGGTGAACTTCTCTCTTATCACTGAGTCCTGCCCGATTCCATGTTAAGCTCAATGACAAGGGACCTCCTTTTTATAGCCGAGTCCGAACGGCGTTCCACATAGCAGTGAAACCACTTTGAAACCCTCACAAATGTCACCAGCATTACTGAGGTGGGATAATCCACCACTGAGAAACTTTTTGGTGTTCGGTCGAAGCATGAATCGAACCCACGACCTTGGCTTCGGGCATGCTAACCATTGCACCACGGTGGGTACTAAGTTTCAACCGGATCGGATGAATTTTGCTCCTTCAAGAAGCTCCGGAGGTCAAATCTGGGGATAGGTTTATATGGGGGCTATATGTAATTATGAACCGATATGGACCAATTATTGCATAGTTGTTAGAGACCATATACTAACCAGAGATGGTCTGTATCGAACATTTTAAAGTTTGCGACTGTCGCAAAGTTGTAAACGTCGTAAACGTCATATACACGTCGTAAATGTAGAAAAAGTAGCAAACGTCGCAAACTCCAAATATTTCAGACCCTTCAAAAAGAGCAGCGAATGATATCCAAAATGATGATATATGCGAAGAATTTTCAATTCTCAGGAATGTTCATAAAATTATTATCGAGTTTAAAAATCTTGAGAATATAGTTATTTCAATTGGAAACTCGAAGCCAAAATTACTATAAACTACTCGATGGTGCAGTAAACACGACGGTCGGTACTCGCTCATAGTCAACCTTTCACAAATTACTGCAGAAACTGGATGCAAGGAACACTACTTAAGTCTTATATAGGTTAGGTTAGGTGGCAGCCCGATGTATCAGGCTCACTTAGACTATTCAGTCCATTGTGATAACACATTGGTGAACTCCATTCCATGTTAAGGGACCTCCTTTTTATAGCCGAGTCCGAACGGCGTTCCACATTGCAGTGAAATCACTTAGAGAAGGTTTGAAACCCTCAGAAATGTCACCAGCATTACTGAGGTGGGATAATCCACCGCTGAAAAACGTTTTGGTGTTTTGGGTCGAAGCAGGAATCGAACCCACGACCTTGTGTATGCAAGGCGGGCATGCTAACCATTGCACCACGGTGGCTCCCTCTTATATAAGTGAATTGCTGTTTAGAGAAAATTTTATAAAATCACTTTTTGGCTTATTAGAGCCAATTTCCATACTAATTCAAAATTTTCAAAATTGTAGCTAGTCATTCGTTGATACAGCTTAAGCTTGGACCACAAAAACCAAGAATAGTTTGAAGTTGTGAATGAGAGATGTAAATCTAGTAGAGTTTTGAATAAATACAACATAAAATTCTTTTTGCATATTTTTTATCGGGGAGCTTAACTAAATAGAATTAAAAAATATTCACAATTTCTTTAATTCCAAATTAGGTCTTCCACACTAGGTTTACGACTTTTGCGACATACGTATTATACCGTCGTAAACGTATGTCGCAAAAGTCACAGTTTGCAACAGGCCAACCCTGATACTAACACCACGTACTAAGTTTCAACCGGATCGGATGAATTTTGCTCCTCGGATCGGTTTATATAAGGGCTATATGTAATTATGGATCGATATGGACCAATTCTGGCATGTTTCTTAGAGACCATAAACTAACGCCACGTAGCAAATTTCAACCGGATCGGATGAAATTTGGTTCTCTTAGAGGCACCGCAAGCCAAATCTGGGGATCTGTTTATATGGGGGCTATATATAATTATGGACCGATATGGACCAATTTTTGCGTAGATTTTTACGTAGAAGTGAACCAATATGGCCCATTTGCAATACCATCCGACCTACATCAATAACAACCCTCGTAGTTGTTCGGAAACTTCTTAGCCTAGCACAAAAAACGCGGTATAAACAGAAAAAAGTTTAGTGTTTTGGAAACTTCTATATCTGTTATGAACACATGTTAAATTTTGTTTCGATCTGGCAACTCCTTAATATAGAAACAGATGTTCAAAAACGACGCATCCGCAATTTTTTTACAATGGAAAAATTAGAAATGCGTGCTGTCATTAAATATTTCCATCAAAAAGGTTTATCGGGACAAGAAATTCATAATGATATAGTGAATGTGTTAGGTGAAAGTGCTCCTTCATAAAACAGTAAAAAATTGGGTTGCTGAATTTAAACGTGGTCGTACAAGCATTAAAGATGAACCACGTAGTGGACGTCCAAAAACAGCAACAACAACAGAAGTTGTAGCCAAAGTGCATGATATGGTATTAAATGATCGACGAATAAAAGTGCGTGAAATTGCTAATATCATGGGCATCTCAAATGATCGAGTCCATTTAATTTTGCATGAAGAACTACAGATGAAAAAGCCTTCTGCAAGATGGGTGCCGCATTTGTTAACAGTCGATCAAAAACGCATAAGAATGAACATTTCTCAAGCTTGCTTGGATCGTTTTAAGCGAAATAAAAAGGATTTTAAGCGTCGTTTCATAACTGTTGATGAGACATGGATCCACCACTATACTCCAGAGACAAAAGAACAATCCAAACAATGGACTGAAGCTGGAGGAAGTGCCCCAAAGAAGGCAAAAACAATTCGATCGGCTGGTAAGGTTATGGCAACGGTCGATCGACTCAGAATTTCACCACGACCCATATATATACTTTATGGGGTCTTAGGGCAATATTTCGATGGGTTTCAAACGGAATTGCAAATTTAATATACCCCCATCCTATAGTGGAGGGTATAAAACGTTATGTGAAATTGAAACTCAAGTGTCACTGTTTTTGCTTGTCCCGGCCAATTCCGAAATGTTTCGAATTTCGGTAACCATCATTTGGCAACCCTAGGTAAAAATGGGTATCTCTGCATGAAAGCAAATTTTCTTGGATTTAAAAATTCTGAATTTGGAAATTTACCAGAAAAATTTACTAAATTCGTATTTCTTTCCTAATATCAAGTACGCAAAACTTAAATTTAAAAAAGAATTGGGTCTTAAAAGTATCATTACTTTAATTCTCTGCTTCTTTGGCTCGGACAAAATCTTTGGAGCTGGACATGCGTTTTTTCGGTGTGGTCTCTTGAAGGTGAGCTCTATGCACAATGTCGTTCTTTATTATTCTCGCCATCGTAGTAAGAAAACATTGAATGCTACAAATCGCTATGAAACTGTCATATTAAGTCAACATGTCATTATCGCACATAAATGCAGCCATCACATAGATCTAGACGAACCGCCATCATCTCAAATGGTGTTGGGCATCATCAACTCTACATTTATGTTACACCTGCGCCCATAAACTACAAACGAGAATGAATTGTAGAAGTACGTACTATAAGTCTTATTAATGTAATTTTGCTTACAAAAGCGAAGCTATGTGGATATTTGTTCATCACAACAACTGCTGATAACAGTGCATATGCTGCAACAATGCAACTAATAAAATATCCCAGCATTTTTACCACAATAAGAAAAAAACAAATTGGAATGAATGGTGCAGCCGCCAAGATAAATAATCAAAATTAGATATCTCACATACCATCAAAAGTTTTTGAAAGAGAGATAGAGAGAGAGAGAGGTAGGAAGTCATACACTGAAAAAAAAGCATGCCAGGTTCCAAAGATTTTGTCTTTACACTAATGATTTTGATATTGATTCCGGGCAAAATAAGTGGAGAATAGGGTTGCCAGTATTGGGGATTTTTCTCCAAATCGGGAATATTGTTTCATGGATGGGGACGAAATTTTTGATTTAGTGACTTGGGGAATGGGTGGGAAAATCCCAAAAAATTGTGTTTTTTTTTAGGGAATTTTACAAATCTGTTTATTGTAATAAATCAGCTTTATGGTTTATATGAAATTCTTTTCTTCTAAAGGGTGATTAAATTGTAACGGCCGATGTTGAATGCGAACCACACCTAAACGCCAAGTTTTTTTTCCGAATTTTATTTGACATTTCTCTATTTCAGACTTACTCAATTTGAACCATGGAGAGATACACAATCCAACAACGTGTTAAATGGATCCAAGAAATGGCAACAGTGTATGATCAATTTTCGAAGAAAATCATCTTCAGTGATGAGGCAAAATTTCACCTCAGTGGATTCGTCAATAAACAGAATTGCCGCATTTGGGCGAATGAGAATCCAAGAGTGATTGTCGAAAAACCAATGCAGCCACAAAGAGTGACTGTTTGGTGCGGTTTATGGGCTGGCGGCATCAGCGGGCCGTATTTTTTCCAAAATGAAGCCGGTCAGGCAGTTACTGTGAATGGTGCAGTGTTGCCAGGTTGGGGGTTTTCCCCCCAAATTTAGGGGTTTTTTACACGTTTAGGGGGATTTTTAGGGGTAACATTTATTTGGGGGGATTTTTGGGGGGTAAAAAAATATCTTAGATCTTATAAAGTGGAGCAATTCTAAACAAAATTTGGAACAATTCTGGCATGAATTTTGAGAAAAAATAAAGGAAGTCAACCCATGTTCCTAAATACAAGCAAGTATGCAGTGACATTCTTTTTTATACGCATCTGTTGAAGGGCCATTTTTAATATTTGATACAATTAAAAACAAGGTTATGTTAGGTTATGTGGCAGCCCGATGTATCAGGCTCACCAATGTGGTATCACAATGGACTGAATAGTCTAAGTGAGCCTGATACATCAGGCTACCACCTAACCAGACTATTCAGACCATTGTGATACCACACTGGTGAACTTCTCTCGTTTCACTGCCCGATTCCATGTTAAGCTCAATGTAAATGGACCTCCTTTTTATAGCCGAGTCCTAACGGCGTTCCACATTGCATTACAACCACCTAGAAAAGCTTTGAAACCCTCAGAAATGTCATCAGCATTACTGAGATGAGGTAATCCACCGCTGAAAAAATTTTTGGTGTTCGGTCGAAGCAGGAATCGAACCGGAATTTGTGACAAGTGGTGTAATGATTTTATCTAATGATTTTTATTTACTTCAAAAGAAAATTTTTAGCATAAAAAAACTTATTTTGTGTAAAATTTTGTTCCTCAGAAAAAATCTTCTTTCAGTTTATATATTTGTGTTAAATCTACAGGATTTTTAACGAAATATTGGGCGTCTTTTGTATTATTTACATACTTAAAAATTTTGGGGGTTTTTGTAAAAAGTCTAGACCAATTTAGGGTTTTTTTTCTTAAGATTTGGGGGGAAGAATCAAAAATTACCTGGCAACACTGGAATGATGTTCGCTATCGTGAGATGATAACGAACTTTTTATGACCCGAATTGGAGGATATGGATGTGAACGATATGTGGTTTCAGCAGGACGGTGTCACTTGCCACACAGCTAACGAAACAATGGCTCTTTTGCGCAACAAATTCAATGGCCGTGTTATCTCACGTAATGGCGATGTCAATTGGCCGCCAAGATCATGTGATTTAATACCGTTTGACTTTTTTCTTTGGGGTTATTTGAAAGAAAAGGTGTACGTCGATAAGCTAGCAACAATTCAACAGCTAAAGGATGAGATAATTTGGCACATTAACGGCATAGGAGCCACCGTGGTGCAATGGTTAGCATGCCCGCCTTGCATACACAAGGTCGTGGGTTCGATTCCTGCTTCGACCGAACACCAAAAAGTTTTTCAGCGGTGGATTATCCCACCTCAGTAATGCTGGTGACATTTCTGAGGGTTTCAAAGCTTCTCTAAGTGGTTTCACTGCAATGTGGAACGCCGTTCGGACTCGGCTATAAAAAGGAGGTCCCTTGTCATTGAGCTTAACATGGAATCGGGCAGCACTCAGTGATAAGAGAGAAGTTCACCAATGTGGTATCACAATGGACTGAATAGTCTAAGTGAGCCTGATACATCGGGCTGCCACTTACCCTAACCTAACCTAACCTAACCTAACGGCATAGAAACTCCATTATGCCTCAGCGTCATCGAAAATTTGGACCATCGAATGAAGGTGTGCCACCGAGGTCGCGGCGCCCATTTGGCCGATATTTTGTTCCATATTATTATTTTCTTAACTGGCTAAAAGTTTTTAGTTTGACTAAAAAATTAATTATATCAAATAATTTATTAAATGGAACATTTTGCAACATTTTAATTGAAAATATATATGTTGTTTTTGTCTGTGTATTTAGAACTAAACTTAGATTCATAAATACACATGTTAACCGAACTCCCATTTTTATACCCTCCATCATAGGATGGGGGTATATTAACTTTGTCATTCCGTTTGTAACACATCGAAATATTGCTCTAAGACCCCATAAAGTATATATATTCTGGGTCGTGGTGAAATTCTGAGTCGATCTAAGCATGTCCGTCCGTCCGTCTGTTGAAATCACGCTAACTTCCGAACGAAACAAGCTATCGACTTAAAACTTGGCACAAGTAGTTGTTATCGATGTAGGTCGGATGGTATTGAAAATGGGCCATATCGGTCCACTTTTACGTATAGCACCCATATAAAGGGACCCTCAGATTTGGCTTGTGGAGCCTCTAACAGAAGCATATTTCATCCGATCCGGCTGAAATTTGGTACATGGTGTTGGTATATGGTCTCTAACAACCGTGCAAAAATTGGTCCACATCGGTCCATAGTTATATATAGCGCCCTTATAAACCGATTCCCAGATTTGGGTTGCGGAGCCTCAAAGAGAAGAAAATTTCATCCGATCCGGCTGAAATTTGGTACATGATGTTGGTATATGGTCTCTAACAACCATGCACAAATTGGTCCATATCGGTCCTTAATTATATATAGCCCCCATATAAACCGATCCCCAGATTTGGGTTGCGGAGCCTCAAAGAGAAGCAAATTTCATCCGATCCGCCTTAAATTTGGTACATGATATTGGTATATGGTCTCTAACAACCATGCAAAAATTGGTACACATCGGTTCATAATTATATATAGCCCCCATATAAACCGATCCCCAGATTTGGCTTGCGAAGTCTCCAAGAGAAGCAAATTTCGTCCAATCCGGTTGTAATTTGGAACATGGTGTTAGTATATGATCTTTAACAACCGTGCCAGAATTGGTCCATAACGGTTGATAATTATATATAGCCCCCATATAAAACATTCTCCAGATTTGACCTCCGGACCCTCTTGGAGGAGCAAAATTCATCCGATCCGGTTCAAATTAGGAACGTGGTGTTAGTATATGGTCGCTAACAGCCATACCAAAATTGGTCCAATCACACAAAAATTGATCCATATCGGTTCATAATCATGGTTGCCACTAGAGCCCAAAATAATCTACCAAAATTTTATTTCTATAGAAAATTTTGTTCAAATTTTATTCGGTTCATAATCATGGTTGCCACTCGAGCCAAAAATAATCTACCAAGATTTTATTTCTATAGAAAATTTTGTCAAAAGTTTATTTCTATAGAAAATTTTGTTAAAATTTTATTTCTGTAGAAATTTTTATCAAAATTTTATTTCTATAGAAAATTTTGTCAAAATTTTTATTTCTATAGAAAATTTTGTGAAAATTTTATTTCTATAGAAAATTTTGTTAAAATTTTATTTTGTCAAAATTTTATTTCTACTTTGTCAAACTGAATTATATACGTATTGGATCGATCTTTTTTGATTTAATATATACCACGTATGGACTTACATACAATTTAGAAGATGGTTTTAGGAGGTTTTAAGATACCTTGCCATCGGCAAGCGTTACCGCAACTTAAGTAATTCGATTGTGGATGACAGTGTTTAGATGAAGTTTCTTCGCAATCCATGATGGAGGGTACATAAGCTTCGGCCTGGCCGAACTTACGGCCGTATATACTTGTTATTTCTCGAGCATTTAGAAGACGATTTGCTAAAGATAAAAAATGTTGAACATCCGCCTTTTGATTTTGTGTTTTGAAATCTTCATCTTATTGTAACTCGAAAATTGGCATAACAAGAATTGCATATTTTTACAATTTTATGGATTTTCTACATCAGAGCCTATTCCTTCACTATTTTTTAAAAACTTGTCAAAAAATGTATTGGGAATTTTTGTGGAGAATTTTAAATTAAATTTGGGATTTTTGTGCTATGAAAGTCCTCAAAAACTTAAATTTGCAAATTCAATTAAGACTCGACTTCAAATAGAAATAATTCAATGTTTCAAGTAAAAATCGTCTTTAAAATAAAGTGTTAAAACATGTTCTATTTTTGAATTTTTTTTTTTGTAGTCAAGATGCAAAAATACAAAAATTAAATATCTAAACTAGCCTCCCCGTGAGTTACAAAAATATTACAAACAAAAATTTGCTGTTGTGTATTCTCGTAAACGGCAAAACAGCATTAAATCGAATATATAGCAGTCTACAACCTAGTACATGCAGACAATACCTTTGGCCCATAGATAACATAGTACACAAAAAAAACTCCCCATGATTACAACATCGATGTAAAAGGCAACAAAAGCCTAGGATATTAGAATGCGTATTTTTTCATTGTATGCAACAAAACATAAGTACTACACATACAAAACCCAGACAATCGTTGCGCATGCGCAGATGTTCTTCGTATTGAAATCTAGAACTTACATTTATGGCATAGACGCAATAGTTCTAATACCCCGAACCACACTCTATGGATGTACGAAATAACATACATCAGCATCTGTCGATCGTCATTTCTAACAAAGGAAAACAATGCATGCTGCAAATGTTGAGGAAAATCGCACTTTTTAATTACACCAAAAGCTGAGAAGCTTCTTCTATAGCACAGCTGTAGTGGCATTTTCCAAATTCAAAGTGAATATTCTAACACGGGGAGGAGCTACTACAAAATAATATCAGTAATCATTTCAACATAGACACACACACACAAGCTAAAGACAAATATTTCCAACCTATTCAGCACAATCTGAGAGTGAGAAAATTCATTAGGATGAAGCGTTAACAATTGCACTTAACAATAAAGTTAATAAATCGAAAATGGAGTTCCTCTGTTAAACATGAACAATATACACTCACACACTAGCTAACACACATGCCATGACTATTAAACGTATACTGTTGTCTCTTCCGCTCTCTTTCTCACTACTAATTGTTTTATACTCTCACCATCTTCAATAGGGGAAATGATCGTCATCATAGAAATGAACCAATGAGAAAACAGTAAAGCCATCAGTGTTGCCAACTCCCCAAGGCCAAAAAGCACCAAAAATATATTATAAATTCTAACATACCACCTTCCACCACAAAATCGAAAATTAAATGCTCTACTAAAAAAAAAAAAAAAAAAAAAAAAAAAAAAACGTCCGAAGTTGTACCTCTTATAGAACTTTTGTGAATTGAATTTTAAGAAGTTAAGGTGGGTATTAAGATCGAGTTTAGCTGCTAAAATAGTCATTTGTTGACAATTACAATTTCTTTAATAATTCATTTTAGGGAATACAAACTTTGTGAAAATTTGCTTTTGGCTATTCCCCATCAAGTTATAATAAAATTTGCAGCAAATAAAATAAAATTTGCGGCAAAACTCGAACTTAGTACTCATCATTATGAACCGCTATTCAAGTATACACTTTGATCAGTTTTAATGCTTTCGTCCAATTCATTTTGATCAGTGATGTTTTTCAACTTTCAAAATATTAATATGTGGAAGGAGTCTATATTAATATATGGAAGGAGTCTTATTTCAGTTGTGCGTGCTTTTGTGAATTTAATACAAACGTTTTTAATGACATCTTTACCAAATTCGAAAATAAATTTGAGTTTCTTCGGCTCTTGAAAGTCTAATCAAAATTTTTGTATCAATTAAACTTAATACTGTTCAAAATAAAAAAAGCACCAAAAGCACTAAATGAAAATGCCAGAAAGCACCAAGTTGGTGCTTTTTTTGAAAAGGCACCAAAAAGGCAATTTGGTGCTTTTTAGAAATCAAAAAGCACTAAATTTGGTGCTAAAAGCACCAAATTGGCAACACTGAAAGCCATACACAAGTAGATTGATAGTATACATGGTGGTGGGTGATGATATTACAACCGGTTTCTTCCTAAATAAGAAAGAGATAGTGTTTTGTATATGGTGAGAGATGCGAGAGTTTAATATGAGAGAGAATGAGAGTTTTATATGTAGCCAAGATATTTTGAATCCATAGTTAAGAGCTAATTTAAAAGAAACCTAATCAGTTTGTTGAGAAACGTTGTGGGATTGAAGTCGGTTTTTGAAATCTGTGAGATTGTTTGTTTTTTATTTTTATTTGGTTAAAAGACCGGAATATATACACAAAAGCTCAAGTTGAAAGAAAAAGTTAAAAAGAAACGAAATAATAAGAGTTTAGTAACAAACAAAACAAAAAATAACATTTAAAATTACTCCATAAAGTGTTCAATATATGTTTTTTGTTTTTTTTTTGCTACCGAAAAGAAACATTTAAAAAATTGTTTTCGAAATTAATTAATTAAAAAAACATAAATAAAGCAAATTATTATCTAACCAAAATGTTTAATGTACATGATTTAATGGAATATCGCATGCAGCAACAAATTGCTCAAGAAATTTATAGACAACAGATAATGCAGCGTATACCAGGTAAGTTTGTATTTATAATAAAACATCTTAAAATTGGATACACTTAACCCTTTCACTACCGATGTCCACTTAGAAGGACATTCGAAAAAGGCACCAAATTCTATGTTCCCACTTAGTTTCGATGTTATTTTAAAGTAGAGGCTTTAATCTAAATAAGCTATAAATATTGTCCATATGGGTGAGGTCTAAAATACATTTTTATAAACTTCTTTAACAATAAACGAAAAATACGAAAATTTGAGACAATTTTTGTACTGTATATTTCTAGTATATGGGCATTTATACAAAAACTATAGCTGATACTTTTACATGTTCTTTTTAGTATTTTTTCGAATAGCGCTTATTTTCGTAAGGCTATTTGGTCACAATTCAAGAATCAAGTTTTCAGAACAAGCTCATATAGCTCTTGAAGTAGTCGAGGTAGGTTTTCAAAATGACAATTTTTGTTCTACATGCTGTTAGTACAAGTAAAAACAGAAGAAAAATAAAAGTTTTTACCATTAGTTTTATTTCGTTAGTGAAAGGGTTAAAAGTGTGACATTTGGAGTGGATATCTCGCAATTTTGGACAAAATATAGGCAACCGTGGATGCAGTTTCCCTTTAATATTGCTATTTTTTATTTATTTATTTTTTTTTTTAATACACTACTAGTTTCGTAATATTAATTTAAATACATAATTCATTACTATAATGTATTTTTCGCCATTTAAAAATATTTCGTGAAATTTACGAAAATCATCATAGCCTTAATGAATATTTTCATTAATTAGAATGTGAACTAGAGAGGGAGAAATGCCGTCGGCTCGCAGCAAATGCCAAATTTTGCTCAAATCGGCAATAAAGAAACTCAAGCATTTAAAGGAATCAATTACATAAAAAATAATTAAAATTAATTTCAACAAAAACACGACATTTTTATTAATTAATATACAAATCATTGAAACAATAAGAAAATTCGCTATAGTGACAATTTTTTTTTTTCGTTTGGTCAATTTAATAAAAAAAGTGGGAAACTTGCGATTGACTTCTCAGTGTTGTTCGAGATTTTGTAATCCGTCTGATAAATCTATTTTCTCGAAGCCTGCAATATACGCCTCTGTGACAGCGATAACCTTATCCTTCTCCTGATATTGGTGCCTAACGAGTGACTTTCTCAAGTTTGGAAACATAGCCAAAGTTCGACCAATTGATTATTCGTAGGGCGGAAGGAGTGATCTAAGATTAAGGAAATGGTGCGATGGAAGAGTGTATCTATGTTTTTTTGATTGTCACAAAACGATTCTGTAGCTTCCTTGGATTGAGCATGAAGTGCTTCGAAAACTGTTTTGGTCTCACATTTGGGATTGTTGTCCGAAGCAACTTTCTCAGGTCCAAATTGTCGACGCGTTCTTCTGATATACACCCAGAGAAGGATCACCTCAAACATGTTTCAAGAGCAAAATGTTATTTTTGGACGGTGACCATGTACAATTTTTATCGCAGCCATGTTATTTTCTAGGAAATTATGTATCTGTTTGCGAAAAGCATTTTATGTTTGGCGAGAAAACAACATTTTTACGATAAACATGTTCGGTGGTCACCATCCAAAAATAACATTTTGCTCTTGAAACATGGTTGGTATTCACACAAAAAAATAGCAATTACTTTGATTGTCAATACAATTAAAATTATGTTTAAATTTGAGCTAACAACGTAATTTGTAAATGCAATTACGACTTTAGTCACTTTAGCAACCAATGTTGTTATATCAACAAACATTTTGTTATATCAACAAAAATTTTGTTGAACTGTAACAACAATTTATTGTTAGCTCAAAAATTATAATATTATGTTCTGTGTTCCTTCTCTGCGTGTACCTACTATTACAGCTAGATATTTTATTTTAGTCACTTTATCCACCGTGATAGCCATTTTCGCGGCAGCTGTATGAGGTCCATCAAACAGCATCGTCGGACAACAACATTCGACCTCGTTAAACCAATTTTTTAATATATCCATCAAAGGATAAATGTCACGTCTTGACCATCTAGTTGTTGCTATTTTTATCAAATTTAGCGAAATTAGACGCCAACTAGACCGATCTCCTTTAATTGTTAACATTTTGTCCCATTCGTTATATAAATACAATTTCCCAACTTTCTTTCAGATCCATTTCCCTCCATGATGCCCATACCTATGGCCCATCACTTAATGTCTGCTCCACCAAGACCCAAATTACCTGGTAATGTTGAGGCCAAATTACAAAATAATGATTTGTGGCAACAATTCCATAAAATCGGCACTGAAATGATTATCACTAAAAGTGGAAGGTAAGTTTCATTTCTACCATACAATTCAATCCTTAGTCCCTAACATATAGAATAGTTGTAGATTTTGTACACCGTTTAAAACCTAAACAAATATTGAGAATAAATATGTACAAAAGGAAAAAGTATACAAATAAAGGCTGGCGCCTCAAAACTCAAGTATTTTGGCAAACAATCTTTAAAGAAGTAAAATATTTGAAGTATTTCACTGTAATGACCTTTTCAAATATTTAAAGAAAGGAAAAATACAAATGAACTCTTATAGTAGAATAGTTTTTTTTAAATACAAAGACAGTTGAGTACACGGAATTGTATTCATAGACGTTACGAACATAATCCATTAAGACATTGAAAAAGTTCATTAATGGTATGAAAATTTATATAAAAAAATCTTTAATATAACCATGATGTTATTTTCATTTATGAAGTTCTATCCTTGGCTCAATTTTAATAACAAATTTTGTTAATATTATGCTATTAATTATTTTAGAAAATGGCAAGATATAATTCAAGTACAAGAGTGCCGAAATCCTGCTGAAGCACCCAACATACAATTTTCTTCATAATTTTTTGTTAAACAATCGAATTAATACACGCAATCCCTAGTTTTACCAAAACTACTTTTATGTACACATAAAGAAATTTTCATTAGAAGTGAGGCCAACGAAACATGGCCTCAATAGTCTAAGTGAGCCTGAATCTTAATCGGGCTGCCACTTTAACCTAACGAAACAATTTCATAAATACAATGAAAAGTTTCGTTATTGTAATATATATTTTTTTATTTAATAACAAAACATTTCGTTGCATTAGTGAAAAATTTTCATTGGTTCAATTTGGCCCAATGCCAATCAAATATTATATAACGTCTAATTAAAAAATTTTATTATTTATTTATTTAATTTATTTATTTATTTTTTCGATTGTTAAAATATTGATGATATTTCTTTCTGTGTAAGAAAAATTTAAGGTTTTTCATATTTACCCTTCAATTTGCATTTATCTATTTGGTTTTATTCGCATATTGCATCCAATTAATTTTTTAATTGAAATGTCTTCAATCACGTAAATAATAGTATTGATCACAGTTTTAATTGTGTCTCAAAACAATATTAGATTAACAATTGTATTGATTTGATTTGAAAATTTCAATTAATTTTTTAGTTGGTTCAATTAAAAATGTAAGTGATGTTGATTATAAAAAAAAAAATAATTTAATTTTTAATTAATCGAATTAAAAGTTTAATTGTGTCGTTTGGAAAATTCAATGAGTTTCTTAATTGATTTATTTATTTATGTAGTTAAACTTCAGTCCAATTACCAATTAACATTTTTAATAAATCTGTTAAACAATTAATTGACCCAGCAAAAAAAAAAAAGCCGCCAAAAAAGTAGTGAAAAAGTTCTTTTTGGATCCGTAAGTGATGCAAAATTGGCACAAAAGCGATGAATTTAACATGGGCTTGTTTAAGATAAAAACGCTTCAAATATAGGCTAAGAGTTATTTTGAGGATGTAGCATTTTTAATTAAAGGCGTAACTATTTTCATCGTGGTGCAATTAATTTTATCAATTTATTTTTTATACCCTTCACCACTACTTTGGTAGAGGGTATAATAAGTTTGTGCATTTGTATGTAACGCCAAGAAGGAAAAACCGTTTAGTATACCGATCGTCTTAGAATTAAATTCTGAGTCGATTTAGCGATATCCGTCTGTATGTCTGTCTGTCTGTCTGTCTGTCTGTTCGTCCGTCCGTCTGTCTGTATATGTAATTTTGTGCACAAAGTACAGCTCGCAATTTAAGTCCGATCGTCCTCAAATTTGGCATAGGGCCGTTTCTTGGGACAAAGACAATCGCTATTGGTTTTGGAAAAAATCGGTTCAGATTTAGATATAACTGCCATATATATTTATCCCCGATTTGGTCATAGTTAGCGTGTTTATCAACCGATTTTCTTCCAAATATTTTATGAATCTCGAAAATCTTGTAAAATATCAGCCAAATCGGTTCAGATTTGACCACAGAGGCCAAAGTTTACCACCGATCTTCGTGAAATTTTGCACAGAGGGTAGAATTGACATTCTACCAATGCTTGGTAAATTTGATTGAAATCGGTTCAGATTTAGATATAGCTCATATATATATATATATATATATATATATATATATATATATATATATATATATATATATATATATATATATATATATATATATATATATATATATATATATATATATATATATATATATATATATATATATATATATATATATATATATATATATACATATATATATATATATATATATATATATATATATATATATATATATATATATATATATATATATATATATATATATATATATATATATATATATATATATATATATATATATATATATATATATATATATATATATATATATATATATATATATATATATCTTTCGCCCGATTTGGTCTTATATGGTCTCAAAAGCCAGAGTTTTGCCCTGACTTACTTCAAATTTTGCACAAGCGGTACTTTTAACGATACTATTGTATGTGACAAATATGGTCAAAATCGATTCAGATTTAGATATAGGACCCATATTTATCTTTCGTCCGATTTGAACTTATATGGGCTCAAGATCCAGGGTTTTGCTGTGATTTGCTTGAAATTTCGCACAAGGAGTACGTTTAGTAGTATCGGTAATTGTGCCAAATTGGTTGAAATCGGTTCAGAATTTAGATATGGCTCCCATATATATCTTCCGTCCGATTTGCACTCATATGACCAGGGGGCCAAAGATACACTCCCATTTACGTGAAACTTCGCATAGATAGCAGAATTATTATTCTAACTATACATGTCAAATTTAGTCAAAATCGGTTGAGATTATATATAGCTCCCATATATACGTACACCAGAGTTGGGGAAATATGGTAGACTGTTACATATTTTAGACCCATTTTCAATGGAAGTTTCCTCCAATTAACTGGATAGCGTTAGCCGATTTAAATTTTAATTCCAGAGATTTTGTAGAAGTAAAAAAATTGTCTCCTTTATATAGCTTCCAGCAAATGTGAAGTAGTTGAAATGGTAACACAAATTTTGGCCTACATACGGGTGAAGGGTATAATATAGTCGGCCCCGCCCGACTTTAGACTTTACTTACTTGTTTTTTTATTAAAAATTAAAAAGAATTCAATCATATTTTAAATGACTTAGTATTCCGTGTTTGATTAAAATGTTATTTGTATCATTTAAATTTTTAATTAAGAAAAGTTTTCAGCTTCAATAATATTTTGGTGATATTTTTCTGTGTTCCATTTAGATCACCGCGAGTAAATTCTTATTACATTGTTCACTAATAATAATTAAAGACAGCGAGATTTGCAAGGCTTATCGATAATTTTACGCTTCTTTTCAAATCGATTAATATATAGAATCGTAATAAAAATATGCCTTTTTTTATAACAATATTTCATAGAAATCTAATGAAAAGATTATCATCAAATGACCAACACATTTTATCATACTTAGGGCAAGAAAAAGAAACGTGATTTCAAACACTCGGAAACGTGTGAGTATTCAAACGGCTCTTTGTTATGGCAGAAACAAAACATTAAAAGAAGCGATCTTTGGCGCCAGTAGGGCCATAAAACAGCATTAGGTCCGTTCATTACATATATCGGGCCCTTTTCATAAACCCAAAGACATTGAATAAAACACACATTTCATAGCAACCACTTGTTCGGTTGGGGGAATTGTTGAGTTACGAGGGTCACCGCAAGACAAAAGACCAAGCCAAACCAAACCGTCGTGAATACAACTGGCCCATTGTTTTCCCTAAAAAAAAACATTCAGCTTGAACGCTTAGCAGACAATGATGCTTAGGATCGTGTTGACACTATACTCGTAGCGTTTTTGTCTTTCAAGGGACAGACGACAACAAGTGCATTATTATTATTATTATTATTGACAAATATGATGTGGAATAAAAGAAGGGGTCATCGATGCACCTACATAGCTGCTGTACTGACCCAAGCTGTTTGGCCAGGTGATCGACTACCTGAGATTTCACACATTTAATGTGTTTGGGAACAAAGGGACCAAATCGTAGCATCAACAACAAAAGCCACAATGAAAACGAAATCGTATTGAAACGAAACGAAACAACAACGAAAAAAAAAATGATAATACGACAGTGGCGGTATTTGGCGGCTTTTTGTTTTAATAATTCATTAAGTTCATTGTTTCTGATCAGTAAAAGAACTCAAGCGACAATAACAAATACACCAATCGAGAGACAGACGGACAAATCTATACAAGTTTCAGTTTTAGTAGGTAGCCAGATAGCTGCGCAAAACCCACCAAAAATGTCAAACGACATTATTTATTTATATGAAAATTAACATAATTATATATACATTTTGTCTATTGGATTGGATTTTGTTAAAGAAAAAGAGAATAAGAAGCAGAAGAAGATTTGTTACCATTTCTTTTAAATGAAAACTGTCTATGATGTCGCACATACACCACCCTAGGCCTAAGAGCATTGATTACATTTTTGTAATCTCTCTACCATTTATCAAATTTGAGCTGATTTTCGAAGAAGCACCATAACCTAGGATCAGACAAAGGGAGTGAGTTGTTGGGTTCATTAGTTACTCATTAAAAATGCATAAGAAAGAAATTAACGCCTGACCCGTGTGCAATGTGAGATTTCGAGGAAAATTTTGGAATGCTGTATTTTGAGAAATGTATAAGGAAAAATCTGAAAAGAATTCATAATAATTATTTAGAAAAATGGACAAGAGCAATTAGCACCATAGATAGTAAGAATAATATTTTCTTATTGACGAAAGTTGTTGTTACAGTTAGATGGTAAATAATATACGAGGGTGGTCGTGACTATACATATTTCAATAGAGGTTTGGTTTTCACTCAATAAACTTGACCATGCTAAAATGACAAAAATCGAGTACATATAACCCTCAAATGTGACATATTAACCTATTTTAGTAGAGTAGTAGAGTTGGTCTTGGGTTACTAAGAGGTTTTCAAAAGAAAATGAATACATAGAAAAAACTATCATCAAAACATTTTCCCACTAAAAATTGATATTGAATTTTGAAACATATCAATTAAAAATGTAATTAAATCAACCAATTGTTTATTTTAAAAAATCCATCATAATTTTTTTTTATAAAAAAGAGAAAATATCATTAAAAATTAACTAATTAAATTTTTAAATAAATTTACAAATATATTCACTTAAAAATGTAATTAAGTCAAATAAGTTTTTGCCTAAAACTCAATGATAAAAATTATTAATTATTTAATTTTTTAATTGGCGATAATACCATCATATATGTGATTGAAGAAATTTTAATTAAAAAATAATTAGATCAATTAATTTCGTACATGAAAAAAATATTTTTTTCTAACTATGTCACAAAATCACAGTTTTCAGTTAGGTTAGGTTAGGTTAGGATGTAGAGGGTGACATCAATTTTCTTGAATTGATGCCCACTTAGGCCAGTATAGGTCCATTGTGATCCCTCGATGTGATTTTTCAATCTTTCTCCTTCCGTTGCGGTCCGCTTTGTCCCAGAAACTTCCACCTGCTCGTTCTCTTTGAAAGAAATCTCAGAATAACCAACCAGAGGCCCTGATGAATGCAAGTATGTTCCTTAAGCTGCACTCCCGCAGATAAGTGAGAGCCTGAAAGAAAAAGGAGGCCAGTATTTTGTTTCTTCTAAAGGATAAAGCCGGGCACTGACAAAGGAGGTGGTACGAGTCCTCCGTAACTTCCAGGTCCAGGCACCATCTACAGATATCATCGTCTTTAAGTCCTATTCTTACCATGTGTTTCCCAAATGTGTTATGTCCTGTTATGATACCAATCAATGGCCGTAATTCCTCTCTGTTCATCGACAACAAAATTTCAGAGTTCCTACGTTTCTTTTCATCCCATATCAACTTGGTTTGCTCGCAACCATCCGAAGAGACCCAGCGTCTTCGCCATTGCTCATCATATTTAACCTCTATCCTGTAATGATAAGAGGATAGTGGAGTAAAAACGTCCGCTAGGACGTTGTTCGTTCCACGAGCACCCTCCTTAGCCAGCACATCCGCTTTCTCATTTCCTATTATCCCATAGTGCCCAGGTACCCAGCACAGAGTTAAATTATGCTGTTCAGTGAGAACCTTGAGTTTTCGACGACAGCGGCTGACTACCCTAGACCTTATGTGAGCACTGCACAATGCCTTTATAGCTGCCTGACTGTCGATGAAGAAGCTGATATCGCTTCTGAATATCGGCCCCATCAACAGCGACTCAGCCGCCTTTGTGATCGCAGAAATCTCAGCCTGAAAAATTCTGCAATCACTATCCAGCGTGTAAGACTCCCTTATTCCTAGTTCACTACAATAGATTCCGCTGCCCGTTCCTTCCTCCATCTTTGATCCGTCCGTATACATGTTCAGGGTTCCGAAGGGCATCCTCCTGTCTTCCCACTCCTCCATACTTGGTATAATGTATGTCGGTTTGTGTTGATAAACATGCTACGTGGCCATATGGTCCGTCTCTCTATACTGCCCGGCCAGAATTTCAGTATGCCTGCAGGTGGTCCTCTCTAGCGTGTTCAAGCTCTTAAGTCTCAGAAGTGTCAGTTCAGTCGTCTTCCTTACGTGTAAATCGAGTGGGATAAATCCCATCAGTACCTCCAGAGTGGCAGTGGCTGTGGTCCTCATGGCACCTGTCATGTAGATGAGTGCAGTACTATTTACCCTATTTATTCTCGATATATGATTTTGGTGTCTCACGATTGTCCACCAAACATGACAGCCATATGTGGCCACAGGTCTTACAACCGCGTTATAAAGCCAGCCAAAAAGAGTAGGCCTCATTCCCCATCTCTGCCCTACCAATTTTTGACACGAGTATAGTGCCGCATAGGCCCTCTTAATGCGATCGGCAGTATTCTCCATCCAGTTCAGCCTGGAGTCCAAAATAACTCCTAGGTACCTTGCTGATTTCGAGAGCGTCAACTTTATGCCCTGGAATTCAGGAGACTTGTACCAGGTAACCTTTCTCCTCCTGGTGAATAGTACCAACTCCGTCTTACCAGGGTTCACCCCTAAACCGCATCCTACAGTCCAATCCGAGAGATACTGCAAAGACTCGCTCAGCACATCCGAAATAGAATCGAGGAATTTTCCCGATACCATTATCACAATGTCATCCGCGTATGCCACTACCATAATACCCTTACTTGTCAGCCCAAACCTCGTTCACCACCAATAGCCACAGCAAAGGTGATATAACGCCTCCCTGTGGCAATCCTCTAGTGATCCTCTAGTGTGGAGCTCGCTAGTTCGACCACCATGTCCCCGCTTAGCAACATCAACTCGATCCACTTTATAACGAATTTCTCAATACCATTCCTCTCTAATGCATGTACCACTTTATCAATTTTCGTATAATTAAAAGCACCTTCAATGTCCAGAAACGCCGCCAATGTATAGTCGCCATATGTCATGGATCTCTCTATGTGATGCACCACTGAGTGCAGGGCAGATTCTACAGATCTGCCCTTAATATAGGCATGCTGACAGATTGATAGTTTCCTGTCTAACTGGTTCCTTATATGATCATCCAGTATCCTCTCCATCGTCTTTAGCAAGAAGGATGATAAGCTTATTGGCCTAAAATCCTTCGCCGTTCCATGTGATATCTTCCCCGGTTTAGGAATGAAGATTACCTTAACCTTCCGCCAAGGCTTTGGTATATATCCAAGACGCAATGAGGCCCTCATCAACTCCACATAGGATTCACTCAAGAGATCGAAAGACTCCTGAAGCATACATGGGTATACCCCGTCTAAACCTGGAGATTTATATGGGCCGAAGCAATCGCCCATTTAACGCTGTCCTTGGTCACCAAATCTAATATGTCCTTCTCAGTTTTCAGTAGAGCCAAAATACCTTGATTTTCGAATTTTAGAAAAAAAAAACACTGAATAAAACTTAGGCGATTTCAAAGATCTCAAAAACGACGACTTCAATGATTTTAGAGATTTATTTCAAATTTTTAAGGACAATTTGATCTCTGATCTTTAAAATCAATGATGGCAAATCTTCAAAATAAATCTTAGCCTATGTTTGAAGATTTTTTATCTTTAATCGAAAGATTTAATATTTCAAGATTATTTCTTTAAATTAATCTTCCTTGCAAGACAAACGTCTCTAATGGAGATACACAAATTTCATATATAAATATGAACATTTTTTGTGGTATAATAAAAATCTATGTTCTTAAATGCTGGAAATTTAATTATTTTTCTTCTTCGTCGTAAATATACACACTGAAAAAAATTTTGTCGTGAAGTGAAGAAAGATTTCTTGTCTTTAAAATACGAATGCAAATTTTGCTTAGCATAGAAGACGCATTTCTCCAATATAAAGTTTTTTTCCTTGTCCAAAAGTGGATAAACTTTTCAATGAAGTCATATTGTCCTTATAATTAAGCGATTTCACTTAAAAATGGGTATCATAACGTGAAAGTAAAAATGTTTGGGCTAAGGTCAGAAAAATTCTTTAAATTTAATCAAATTGTCTTTAAATTTGTTGTCTTTTGCATCTTAACTACAAAGCAAAAAATCGTTCAAGTATAGGACATGCTTTTCACCACTTTATTTTAAAGACATTTTTACTTGAAACATAGCATAATTTCTACTGGAAGTCGAGTCTTATGGCGATTTCGATTGGGAAAAAAGGTGCAACATTCTCGAAATTGATTGCAAGATATCAAGGACACTGTCATAGATTTTGGATACTTTATACCTCACAATATTATAAATTAATAATAACTTTAGAATTACACTCTCATTTGGCCGAAATGTCAATTAGGGAAAAAGTAGTGTAACACCAAGGCAACATATTTTTTGCGAATCGAAAACGCCCTTAGTTTGGAAAATAAAGTTGTCGTTAACTCGTTTTTAAAGGACTTTGATAGCATATGAAGAAAAAAAGCTGGAAAAGCGAAAAATTAAAATTTGCTTCCTAGAAGCAAGTACACAAAACCCAAATTTAAAAAAGAATTGTGTCTTAAAAGTATCCTTACTTGTATTCTCCGCTTCTTTGGCTCGGAATCAATACCAAAATTTTTAAGGTAAAGACAAACTCTTTGGAAACGAGCATGCTTTCTTTTCAGTGCAGCGGTAATAGATACCTATGAGTAACGTCATTTCAAATTATAAAAGTTTTCATAAACAACTATCTTTAAAGAAATTTAATCTTTCATTCAGAATCACTGAGGAAATGCCCTTCTGACACTTCTGTTGCAACCATACCCCTACCTGGCATTCCATAATCAATCATTTTCTTAACAAGATTTCCAAAAAAATAACATTCAATTTTCTAAACCACAAACCATCAACAAACTCAAAACTCAATATCATGCGAAAGAGTTTGGTTTGAATTAGTCCACCAAACATATACTCGTATGTAAGTAGCACGCAATCCAAGCCCATAACAATAATCTGTTAAAAAGGCGCCATCGCCTCGATCATCTCCTGCTGTTCTAATGATCAAACCTCCTTCGCAATAGGATTTAATGTTCATGATCTCTGTGGTGGTCATGTGAAAATCATGGATGGACATTTGACGATGATCATGATGACTACAATAATAATACACTACCAACTCATCTCTTTTCGTATATATTTATGGATGTTTTCACCCTCTCCATATACACTTGTCTCGTTAGCCCTGGATTGCAAAGGGTTTCTGGAGTGTTATATTTGTATTTTTTTAATATTTGTTTTGTTAAAGCAAAAAAAGCCACAAATCAATTGCAGGTTAACACCCATTTTCGTATAGAGGATAAAATAACAGCAAACTACACACAAAGAAAAAATACTTTCGAAAAAACATTCACTTTTGTTATAGAGTATTTTCTGTAGAATATCCAGAATTTTTTATATTTCTCTCCAAACTTTTTTATTTGTTCTAGAAGAACATTTGGAAAAAAAATATATTTTCTATATAACATCTTAATTAATATTAATTCCTTTCTTTTATTATGATTCTTTTCTTTTTCCAGACGTATGTTTCCATCAATGCGTGTCTCTGTATCTGGCCTCGAAGAGGATACCCAATATTGTGTCCTCTTAGAAATGGTTCCGATTGGTGATTGTCGTTATAAGTTCTCAGGATCGCAATGGGTTCCTGCTGGAGGAGCTGAACCCCAATCACCCCAGAGAATGTTTTTACATCCCGATAGTCCTGCCAATGGCTCCCATTGGCAATCACAAGCAATCCTCTTCAATAAAGTCAAATTGACCAATAATACCTTGGATAATAGTGGACAAGTAAGTAACAGATATTTATAGATAGATATTTTCAGTAATCTTGATTCCAATGAATGTTAATTGAAATTACCAGAGTACAAGTGTGGAACCCTGAAACAATTTAATTCTTTTCCCGAAAAAATCGATGGCCAACGAAGTTTTCTTTTGTTGTAAAATTTTATCGCAAAGAAACATCGTTGGGGTCAAGAGGGCCAGTATGTAACCCTACATAAATCCTTTCATTGATGGCTTCTTTTGTTAAGCCAAAAAAACTTCATTGGGAACAAAATTGGCAACGGATAAACGGTTGCTGCAGTTGATAGAACTAGTAGATTTTACTGCTTTGTATATTGGCAGAATTCTTGATGTTTTGGTAGATTTTGCGAAACATACCTCTCCAGCTCAATTTTCTTTAGAAATACAATTTTGACAAAATTTTCTATAGAAATAAAATTTTGAAAAAATTTTCTATAGAACTAAAATTTTTACAAAATTTTCTATAGAAATAAAATTTTGACAAAATTTTCTATAGAAATAAAATTTTGACAAAATTTTCCATAGAAATAAAATTTTGGAAAAATTTTCTATAGAAATAAAACTTTGACAAAATTTTCTATAGAAATAAAATTTTGACAAAATTTTCTATAGAAATAAAATTTTGACAAAATGTTCTATAGAAATGAAAATATTATAAAATTTTCTACTGAAACAAAGTTTGGACGAAATTTTCTATAGAAATGAAATTTTTACAAAATTTTCTACTGAAATAAAATTTGGACGAAATTTTCTATAGAAATAAAATTTTAACAAAATTTTCTGTAGAAATAAAACTTTAACAAAATTTTCTGTAGAAATAAAATTTGGACGAAATTTTCGATAGAAATGAAATTTTTATAAAATTTTCTACTGAAATAAAATTTGGACGAAATTTTTTTTAGAAATAAAATTTTGACATAATTTTCTATAGAAATACGATGTTTATAAATTTTTTATAGAAATAAAATTTTTACAAAATTTTCCATAGAAATAAAACTTTGACAAAATTTTCTATAGAAATAAAATTTTGACAAAATTTTCTATAGAAATAAAATTTTGACAAAATTTTCTATAGAAATAAAATTTTGACAAAATTTTCTATTGAAATAAAATTTTGACAAAATTTTCTATAGAAATAAAATTTTATTAAATTTTCTATAGAAATAAAATTTTGACAAAATTTTCTATAGAAATAAAGTTTGACAAAATTTTCTATTGAAATAAAATTTCTACTGAAACAAAGTTTGGACGAAATTTTCTATAGAAATAAAATATTGATAAAATTTTCTATAGAAATAAAATGTTGATAAAATTTTCTATAGAAACAAAATTTTATCAAATTTTCTATAGAAATAAAATATTGATAAAATTTTCTATAGAAAAAAAATTTTGACAAAATTTTCTATAGAAATAAAATTTTGACAAAATCTTCTATAGAAATAAAATTTTGACAAAATCTTCTATAGAAATAAAATTTTTACAAAATTTTCTATAAAAATAAAATTTTGACAAAATTTTCTATAGAAAGGAAATTTTGAAAAAAAATTTCTATAGAACAAAATTTTCTATAGAAATAAAATGTTGATAAAATTTTCTATAGAAATAAAATTTTGACAAAATTTTCTATAGAAATAAAACTTTGACAAAATTTTCTATAGAAATAAAATTTTGACAAAATGTTCTATAGAACTAAAATTTTTACAAAATTTTCTATAGAAATAAAATGTTGATAAAATTTTCTATAGAAATAAAATTTTGACAAAATTTTCTATAGATATAAAATTTTGACAAAGTTTTCTATAGAAATAAAATTTTGACAAAATGTTCTATAGAAATAAAATTTTGACAAAGTGTTCTATAGAAATAAAATTTTGACAAAATTTTCTGTACAAATAAAATTTTAGTAAAATTTTCTATAGAAATAAAAATTTGACAAAACTTTCTATAGAAATGAAATTTTGACAAAATTTTCTATAGATATAAAATTTTGACAAAGTTTTCTATAGAAATAAAATTTTGACAAAATGTTCTATAGAAATAAAATTTTGACAAAATATTCTATAGAAATGAAAATTTTAAAAAAAATTTCTACTGATATAAAGCTTGGACGAAATTTTCTATAGAAATAAAATTTTTATAAAATTTTCTATTGAAATAAAGTTTGGACGAAATTTTCTATAGAAATGAAAATTTTATAAAATTTTCTACTGAAATAAAGTTTGGATGAAATTTTCTATAGAAATAAAATGTTATCAAATTTTCTATAGAAATAAAATATTGATAAAAATTTCTACTGAAATAAAATTTGGACGAAATTTTCTATAGAAATAAAATTTTAACAAAATTTTCTATAGAAATAAAATTTTGACAAAATTTTTTATAGAACTAAAATTTTTACAAAATTTTTTATAGAACTAAAATTTTTACAAAATTTTTTACTGAAATAAAATTTGGACGAAATTTTCTATAGAAATAAAATTTTAACAAAATTTTCTACAGAAATAAAACATTAACAAAATTTTCTATAGAAATAAAATTTGGACGAAACTTTCTATAGAAATAATGTTTACAAAATTTTTTACTGAAATAAAATTTGGACGAAATTTTCTATAGAAATAAAATTTTTATATAATTTTCTATAGAAATACGATGTTTACAAATTTTTTATAGAAATAAAATTTTTACAAAATTTTCTATAGAAATAAAACTTTGACAAAATTATCTATAGAAATAAAATGTTGACAAAATTTTCTATAGAAATAAAATTTTGACAAAATTTTCTATTGAAATAAAATTTTGACAAAATGAAACTGAAACAAAGTTTGGACGAAATTTTCTATAGAAATTAAATTTTTACAAAATTTTCTACTAAAATAAAATTTGGACGAAATTTTCTATAGAAATAAAATTTTATCAAATTTTCTATAGAAATAAAATATTGATAAAATTTTCTATAGAAATAAAATTTTGACAAATTTTTTTATAGAAATAAACTTTTTACAAAATTTTCCATAGAACTAAAAATTTTACAAAATTTTCTATAGAAATAAAATGTTGATAAAATTTTCTATACACATAAAGTTTTGACAAAATTTTCTATAGAAATAAAATTTTTACAAAATTCTCTATAGAACTAAAATTTTTACAAAATTTTCCATAGAAATAAAATGTTGATAAAATGTTCTATAGAAATAAAATTTTGACAACATTTTCTACAGAAAACAAATTTTGACAAAATTTTCTATAGAAATAAAATGTTGATAAAATATTCTATAGAAATAAAATTTTGACAAAACTTTCTATAGAAATAAAATGTTGATAAAATTTTCTATAGAAATAAGGTTTTGACAAAATTTTCTATTGAAATAAAATTTTGGTAAAATTTTCTATAGAAGTTACATTTTGAAAAAATTTTCTATAGAAATAGAATTTTGACAAAATTAGTAGGTGTAGCCTGCAATAAAATTAACAATTATTTGGAAAAATATTCTGGATTTGTTTTGTTTGGGCTTATTACATCTCTCGCCTTAAAAAATGCATTCCATTCAATGGATAGAAAATCTACGAATAAATAACAAATTTTGTCACTGAAAAAATGTCATAAATGTAGTGAAACAATTCGTTATTGTTATTATCTTTCCAGTAAATAAAGAAACATTTCATACTAACAATGAAAATTGTCATTCACTGAAAAAGTCAGTGGAAAAATTACATAAGCTAAATTTTAATGAATTCTAATAACTGTTTACGTATATTGTATTTTTCTTACAGATTGTTTTGGCCAGCATGCATAAATATCAACCACGTTTGCATATCATCAAAACATCAGATCTTTCGCAATTACCCTGGTCTCCTCAGCAAAATTATGTCTTCCCTGAAACGGAATTCATTGCTGTGACAGCTTATCAGGTTAGTATTTGAACAAAAACAAAAATCGAACTTGGACAAGACAAGACATGACACATCTTCTTCCTCCCCCTACCCTATGCAATAGGCACAAGCACTTGACCTTTGTCTAGACGCAATTGTAGGAAGGCGACAAAAACCACTTCAACAACTCAACTAATGCAGACCAACTGTGGTGTGGTTCTTTCATAGATGTTGTAAATTTTTCTTTAATTTTTTTTTTGCTTTTTGTCATTTAAGACAATTATTTAAATAAAAATTTCACGCCTATCATTTTGAACGGACGGACGGCCGGAACGAACAAGCCCTCTTGGTCTCACAAATAAGAAAAGAGCACTTAAAGTGACGCGTCACAAACACTTAGGACAAAGGCGTCTCAGTAGTGATGACATTATGTTAACAGCCTAGGCTAATTACTGGCGGCAATTTTGACAGATTCAATTACTTTGACACTCTTCTAATGCACTTGAAGACCAAAAAACATCTTACATTACAACTACTTTTTTAAATGGCCCTTCTCATAAACGCTCTACTTAAATGTCAAAATTTTCCTTTTTCGTTTATTTTTAGAATGATCGCATTACCAAGCTAAAGATTGATAATAATCCCTTTGCTAAAGGTTTTCGAGAAACTGGACAATCGAAATGTAAAAGAAAATTAATGTCTTCCTCATCGTCGTCCTCCTCTTCCTCCTCCTCGTCATCATCATCATCATCTTCATTATCAAGTCAAGGCGAAGAAAGTGACGATGGATCATCAAAAACTGATGATGATTA
Organism: Haematobia irritans; assembly: GCF_050003625.1. Classification (NCBI taxonomy): domain Eukaryota; kingdom Metazoa; phylum Arthropoda; class Insecta; order Diptera; family Muscidae; genus Haematobia; species Haematobia irritans. Next base: position 133,351,570 of record NC_134400.1, read on the forward strand.
TTCTAGTGTGGCCAGTTTTGGATCTCCCCAACAGAAGCGTTTACGTACTGTGGAAAATTTCGACGAAGAATCTGGCTATAATTGTACACAATCCATTTCATCAAATCGTCCGATAACTGAATATATGCATTATGTCAGTCCTACATCCTCGTATTATCATCCCCATCAGCGTTTGGTAGCTGCTGCTTCACTTATGCAACATCCTCTACAAGCTTTTCTCAGGGAACCTTTAACCTATGGCTTACCACCGTCACAGCCCATGACATTACCCGTACCAACTTCAATATCTCCAACTGAAGATACGGAACCCTCATCAACCTCAATGTCTTCAGATAAAGCTTCCTCATCCCCCGAGGAGCAGTCTTCGTCTCGCACACAAAAGAAAAATAATTTTAGTATCTCCGCAATATTGGCTTTTTAAGTGTTAATATAGTTTTACTCTTGTTTTTAATTCAAAAAGTCTTTTTTTTTTGTGTGTGTTTCCTAATACGTTTTACTTTTGTCCTTATGAAAATGCTGTGCATATTTCTTTATATTTTGGTCTTTTTTTTTCTAAAATGAGTATTTTTACTATAATGAATTGTTAAATTAGTTTTAAGCCTTTGTTCTCTCAAGAACTTTTGGAATGTTTAGTTTTAAGAAAATGAAAATTGAAATAAAGAATAAGCTTTTTATGTATTTGAAAAAAAATTGTCAAAATTTCTCTTATAATCAAGAACTGCAGAATAAGGTAATGTCAGGAGGTTTAAATTTGGTACGTGATGCAAAACATGCCTTCTAATAAGCATGACCAATTTGTTTTATAACAGGTTGGCTGATAAGTTCCCGGTCTAACAAAGAAAAAACAATTTTTTTGTCAAAATTCGTTTTTATACCCTGCTCCACACTGTGGAACAGGGTATTATAAGTTAGTGCATATGTTTGCAACACCCAGAAGGAGACGAGATAGACACATAGTGTCTTTGGCAATAATGCTCAGGGTGGGTCCCTGAGTCGATATAACCATGTCCGTCTGTCCGTCTGTCCGTGAACACATTTTTGTAATCAAAGTCTAGGTCGCAATTTTAGTCCAATCGACTTCAAATTTGACACAAGTATGTGTTTTGGCTCAGAATAGATCCCTATTGATTTTGGAAGAAATCGGTTCAGATTTAGATATAGCTCCCATATATATATTTCGCCCGATATGGGCGAATTTATAATAATTTACTTAAAATTTTGCACCAGGAGAACAATTAGTACTATAGTCAAGTGTGCCAAATTTTATTTATATCGGTTCAGATTTAGATATAGCTCCCATATATATCTTTCGCCCGATATGGACTAATACGGTCTCAGAAGCCAGAGTTTTACCCCAATTTGGTTGAAATTTTGCACAGGGATTAGAATTAGCATTGTAGCTATGCGTGCCAAATTTGGTTGAAATCGGTTCAGATTTAGATATAGCTCCAATATATATGTTTTTATGATTTCGACAAAAATGGTCAAAATACCAACATTTTCCTTGTAAAATCGCCACTGCTTAGTCGAAAAGTTGTAAAAATGACTCTAATTTTCCTAAACTTCTAATACATATATATCGAGCGATAAATCATAAATAAACTTTTTCAAAGTTTCCTTAAAATTGCTTCAGATTTAAACGTTTCCCATATTTATACCCTGCGCCACACTGTGGAACAGGGTATTATAAGTTAGTGCATATGTTTGTAACACCCAGAAGGAGACGAGATAGACACATGGTGTCTTTGGCAATAATGCTCAGGGTGGGTCCCTGAGTCGATATAACCATGTCCGTCCATCCGTCCGTCCGTCTGTCTGTGAACACATTTTTGTAATCAAAGTCTAGATCGCAATTTAGGTCCAATCGCCTTCAAATTTGGCACATGTTCCTAATTTGGGTCAGAATAGAACCCTATTGATTTTGGAAGAAATCGGTTCGGATTCAGATATAGCTCCCATATATATCTTTCGTCCGATATGCACTAATATGGACCCAGCAGCCAGAGTTTTATACCGATTTGCTTGAAATTTTGTACAAACATAACACTTAGTCGTATAGTCAAGTGTGCAAAATTTGATTGAAATCGGTTCAGATTTAGCTATAGCTCCCATATATACCATTCGCCCGATATGGATTTATATGGCCCCAAAAGCCAGATTTTTGGCCGAATTTTGTTGAAATTTTGCACTAGGAGTACAATTAGTAGTATAGTCAAGTGTGCAAAATTTGATTGAAATCGGTTCAGATTTAGATATAGCTCCCATATATATCTTTCGCCCGATATGGACTAATACAGTCCTAAAAGCCAGAGTTTTGGCCCAATTTGGTTGAAATTTTGCACAGGGAGTAGATTTAGCATTGTAGCTATGCGTGCCAAATTTTGTTGAAATCGATTCAGATTTAGATATAGCTCCCATATATATCTTTCGCTCGATATGCACTTATATGGACCCAGAAGCCAGAGTTTTATCCCGATTAGCTTGAAATTTTGCACAAGGAGTACAATTGGTAGTATAGTCATGTGTGCCAAATTTGATTGAAATCGGTTCAGATTTAGATATTGCTTCCATCGGTTCAGATTTAGATATAGCTCCCATATATATCTTTCGCCCGATAGGCACTAATATGAACCCAGCAGCCAGAGTTTTATACCGATTTGCTTGAAATTTTGTACAAACATAACACTTAGTCATATAGTCAAGTGTGCAAAATTTGATTGAAATCGGTTCAGATTTAGATATAGCTCCCATATATATCTTTCGCCCGATATGGACTTATATGGCCCAAGAAGCCAGATTTTTGGCCGAATTTAGTTGAAATTTTGCACTAGGAGTACAATTAGTAGTATAGTCAAGTATGCAAAATTTGATTGAAATCGGTTGAGATTTAGAGATAGCTCCCATATATATCTTTCGCCCGATATGAACTTATATGGACCCAGAAGCCAGAGTTTTATCCCGATTAGCTTGAAATTTTGCACAAGGAGTACAATTGGTAGTGCCAAATTTGATTGAAATCGGTTCAGATTTAGATATGGCTCCCATATATACACTGAAAAAAACAGTGAACCCTTTTCCATTGAAAAATGAACTAAACTGTAGTAATATTGACCATGATTTAGCCCTTAAGATTTTTTTCAACTTGTCTAGTTTATAATTCTCTTAAATTGTAGTTCATCTATAACATTGTATTTTAGTTCATTTTTACAACACCATAAGATTTATATACCCCTACCAAGTTAAGAAGTCAGTATTATTTTGGTTTACTTGCTTATTTTTAGGGAAACCTGATAATAAAAATTGGTTATCAGTCTCTTTAAAATCTCGACGACTAAACTATTTTTAAATCAATCATTCCACAGTACAGGAATTAAATAATTAAAGGAACAACAAACCGTTTTACTATTATGAAAGTTTTCATACATTAAAATTAAACTTTCTTTAAGCAAAAGTATTTTATTATAAAAACTTATGATGAAAGTTCTTAATACAATGTTTTTTGTGAATAAAAATTATGACCACGTGGAACAGAGAGTAGTTCATTTGAACTCGCTGTTTGGACATTTTGACTTATCCTTTTTTATTCATCGTAGGTAATTTTTTCACATACCTTGCTGGAAAAAAATGGAAACAATAATGAAAATTGTTAAAAATTAACACCATGTAATGAAATATAATTTTTAATTCTTCATGTTAGCTTTTAACTTACAATATTTGGGGCATTTTATCAAATGGTGTAAGGAATTTAACTTTTCTTTGAAAAACGTATCTCATAAAATTTGTACCTGCAACAATTAGAGAAATAATGAAGTATTCTAAATAAACTCATAAAACTGTGTTGTTATCGATGTGAAAGATATAATAAAATAAATATTCTAGTTGAAAGAAAGCCAAAGTTTTAATATAAAACTTACCAATTCTCTATTAAATTGTACGCTGAGGGGAAATATAAAAAGTTGTCCAAATTTATTTGGGTTACTCTGAAATTAAATATTTATTTTTTACATTAAATTAAATTATTAAATAGGTTTTCAAAAAATCTAATGAAAAAAATAATAATATGCATAAAAAACCAAATATTCTTGATATCCCTAGACAGTCATCATTCGTCAAAATGACGACACGTAATTTCATTCTCGATTTAAAATGCATTTTAGTCTATTGGGAAATGGTAAATTTAAGTTATACTAATTCGACCGTTTTATGAATTTTTGTTTCATACTACTTAAAACCAAATTTAGTAAGAAAATAAATTCAAGTTTGGTTCACTTTTCGCTCACGATGAAAATTATAGCGTCTTGAAATCAGCCGTAGTCAAAATGACGAAGGATGACGTTAATGTACAAAAAATAAGGATGACTGTCCAGGGTTAAAAGAAAGTTAAAGAATCCTTACCAATTCACTATTAAATTACAGGCAAAGGAGTACTAAAAATTTGTCCAAATTTTTAAGGGGTTATTCTGAAATTAAATATTTGTTTTTACATTAAAAATATTACATTGGTTTCCAAAAAATTTTATTAAAGAAATACTTAAATAAGGTATTAAAAACCTGTAATTTTGATGATAAAAAGGTCATAAAAACGTAAATATTCTAGTCGAAAAAGGCAATTTTTAAAAGAAAACTTACCAATTCTCTATTTTTTAAATTTGTTTGAATCCATCTGGAGTTGCTCTGAAATTAAATATTGTTTTTACAACAAAGAAAAACATTAAACTGATTAATTAACAAATAATAATATAAATAAAAAATATTATTTTTAAAAGAAAGTCATATTAAAAAAATACTTACCAATTTATGAATAAACTATACGCTGAGATATAACAAAAATTTTCCAAATTCATCTGGAATTGAATATTATTTTTTTACATTGAATAATAAAAATTTTAATACACTTTCAATATATTTTCCTAAATATTCTTAATAACTTTTTTCTAAACTACTGATAAAATATTAATAACTTTCATTTAAAAGGTTTAATTATCAAACACAAATATATGTCTCAAAAATCCAAAATATTCCACGTCTTTATATTCCCTTGTTGCATACCAGCTAACAAGATGCAACAGCCCACGCCAACGCCAACTATACAACTGAAGCATGCCAAACAAAACCAAGCAAAGCCAAAACATCCCTACAACAACAAAAACACATGTGCCTTTATTGTAAACAACACCTCATCCAGCCAAATAAACCATCCGCGAATAACAAACACACACACACAAACCACTAAATGAATAAAAATAAAAACAACCCCACGCTCATGTATACACAACAAAACTCAAGTAACATCATCTTTACATTAATCACATTCCACTATGCCGATAAAGATCTCTGTACTATGCATTAGTTCATCGCATCTGCTGACAATTTACTCTAAGAATAATATTCGTAAAGGCACACCAGTTTATGAACGATGAAACGTTTAACTTAAAATTTGCAAAATTTTCATGAAATGTTATCTACTATTTTTGACGAAAATGTCTATAAATTTAATTACATGTGAACTAAAAATATTTCATTGGGTAATTTTTTACCAACAATTATTAACTATAGGAATTGTCAGTAAGAAATTCCTATCCACTTTCAAGTTCATTTTTCGTAAAAAAATATTTTCTCATACAAAAAAATCTTGTAGTAAATTGCACTTATTATTTAGAAAATACTTTACATTTCACAAGTAGTTTTATAGCATGACAAACGAATTTTTAACTACCAGTTAAGAAATTTTTTAAGGAAATTTCCATCGTATTTTGTAGGCCATGAACTAAACGATTGCTACTTAGAATTTGTAAAATTTCCTTTCGAGTAGTTAATTTTCGTTGAAGATACGAAAAATTAACTAAAATTCTGGAAAATTCTTGTAATAAATTATTGTAAAAATCTTCTTAAATTTACGAGACACTTTTTTTTCTGTGTATGTTTTTCTGATTTCGACAAAAATGGTCAAAATACCAACATTTTCCTTGTTAAATCGCCACTGCTTAGTCGAAAAGTTGTAAAAATGACTCTAATTTTCCTAAACTTCTAATACATATATATCGAGCGATAAATCATAAATAAACTTTTGCGTAGTTGCCTTAACATTGCTTCATATTTAAATCTTTCCCATATTTTTTTACAAACATTGTTTTCCACCCTAGTGCATTAGCCAACTTAAATTTTGAGTCTATAGATTTTGTAAAAGTCTATAAAATTCTGTCCAAATCGAGTGATATTTAAATGTATGTATTTGGGACAAACCTTTATATATAGCACCCAACACATTTGACGGATGTGATATGGTATCGAAAATTTAGATCTACAAAGTGGTGCAGGGTATAATATAGTCGGCACCGCCCGACTTTAGACTTTCCTTACTTGTTTAAAACTCAATTAAGATTTTAATTTGAAAAGTTTTCGTAAATTTTCGGCAATAGAAAAACGAATGCCGTCATGAAATCGTGAAAGTCCGTAGGCGAAGCTATGAAAGTTCCGTTTTAACTTCTTGTGAACGTTTCCATTTCACTTCGTTACCATCCGTTCACAATTTTGGTTGGTAAGTTTTTCCATTAGTGAAGATTTTAAACTAGACAGCTTTCTATAACATGTCTTTCTTTTAAAGAAGTCAAATTTTTAACTCGGAATCAATACCAAAATTCTTACGAGAAGGCACAAATCTTTGGAACATACCTCCATGTTCTGGTTTAAAAATACGCAAAACTTTTAACCGTCATTAACTTCTGAACTATTCCATATTTTGCAAATAAATTTCTTCCATATAAATTCCTTATCCATAGAAAACAGTATGTACAAATTTTGTAGTAATTGTCATTGTGGTTCGGAAACTAGAGATTGAGGAAAATTTTGCTTTTTGCGAATTCGTAAACCAGAAGAAGGGGAATAGTAATATTTTAAGTGTACAAAGAAAGGATTTGGGCACTTTTCAAATATTTTTTAGAATTTTTCCAGAATTTTATATATGCTTACGGTGTTTTATACACGGCGAAATTCAGAAAATTTGAATTTAATTAGGAAACAACCTAAATAAAATGAATTTTCGAAGAATATTTGTGGATGTACGTAAATAGTAGAGGTGTGCACGTGACACGAAATTGTCGTGACTCACGAAAATTTTCGTGACTCACGCGTAAGTCGTAATTACCCGACCAAATGTCGTGCGTGAGTCACGAAAATAATATCTTCGTGAGTGTGCGTGAGTAACGAATTTCGGAAAAACACGCTCACGAAAATAATCCCGCTGACGAACATAACAGGTTGGCTGATAAGTCCCTGGTCTGACACATAGATGGCGTCGCTAGTATTAAATGCATATTATTTTTATATAGTACCAACTTTCAAATGATTCGTGTCAAAATTCGACGTCTGTAAGTCAATTAGTCTGTGAGATAGAGCGTCTTTTGTGAAGCGACTTTTGTTATTGTGAAAAAAATGGAAAAAAAGGATTTTCGTGTTTTGATAAAATACTGTTTTCTGAAGGGGAAAAATACGGTGGAAGCAAAAACTTGGCTTGATAATGAGTTTCCGGACTCTGCCCCAGGAAAATCAACAATAATTGATTGGTATGCAAAATTCAAGCGTGGTGAAATGAGCACGGAGGACGCCCGAAAGAGGTGGTTACCGACGAAAACATCAAAAAAATCCACAAAATGATTTTGAATGACCGTAAAATGAAGTTGATCGAGATAGCAGAGGCCTAAAAGATATCAAAGGAACATGTTGGTCATATCATTCAATATTTCAATATCAATATTTGGATATGCGGAAACTCTGTGCAAAATGGGTGCCGCGCGAGCTCACATTTGAGCAAAAACAACAACGTGTTGATGATTCGGAGCGGTGTTTTCAGCTGTTAACTCGTAATACACCCGAGTTTTTCCGTCGATATGTGACAATGGATGAAACATGGCTCCATCACTACACTCCTGAGTCCAATCGACAGTCGGCTGAGTGGACAGCGACCGAAGCGTGGAAAGACTCAAAAGTCCGCTGGCAATGTAATGGCCTCTGTTTTTTGGGATGTGCATGGAATAATTTTTATCGATTATCTTGAGAAGGGAAAAACCATCAACAGTGACTATTATATAGCGTTATTGGAGCGTTTGAAGGTCGAAATCGTGGCAAAACGGCCCCATATGAAGAAGAAAGAAGTGTTGTTCCACCAAGACAACGCACCGTGCCACAAGTCATTGAGAACGATGGCAAAAATTCATGAATTGGGCTTCGAATTGCTTCCCCACCCACCGTATTCTCCAGATCTGGCCCCCAGCGACTTTTTCTTATTCTCAGACCTCAATAGGATTCTCGAAGGGAAAAAATTTGGCTGCAATGAGGAAGTTATCGCCGAAACTGAGGCCTATTTTGAGGCAAAACCGAAGGAGTACTACCAAAATGATTTCAAAAAATTGGAAGGTCGTTATAATCGTTGTATCGCTCTTGAAGGGAACTATGTTGAATAAAAAAAAACGAATTTTGAAAAAAAAAATGTGTTTTTTTTTTTGTAAGACCGGGGACTTATCAGCCAACCTCTTAAAATGCGTACGAGTTGAATTCATTTATAATTTTAGTGACATCCTAGGTGATAAGAGTTTTATAACGCACTCGATTTTAACCATACTCATGTTTTCAGTTTGGTTCTATTGGCAAATCACTCATAAAATTATTCGTGAGTCACGAGGTTTTTCGTGAGTCACGACATTAAAAAGATTTTCGTGCGTGAGTACAAATTTTCTTATCGTGAGCGTGCGTGAGCGTGAGTCCCACCAAAAAATATCGTGCTTGAGTATGCGTGAATGAGATTTCTCTGTCGTGAGTGTGCCTGAGCGTGAGCAAAATATTACTCACGTGCACACCTTTAGTAAATAGTAATGTCATGAGAGAACTTCAATTTGTTTTTTTGCCGACAATTAAATATTTGCAAAACGCAGAATTCAATCAAATCACAACTTGAATACTTTCGCTAGCATATTTTTTAAATAAACAATTTAGTTATCAACCAAACAATCGCAATGGCGTCTCTTTATAAAACTTGTCATTTACGGTAAAATGTTTTGAACAACTGATACCTAAGATATATTCACATCCAGGAAACAGTGGGTGTTCCAATCATTTTAGTCTTCCCAAATAAAACAAAAAGGTGAAGTAATATCCGTTAAATTTAAATATAAAATCACCACATCCGTTAAACGTTGAATTTAGTTTTATTCATTTATAACTAACTAGACTTAATAAATGAGAATGAAGAATGTTTGATGGTCCCATTTTCATCGATAAATGTTACCAATTTCATATTGGTAGTTTCTAAATCAACCCACACATTTCCCTTTCCGTTACGCCAATAACTATCGAATCGTATCGTACAGATGATGCCCTCTTTATGTTAATTAATTTTTGTTTTTGTTTTTTTTTTTTGGAAGCAGAAGGTGGCAATCATTTTTCATTTTTAATTGAAAATTGCTTTCATTTGTGTTGCCTCCAAAATCAGAAGTCATATCAGAAATGTTGAATGATTCAAATCATTGGCGCCACCAAAAAAACAATCTCCAAGCCTTAAGAGAGTTGCTCTTATGCGAGACTAGATCCAGTGACTTGGCGACCGCACACCAAGATTCGAAAGCGTAAAGATTTTTATGGTCTTATCTGGCTCTGGCAGAATACCAGTGAACCCATTGGGTCGATGAAAAAGTCATTAGAGTAGAGAAGTAATAGTGGTGGCTGCAAAAGCAGAGTAAAGTTGTTGCGCATGCGTGTTTTGTAGCATTGGTAAACAACAATCTGAAAAGTGTTTGAAAACTAGAAGCAAGTGCTTTGTGAGACACTGAAAAAAATGATCTAAATATTTTGCCATTGTCATAGTGATTTTACATTGATTTGGATGCAGGTTCTTTATAATAAGAGAAGCATGACAACAACAACATTTGAATACAAACCTACACTCAAAAAAAAGGTTTACTTGAATTCAAAGATTTTGACCTTCCCTTGAGGATTTTGATATTGATTCCGAGCCAGAGTTGCTGCTACTTTAAAATAAACACATTTCGCGACTTAAATGGCTTTAAATCTAAGACCAATAAAATTAAAATAAGGATACAGATCTCATTTATCTAATTTGCATTCTCTTTTCGTGGTATACTAATGAAGCTATTCACGTTCAAACAAATGTCAGTTTAAAACAAGTAAGGAAAGTCCAAAGTCGGACGGGGCCCTGCACCACTTTGTAGATCTAAATTTTCGATACCATATATAAAGGTTTGTCCCAAATACATACATTTAAATATCACTCGATCTGGACAGAATTTGATAGACTTCTACAAAATCTATAGACTCAAAATTTAAGTCGGCTAATGCACTAGGGTGGAACACAATTTTAGTAAAAAACAAGTAAGGAAAGTCTAAAGTCGGGCGGGACCGACTATATTATACCCTGCACCACCTTGTAGATCCACATTTTCCGATCTGGGCAAAATTTGCTAGACTTCTATAAAATCTATACACTTGGTTTATAAATTAGGCAATAAACATGAATTTCACTAATTAAGAATAAAATCAAACAATATTAACATTTTACTTCTATTTATTGTGTATGCTCTTAATTATTGCGACCTAGACTTTAATCACAAAAATGTGTTCACAGACAGACGGACGGACAGACGGACATGGTTATATCGACTCAGGGAACCACCCTGAGCATTATTGCCAAAGGCACCATATGTCTACCTCGTCTCCTTCTGGGTGTTACAAACATATGCACTAACTTATAATACACTGTTCCACAGTGTGGAGCAGGGTATAAATATGGGAAACATTTAAATCTGAAGTAATTTTAAGGAAACTTAGCAAAAGTTTTTTTATGATTATCGCCCGATATATATGTATTTGATGATAAGGAAAATTACAGTCCTTTTTACAAGTTTTCGACTAAGCAGAGGCGATGTTGGTATTTTGACCATTTTTGTCGAAATCAGAAAAACATATATATGGGAGCTATATCTAAATCTGAACCGATTTCAACCAAATTGGGCACGCATAGCTACAATGCTAATTCTACTCCCTGTGCAAAATTTCAACCAAATTGGGCCAAAACTCTGGCTATTAGAACCATATTAGTCCATATCGGGCGAAAGATATATATGGGAGCTATATCTAAATCTGAACCGATTTCAATCAAATTGTGCACACTTAACTGCACTACTAATTGTACTCCTAGTGCAAAATTTCAAACAAATTGGGCCAAAACTCTGGCTTCTAGGACCATATTAGTCCATATCGGGCAAAAGATATATAAATGGAGCTATATTGGCCTCTGTGGTCATATGAGTGTAAATCGGGCGAAAGCTATATAAATCTGAACCGATTTCAATCAAATTGGGCACGCATAGCTACTATGCTAATTCTACTCCCTATGCAAAATTTCAACCAAATTGGGCCAAAACTCTGGCTATTAGAACCATATTAGTCCATATCGGGCGAAAAATATATATGGGAGCTATATCTAAATCTGAATCGATTTCAATCAAATTTTGCACACTTGACTATACTACTAATTGTACTCCTAGTGCAAAATTTCAACCAAATTCGGCCAAATCTCTGGCTTTTACGACCATATTAGTCCATATCGGGCGAAAGATATATATGGGAGCTATATCTAAATCTGAACCGATTTCAATCAAATTTTGCAGACTTGACTATACGACTAAGTGTTATGTTTGTACAAAATTTCAAGCAAATCGGTATAAATCTCTTGCTGCTGGGTCCATATTAGTGCATATCGGGCGAATGATATATATGGGAGCTATATCTAAATCTGAACTGATTTCTTCCAAAATCAATAGGATTCTATTCTGATCCAAATTAGGAACATGTGCCAAATTTGAAGGCGATTGGACTTAATTGCGACCTAGACTTCGATCACAAAAATGTGTTCACAGACAGACGGACGGACGGACGGACGGACAGACGGAAGTGGTTATAGTAGATTTAGCATTGTAGCTATGCGTGCCAAATTTGGTTGAAATCGATTCAGATTTAGATATAGCTCCCATATATATCTTTCGCCCGATATGGACTAATATGTTCCAAGAAGCCAGAGTTTTGGCCCAATTGGTTTGAAATTTTGCACTAGGTGTACAATTAGTAGTGCAGTTAAGTGCGCAAAATTTGATTGAAATCGGTTCAGATTTAGGTATAGCTCCCATATATAGCTTTCGCCCGATTTACACTCATATGACCACAGAGGCCAAATTTTTGCTCCGATTTAGTTGAAATTTTGCACAGGGAGTAGAATTAGCATTTTAGCTATGTGTGCCAAATTTGGTTGAAATCGGTTCAGATTTAAATATATCTCCCATATATAGCTTTCGCCCGATTTACACTCGTATGAGCACAGAGGCCAATTTTTAACTCCGATTTAGTTAAAATTTTGCACAGGGAGTAGAATTAGCATTGTTCCTATGCGTCCCAAATTTGGTTGAAATCATTTCAGATTTAGATATAGCTCCCATATATATCTTTCGCCCGATATGGACTAATATGGTCCTAAAAGCCAGAGTTTTGGTCCAATTTGGTTGAAATTTTGCACAGGGAGTAGATTTAGCATTGTAGCTATGCGTATCAAATTTGGTTGAAATCGATTCAAATTTAGATATAGCTCCCATATATATCTTTCGCCCGATATGGACATACAAAGTAGTGCAGGGTATAATATAGTCGGCCCCGCCCGACTTTAGACTTTCCTTACTTGTTTATAACTAGTTTTATTCGTATTTTTATACCCTCCACCATAGGATCGAAAACACATCGAAATATTGCTCTAAGACCTCATAAAGTATATATATTCTGGATCGTATTGAAATTCCGTCCGTCCGTCCGTCCGTTGAAATCGCGCTAACTTCCGAACGAAACAAGCTATCGACTTGAAACTTGGCACAAGTAGTTGTTATTGATGTATAAACCGATCCCCAGATTTGACCTCCGGAGCCCCTTGGAAGAGCAAAATTCACCCGATCCGGTTGAAATTTGGTACGTGGTGTTAGTATATGGTCTCTAACAAAAATTGGTCCACACCGGTCGTAATTATATATAACCCCCATTTAAACCGATCCCCAGATTTGGCCTTCCGTTGAAATTTGGTACGTGGTGAAATTTGGTATATTGCGCTAGTATATGGCCGCTAACAACCATGCCAAAATTGGTCCATATCGGGCTATAGTTATATATAGCCGATCCCCAAAAACAATCTACCAAAATTTTATTTCTATAGAAAATTTTTTCAAAATTCTTTTACTTGCACCCAAAAAAATATCACCAAAATTTTTCCAATTAAAATTTTAATTGAATTCTAAAAAAAATTCAATTAAATATTCAATTGGTTCAACAATTTTTGTCAACTAAAACAAAAATCAATCACGGAAATTAATAGTATCAGTTAATTGTTTAATTGGAACAATTATTTTTTTAAATTGACTTTGGTGATTGATACTATCATTTATGTGATGAAATTTCAATTAAATATTAATTGGACCAATTAATTTCGTGATTGAAGACAAAAAGTATTTTTTTCTGTGTGGAATTGATTTTTATTTCAATTAAAAAATTTGTTGAACCAATTGAATATTTAATAGAAAACTTTTTAAAATGTAATTAAAATTTTAATTGGAAAATTTTTGGTGATATTTTTTTATACCCTCCATCATAGGATGGGGGTATATTAACTTTGTCATTCCGTTTGTAACACATCGAAATATTGCTCTAAGAACCCATAAAATATATATATTCTGGGTCGTGTTGAAATTCTGAGTCGATCTAAGCATGTCCGTCCGTCCGTCTGTTGAAATCACGCTAACTTCCGAACGAAACAAGTTATCGACTTGAAACTTGGCACAAGTAGTTGTTATCGATGTAGGTCGGATGGAAATTGAAAATTGGCCATATCGGTCCACTTTTACGTATAGCCCCCATATAAAGGGACCCTCAGATTTGGCTTGTGGAGCCTCTAACAGAAGCATTTTTCATCCGATCCGGCTGAAATTTGGTACATGGTGCTGGTATATGGTCTCTAATAACCATGCAAAATTTGGTTCACATCGGTCCATAATTATATATAGCCCCCATATAAACCGATCCCCAGATTTGGCTTGCGGAGCCTCTAAGAGAAGCAAATTTCATCCGATCCGGCTGAAATTTAGTACATGATGTTGGTATATGGTCTCTAATAACCATGCAAAAATTGGTTCACATCGGTCCATAATTATATATAGCCCCCATATAAACCGATCCCCAGATTTGGCTTGTGGAGCCTCTAAGAGAAGCATATTTCATCCGATCCGGCTGAAATTTGGTACATGGTGTTGATATATGGTCTCTAACAATCATGCAAAAATTGGTCCACATCGGTTCATAATTATATATAGCCCCCATATAAACCGATCTCCAGATTTGGCTTGCGAAGCCTCAAAGAGAAGCAAATTGCATCCGATCCGGCTGAAATTTGGTACATGGTATTGGTATATGGTCTCTAGCAACCGTGCAAAAATCGGTCCACATCGGTCCATAATTATATATGCTCCCATATAAAACGTTCTCCAGATTTGACCTCCGGAGCCTCTTGGAGAAGCAAAATTCATCCGATCCGGTTCAAATTAGGAACGTGGTGTTAGTATATGGTCGCTAACAACCATACCAAAATTGGTCCAATCACACAAAAATTGGTCCATATCGGTTCATAATCATGGTTGCCACTAGAGCCAAAAATAATCTGCCAAAATTTTATTTCTATAGAAAATTTTGTCAAAATTTTATTTCTATAGAAAATTTTGTCAAAATTTTATTTCTGTAGACATTTTTGTCAAAATTTTCTTTCTATAGAAAATTTTTATTTCTATAGAAAATTTTGTGAAAATTTTATCTCTGTAGACATTTTTGTCAAAATTTTCTTTCTATAGAAAATTTTGTTCAAATTTTATTCGGTTCATAATCATGGTTGCCACTCGAGCCAAAAGTAATCTACCAAGATTTTATTTCTATAGAAAATTTTGTCAAAAGTTGATTTCTATAGAAAATTTTGTAAAAATTTTATTTCTGTAGACATTTTTGTCAAAATTTTCTTTCTATAGAAAATTTTGTGAAAATTTTTATTTCTATAGAAAATTTTGTGAAAATTTTATTTCTATAGAAAATTTTGTTAAAATTTTATTTCTGTAGAAAATTTTGTCAAAATTTTATGTCTACTTTGTCAAACTGAATTATATACGTATTGGATCGATCTTTTTTGATTTAATATATACCACGTATGGACTTACATACAATTTAGAAGATGGTGTTAGGAGGTTTTAAGATACCTTGCCATCGGCAAGCGTTACCGCAACTTAAGTAAATCGATTGTGGGTGGCAATGTTTAGAAGAAGTTTCTACGCAATCCATGATGGAGGGTACATAAGCTTCGGCCTGGCCGAACTTACGGCCGTATATACTTGTTTTAAGTTTACTATTCGTTATAAAATTGTCCCTAATTTTTTATTATTTTTTAGGAGTCAAAAGAGAACTTTGTCTTTCAGTGTACTAAATCGCATCAATTAGGTTCGTATCTATGGAGGACGATCGTCTCGAAATGCATTTCTTATCAATGAAAAGCGACAAATGTGACTCCCTTATCACCACTAATGAGGGATGGACGCGATACATGCGGACAGCCAAAGAGCGGTAATACCCTGTCTATTCTCACCATGGATTTGAAATATTTCATTATTAGTTTTTGACTCAATCTTCAAATGCCGCTTGGCATTTTTGG